>NC_136059.1:43982023-44669523 GCF_964261635.1 Lissotriton helveticus
TTTGCAGACAGTTGAGGGTTTTCAAATAGCGTACTACGACTGCCCGATACAAACCACACACCTCAGCCCAATAGTTTTCTCCCCAGTACAGATGGTGTTAATAGACCAGGAAGTCTTTGACCTCTTGGCAAAGGGAGCAGTTGTGCCTTTGACCCTCCATCCCTGGGGCTTCCTCAGCAATGTTTTCTTGGTGGAAAAGCGAGTTGTTGGCCACCGTCCAGTGATAAACCTCAGAGAGTTCAACGGCTGGCTAATTTATTGACACTTCAAATGGAGAGAATTTACCTCCTCAGGGATCTTTTGCAGAGTCCCAATTAGATGGTCCTTTTGTACCTCAAGAATGATTATCTGACGATCCTGAATTTTCCCCCAGTTTCAGTGGAGGTCGGAGATATTCAAATTTTCCTCCATTCCTTTTGGTCTATCCTCTGCTCCCTGGTGCTTTACCAAGGTAATGAGGCTGGTGGTGCAGCACCTCAGAGCTTTTGGAATCAGGCTAATAATTTATCTAGCCAACATCCTTGGTGGTTGTTGTCATAACTCCAAGTAACAATTGGCATTTTTTAATTCTTTGGGTTTCATGAATAACGGATCAAAGTCCATGCTGGCGCCTTCTCAGAAAATTCAGTTTCTGGGCTTCATGGTGGATTCTGTGAAGGCCACCTTGAGGCTTCCCTCTCGCAAGCTTTCCAAGATCAGGCATGGACTCAAGCGAACCTGTGCCAAGTGCTCAGTTTCCCTTCGCCACCTGGCCCAAGTGGTGGGCCTCCTCTCTTGATCAATTCAGGCCATTTTCCCAGGCCCTCTGCACTACAGGTAGTTGCAGCAAATCAAGAGCTTGCACCTATGTGTAGAGCTAACATACTCCGAGTGTGTTCCTCTCTCGGAGTAGGCGAAGACTGAGTTGCGATGGGGGATCTCCCACATGGAAGCACAGAACGGGCGCTACATCTTCGGTTTGCAGCTAGACTTGTGATCGAGTTGGACACTGGTGGTAAAGGCTGGGGGGCTCGATATGGGGACATATCCACAGGCAGAAGATGGTCCTCAGAAGAACCACAGCTTCACATACATTGTCTGGAGCTGATGGCGGGGTCTGTTGCAGCGAAATGCTGGACCAAAAACAGGATGCAGTCTTGTATCCTTTTAAATATGGACAACGTCTGTTACGTCAACCACCTAGGTGGGACGAGGTCGAAAGTTTTGTCGGATCTAGCCGGAGATCTCTGAGAGTACTGTCTAAGCCACCAGATCTCAATGTTGGCGGCACACCTCCCAGGTTCCTCCAATCAGGTCGCGGATTGACAATTGCACCATTGGCATGACACAATTCTGTGGAAGCTACATTCGGGGGTATTCCGAGAGCTTCAGGCTCGCTGGGGTCCTTTTATGATCAACCTTTTTCCCTGTTGTCTGGACAACCAACTGGAGATGTACTGCAGCAGGCATCCGGGCCCGGGTGCAGCAGCAATGGATGCTTTTTTCCAGGATTGGAGCTCAGAGAGGGGCTATGCATTTCCACCCTTTGTGACAAACTGACAAGCCTGGTCGTCCCTGGACCGGAACCAAGCATCCTTGGTCCGGTTTTGGGGTTACACCCCTCTTAAACCAGGCTAGCCAATCTCCAGGATAAGATATTCAGTAATTTGTAAAAAGACATATGCAGACATGTGACCTTTATCATTGAACAGAAAGCAAATGTGTCTGGATAACAACAAGATTTAAAGGTATTTTAATTGCTCATTCCTTTTTGAATGAACAGAACCCCTACTCCTTCTTTAATTGAATTCATGTTCCAGAACGGACCAGTAGGCTCTAAAAATAGCTCTATGATAAAATATGAATGCCATAGCAAGTGGGCTAATAGATGTTCAAGGCCTGCCATATCACCCTTCCCGTTACCCACCAGATACCGCCTTAGACACTATGGTGCTGACTCGTGATCCAGCCCTTTAGCAAGCTCCCTTAGTTTAGTTAGGTTACTATCAATTAGGTCCTTGCACAGCTCTGTAAAACAAATATAGAACACATGCTTTTTCGATATCAGACTAAACAACCTAGTAAAATTATCAATTTTGCTGACCCACATCTAACCATTCAGTCCCTTGATGGCATAATCAAGAAATTCCACCCAAGACTGGTTTTGGCTATCCCTGAACCTAATGACCTTTGGTTCATCCTTTGGCTATCCCTGAACCTAATGATTTACTTCTCTGGGGAGAGCCCAAACTTGTTGACAAGTATGGTTTTCATTGGGACATGCTTCATGTGGTTCCCCACCTCTAGTATTCCTCCCGACTGGAGGCATGTGTTTCCAGCTTGAGCCCCCCACCAACGCTTGTGCATCTCAAGGTCCACCTCAATGCTTAAATCCAGTGGCAAAGTGGGCAAGGAACCCACGTCTGGGCATACCCTGCCAAGTTAAGGCAAAGAAAGCAAACACAAGGCGCTCACAAGTACATTTTCGGAGATAGGTTTGGGGTGTTTGAGGGTTTTGAACATAGGATTGTTTTAAGACCTGATGCTGTTCCGGCAATGCACAAGAGTTGTAAAGTGTCATAGTAGCAGACTTTGGTGGACCTCAGTGTGCTTAACAAACACACTCTGGTTGATTATTTTCTTCATCCTAAAATTCAGGATCTGTACGCACAGTTGGGGAGGTGGTGGGCTTTGTCTCTACAATTTATCTTAGGGAGCTTACCATGAGGTGGAATTAAAAGAAGTCATGTTACCTAACTGCTTGCAACACTCCGTATGGAGCGTTTAAGTTTTGGTGTATGCCGTTTGGCCTAGCCTGAGCTGCATCAGTTTTTCAAAGATTTATGTTTCAACTTCTTGGGAATGGAAAACAGGTGTTAGCTTAGTAGCATTATATTCTGATATTTTCTAACACTGTGTGATCATTTACAAATATTGAATACGGTGCTGAGATTCCTGAGTGAACATGACATCATGCTTAAGAAAGAAAAGTGCACATTCCTCGTATAGGAGGTCCAATACCAGGGTCATAAAATATCTTCTTGAGGTATTGAGGCAAAGGAAAATGTAGTGCAGGCAGTTGCTCAGTGTTCCCGACCTAGTGACAAGGATCAGTTGATATCCTTTTTAGATCTATGTGAGTATTACTCATGGTTTGCAGTGCAAAGCTACCTACAAACTGAACCTATGATAAAACTGTTGAGAGGTGGGGTCAACTATGCTTTGATGGAAAAACAAAATATGGCAATTGCAACTTAAAAAACTTTAATAATTAAGACACCAGGTCTACAACCTTTCAGAGATGATGCACCATCTGTAGTCACAGTTGATGCCAGAGCTCTGGGGGGGAGGCTACTGTAAGTCAAATTGTTGATGGAAAAAAATCATACTATATTTGCCTCCAGAAGATTGCCAGATGCAGTAAAAAGATATAGCACACATGAGAGGGGGTCTCTGGCTTGTGTATGGGCAACAGAACATTTTGCAACATAACTGTAGGAAAGGGGATTTTTATTGAGCACTAATCCTAAGCCTTTGGGGTTCCTTTTGGGAGAGAATAGCATCAGATATTTTAGTCTAAAGCTCGTTAGACTGCTTTTAAAAGTGTATGATTATAATTGCAAGGTCAGATATATTCCTGGCAGGAAAAATAGTAGAGCTGACATTCTGTCAAGGTGCCCATTATCACAAGATGCTGGTGACGTTTCGGAACATAATTCTGGAGAGGATATTGAACAAGTGGTTGGGTTGATTAATGGGTTGACAATCGTTGGTCAAGTGATTTTGTAGAAAAAGATGGGTGTCAATGTATGCTTATTCAGGGAACTGTTTTTAAATCACCTATAGGAACACAGAGAATATAACGCGCTCTAGAAATCCACCACCAGATCTCTCCTGCTTCTGAGAACTGTTGCTGGCCCATAACCCTACCGTTCTGTTGTTAAACACCATTGGGAAAGATCAGTTTTAAGCAAATTTCACTTGGGCTCAATACATTCCCTTTTTTGCTTTCCTCCCGGCCAGTTTGACGCCAAAGCGATTCTGCTAAGCCCTTGTGATGGCTGCTCCTTTCAGACCTTGGAGCATCTGGTATTATTCTGTGGTCATGGATTTTTATGCCAAATTTATCTATCACCACTTTTTAAATTTTAGGGGCTTACACCAGTTTTGGCGGGTTTTTCTGCATTTACAGCTGTTCTCTGATCAAAATGTGAGGTTGGCTGAAAGATGCCTTACACTGGAACAAAATCATAAATGTTTAAACAGTTGGACTGCCCTTTGACTTTAAGACCAGCTGGACTTATTTTTTGATGCATTGTTTTGAATAGTTTTTTCAGGGTAACAGTAGTATTTTTTATTAATGTGTGTGGTTTTATATGTTTTTATCTTTCATGATTATGCTTTATAATCAAATAAATATTCAGGCATGTATTTAATGTATGCCTAAGGAATTCATCAGCCAAGGATGGCCTAGGGAAAGTTTGTTTCTGCAGGGACTTAATACTTTTTTTATAAGGTCAAAGTGAAATTAAGAGTAGAAAGCATGTTGAATTTTAGGGAAAATATGTAATTCCTACAGGACATTTAAGAGGCATGATGGTTAATATGGCTCACCAGGGTCATGTAGGAATGACAGGTAGTAAGAAGAAATTGAGCCAATATTTTGGTGGCCAAGCATGTATTCTGAAGTCGACATGTTTGTGAGAGGATGTAGTAAGTGTAATCATACAGAGAAAATAGTTTATACTTATAATATCCCCACATGTCCGGTAGAGTACCCTAGCCCGCCATGAGATTAGCTTGGGACTTCATAGGGTCTATGTATTAAATGTATGAGCACATGTTTTAGTGCTTGTGGATTATCATTTGAAATGGCCCTGTTTTCAATTTATGATGGTGCCCAAGGCAAATAATGTGATTGCATTATTGGGTTAACTGTGTAAAATGAGGTTATTTCCTCGGTGTTGGTCACTGAGAATAGTATTATATTTAAATCACATGTGATGGATTCATTTCTGTGTAGGTTTGGTGTTAAGCCTGTGACCACTGCATATTATAACCCGCAAAGGAATGGAATGGTGGAAAGAGTGGATCGCATGCTAAAGGAAACTATACAACTGGCTATCTCATAGGAAGCAAACACACAAAAGGCTCTTAGGAAGAGTATTTGGAATTATCACAACACTCCCCACTCAACCACAGGGTTGGCTCCATTTGTATTGCTAATGGTAGATTTTGTTCCAATGTGGTGTCACCCAGTTGGTTTCTCGAGAAGACGAGAATGAGGAATGCTAAACCTATTGCACTGGAGGTAAAAACAAGAATGGAAGAAGTGCAGTCCAAAAGTAAGTTAATAGAATATAAAGAATTATTCATTTGGTCATTCCAGCAAGGATTCAGCCCACACGTGTTTCGTCTAACATAGACGAAACACTTGTTGACTAAATGAATAAATCAACAAATTGAATAAGAACTGATGGGCTCTTGCATGTATCTATATTTCGAGAAGAGATATCATTGAACGTTGAATTGTTTTGCTAAATGTGAAGTTGTGCTCAAACATACTTGTGTCAGTGAGCTTACACATGACACGATGGTCAATTGCATTTATCTATGAGAGAGCTGAGCAAGGTTCTATTCTATATATGTTGGTACACATTAGATTTCTAATGTGCAATTATCACCTCTGGGTAGTAGGTGAACTGAACTTATATAGCACCTCAATCTGACTAGAACTTGTTTTTTCAATGTACTCACACATGACCTGATCGAAAATAACGCATTAATATTTGAGGTGCAGAAAGTTTCCCATTGGGGACCACTACTACCTCAACTGAATCTATTATATAATATAAAAAAATGTAAGGGATCTAACATTTCAAGTAGGGGACAAGGTAAGAATCAAGAGACCTCTAGGGACTGGTAAGAATTCTTCTAAATATTACCCTAGCACAAGTATTATTCAAGTTTTAAGATACTGTTAAAGCCGAAAATGATAACAAAAGGTGTGTGGAAAATGTAGGAGGTGAAGATAGGATTGATTTGGAGAAGTCTGTTGCTGGAAGGCCAATCAATTTAGGAATTCTATCTCAGAAAATCTTTTTACACCAGGAGCATTTGATTTTTCTGGGGTGTTGGAACAATCTTTCCTGTGACGAGAGGTTGAATAGCTGAACGTGTTGAGGGAGGCGCATTGTCTGTTGAGGGATGTGCAATGTCTAACAGGCCCCTGTTGGGTGCTCTATCTTGGGAGGAGATTCCGCCCAGTTTTAATGTTCAGAACCTTGAGTGGACAGACTTGCCCAGAAGGAATTCTTGTAAACCAAAATCTTTAATGATTTTTTATTATTTTAGTCGAGTTGCCATTCTTGTAAATGGCGATGTTATGGTTATTTAGTCAAAAATTGACATTTTCTGCTCTAAGTCTTCATTTTAAGTTGTATTGTCATTGTTGTCTTCTATTATAGTTTTCATCTTGTGTTATATTATGAAGTTTTCATTAGGTTCATCTCTTGTAAAATGTATTTTATCTTTAGGTAGGTTTTGTGATGGGGAAGGATGTGTTGTCTAGGCTGTTTTTTTTAACTTTATAAAGTTCATATTATTTCATATGGAATGTTGTTCAGGAGGGAGGTGTTGTATAGGCTATTCTTGTTAACTTTAGAAAGTTCAGATTTCACATTGAATGTTGTTGCGGTGTTCTGTTTAATGTTCTTAGTGACGATTTGAAACAGTCAGTTGCTGATGAAACCTTCACTAAGAGACGCTGTATGCCACCTGTTCACACAAATAACAGACAACTCTTTTTCTTTATCGCCTCATGTCCTTGAAACTTCGTAAAACTTTTATGAAGTTGTGTCTGGATTTTACGGTCCGCTCTCTGTGGCCCCCTCTGGCAGGAATTGTAGGACAGTTCTAGGTTCTGTGGGATATCCGCTGTAGACTTCAACAGAGTGGTCCTGATGCAAGAGACACTGGAAGATGCTTCTGATTCTGAGGCTGCTGTGTGGTCAACTAGGGGATTTCTGAGGCTACTCTTCAGTCCACCGTGCAGGTGGGGTACATTTTGTCACAGAAGTCAATGTCCCTGGAAGTCCTCTTTGATCCAGCAAAAGTCTAGTTACCACTTGATTACTCGTCTCTGGTCACAGAAAAAATAGTTGTTCCCTTTGGTGAAGGCTTTTGTCCTCTTTGTTGACCAAATTTCACTCCAAGAACTTTCCTACATCCAGCTGATTTGGGTGCAACTTTTGAGTATCAGGACTTGGTCTCCCTGACTGCACATTGGCAGTCAGTGGCGGTCAAGTGATAGTGGCTACTGACTGGCAAAAACAGGCTTCTTCAACTTTTGTGTCCCTGCTGCTGTAACAGGAAGTGAGCCAACTGACTCTTGGAGTTCACTTCTTCCGTCTGGTGCTCAGGAGTGACTGTTCCATGATTCAGGCACCACAGGCACAGTCTTCTATTTATTAGCAGAGGAGCAGCAAGTGCAGTCCTCCTTTAATGCAGCCTCTCTTTGTCAGGTTCAGGGAACAGCAGGTCCAATGGACAGCAAGGCAGTTCTTCTTCAGTCCTCCCTTCATTCCTTAGTGCCAGGAAGCCATATTTATGCTCAGAATGTGCCCTTGGGGATACAGCAGTCACTAGCCAATGGGCCAATGGGCTACCAGATCCCTTCCCTGCTGATGACTTCCTCCAATATGTGGCTTCTAGGTATCCCAGAGTGCACTAGCTTATGGGCAGAGCACTGGCACTAAGGTCTGGTTACCAGGCCTAAGTGCACTCTCAGAGGCGAAAAACCAGCAGCATCACTCCATCTGAAACTTTGGTGTTGATCATGCAAAAAAATAGGCAATTCCTTAAAAGGACCTATTTCTGGGCATTTTTCTGTGGGTATTAACTGCATTTGTACAGAGCCCCAGCAAGTGTAAACCACAAACCAGCATTAAAAGGAATCAGTCATAAAATTGGAAAAAAAATCATTGTGCAATTTAATAAGAACATGGAGAGCTGCATCAGACAGGACGGAACTGAAGTTGTTCTGGTGGAAAGATTTTGTGAAAGGGTATGGTAGGAGAGGCAGCTCTGCAGGGTAAAACATGGGTAAGGGGGAGTCTGATGAATTGTGATGGGAGTGAGAGCATTGTTGTTACATGGTTTTAAGTGTTGTTTCGGTCAGCGAAAACTGTTAAGGTTTATTCCCAGGGATATTCACAGACAATTAAGAGAATCCTGCTAAAGTTTTGCTTGGCTGTAAGGAATGAGAACATTTTTGAAAGAACAGCTTGCTCAGTGGCGCACCCAGTAGTGTAACCAAAGATAACTCAGAGAGGTCTGTAAGAACCCTTCTTTCCTGTGACACCCTGGGCCAGGCAAGAACAACCAATTGTGGACTACATGGGGTCTAACCAGAAGCAGGCAAGGGAAACCCACTCTACGTCTGTGCAGGTTCATCTAGAAGCAAAGGTCAGAATAAAATATGTGCATTGGAGAAAAGCCCAACAAGTGTACAAGTGGGAAGGCACACTCTGGGCCTCTGGTAAGGGCTGGGCCTTCTGGGTCTTGCCATGCCACAACAGAAACAAAGAAGGGGGACACTCATAACTTCTCTCCCTATACCTAGGTGCCTGGACTAAAACCCTAGGGAAGATTCATAGATACTGATCACTTGATCGCAGCTGACTATTCTGGTGCAGGGAATTGGATTGGAGGCAGGAGTGGACAAGTGAAGAAAGATTAACCTTAGAGTAAGCCAAAACAGTACAGCCCGCAATGGAAACAAAATATTGAGGAAAAACAATCAATTTGGATTATCTAGCACAGCTGAGTCTAAGACAAGAATTTATTACACTTTCATAATGCCAATAAATTTTTCATGATTTAAAAAATTACAGTGAAAGGATCTATTCCTTAGGGCCCATTTAAGGATCCTTTGAAGTTCAATGGCTTGTGGGATTACTTCCCACCACTCAGTTTGGCCAAATATGGACCCAGACAAGTCTGTAAAGGTTACTCCATCCGCAAAATTAAACCTAACAGCGCTTTATAAGCATTAAAGTTCTTTCCAATCAACCTTGGACTCTGGTCTGGTATGACAGTTCTAACTACTCAGAAAGGTCAATGTTAAAGCAGGTGTGCTGCTGAAGCAGGAGTTAGGCTAGTGCCCTGATTCTAAGCCTATATTTTGACACATAGAAGCCAGACCTACAATTGCATGTTTTTGGGGCTTCCACTGGACCAAAACAAGAACTCAATTTTGTGTTGAGCTCAATTTCAATTTCAAACTGCAATAACTTCTGAACTGTATGTGCTATACGCATGGTTCAAACAGTTCCTGTGCCAGGATAATTTGCCACAACCGCTGAGATGCTAACGGAAATTCTGGGAAGAGGAAACATTTCTGCATTCCTGCTAGACTGAATGATGCAGATACCAAGCCCCACAAATAATACAAGGGAAAGGGCTGATTAGGCACGATTCAGACTAAGGGCCTGATTTAAAGTTTGGCAGATGGAGTAGTGTCCCTAGGGAGGGCAGATAACATTACCTCCGCCAACCCAAGTTTATTCGGTCCAACAGATTGAAAGATGACTGCCAGCTCAGTGGTAACATCGCTGTATATTGAAAGGAACATCTCATGGCAGTTCCTTACATTGTACTAAAAGTTTGATGTATGACTGCCTTTGATTTGATTTTGAAGGCCATACACCAAACTATTGAAATCTTTTTGTTTTTCAAAAAAATAAACTCTCAAAGTGGGAGTTTGTTTTTGAAAAACAAATAACTAATGACACCTCCCACACACACACAGTCCCGGGACGTTTCTTCCATGGTGTAAGGGTCACTATAATTTTTCCTATCCCTCAATACCAGTTTTTTCTTGGTGGTAATAGGCGGAGAAAAGAAAGACATTACAACATTGACTTCAAATAGGGCAGGCGGTGTCCATTAGATGAAGTATACAGTTGACTCCGCCAACGGAGGCTCAGTCAACAAAATATTTAAGGTCTGCCTATCTATTAATGATGCAGACCGACCAAGGGTTTGGCGGGCTTTGCACTTTGCATTATTTGCGAAAGAGTACCCTGTCCGCCAGCCTTTAAATCTGGCCCTTAGTTCCTCAACAAGTTGGTAAGAAAGGTGTCCTAAACTTTGCTTCTGGCCAGCTGGGCTAAAATGTTTTGATGGCTTCTATGATTTCCTCCTAGTCTCGGGGTGCTCCTCTCAACAACGGGCCAAACAACTTCCTTGTCTTCCTCATCACAGGAGATCTTCTTCTAGTGTTACATAGTTCTTGGAATCCAGAGTCGTCAAGGAGAAGAACAACAGCTAGATTTCTTGAAAGTATCTCTCTCGGCTGGAGCAGAATACTTCTGGAAGAACAAAGTGCAAGTTACCGGCTGCAGAGGACATTATTTTGCCTCCACTAGTAGAAAGAAGCGGTTAACCAACTGCCAAAATCTCTTTAAAATCCAACTTCCCCCAAGTCAAGAAAAGGACATTGGGTTCAGGCCCTGACCATCATGTGCTCAGCTAGTGAATGTCACACTCAACTTGAAGAAATCTCATACTGCAGATCATAAAATGCTATGGTGGCATAGTTTCCTTTTCCCGAAAAGGATCATTATAACTCTATAGGGGTCACTTTCATGTTTTGAAGAAAAGGCCACACAATCCAACAACAAGGCTTAGTGCTGGCATCTGTAGGTCACATCTTTGGATACTGACAATGCCAAATCAGCCTTCCATCCTTTAGAAGTTGGTAAGTTGACTACCATTACATATTTTAAATAATAACCATGTTATTTATGGAATGTGAAAACTGGGCACAAAAACTGTACAAGAAATAATATATTATCAAGCTGAACTTTGATTCAAGTTTAATGATTATTACTATTGCAGCGCACTGTAGGGGTGCCTAACTGGACTTGCTCGGGCCAGGAACCCTAACCATTGGTAAGCTGTCACTGGGTCGGTCTGGTGACAGTGCTACACTATCGCTGCATTAACTGTTATGTATTAGCAACAGAAGGTTACAGGTTTCTCGACTGTCTGTGTATCTCATTCTACTTAGGAATGACCCACCAAGCACTACAAAGTTACGCAATTTTGTGTAATCAGCTCTCCAGTTTCTGTCATTCCTTACAAAAAAGGGAACTACACATGGCTTGCTGGACAACCTGGGAGCCTAGCTTGTAATTTTAAAGAGTTGGGCCGGAGGACACTACTGCTAATGGTAAACCTTACAGGGAAGGCATAAGAGGGGTTGTGGTATGCACCATCATTGTTAGTGTTTACTTTTATTTTACTTATCTGCGTTATACCTGGAACTTTATGGGAGTTTGCAAGTGTTTAAGCATCCAGTGCTTTACTGTTGCTGGACACTGAGCAGCTGCCAGAGGAATTCACAGCCATGGACTCTTAGATGCATCTTCTTCAAACGAATCTGGTTTTTTTGCGTCAAGCTTTCTGTATTTGTTCTGTCTTCTTTGTATTGGCTTCGACCGGTTTGAACCCTGTTCGTGCTGCCGATGTTGTTGATTCACAGCAAAGCTGTTGTATTTGCTTCTGTGGGTGAAAATTGTATCCAGCTGCCCTGGATGTATTTGACACCAGTGAGCCAGCTTTTGCTGGCTTATATTTCAAGATTCTACTGGTTGTGCCAGGTTTGTGGCCCGTGTGTGAGCCTTTGCATGAGCTTTGAGAGCTGGACCTACTCATGCATTGGAAGCATTGATCGCTGTAGTTGCTTGCACTTTGGAACGCGTCTGTTAGGATGCCCTCAGACTCGCTGTACTCCCAGAAGGAGAATGAGCACACGTTAGAGTGCATCTCAAGATAGATGTCTCATGGTAGCCATTTTGGATTGGGCTGAGCTGGTGAGTTGTGTGATACTCAAGGAAAAATATACTGAATTTAAGGGTTCAGAGGGATTGGTGGTAGCATGATTTCCTAACTGAGGTAACGCTGGTGTGAAAGGTACTTTTCTGCAGAAGTTAAATTCTTTGATAATTGAAGGGGTGCCTGCTTACGTTGATATTTTATTATGGATCAGATTCAACACGTTATTTTGTCTCTGCCATTCTTGTAGAATTCTGCCAGACCTAGTATAAAAGTATAAAAAGCTATGACTATATATTTTTGAGAACTAACTTGTTGCCATAGCTGCTGTAAAATGTAATCCCAAGCAGAATATGGCTGTATTATTCAACCACCTTAGCCACGATGGTCCGAGGGTTTTTGCCAATCTTCCACAAATTGAAGAACCACAAGGACAATTGGATGAATAGAATTAATATAGAGAAGCGAAAGAACGAATGAGCAGACAATCTGCAGATGAACAAAGTGTTTTATTAGAACACTATAATTTCTTCAAATGAAAGGAAGAGCCCGAAGAAACTTGCTCTATCATTGTATTTGAAACTTGTGAATTTAATGATATTGTTGACACCTATATGAGGGACTAATTTATTTATAATAGTGGTTTCACGAAAGTTTAGGAACAACTGCTAACTATAGGAGACCTAAATTATTTGAAGTGATAAACTTCGCAAATAATATTGAGAGGTCTCAAATTTCTCAAAAAGCATTAGGTTCCACTGAGTCCTCGACAATCTTAACAGTGTTTCTAATGATAGAGGTATTTGTGCAATTGGTAATCGTCAATGTTTTCAAAGAAAAATGATATTCATTGCTGTTGGTGTGGTTTAAGAACCCATGTTGGTACCTTTTGGTTTAGCGTTTTCTGCATGCGTTTTCCAAAAGTTAATGGACCATTGATTTGGGTGTCTTGAGTTTGTTCAAGCAGTTCAAGCTGATATTCTCATTTTCACTTAAAACTCCGAAAAAGCATTTTGAAATGGTTGGACAGATCTTACGTATTAATATGGAGAATATGGGTATGACAGTCAGATCTGAGAAATATAAATTGTTTGTTCAACAGGTAGATTATCTTGGACATTACATTTCATAGGAAGGTATCAAACCAAAGTTTGATAATCTTGAAGCTATCCGAAAGAACCCTCCACCAACTGATAAGGAGCCACTCAGTTATTTTCTAGGACTGACCAAATATTATGCATGGTTTGTACTTGGTTTTGCTTTACTTGTACAACCTCTACGGGATTTACTCAAGGGAGGATGAGAAGTTTAAATGGTAGCAATAATGTCTGAGAATGTTCAATAAAAAGATTTTAGATGCCAAATGGGGACAAATGTTCCATTATTGTTGATGCCAGTCACAAACAATTATGTGGTATATGTAGCCATTGGGTTGCTAATCATGAACAAACTGTAGCAATTGCTTTCCGAACTTTCAAGCCTGCAAAATAAAGCAATAACGCAATAGAAATAGAGGCGTTGATCATGTGTTTGGTTGGTTAAAAAGTTCAAGGTGTATGTTTGAGGGCAGAATTTCAGACCTTTATTGATCACAAGCCTTTTGTATATCTTCTTGCCGGCAATGGTCTAGATGAAGATTCTGTATGTATGTTTTGTTTCTAAATTGCAGAAACACATTATAACACTGAAATACGTTCCGTGGGGAAAAAAACTTCAGTGCAGACTGTTTGTCTAGGATGCCCATTGTGAAGTCTGATAGTGATTGTGATAAGATTGATGATGATGTTGAATGTGTAGTTGCACCTATTGATACCACTGAGAGGAATACTGGAGTTTGCACTCAAGTCGAGTGACGTAATGCTTCTGAACACAATGTGGTACTTCAACAGGTCATCAGTATATTTGGAAATGTAGGCCTAAAGTTAGAAATCTTCTTGTAGAACATGAAATTATTGCACAAATAGCCTCAGAGCTAAGTCTGGAAAATTAAATTTTGCGAAATAATTTATTTGTGACTTCTAAGAGTTATTCACAAAAGACACAAGTGTTACAACTATATTCTTTCAAATTTATTGGTGGCCACGCATGGGCCCTCAAGTGTGCAGATTAATTAATATTTGCAAGGATTTTTTATATTAAGATAAACATTGGAAGACAGGGGAAAAACAGTTTACTCCAGTACCATTTTCTAGAAGATCTTGGGAAAAGTTGTCCATGGATTTGTCATGTCCATTTCAACTTTTGCCAAGTCACATGAAGTATTTGATTGTTCTGGTAAAATATTTTTCTAAATGACTCTATACCTTTGTGGATTCAACAACTACTAAAAATGTGATTTTGTTCTGAAAGGAAGTTTTAACACTGGGAGTCCCCCTGTGTATCTTGTTACCAACAATGGTACTCATTAATGTGCACATTTCTGAAGGACACTGATATTAAACATCTCAAAGTAGCTTTGTACAGCCTAGCTTCAAACGGCGTAGTGGCACAAAGAAATCATTTTCTTAAAGAAGGTATTCAAACAGCATTATCCTCTGGCAAGACGTTTTTTAGCTAGTAAGGTTTCGTCATATCAAACCTTTCCACATTCATTTACGGGAATGACACCTTTCAAACATTTGAGGATAAGAGATCCATTGGCTAAATTATTACCCTCTTGGATATGTAAATCGTTCAGGGATGATAAGAATGTTCTTGTTGATGTAGATATGCAAGAAAATATATTGGCAAAACAAATGAAGGGTAAACATACACAGATCTTAAAAGTGGGGCAAAGGAAGTTAATGTTAATGTGGGATTTTGGGTACTTTCAGATCAGTCTACTGGGATTCTAGATTTTCAGTGCCTGCTTGTTTTTAAAAGTTACTAAAGCTTCTGTTTTACTTGAAGAAAAAAGGTAGTGGAACAAGAACAGTATTGTTCTAATTGTTGTTCAGAAGGCAGAAATTATTCTTAAAACATTCTAAGTTGGTTCTCACAAAAGAAATGTGTTACATTCAAATTCTATCTTAACAACAGATTGTGTGCCCATATTATCGAATGGAAATCAATCTGATTCAATTTTGTTAAATGATGCAGGTTCATTACTAAATGTATTGAGTGAAGGTATTGACCCTTTTTCAAATGATCAAGTGAGTTCTCATTAAAATATATATATGTATATATTTTGCAATTTTATATAGGGCAACCTCGACCCGAAGGTATCAGAGTGCTTTACATGAGCAGCAGTTGCATTACAGATGGACACATTGATTTTTTATTTAGACACCCGGGAGATTAAATGATTTCCCCAGGATCACACAATGCCAGAGCCTCCCGCCAGACTTCTTCCACTACACGTTGTTCACATTTTGTGTTGCATTGCCAAAGGGCCAAAATAAACCTAGGAGAAAGTTTCTCAATGTCACAATCTTATCAAATTACCAAGTAACTGTACAGAATATGTAAAGTGTTGAAGTTTAACTATGATTTCTTTAGGTGGTTTAATATTTCTTGTACGTTTTATACTGATTGTACTTCTTGTGTTTTTGTAAAGGAAAGAGAATGTCCATGGTATGTACCATCATTGTTAGTGTTAACCTTTTATTTTACTTACCCATTTTATAATGGTTCAGACCTGGAGCTTCGTGGAGTTGATGAGTGTTCAAGCATTGAACCCTTTACTGTTGCTGAACACTGGAGAGCTGCCAGGAGATTTCATGGCCGTGGCCACTTTGATGTATCTTTTTCAGTAATAACAACTTCTTCTTTGCCGTATCTGTTGTGATGTTTGTCAGGGATCCTCCACCTTGTGCTTCAATTCGTAGAGCATATACCCACAAACAAAACATATAATACATCCGTCAAATCACGACATACACTTGAGGAAGTGAAGAGCCCAAGTTAAGGCGGTCTGAACACATTTTGCACAGAGGTGTTTGTTGGGATTTTTGGGCTGTGTTATTGATCAGCACTATCAATAGATAGTCTCCTCCTACACTGGCGCACTAACTGGAGCCATTGTCTGTTGTGGATGGGGGTTAGCCTTCGGGATACTGCCATCGGCACAGGCTGACAGTCAGACATAATCTGGCTTTGTTCCTGATAAAACTAGTGCTCCACAAATGTCTAGTCCTTCCAACTCTCACTTCAATGTTTGTAGACATCCATTTTCTCTCACCCTCGAACCTGCTGAACTGCATACCAGGATTACACTTACCAGGGTTACACATCTGACTCGTTGCCCTACTTGAAAAGTTCATTCAAAGATACTGGAATTACTGGCATGTAGCCTGGAGAGCACCACACCACCTGAATCTCAACCCACTCAAAGAATAATTTCCCAATATTTCTACTTACCTCAACTTAATCCATTCCTTATGCTGTCCATAACAATAACCCTCCCCCCAAAACATTATTTTAGCCTACCTAATTTATTCCTACAAGGTTATTATCTTGAACAAAATATAGACCCCTGATAGGGAAAGCAGACCAAGCATTTGATGCCAGGCTGAGGTAGAAATGGAAGCTAACCATTTACATATACTTTCACTACAAATAAGTAGTGGATAAAGGGCAAGAAGAAAGATGTAGGTTCAGCTGGCAGACAAGCTTACTTATGGGACTCATGCACACATTCCATGGCGGGATGCAGAGTCATATATCAGAATGCAAGCACAAACGTACTGATTTCAATGTTTATTTATCAGCCACTTAGATGGGTAAAAAAATTAATAGAATTATTGACTTGAGGGAAATCCACTGAAACAAGAGACATTTTTATCAACTCCTGTATCCCCCAAGAAGTCCCTTAGCTTGATGTTCAATTGAACCATTACTGTGTCCTTCACCAGATGCCATTTTACAATTCTGAGCCCCCAGGGATCATCAAGTCCTCAAAGTTTATGTTTGAAATCTTCTCTTCTTTGGGGAGCAGGTCTTTGTTTCGTTGTTGGAAGGGAGCTTCCAACCCTGTAGAACTCATCAATGATGCTCTTATACTTTTTTAAGATAAATGGACGTACCATTTTCATTGTAGGGCCTAAAATATGAAGAAAGAGAAGGGTAGAATCAACAAAGGAGGTAAAGAAAGGCAAAGCAATACAAAAGCAAGTAATAAAATCTCCTAACCCCATTCCCTGGCCAAGGGTGTTCAATTTGCACATCAACTGCATTGCAAATGGGAATGCAATTTTTGAGCAACATATGCGAGGGGAACACAAAGCAAACTGTTGGGTGAATATTAATAAGGCAGGGCATATTTGGCGAACCCCTATCATTTTTTACCAATGCAGGGTTGTCTACTTGCTACCCGTACTGCTTGAGGCAGTAATTACCGTTCTGTACAGCTAAAGTCAAAATATTTTACTTTCACAGGGAATATATAAGTAAGAGCTACCTCACCAGCTATTGAGTTTTTTCTATGTGGATCATCATGTTTACCTTTCATCTATTCTCTCCCTCTACAACCTTACCTTCTGTCTCTTCTCTCCATCCCTCCTCTTCCACTCTCTACTTTCCTTTCTCTTTTTCTTTGTATTCCATTACCAAGCTCTCGTTCCTACACCTTCACTCCCTGCCTCCTTTCCACTCACCCCTTCTTTCCTCTTCTTCCTCATTACAATTGCTCTTTTTTCACCTATTTCTTATGTCATCTCCTTTTTATCCTTCCTTTTTTCTCCCCATCTCCTGCTCTCCATTTTTACCCTTCCTCTTACCTCTTTCTCTCCATGCTTTCTCCCATGGGTTTCTTCTCTCCCACTGCAATAGGATTTCAATACTTAAGTGAGGATCACTGAAGCTGGATCCCAAGAGGTGGATGATGGTAATGGGAAGGTTAGAAATTGTCTGAGAGGGTGGCCCTAAGATACACAGCACAAATGGTACTCCAAAAAGGCAAAAGCAAACCAAAGACCTTGTATGGTTGTCAAATAAATAAAATCTAGTAACTGCCCTAACCCACATGTTTCTGTAAGGCACAGTAACATATCTCATTTGGATTAGCCTCTACAACTTATTCTGTGGCAATGATGTCTGTGTCGCTGATTTAGATCTTGGCGGACGGGTTACTCCATAACAATGGTGACGGATACCCCATCCACCAAAACATAAATCGCATTGGATATAATGGGATTTATATTTTGTCCTGAAGTCTTTCTTGAGTTCTGGTGCAGGTCATTAACCATGTGAGGTAAGTTCCTGTGATGGCATGATTGGGATGGTACCTCTTGTAAAAGAGAGGGACCCAGTCACCCAAAGGAGTAGGGTACCAGATGACAAATGTCAAAAAATAATTCCCCCTTGGGCAGTATTGAACCTAGGCATTCATTCAGCTCACCAATATCAACATAAAAACCTAATACATCACATATAAAAACAACTGAGGAAATGCAGAAAATATGAATGTATAAAAAGAGATACACAATTTATTTAGACAAGTTAAAACCAATTCAGGCTTGTATCAAAAAAGATAAAAAAAGATAAAAACAAATCTCCGGACAGAAAATAAGGAAAAATTGATTCATATTAACAAAGGGAGAACATATAAAAGGTAAATCAGAGATCAAATACTGATCATTATTATTATTGTTTCATCAGATTTTTTGTCTCCCAAAACTCAGAGTAGTTCTCCCTTTATTGTGCACAAATTTTTCCTTATTTTCTGTCCCGAAATTTGTTTTTATCTTATTTTTATCTTTTTTGATCAATTGTTAATGAAGATGTCTTATATATATGTATGTGTATAAATATGTTCCTATCAGGTTTGTTGGATACAAGCCTGAGTTGGTTTTAACTTGTCTAAATAAATTGAGTATCTCTTTTTATACATTCATATGTTCTGCATTTCCTCAGTTGTTTTTATATGTGATGTATTAAGTTTTTAAGTTGATATTGGTGAGCTGAATGAATGCCTAGGTTCAATACTGCCCAAGGAGTAATTACTTTTTGACATGATTGGGATAGTAGTCATCTAATCTCACTTCATGTGATGTCATTAATATGCAAATTGGCTTGTCTTAAACCTGCAACAATCGTTTATGTGCTTGATTAATTAAAACCATTGCAACCCATATGAAGTGGGAATCACCGCACAACAACCACTATTAAATATATTAAAAGATACATTTCTACACAATACAAGTAAAAATAAAATAAAAGAAACAGAGGCAGAGCCTTTATGGATCTATAGGTGTATTTGTGCCAGTACATAACCCAAAGCGAGTAAAGTTTAATAGTGTCTTGATTCTTCGTTATACCAGCAATATCGGCTACATAGGATTCAATACCGATTCGACCTGAGAACTGGCCTAACGTATAAAGTGACAATAATCAGCAAAAAACCCTAAGGTACAGAGGAAATTGCAGTAAATAGTGCTCTAATGCCTATTGTCCGCCTAGAGCAAATCATTCAAGTCATTCACTAACTACAATATTCTGAGTTTTTAAATAGCTTTAAAATTACTTAGCATAAGAAAAACCTAACAGTGCTTGTTATATAAATTGCTAGAGTGCCTAGCCTCAGCCTGGCGGTAATCGACATGCACAGTTAGACCTACCAGGCCCGCGGACTGACAGTTTGTATATGGCTGCAATCCTGTCTTTCGCGTGTTGGGATTAATTAGCCCCAGTTTAGAGTCAATATAAGTTTTGGTTCTCGTTTCAATTGCCAAATTCGATACCTTTTCCTCTACCTTCTGAGGGTTTTTTACCACTGCACAGTTCAGTAGCGGATCACTTGAATTTAAACAAGCTACAACCGCTGCTCTACATGCCCTTTTTCCTCTCTCATTACATTTCCTAAGTAAGATTGACTGGTGATTTTCCAGAGTGGCTTTGCACAGACACAACACGTAGACCATATCTTCTACCCCCTGTCTGCACATCCTGCATTTGTCCTAGCCTTCTCTTCTCCATGGTGGAGTGTGCTTAAATGCAGGCAGGACTCCCCGCCTGTATTTTGAAAATGTTTCTGTTATCAGGTTGTAATAGAGCTGGAACTTTAGATTTGTGTAGTTATTAGGAATTAGCCATCTATGGCTACACCTAGATAGGGCAGTTTTATCCTTTAAGAGTGACAGTTTTGTAGTGCTTGATTTTGTTATTTTTTCCCCAACCTACTGGGTGACAGATCCCATGCTGAAGAGAGGCCCAGATTAGTTATGGCTGATTGTAGATAGACTCTTGCTGGTTATCGGCGGTGACTTTAAGAGTCCTTGCTTGCTAATTTAAAGGTATGGCAGCAGTTCATGAAAGCCGGCTGCCAGGCCAGGGATTGCTTCACAAGACCAAATTCCAATCTAATATGGGCAGGAGACGTACATTGGTAGTCTAAAAAGGATTCAAAACATTTTGATTATTTTGTCCAGAGTGATATTGTCCCGACCTCTCAGGGCCTCACTCCCATAGGTCAGAGTGTGAGGAACCTTTGCTTAGGCAACTTGTACTAGACGGGTTAGAGTTGGCCCATTCCATTTTCTATGCAAAGCTCCCAAGCCTGCTGTGAGAGCATTGTCCTTCCTTTTGGTGTCTTTCAGTTAGTTACTGAACCTTCCATTAGCATGAAAAATCACCCCTAGGTACTTATAAACATTGATGGACTTATTTCCACCCAGATGCCAAGTATGATGTTTCATACCTTTTTCATTTATGGTTAGGGCTTGGGTCGTTTCCATAATAATTATCAGCCCAGTGCTCTCAGATTAAGCTTGAGTTGTATCCAGAAGCCGTTGTAAGCCCACCTTCACCCTGCTGACTAGCACTGGATTGTCAGCGTAAAGTAAGAAGGAAAGTTGGATTCCTCCCGGCTCTGAGGCAGGAAACTTGCTGAGTACTATTGTCTTAAACCAAAGAAATCCTTCCTATTGTTGGTAAGAAAATGATGTGGAGTATGGAAGCCTCCAAAGGGCAGCAGACCTTCTTCCCTGTAGTTACATTCTATAATAGGAAACATATTTTTAAAGCACCCAGTGCCCCATGATATACAAGCTGCTACTTAAAAAAAAAAAAAAAATTTTTGTCTTATGAGCCAGTTTTTGCTCCTCCCCATGGAACAAACATGATTAGCATAGGCAAACCCATTTGTGAATCAGCGACACCCTCGCCTCACTCGGGGTTCCACTGGATGCCGATGGGAGGGCGAGATAAAGAGCACAGGTACGGGGGAAGTATAGATCTTCCCCATCAACCCAAAATAAATGAGGAGAGCACCCACCAACTGAGCTGTAAGAGTGGGTCAAAATACAGGCCATGGAGGATGTGAGGACACCAAACCCTGATGGTGAAAAAACAAACAGACTCTACCGGGCCCACAAGACAGTGCAGGAAAAGGTAAGCTCCCAAAAATGTGAATCTACATGTGTCACATGGCCCTCCATTTAGAAATAGTGGAGAAAAACACATCACTCAAAGGACTGTTTTCAATCTGGTTTGCAGCACTATGATAAAACATACAGGGCCTAGTACACACTACACTTGAGTGGAAATGTATTAACAAGTGCCTCAAATCTAAGCGACTATTGACAGTGGGCTGACTAACCGCTCTAATAGCCACATAAACTGGTCACGTAAAACAAGAACCTCATATGCCTTTTGAACCCTTACTAAAGCATTTATTTGACCACAGACCTTTCCTGCTCTGCTTTCTGCTCTCAGGCAACAGAGAAGGAACTAAGCAGCAACCCCTAAATAACCAGGAAATTGAACTGGATACTTTACTGAAAGAGATTACTCCATAAGCTCCAGGACAGGAGCCTTCAACACGAAAACAATGGAAATGTCCAATTAAATCAAGCCCATAAGATCTGATTTACCAAAAACAACAAGACTCCATGGAAAGGATACTGGAGAACGTGGCAAGTGAACATGCAACCAGACTGGGTAAATGAACAGTGGCGCTTGAAACTGAAAGTATCAGACGTGGAGGACCGCTCCCTAAGAGACAACATACACCTCTAAGGGCTCCCTGAATAAATTGAGAAAGAAGATATGAATGCTTTCCCTAGCCACTTCATTCCTGTCTGCTGAATAGGAACTTTCCAAGCCCGTGGAGTTGTGGAGAGTGCATACACTGTGCACCAGAAATCCTAAAAATCCAAACGGCGATAGCCTTTATTCAGACACCAGACAAGCAAGATACATCACATGTGGGAAAAAACGTTTAAACTTTCTCATTGGAATACATTCGAGACAACCAAAGAACTCAATAGGTAAATTTCTAGCTGTGCTCTTGCACAATGGTAAGAGCTATAAGGTCAAGCATGCACTGTCTCAGTGGAAACATAGCAACAAGTGGCCCTAATCTAAGCCACCACTGTCTGAGGGATGGCTAACTGATCTAATAGCCACAATACTAAACTGGTCGCATAAAGCAAGTTCCACAAAGGACTTGTTGACCACCTACTAAAGTGTGTATTTGATCACATCTCTTCCCTGTGCTGTGTTCACCTCTTGCATCCACAGTTCCCATCCTCTTTGGACGTACAATGATAAGGGCGCTCCGTACTGAACAGAACACTATATGGCATTAAGGCAAATCAGCTACATGATTCTCGACTGTGATTGCATGATTCTTTTTTTTTAATGTGTTATTGTGATGATGAATTTATGAAGTGATGATTTTGCTGGCTGTTAGACTCAGCGTTTACGGCTTGCTGCGACGTATCGAAGCTGGTCAGAATCCACAGTTCCAAATAGGATGAGCACGTTACACTTGTTCGATAATCTGTGACACAATCTGGTAGCTTGGCACCGACTATTCAGGCTTATTCTCAGAGCTTGAGTGTATTGGCACAACACTCCCCCTCACAACACACTGTGTATGCCACAAAAAGACTCGACACTGTATAAAACACTTGTCTTTGTATTACCCACGCCCACTGACATCAAAACGAGATATACATTGTATATACACTCTACAGTTCTACACAATTGTCAAACTTCTATATTTAAATCAAAAAACGAAACACATATTGTGTGTACATTTTACAGTTATTTGTTATTGTCAAACTTTCCCATTGCAGAAAGGTCAAACAGTCACAGATCTTTGACTACGCCTCGTGCCCAGCCCCTCAGTCATTCAACTCCACCAGCTAAGGACAGATGTTGCTCCGGCTGACGCCCTGTTGACAAGACAGTCAGAACCACCAAACCCAGAAAGAAACAGTTACTTAGTTTTGTCCATCTGAATTAGATCTCAGGTGCCTGACGGCACCGTAACGAGGGCGGGATCGCTATCCCCTCATTGACAAAAGGTTGGAGAAATATTTTCCCATCAAGCGGAGGTGTGACCTGTCGTATACCTCGACAGTAAGCCTTAGATGCCCACAAGGCACATGAAACCCGTCGGGTCTCGTCATGGTGTTTTCCACAACAATGCACGCTGTGGCATGGGTCCAGGGAAAGGGAGTCAATGACCTTGGATAGAGGCCGCCGTGTCAGGCACTGTTGTCCCTCCAGCTCCTTGATCAGACTCCCCCAACACCCCTCGGATATCACACGCTCGGGAGCGCAAGCTAGCACAGATCCCCTGGTTGCAAGCACGGGTCCCTCAGGCTCTGCAACCTTCCCCCACACTCATAGAACTCCTCATGTCCTGGCTCCTCAGATGGCTGCTGCTCTATACGCATGCACACCTCTTGCAGAACGATATGATGGTGAATGTCAGGACGGTCCTTGTCCCAACCACGATCCCATCCACCTGTCTCTGCTGCACCCAGTGGGGTCCTAACAATCTCGTGGATACAGTGAGATCCTTTGTGTCCCTGGGGTCTCATGGGCCGGAGGCTAGCTCACCGGCCCTTGGAGAGTCCTTTGAGACCAAGGTCATGACAGTTGCCAACGACATCCAGGTAAAATCCACCAAGTGATAGTTCCCTTCCTGGAGCACGACAACCTTAAAGCCGCCACAAGTCTGCGGATAGTCCAGATGTAGTACAGCCTGCCCTAAGGATTCCTTGTGTCAGTGTCCCAGTATCGAACCAGCGCAGTATGGTTCTAAATCCAAAAGTGTCTCTGGTTTGGAGGCCAAAGCCCCAGTATTTATACCCACTATGGCCTTTGAAGATATGATAAGTTCAAAAGGCCACCTTTGACATTGCGCAGGCCCTATGCCAATTTTCTCCTGTCTGCCATCCTATCCCGGGAGGTTTGATCATAATCTTTAGTGGCGCCCAGACCCTGCCCTTTGGAATGCATGTGCCTATTTCACCTCATGTAACTGTCCCAGAAAGGCCCCACAGAGTCAGAGGTTAGCAGTTTCCCTTGAGCAACTAAATTATGGGCTCCTATCAGGAATGCACAGATGTGGCTGTCCCCCTAGCACACAGTTGTGAATTAGGAGTGTTGGCAAGTGGGTTATTAGTAGTGATAAATATGCATTTACCACTTGCAATAAGGCCAATAACATGGTCTAGGGCTCAGTATAGGTATCAATGAATTATACCTAAGCTCAACCCTCGGTAACCTGACTGCGAGCAGGCAGGTTTAACTTAGGCGGTAGGTATGTAAAGCATTTAAAAACACCAATTCAGTAAATAACTAAGACACAACACACAATAGAAATCCCACACCAATTAAAAGAATTACATCAAAATGACAAACATCCAATGGAGGAAACCAGAGATATGTATTTTTAAAGATTTAACACTTTATAGCACTTAGAAACCTATAGCTTCACTTTGGAACACCTGGTCGTGCTTGACTGGGACAAAGTCGACGTTTTCAGGTCAACCCCATTGGAGCCCTGCTCGGATACTCCTCACGGTAGGCTTTGGTCAGAATTTTATCTTTAGACTTAGAAAAGTTTCTGGAGCTTTTTTTCTCCCACGTTCCTCGCTGCTCTTCACCAGTCAGGATTCGTTGAGGGTTCACTTGCTTGCTTTTAGGGACCTCCCGGTCAAACTCTGGGAGTTGGACCTCCAGAGCTGTTCAGCGGGATGAACCAGCAGGTCAGGTCGGCTCGCTGTTGAAGGTGTCCGACTTGGTTCTCGCAGTTTCTTCGGTCCCCTTATGGAGCTTTTTTCCAAAGTTGCTCCAAACTTCTGAAAGTTCTTCCTGAAGTTCCTCTTGGGGGGCCAGAGAGTCTAAAACACAATCCAAGGGTCTGAAAGCTCTAAGATGGTCCTTGAAAGATTTCCAGGCAGGAGATTCTTGGTGGTGATGGTCCAGGTGAGCTCTTTTAACATGTAGCTTGCAGGGGGTCCACTCGTTATTCCTCCTGCAGCAAGGCACTTTCAGTCTCAGTTTCAGTTTCATCAACTTTTCTTCGATTATCAATTATTATAATCATAAAAAGTACATAAAAAAAGGTTTTTAGCAGATGAATGAGTTTAAAAATAAGTCAAAGTATGAAATTTTTTTAGTACAAATTAAAATTTTCGGTTCTGTAAAGTTCTAGGACAGATTAGCTTGGAGCATTACGACGTATTTTTAAGACTGCTTTAAGATAAGTTACTATAAGTTTGGCTTCATGAGGCGTGTTCAAAGATTGCAAATAGAGAAACGCGGAATAACATTGTCTGTGGCCACTAAATCGAAGGAGTGGAATAATCCACGTTTTACGTGGGAGTTTATAGTATTTGCAAAATAGAACTACATGGATCGTAGACTGTGGGGAGATTCCATCGCAGGGACAGTTCATCAGGTTGCGGGACCAATCATGGGTTTCCGGAAATGAAACCAAGCGAAAAAAGATGTTAAAGCGAAGTCTTGTTAATAAAAACTTTTCATGGTTTGATAAAAAATACGTCAGATAGGCTTGTATGCCTTTGCCAGATTGTTGGGCACAGATTTTTTCGTTTGATGATTTTGAGATCTCTGCCTGGTTCCGTAATTCCTTCAAATGACCCAGACACATTGATTTTAACTGTTTCCTGGAAATGTCTTCTGCCGAGGCAGGATCTTCGAAGTAGGACTGATGGTCCAGGTCTTTGAAGAAGTTCCATATATAGGATAGCCAAGGAATTTTTCGCCAGTTCGTCAAGGCTAAACAGTCTGTGATAAGGGAACGAGTTAAGTGACATTCGGGGTTGGTCCATATTCGATGCCACAGTAAGATTGGCTGGCAACGGACGGTGTCGGTGATGTATTCCATGTCAAGCTCGTAGTGGGAAGCTAGTATCGGGGAACTTTGGGGAAGAGCTAAAATGTATTTTATAAAGGCATTTTCAGTTACCTGTAGCTGATCTGTGCGACCATAACCCCAGACTCCTGCTCCATAGGTGGCCACACTATGGCATTTTGCATAATATATGGTCAGGAGTTCGGGTGGCGCTGGTTTCCCCAGTTTCCTCGAGAAAGAGGTCAGCGCCGATGTTGCACGACGGAAATGAAGATTTCTGGCGTCAATTGCCTTTCGCCAGTTCATTGCTTCATCCACTAAGATTCCCAAGTATGGGTAGACTGAGGTTTTTCCAGTTTTGTTTTGTCGACCATTATCGATTTGGGGTTTTTAACCCTAGGACCGATGTGCATTGTGAAAGTTTTCTTAATATTTATTTTGAGGCCAAGTGAGTCCATGAATGTTGCATATTTATTGATTTGTATCTGAAGTTGGTTCAAAGTCCGTGCTAAAATGACAGAATCGTCAGCATACAGCAATGTGGGTATCGGACGGTGGTTTATCTGGGGGTAAGTCCTGGCTCCCTTGCAGCATAGCCTGTTCAAGCCCATTTGTGTAAAGGTTGAACAGGAAGGGAGCCAGTACACATCCCTGTCTTACTCCCTTCGTTATTTGAAATGAACGGGACGACTCGCCGCTGGTACCAAATCTTACTCGTCCTGTGGCGTTAGAATAAAGTTCTCGTAGGAAAGTTATTATTGGGGGGTCCACTCCAAGGTCGCTGAGTGTTTGCCAGAGTTTTGCGTGTTGGACACAGTCAAATGCCGCACTTAAGTCGACATAGACAAGGAAGATGTTACCTCCTTTAGCGTGAACGTATTTCCCAGCCAGGAGGACAAGGTTGAGGGCCTGCTCCACAGTCCCAAGCCCCCTCTGGAATCCATATTGCAGGTCGGTAATGATGTTATTCTCCCGGGCCCAAGATTGTAAACGGTCCAGGAGTACTCGGCCCGCGATCTTTCCCATGGAGTCCAGAAGGGAGATTGGTCTGTAGCAAGCAGGATCGTTGCGGTCACCTTTTTTAAAGATAGGTAAAAGGGTAGATGTTGACCATGACTGGAAAAGGCCGACCGAAGTTACAGCTGACATGACCCGGGTGATTATCTTCGACTAAGTGGGTAGTGGTCACTTGTTGGGTTAGACCCAGTTTCGAAATTTCCAAATTGCCCTTTGAGTGAGTGGGAGGCTATTATGTTATCTATTGTTGTTGAATAGCTTCTACCATGGAAAGTTGGTAGGAAATCCTGCTACGGGTCAACCAATTCGTTTACATAGTCCAGATCTAAGGAAAATATGATGTCGTTCAGTTTTTTTCCACATATCGAGTGCGCAAAGTGGGGTATGGGGTTGCCAAGTTCATTTTGCAGGCCACAGATTCCCTTTTTGTGGTTTGGGCACAAAGGGAAATTGAAATCACCACCCCAAATTAAATGAGTTGTAGTTGAGTTGTTATCACTTTGCAGTAAGGATAGGAATGTAGCGATCTCTTCTAGATTGATCCAACAGTCAGAGGTACAAGAGTTATTATAGTAATTAATAAGAACATAGTTATTATTATTACCTTTGGAAGTTGTTATCTGCATGATTTGAAAAGTTGGAGACTCTTTTAATAGTTTCACTCTAAAGGGAAGAGTATTAGCAACATAGATCATAAGCCCCCCCTTTGGTCTGCCCATGTTTCCCTGCACTGCCGAGGTGAAAAAAGTTTTATATCCCGCTATGTGTAACGGGGTTGTACACCATGATTCTTGGAGGCAGAGTATCTGATGTTCCCTGGCTGTGTCAAGCCATGGCTCCAATGTTATTTTGGAGGGCAGGCCTGCAACGTTCCAATAAGCGATGGAAAGGCTCAAGTTTGTGGGATCGGGGGAGGCGTGAAGGGGAGGTATTTCTATCAAAGTGCTCACGGCCGGAGTGTCTGTCAGATGGTTTGTCTGGACCTGTAGGAGGTTGATGGGGTCTTTAGGGATTTTGGTTTGGTGATAATATGAATCAGGGATAGTTCCATGGGGGTCGGGAGGTATGATGTGGATTACATTGGTGGAATTACAAAAGAAATCAGTGATAGTCTCCGAGTTTAGGTTTTTGTGGGTATGAGGAATGGGCTTCGGTGACACTCGCTGCTGACTTTGGTTTACTAGTTGGTCTATGGTATTGAAATTTTTACTCTTGGGTTCAACCCTAAATGGTCAATCGACCATCTCAAGGCAATCGAAACGATTTTGTGTTGGAAAGCCCTGCCAGCCTTCGTATGACTGGAAGGGTCTATCTTGCCTATATTGCCTTGGCCAGTCTCTCGGAGCATTTCCACCTCTGTGGTCGTAGGGGTACTCCGTCTGCTTCCACTGGTCATTTTGGGGCTGGTGCCAATTCCAGGATGGGGTGTAATGATGCTGTCTCGTTGGGGGTAAAAGAAGGAGAGATGTCGAGCATCTATTCCCCCCTTTTTCTCCAGCGAGGGCCACGCGCAGATATAATCCACGGTGGAGGGGTCTCTGCATGTTACTATGATACAGTCCCCACGGGTCGATTTTGGTTTTTTACCTACCCATACTACTCTGCGGACTGTAGAGATCCCTCCCGAATGATGGGATTCTAATGGCCTGTTGATACTTAGCCATTGCATGACCTTATTTTTGAGTGACCAAGCGGTTTCCCGTGTATCGTCCATTAGTTCTGGTACACCTGTGAGTACTAATGTATATGGGGTGGCTTCTGGGGGCAAGTGGGCTGGACGTCTGGGTCCTGCTGCTTTTTTAAGAATTTTTTTGGGAGGTGACTGAGAAACCATTGGTTTGGGCGGGAGAGGTGTAAGCTTTTTTGTGGGGTGAATTTTGGTTTGGTTACCTGTTGCAGGCCCTGAAATGACTGGGGTGGCCGAGCCTGTGTTGGGTGTTTGGTGATTCGACACCGCATTGATTTTACCATTTTGTGCTCGGGGGGTTGCATTTTGTGGATTGTGGTTCACAACATTTTGTTTTGGATTTTTTGAGGGTAAATAGTTGGGATTGGTTGTTTTATTACTTTGGATGGATGTGGTTGGAGAGGAATTATGGAGGACTGAGGGGCGTTTCGCGGCCCCTTACTCACTAAGTGTGTATTGGTATCAAGGAGTGTTGCAGAAAGAATTGCCAGTTGGGCTTCAAGATTCCTAATGCTTAATTGGATAGGTTTCAAATGATGGACCAAAAGGTCTTTTGTTGCAGTTAATACTTGTGAGGTGGCTTTGCACGTTTTACAGGGGTTATCAATTGCCTCTTTAGGGATTGTACAGTGCGAGAGGTTGGTTTCTAAAAAGAAAGAAGTAATTGGTTGCAGAGATTGTGTTGTATTTTTTAGATGCTCCATGGCATGACCTGGGGATGTAGCCGTGCCTACTACATTGCCAATGGGGTTTGTGCTGCCGGATTTTGGAATGGCTCCTTCTCTTTCTCCTCGAAGGTACATGGCTATATTAGACTGAGATCCTTCATATATTTGACAGGCTCCTAAATCAGGGGTTGCCTCTAGATTATCTGATGTTAATGATAGATCAGACTCGAATTGCGTTACAGATAGATCTACTATAGACGGGACTGTGTTAGTATCAGGAGCAGTCACAATCGCGGGAAGAGAACAGTTTGGGGAAATTAAATGAATAGGGGAAGTAGCGGTTGCTAGGGTGCCCAGTGATGATCGTTTTGCGTTCATGAGGTCCAGTGACACTCTCTTTTCGAGAAGGGAGATACTCTGATTGATTACCTCGTGTGTCCGTGAAATGAATAGATCGATTGGTTCAGTTATTTGTGCTACCTCTTGGGCATTCTTGGATTTGGTCTTCGTGTTACTCCTGGTTTTCGGCGGCATGGTTGAGGTCTAATGGCTGGGGAACCAGTGCCGAAAGGGGGGTGGCCCGGTCCGGTCTCTGCCGGTCACTAACGGGCAACAACGGGCCCGCCCTTGGCCCGGGCTGCGGCCCGCGCGCGTCCCGCGATGCGCGGTACTGCTTTCACCTAAATTCCTGTTTGATTAGAGGGGGCGTGGCACTGGGAGGGGGCGCGGCGCTCAAGGGAAGAGGACACAGCTGGTGTTGCTTGCTGGTCCTCGCAGTCCCTGTGCCGCGCCTCTCACCTCCGCTGCGGCCTCGATGGATGACTCCTCCTCACGCTGGACACTGGGTTAGGCTGGAAAACAGATTAGCTACTCCTGTAGCACTGGTCCGAGTTCAAGTGGCAAAAACCTCTCTGCGAGCGGCACCCGCGGAGCGGGGGCCGCGAGAGGTAAAGAGCGCTGCTTGAGGGGGCGTGGCACTGGGAGGGGGCGCGGCGCTCAAGGGAAGAGGACACAGCTGGTGTTGCTTGCTGGTCATCGCAGTCCCTGTGCCGCGCCTCTCACCTCCGCTGCGGCCTCGATGGATGACTCCTCCTCACGCTGGACACTGGGTTAGGCTGGAAAACAGATTAGCTACTCCTGTAGCACTGGTCCGAGTTCAAGTGGCAAAAACCTCTCTGCGAGCGGCTCCCGCGGAGCGGGGGCCGCGAGAGGTAAAGAGCGCTGCTTGAGGGGGCGTGGCACTGGGAGGGGGCGCGGCGCTCAAGGGAAGAGGACACAGCTGGTGTTGCTTGCTGGTCCTCACATTCCCTGTGCCGCGCCTCTCACCTCCGCTGCGGCCTCGATGGATGACTCCTCCTCACGCTGGACACTGGGTTAGGCTGGAAAACAGATTAGCTACTCCTGTAGCACTGGTCCGAGTTCAAGTGGCAAAAACCTCTCTGCGAGCGGCTCCCGCGGAGCGGGGGCCGCGAGAGGTAAAGAGAGCTGCTTGAGGGGGCGTGGCACTGGGAGGGGGCGCGGCGCTCAAGGGAAGAGGACACAGCTGGTGTTGCTTGCTGGTCCTCGCAGTCCCTGTGCCGCGCCTCTCACCTCCGCTGCGGCCTCGATGGATGACTCCTCCTCACGCTGGACACTGGGTTAGGCTGGAAAACAGATTAGCTACTCCTGTAGCACTGGTCCGAGTTCAAGTGGCAAAAACCTCTCTGCGAGCGGCACCCCATAGTCAGTCATAATGCATGGCCTGATGGTGCAATCAAGTTTCCAGCTTGGCAAGCCTTTTTCTCTTAGTTTCAAGCTGCAGATCTGAGAGGCTCTGCTTCTCTCACATATTTATTAAGTGTCTCTCGGGTCAAGCAGGAGAGCACTCCTGTCCAATGAGGTCCAGGGCAACACCCCGGAGCATGACCACTTCCTCCAAAGTGTGGCATAATGGTCTCCCAGAAGGCACTATTCCTTCAAAATTCAGTATGGCTGAAATCTCAGCAGAGGAGCAAGAACCTTCCAGTATGGGTCATTTCCATAGCTCTCCTCCCATTACCATCTGCAAATTCCTGCCATAAGCCTGCCACCTGCCTGGGTTAGAAGGGCTGGTGGGCCGATGGGCCCAGCATTCCCTGCCGATCCCTCCCCCCTGATCTGGCATTCCTGTTTAGCTGAGCTCTCTCCACTAGATAGCCTTTCCCTAGGTGAGCCACTTATCACTTCATCAAAGCAGCCTGGGTAATTCTGGGTAATTCTGACTAATCAGGGAAGAGGACAGGAAGGCTGAATATTGGCTCACAGACAAAAAAGTCTTATAACTTATTTTCCATACACTTTAGGATCAATTCAACAATGGCATATTGTTGGATTAATCAATACCATTATTCTAAGTCCTTTAACGGTATGTTATTGAATCCCTAGCAATATTTATGCAGTCATGAACTATTGCAATACTATCCTATGGCCCGTAGGCTGTCCTGTTTTCAGTTTTATTTTTGGTAAATTCTGGTGGGAATTTCAGTGTTATCAATATCTTAAAAAACAGTTGTTTTCAGTGGTTACTCATTTTCACGCCACTAAAAACAACAGAAAAAGTGTTTTTCCGGTGTTTATGGAACGTTTTGTTTTTATCATTGCTTGCTTTCTGCACTGAACAAACATGGTATATATACAGTGTACGTATAGTGTATATGAGGTCCAAAGAGATTTTTGCAAATTAATCTTATTGTAGTACACCATACAATACTTCTTCAGTGAGTCTTTGGTCATGTGTGCTTGCACTTTCCTTCCCATGTAAACTTCTGTGAAAAGGCCATCTCAGCATTCATAGCCCCTTGGGCTGAGAACCGTCAGCTAAGGGACACAGTTGGGATGACTCTTTCTTTGATTTGATGCCACTTAAAGCACAAAATGATAAATATTTGCGTTTTAGTTCCTGGGCATTAGAAAACAGTGCATCACTAGAAACTATGGTCTTATGTATTAAGGGTTTTTACCCATTCTCTGTGGGTAAATGTGATGACACATATTAGGAAAGATTTTTATGAAACTAGCCGTTTTACCTATCAGTGAAAGAATCAAATGCAGCCAAAATATCAAATATGAGTTTGATATGTCCTGATTCTCCTGATTCTCTACAGCTTATAAAATAATTAAACTAGACCTAAAACATGAAACTAAACCCTGCATCTTTAGACCAAAGGCCATAAAACTGAAAAAAGTAAAAGGAAGAAGAAACAATATTTTAGTGGCATCCCTAAAGAACAAAACTCAAGTAGAATAATGTTAGCCAGTCTTTCTTACTGCTAGCTTGTATAACATAGTTACATTTTATTGACCCCCTCAGTAAGAACAAAATGACTCTTTCACTTTCTTTTTCCTTTCTTTGAATGGCATTTAGTTTGTGGTTGTGCAGGTGTTTTTTCAGTGTTTATATGTTTTCACCGGTGAGGGCTATTTTTCTTTCAGTGGGGTTTTATCAGTTATTATAGGTTTAAACCTAAAACCTCACAGCCTACGCTATGGGGCTAGGCATTTACCATGGAGAAACTGCAATGCACAATTTCTCCATCATAAGAGCATAATAAAACATATTTTATAAGGCCCCTGCGTATAGTCACAGGACCCCCTCAACCCTAGGACATGTAGGGGAGACTTTAGGGGTCCTGCAAATATAGTGTAGATCATCACTCCACAGTGCTCCTATCACTAAAGTCTATTTTGGGAGGCACCTTACTACAATGGGGACAGTGAAATGGGCAATTTCTCTATCCCCAGGGCATGTAAAACATCTTTTAAAAGGGCTCTCCCTATTTAATAACATGACCCCCCTCACCTGAGACTCCTAGGGGAGACCCTGGGGGTACTTAAAAGGCCAAAATATATCACATGTTAAGTGCCTCTATCACCAAGGTCAAGTTTGGGCACAATTTACATTTACAATTAGTGCTGTAACACTGGGCTGCTTTTAAAATGACCTCAGACTCTCAGCAGTTCCCATACTGCAAGTGCAACAAAGGCTGCTGGCCTCTAAACCGCCGTGCCCTATTGTTCGGTAAGGACTTAAAGGTAGTTTTAATCCCCCTACCCTAATATATACAAGGAACTTATAGAGCAGGTCATGCTAATCATAGGTGTACCCTAACACATAGTGTACCCTATTGCATGCGTGTGTTTTCTCAGTGTGTTCAACATAACAGTGGGTGTTTTCAACATAGCACTGGCCCTGCCAAGAGCAGAGCCCAGGGCACTCTCAGAGTAAAAAAAACAATCTACAGGGGTCTCAAATGGGGCAAACAGGTCCTGATTTCCACCAAGAAGACAGACCGACAGGCAGACAGAGCCATGAGCATCGAAATACCCACTTTTCCAAAAAGGCATTTGCATCACTGTAATGTCGAACCCACTCCCACTAATGGAGAGGATTCACCATTACAAGCTCATTGATACTAAACACTATACTGTTGCTATTCTGCCTGTGGGAAATAATGATTGATAGCCTTTCCCTACATCCTCTTATGCTAATCCAATGCCAGAAGCAGGACCCATCGTACCAAACATACCATCCGGTGTCATTCACGACTCTTGCAGGCATCACATACACACACCTGCCCAACCTCTTCCAGCACCACACTCTGTCACCAGGGAGAACTCTGATATGGTAGGAGATATGCAGAACTTTGGCATGTAGCTCTTTAAATGGCAAACCGAGTAACAATAACCCCTGCACACAGGCCCCACCAGGACACATCTGTGGCACAATCGATAAGGTACCTCTGTGGATGGCACAACTAGGGTGGCAGGCCCACAGAGGCGCATTTGAGATACATGCCCTGGGTATAGGTCTTACCTCATTCCAAGGGACTTAGAGATAACTAGAATCAGCCAACCATATATAGAACAGTCCAAAGTATGTCTATGACAAGCACAGCGATTTGACACTGCACTGTTGTGCCAAATGCGCTCAAGTCCTAAGGCTAGCATCCAAATCAGCTGAAAACTGGGAAGTAGAAAAACAAAAAGTCGAGGGAAAGTACCCTGGGAAGGGCCATTTACAACACTGGCTTTCTATCTTTTGATGATGAAAATATGTTTTTTGATCTGTCAATAAACTTTGCAACTTTGACCATGAGTTACCTGTATGCTGAACTCGGACAAAATGGTGTTAGTTCTGCACACATATCCAAGTTGTTTTTTAAAACTTCCAGTCAGCTACTCTTCAGTGAGGTACTTTCAGGCAAAAGACAAGGCACCAAGCAGCAACCCCACAATATGCAGAACATTACACAGGAAACTGTCATGAAAGAGATGATTAATCTGCAGTAGGCTACAAGGCAGGAGCATTCAACATGAAAGCAAAGGAAATGCACAATGTAATCAAGTCCAGGAGATCTGAACTTGAGTCCATACATAAGCAACTGAACTTCATGGATAAGAGACTGGAGGACATTGAAAGGCAACTTGATGCACAAACAAGCTGAGGACCAATCTGTGCCACTTGGAACAGAAAACGTTGCAAGCTATGTTGGCTCGCATATAGAAGTGCACCTGATTCTGTGAATTAATGAGTCCTTTTGAGTTGCTAGGATGACGTAAACCAGGGGTTAAGCTTGTGCCATGGCGGTTAAAGAATACGAATGGGAGGGAGTTTGAGGTTGTTTTTCACAAGTTAAGGGACCCTGTGAAGAATTATAAAGGGAAAATGAAACGTGATATGGAGCACAAGAGTAGGATATATAGCAAACAGACTGAAAAGCCAGGTGATTTTGTTCATCTCAGGAAGGCAAGACAGTACTTAATGCAAGCCGCAGCAGACATGCGCAGCGGGCACGGCACTGTTGCTCCAAAGGCAGGCCCGTCTATGCTGGACAGTGTCTGGACCACGCCCAGAGCCAGGATCGCTGGCCTTTCTGCCCCCAGAAGATACACCATCTCTGAGCTCTACATCCCCAACCAGGGCCGTCTCTAGGGCGGTGCGATCGTTACCACCGCACCGGGCGCAAACTTAGGGTGGGGGCGTCATTTTTACAAGTAATAGTATCATTTTAAAAGCACCAACCTGCTGGTGCTTTCATGACCTCCAGCAATTTTTGTAGGCATCAATTAAAATGTCAAGCTAACGCCGGTGATTTATCGTGTTCCTGGAGGTTTGTCTAGTTGAAGTTTTGATTCATCAAAAAGTAGCACAGAGGGTTTAAATGCTTGCTGCTAAGAACGTGTACCATGCAGATAACAAAGTGCATGTAATGTAAATAGGTCAGTGGGCTACTGCTTCTGTAAGCGAGCTCCTTTTGCTACTTGTCGTTTGTAAGTCAATATCTTAATATTGAACATTGAGCTATTAACTGTCATCAAAGAGCTGTGTGTAAACTGCAAGGTATATTTTAGAGCTAAATGTTTTTTTGTCCAGTCTTTGATTATCCACATTTAGCAAAAAGGGTTCATTTTGGTGGAAAACAATTATTGTTATTAAAGAGAACCCCTAACAATGGTGTTACATTTTAAATTCTGAATTTGTGCTTTTTCAGAATAGGGACTCTGAAACTATATTGCCTACCAGTATCAGTGACATGCTACTCCTACACTACACCTTGTAGTCTTGTCTGATGTACCATTTCCTATACACTGATTTACACACCTATGATTGTCTCTGTGCGATGTGTGTGTGATGTAAAGTGCTCTGACACCCTACACTGTTATTAGTGAACCTATAAAACTAAATTAATCTGAGAGATTGTGGTTCTGGAGACTTGAGGGGCACTGTTAAAGGGCGGTGGTGAGGGAATTTGTGGCAGAGGTGGTCATGGGGAAGGGCAACAGACATTGTCGCACAGGGCACTACCAGCGCTAAAGCTGGCCCTGCCCTCAACATCAGATGCCGCAACAAACACTGCCACCGCGCTGACCAACTTTCCACGGTAGGTCTTTTCCCCTGCACCCACTACCACTGCACACACACCAGACCCACTCCAAACATACCACAGACACCAACTGAGCAAAAAAAAAAGAACTTGCACACAGCCTCCTCAACATACGCTCACTATGCAAGTATTCCAACAAATTATGGTACCTCATCGCCACCCTCGCATCTGACATCATCTTCCACAATGAGCCCTGGCGCAATGCACGGCTACCCATGATTTGTATAGCTTATGCTTGTTGTTGATGTATTTGAATTTTGTGTGAAGATAACATTTGTGACATTACTTTAATGGCATTTTAGCCACTGTTTCAAACTAATAGATGATATCGCCCATTAATGGACACCTAACTTGCCACTTGCCTGTGGCCTCCAGTTCCTGCTTGCTGCAACCTGAACCAGTGACACCACAGCTGCCCAGGTTTTCCCGCTGGGGTTTGCCGACTCACCATTCTTCCTGCCAACAGAAGCACCGCTGACCCGAGGACCTACTTAATGAAGGCCACAGCAGACAAATGCAGCGGGCGTGGCACTGGTGCCCCAAAGGCAAGCCCATACGTGTCTGTCCGTGTCTGGACCACGCCTAGCGCCGCGACCTCTGGCTCTCCTGCCCCCGGAAGATACACCATCTTTGAGCTCTACACCCTCAACCCCGGATCCCGCAACAAACACTGCCAGCGCGCTGACCCAATTTCCACGGTAGGACCTTCCCACTGCACCCACTGACACTTCACCTGCCACTGCACACACACCATCCAACTGACCAGCCCCACCCGAAAAACACCAAAGACACCACCTGAGCAAAAAAATAAAAAACTTGCATGCACCCTTCTCAACATACGCTCACTATGCAAGCATTCCACTGAATTATGGGACCTCATCACCAACCTTGCACCCGACATCGTCTTCCTCACTGGGACCTGGCTCAACCTCACACCCGCCACCGACATTGCCACTGCGGCCCCCGACAAATATAAATTCACTCATCAGGACTGCACCAACAATCCGGGGGAGCAACAGCGATCCTCCACATAGAGACGATATAGTTTACCACCATCGCCAACATCACCACCACGCCCATACTGACCCCCAGGCCCGTGCTCTAGCTATTGCAACACCATGGCAGACTTCATTGCGCTCCTAGCCATAGACTCCAAGAACTACATCTTCCTTGGTGACCTAAATTTCCACATCAACGACCCGAACGATAAAAACACCACAAATCTTCTCAACAGTATGAGCAGACTCGGATTGACGCAGATCCTACAAGCACTGCCGTACACATGCAGAACCAATTTTCACAACCAGCAACCCCATCAAATACAGATGTCACAGAACTCACATGGACTGATCACTCCAATATCCTCTTCAGCATCTCCAGCCCTAGCACCGCCACCCCCAACAGAGGTGGAACAAGTCTCAGAAACCAGCTGGGTAAATGTCTTCAACACCTCCAACCCTGCTACAGCTACCAACCTCGAACATTGAGTGAAAAACTTCATAACCTGGCTCACCAATTGTGCAGACAGCATCAGCCCCATCAAGAGCAACATCCATTGAAACTCCTCCTAAAAAGGCCAGCTGGTACAGAATAGCAAAACAGGAGCAGCAAACAGTTCAATCGGAGATGACGCACCAGCACGGACACCTCTGACAGGGCAGCAGTCAACACTTCCCTCAATCTCTAGCCCCGACTGCTGAGGGCAACACAGAAGACAGCCCTTGCTGCACGTATCGAGACCAGCGCCATCACATAACTTTTCAACATCTTTAAGGAATTCTCCAATCTGATGACAGGGCTGCCTTCAAGACTTCCCTCAATCTCTACCAACAACTGCTGAGGGCAACACAAAAGACGGACCTTGCTGCATGTATCGAAACCAGCGCATCAACATCACGGACCTTTTCAACATGGTTAAGGAATTATCCAACCTGACTACCAGTGAAAACAACACCATGCAGGAGCTGTGCGATAACCTCACCTACTTTTTCCACAACAAGATCGCAACCATATACAGAAACTTTGAACCCACGCCTACGGACTTTCTCATCAGATATGCCACCACCATAACCAACACGAACAACACACTGACCACCGTTCCATTCTTTCCATCCAGGACACCACCTTTCCATGAAATCCATCCATTCGGGAGCTCCCACAGACCCATGCCTGGACCACATCTTCAACCTCGGAAACCAAAGGATCGGCGAGGAACTCACCACCCTACTCAACAACTCTATCACCACTGCAACATTTCCTGATGCCTGGAATATGCTGAAGTCAGACCACCACTCAATAAACCCTTTGCCGACCCCAGCAAACTCAAAATCTACTAGTCAATCTCCCTGCTCCCATTTCCAGCGAAGGTACTCGAAAAGATCATCAACAATCAACTCAAGATACACCTGGAGTAGAACCAGCTACTCAATTCCTCCTAATCTGGTTTCTACAGCAAGCACAGCACTAACACCGCCCTGATTGCAGCAACCGACTACATCTGATCCCGCCTCTCCTGAGGAGAAACAACAGCTTTGATCCTCCTCGACCTCTCAGCAGCCGTTGACACTGTATTTCACCACACACTGATCAAAAGACTCCACCACATCAGCATCCAAGGGGACACGCTCTGATGGATCACCTCCTTCCTCACTGGAAGAACCCAGAGACTCCACCTCCCACCTTTCATCTCTGAACCCAAGGAGGTCACCTGCAGTGACCTTCAGGGCTCAGCCACACACTCTTCAATGCATATATGAACCTTCTGGTCAACATTGTCAAATCCCACGCTCACAACATAATTTTCTATGCAGATGACACCTAACTCATCCTTTCACTCACTGACGACCCCACCACCAAAGATGCATGACAAACGTTGCCGACTGGATGAAGAACAACTGCCTGCAGCTGAACACAGAGAAGTCGGAAGTACTGATCTTTGGCAACAGCAGCAACACATGGAACAACACCTGGTGGCCATCAGGCCAAGGACCCATACCCACTCCCTCTGACCATGCCAGACACCTCTGAATCATCATTGACAACAAGCTCACAATGAAATTACAGATCAACGCCATCTCCTCCGCCTGCTTTCTCACTTGCCGTTGTCTCCTCTGCCTTCTTCCTCACTCTGCTCATGCTATGTTTGATCCTCAAGTGGCTACCCTGACACACACCGTGACCCATGCCCCCATCACCAGCCAACTGCAATATGGCAACACCCTCTATGTATCAATCACCGCACACCTACTAAAGAGACTTCAGACCATACAGAACACCGTAACTAGACTCATCCTTGGCCTTTCCCGATGAACTCACATCACACTCCACCTCAGGCAACTCGACTGGTTCCCCATACAGAAGAAATGGCAATTCAAGCTGCTGACCCGTGCAAACAAAGCTCCACACAACCAAGGACCCACATACATTTACCACCGCCTGAACTTCCACCAATCAACGAGAAGACTACAGTCCTCCTCCCTTTCACTTGCCCATACTCCCCGCAACTACAGAAGCAGAAGTGGGGGATGCTTCTTCTCTCACATCGCACCAAAGACCCAGAACAGCATTCCAATGCACCTCCAGACCATCACCTCACTTCCAAAATTTGGAATGGCCCTCATGACCTGGCTGTTCGATAAAGCCTCTAGTACTTACAAGCGCCTGGATATTCTATCAGGTGATTAGGCGCTCTTTATAAATCCTAGTTGAATGATTCATTAATGGGTGATCATCAAACAAGCTGTGTTACATCTGTGGACAACTGCTCAATAAGTAACTGATCCACCATAATGCGACTTTCCCTGTGTTCTAACTCTTTGATATTGATGTAAAATACTGATGATGATGGCAACTCTCAGAAAACAATGGTGAGTCCTACAGCTAATCACTCCTTTGTCAATAGCGTATCTCTAGACTGATCACTTTGCCATCATGTGGGTACTCACCTAGCTCTCCTCCATGAAGAGAGAAATCCTTTTTCAGTATGGCCCATTTCTGCACCCTTTGAGCGTTGGAAACTGCCCTCTGGTTCACCCGGTCCAAGCCTTCCTGGATGGACCTGTAGACTGCTGGGTCCTTGGTTTTCACCACCTCTGACACTCGCTTGGCCTTGCTGCCAATCCGCCGGCAGAAATGGATGACGTTAGGACTCAGATCATCCCCGGGCTGCAGTGTGTTTGGATCAATGGTACACTGAAAGCAAACAAAACGGCACCTTGTAAAAGGGGTGCATGACATGGATGACCTTGTCTCTCATATTCTAAGGGTGATTATCACAGGCATGCCCTCCCAACTTAACTTTAGCATGATCAGCAAGAATGAGCTGTTACTCTTACCTCCATACTCATTAGAATGAGCAACTGATCCCCCTTTACCTTCATGATAGTGAGTGTGGATGACTTCTCCCTTCAAACCTTAGGAGTGATCACCACTGGCATGCTGCAGAAAGGACGGTATTACAGTTTAGATTTGGAGTGATTGGCATCAACGAGCTTTATCCTCCTACCTTCACTGATCCCTGCACGGCCAAACTCTATCCTCTTCCCTTCGTTTTGATTCACAATCACGTACTCTATACATTTACCATTGCAGTGATATGCATGGACATATTCTATTCTCCCTACCTGGGCAGGGATCAGCATTGAAGACATTTATCCCTCTACTTTTACAGCGGTCAGCAGGAAAATGATATCCACTTAGGGACTGATTCACAAAGGTAACATATACTTTGGAGTAAGTTTACACTTTTGAGAAAGTTTACCTCTATTGGCTATCTCCAACAATTCTCTATAAATGACCATAGGGAGACTTTGCATTTGGATGGAGATCTCGATATGGTAAAGTATTGGAAAAATAAAAAAATGTATTTAGCTAAAAAAATATTTCATTTGTAAGTTAATTTTATATATTTATTTTAAATATAGGACGAAGGAATACATGCTACAGAACTATTACCTCCATTTGGAATTATTTTGAATTCATCTACATATATAAAATTAAATATTAATTATTGTTCTTAAATTTAAATTACTTCCCCATAAAAAAATAATATGCTTTAATATCAAAGTGATCTTTACAATTATTTATAAGTAATTTAATTATATTTAAAAAAAATTGATGTAACATTCATGTTTACATTCAAAATGGTTGTTACAATGTTTTAAACCTTTATTTACACTTGTAAGTAATTTAACTTAACAATATTTCCAATGGGATTTTATTTAATGTCCCTACCCTGATTATGTTCTATGGGATGGTGTTCCAGGGCTGCTGAACTTATTACAATTTTGGCAGTAGCAACTTTAACTCATAGATGTAGTCCCACCTCCTTTTTCACAGGGTGAATAAATGCAAGTTACACTTTGTGAGGTACTTTACGCTTGGCTTTTGTAAATGGCCATAAACTTACTCAAAAGTGTAATTAACTTTGTGAATCAGCCCATAGTGAACAAGAAGAGTCAGCTCTATTGCCCTGCCTGAGGAAAATCAGCATGGAAAACCTCTTCAATGTTATTTTCAGTTTAGACAAGTGTTATCCCCATTCTTCCGGAGTGATCATTGATAGAAATTGGGTCTCTAGTTGGCAGAGGTATTATAGTTTTCAGGAATCCCTGTTAGCATGAGCTAAAGCCATTTTGTACTTGGCAGCTATTTTAGTTAGCCATGTGCTCTCTACCTCTTTCAGAGCATTGCACATGCTCAGAAAGACCTATAGCTCCCAATACCCCCGTTCCAGTATGTAACTGGCAGGCTATTCTTACTGATGTAAGCAGTTTAATCTCTCCTTCCACTCTGTTGACTAAGCAATTCTTATGTATCCATATATATTTGTGTGCACACTTGTACTGCCTCTTTTTGAGTCTTCATGCTAACTCAGCAATAAACTGGCCATAAAAGGCCCCTGTTCTCTGTACTCCTTAGACTGTCTCATACAGCAGCCTGAGGGTACTGTATGACGCAGTCTCCCTCATGTGAGGTTAATAAATACTTCTTTTAATATTACAGCTTCCGTGCCAATCTCTTCTTTGTTGGTTTAAGGACCAGGTATATCAGTGAACCCCTAAAAAGGTTTTTATTTCTACAAAATGGCACACGGACGTTGGGCTCATCGATGAAGCGGCTATCCAAGGTCTTGACGGGAGACAGGAATCTACTGAGGAGGACAGGATAGGAATCTACTGAGGAGGTACCCTGCGTACAGAGATTCTTTGTCTTTGCAGACCCATGTGTTTCTAGTTTTCCTGATTTGGCCATCCAGGTTTTAGCCGCTCCTGACTGAGATCTTCTTTGGCGTGAGTATTCTAAAACGACCGTTAGGTCATTCAGAACTTGGCAGTGGGAGCTGGAGATTTGTGCTTGGTAAGGTTGTCGATATTTGATTTGTTTGTTTGGCCGAAGACTTTGGAATTTGGGAATATATATGAATTGCAATTTATGTAGGCAGGTAATGAGGAGATTTTTCTCTAAATTGTGAACATTTGAATGGCACACATTCTGTTAAGTGTTACCTGGCAAATAATATTGTATATGCAAGAGTATTTTTGGCATGCCTGTTTCTAGCACACTTCGTAGAAAGTGTTGCTGTCTTGGAGGTACCAATATCGATTTAGAAAGGGGGGATACCTAAATAGGTTCAGGTATATTTAAAAAGCTATTTCTTCCATGGTGACTAAGTATACCATGGAACTAAATATATACATACAAAGGATCATGATCTGTGCACTTAGTAACATTCATACGTGGTGATGTGCTTTTTGAGTGTTCTGCCAGCCAAATTGGCAAATTTGGTGTATTTTGTCTTCTTAAACATGTAACAGTCTTTGGGCTGTTTTGGTGCAGTGTCGTTTTAAAGCTCTTTTTGAAAATATGACTTATAATTGGTATTTACAAATGGTTTGGTTTGAGTGCAGTCTGTGGGCTAGCTCTTGTTTTTGTCCTAAGTGTTGATTTGTGGGTTGATTATGTGTTTGAATGTCTATGTGGTTTGTGGTTTGACACCGGTGGTACTTGTGTGAGTGAGTAGCGATTGCGCTCTTTGTGTAAGAATGGCTAGCTTAAGCACGCTGTGTTGTGTGTTATGGATGTGTGGCCCCCTTGTTGAAAATGTTTGGAATGAGCTAAATTTGGTTTGATTGTCATCATTTGTGTTCTGCAGATGCCATTCGGGAAATTACACTTTGAAATTTTAAGAATGAAAAATATAGCATATGGTAGGTAGCTTCACGCTACTATTAACAATAAAGTAGTAACAGAGTATAGATGTGTTAACTATTATTATATCGCTACAGTGGTAAAGCACAAAATTAGAATTCACACTCAATAGCAATAACATAGGCCTCATAGAAAGGAAGAAAAAACGAAATTGTGTGCTTTGCATAACTAGGACTCCATACAAAATGTTATGGTATTATCCTTATATTCTGAGTGAATTGATTGTTGCCGAAATAAACACGACATTACAAGACAATAGATTTTGATTGGCTTCCAATGCCTGCAGCTGCGTAAATAACACATGGCTATTCCAGACCGCAGGCCACAGAGGGAAAATGCTGGGTCAACTAGATCTTAAGTTACTGCAGCATTGTATGAAGAGCTTCTGTGCTTAGTGTTATAAATGAATGTATTTAAAGGCGAAAGGAAAGGAATGAGGCTTGCTTTTCACATGTGGAACCATCAAAAGGGTTGGTGATCATTATTAGAAAAAAAAAAGAATTTCGATTGTATGAAAAAGAAATGTTTATTAAAAATAATTGCACTAAAATCGTATTTTGATCTCTATAATGTCTAATAATCATACTGTGAACTAGCATCAAAGTTGGAATTTTAGCAGCGCTTTACCACAATGGGGGGACTAAAATGTGAAATTTCACTTTACCCAGGCATACAAAATCTAATTTTATAAGGTTGTACCTTGTACATTTCTGATCCCCCATACCTGGGATATCTAGAGGCGACCCTGGGGGTCCCTAATATGCCAAAACATTATAGGTTATTCATTTTTAAGTGCCCCCTACCACCAAAGTCGAATTTGGGCAAAATGTACTTTTTAAAAGCAGTTCTGCCACTCAGGGCAGTTTCCAAACTGATCTCAGGCTTCAGTAAAGCACACATGTAAGTATAGAACAAACAGCTGACCTCTATACTGCTAGACAGCACACCACACACTGCATATAAATGAAAATAAGTATAAAGAAACCATCAGAAATTATTATCCTATCTTTAAATTATTGACAAACAGGTACAGAACAGGACTGACTTTCAGCTGTGAGTCTCCAGAGTTACTTTGAATTGGAAAAACCGCGTGGAAAAGCCTTGCACAAAATTGGGACAGCTGGTAAGGGTTAGAGGTTGAGTTCTGCATTTAGCAACCTAGCAGAGCTAAGAGTAAGGTTTGCTGTGACACTTCCTCTGAAAAGATTCTGAAATAAGAGATGACAGCTCGGAGAGAGAAAGAGAAGCTTTGCTTACTATTTTTGGCAAAAGGAAGTTTTGCGCAGTCATAGGAAGAGAAGGAAAGGCAGTAACGTATGTCGGCCCTGTGTGGAGCATAGCCCTGCCATGTATATAAAAATAATGGTTTTAGCTTAAAGATGACTGTGCAAGGGCTGAGATAAGGAGGCAATGGGATTTAGTTTGCATTCATTCGCCCTCATGTTAAACTAGTACAATTGTTGAAGGGATTAGTAATTGGTTATTAAAGCTTTCTTAGTTAACTCAATGTGCTTGTGTTAAGTTGAATAAAACAATGGCCACTTTCTAAGATACCTCCTACAAGTTTGATTGTGCCCAGTTGCCACAAATAGGGGCAGATAGTGTCGACAGAAGGTCACCTGTTTCAGGTTTCTTACTGTCGAAATGGGGGAAAGGAGGTTGCTCCTGTGCAAATTAAGGTGAAGCAAATTTATGCTTTCTCTCTCTTTTTCTCACTCCCTTTTGAGGTTGTCTAAGCTGTCTGGGAAACAGCCATGAGACATTTAATTGGTTATTCAGTAATACTGTTTTGAAAAAAATTGTTAGCATTAATAAAATGTTAAACAAATTAGCCATGTTACTGCCCATCCTGTCTGATGAAATTATGAAAAGATGAGTAGTCTAGGTTGCTGTTCCCTTATTTAACCTTTAAGGGGAACTAGATGTGGGTAATATTTGTTCTAAAATTCTCCGGTGATAACACCATTATTGTTTATGTTATTTTCATGCTACATACAGTTTTGCAAGGTCATTCTTAGTCTTTTATTAGTTAGTCTGTGTAAATGAGCTCACAGCCCTTATTATTGCTGGTGAATAGGGTTTTTTCTATGAAAATGATGTTGCATAGTCCAGATCTTGAAAAGTAGAATGCAGGAAAGACGCCCATGTGATCCTCAACAAACATTTTTGAAAGGAAAATATTGTTTTATAGGAGTTTGTTTGTTACAACATGTTCTGCTGGAGAAATGTATGTACCCACTATGTTGAAGTTTTTTTCCCGTTATTTATGTAATATTAATCCCTGTTAAATTAGCAGTTTTAGATTTTCCTGCTGCCCCTATAACATGAAAGCATGACCTTAAGTGTAAAATGTAGGTGCTTTTATAAAGAGAAATAATTTTAGAAGTGTCTGCAGTCCTGTACAGGTAGTGAAAGGTTATGACTTATGAAAAACACGCTTGTTAAGACAAGAAGCACAAAAGAATGCTTGTTCTAAGAATTCCCTTTCTTGAGGTTCTTCAGATGAATTATATAGGAATACACAAATGTAAGGATTTAGAGTATGTCTGTATTGTTTTTCTTTTTTCCTCAGAATTTAGTAAATGAACACAGACTTCCTTAGCTGCTTCAAATAGTGTAATAGGTCCAGTTTTTTTTTCTCTCAGATAAATGAAGTGGTTCTTGGGTGCCTTGCTAATATATGGGGCGCCCCAAGACTAAGGAAGTATTCTGAGACTATCCTCTCAGTTGATAGATTATTTGTATGCCTTGTATAAAGACCTTTTGTTCTGTCCACTAATAGATATCTGCTGCCCTAAAACCATTGCCTGAGGGGCCTGGACATCAGATCCAGCCTGGGGAGTCAGACCCAGACCAGTTTGAAGCCGAAGTGAAAGCAACCAGCACAGGCGTTGCTGGCAACTAGGACCTCAGTGAAGGTGGAAGACTGGGAGGCAAATTGTGTACCCCTGCCACTGTCTTGGGCGAAAGACGGGATTACAAATCAGAAAGGAGAAGTTGTGGATCAAGTTTTTGATGCCCAGCTGAGAGAGCCACAGACCGAAAATGACAGCAAGGAGGCTTTTGCTTGAGGTGACCCCTTTTGAAATAAGAGTTGCTTCAGGTACTTCAGCATCACGCCCCTGAATGCTGGTCCCAAAGTGAATGAAAGTCAGCACCTCTGTTTTTTGATCCAGAGATACCTGGGCACACTGGGTACAATCTGTGGCCCCAACAAAAGAGCAGTGTGCCAGCGGAGCAACACAGGAGTTAGGGAAGGACTTGAGTGTTAGATTAAAGTGAAGAAAACTGGTAGACTGCCTGAGACACTGGACAGGATCGTTGAGGGTATTTGCCCCAGAAGGTGATTGCCCTATCTTGAAAGAAGAAAATGTTCCATTAAAACTGGGCCGTGATTGTTTTCCTGAGTTGCAAGTTGTGCAGCTCCACCGTGGGAACAACAAGAGCCTGCCTGTGAGGCTCAAACGGACACAGGGAGAAGACTCCCCTCTAGCTGGTTGTACAGCGGCTTTCATTTCCCAAGGACTTCTTTTTGTTGGCAATGTACCCTTTCTGTCGTCCCGTTTTTGAGGAGGAGCAGCCCTTCGTAGCTCCTTGCTCTAATTCCCATGGTCCCATTTGGTCCTCCTGGTCCCCTGAAACCAAGATAGTTTTTGTAATAATCCTTGTATTTTTTAAAATATTTGCATCAGTAATAATGTTTATTCAGCAATACAAACATTTTGGTAAACAATTGACACTTTCTTCTTTGCCCTCCTCCTAAAGTATATTGATTGATACTCTAGCCCTCATGAAAAAACACTGGACAAGTCTATTGAAAATGTTTTTAATACATATGTGCTGTTGGCTATTCTAACATTGAAATAGATGGTCACTGAAATACATAGGAGCCCAGAAACATAGAATTGGACTGGATGGTTTGGAGATTTGATTGCTGCTTAGGGTTGAAAAATATTTATAGTTCTGTTTGTGATAAGTCATTATTCTCTCTTGCTATCTGTATGTTAATTATGACCCCCAATGCTCTGTTCCCTTTGTGCTCCTGCTTATACCTTATATATACCCGCTTAATGAAATGTTTAAAATGTAAATGCCCTCCTAGCAATGGATTAGGTTATTGATGAGTTTATGAGAATACATTTGCAAAATATTTTCTATGTTTCTTCTAGATCATAGGCATGTCTTTAGTTCATACTAATAGGACCGTCTGCTAAAGTTTGCAGGAATCGCTGCTAGCATGAGCTAAAGCCATTTTGTACTTGGTAGCCATTTTAGTTAGCCATGTGCTCGCCCTGTGCTTTTTCCCTCTTCCAGAGCCTTGCACATGCTCAGAAAGACCTGTAGCTGCCAATACCCCTGTTCCAGTATGTAACTGTCAGGCTATTCTTACTGATGTAAGCAGTTTAGTCTCTCCTCCCACTCTGTTGACTAAGCAATTCTTATGTATCCATATATGTTTTTGTGTGCACACTTGTACTGCCTCTTTTGAGTCTTCATGCTAACTCAGCAACAAACTGGCCATAAAAGGCCCCTGTTCTCTGTACTCCTTAGACTGTCTCATACAGCGGCCTGAGGGTACTGTATGACGCAGTCTCCCTCATGCGAGGTTAATAAATACTTCTTTTGATATTACATCTTCCGTGCCAATCTCTTCTTTGTTGGTTTAAAGACCAGGTGTATCAGTGAACGCCTAAAAAGGTTTTTATTTCTACAGAGGTATGCACCCTGTCCAGGTAGGAATCAACATCCTATTCAGGGTAAGCTAGAACACACACTTCAAATTAGCCTGTGCTCACCCTCAGGTAGCTTGGCACAAAGCAGACAGGCCTAACATAAGAGTCACTGTGCAAAGTATTTGTGCAACACACATATACAGTAACACAATGAAAACACCACAAAATACCCCACACAGGTTTAGAAAAATACAGAAGAATTGTCTGAGTAAATCAAGACCAAACAACAGAAAATCCAAAAATAGAACTGGTCAGGAATTTTTAAAGAATAAACAAAAAATAGTACTTAGAAGTCCATTACGCAAAAAGGTTACTTAAGGTCGACTGTGATGGAGTGCAGGCAAGCTGCAGTACTCAGACACATCCCACTGACAGGATATTGTGGATCAAGCAAAACTTTAATGTTGAGCATGTGACGATTCCATGGAAGTAGACAAGCGTCAGCGCAGATCCGTACAGTATTTGAACCTTTGGCATCGAATCCCTTTACAATGCAGGTACTATGTCGAATTGTGCTGTCTGTAGAGTCGTAGTTGTTGAGCAGCCGCTACATTGGTGTCAAGGGGCAATGCGCTGGTTCCAATCAGCGCAAAACCACTGCTGTGTCGACATCATTACAGGAAAAGCTGTAAAACCCCACTTACCAAGGACTGAAGGGGGCACCTCAGGCAAGGGTAAGACTCACAAATGAAAGAGTACAGCAGCACCAACAGAATCGCAAGTAGTCTTTTATGACCCTGAGACTTCAGAAAAGAATAGGCAAGCCAGCAAGTCATTGGAGCTACCCTGGGTTCAAGTGAGATGGGTTCAGTCCTTCTTCTCAGAAGGGCAGTGATCAGCAGGCAGCGGCGCAGCTCAGCATAGCAATGAATCAGTTACATAGAACAGTCAGTCAAGCAGAGTGGCAATCCTTGTAGCACAGCAGTCCTTACTCCTGGCAGAGTTAGCCACAGGTCCAGTAGTGTACAATCTTGGTAGGGTTAGAGTCTCAGTTCTTCCACCCAAATGTGCCTTTGAAGTGTGGGTGACTTCAAAAAATCCACTTGTAATGCACATTTCCCCTTTCATCCCATCCCTATTGTCCAGGCTACCTGTGGGGGGTTATCAGTCCTTTGTGTGGGGACTGGATACAGCCTGTTCAGATGCGTCAGCCTTTCCACCCCCTTCCAGAATGCAAAGGAATGCAGATGAGTCCTCTGTCACACCAGCCTTTTCTGTGTTTGTCGCTGTCTGGAGGGAATGCACAAAGTGTAGCTGTCACCAAGCCCAGAGGTATGTTGGAGACAGGGTGCAGGTACATAGAGATAATTTAAGAGCTGAGAAATGTCCACTTTCTAAAAGTGCAAAAAGAACTAATAAAGGATGCAATGCTGAACAATGTCAATCATTCACCCCAGTACAAAGATCTGGGCCTAAATCCATACTTTTTTGCTCACCGTGCCTTTCCAGTATGTTGAGCGAGTGAAGCTTTTATAATCAATAACTCTGAGAAACATTGAATGAATATGCACACTGCTATCTAATGTGGACTACAGGTAGATGTGCCATAAATGAGCAGTCTCCAGATGTAGGACCACGCAACAAACCTAGGGGGCTATTTATGAGGTTTGCCTCGTGTTTGCACCACACAAGGTGGTACATGCATGACACAAACCTTAAGTAAGATTTATGAAGCCATGCAAAGGCACTTTTCCGGTCCTGAGTAGCTTCATAAATCTGGAGTAAGGCAGAGCAGCACAAATTGATGTGTTGCGTTACTCAGCCCTGGGAAGGCATTCCATAGGCATACTATGGGTGTTCCCACGCAACTCCCATGGATTTTGATGCTTCCTTAATTTCACAAGAACTTGTTAACCTGGGGATGCACCAGAATCTTACACCTTCCAAGGGGCGGCATAATGAGGAAAACTCTCTCTAAATGTCCTAATTTCTTCTTCTTGTGTGCTGCTGCATTCTGCAGCACACATAGAATGAGGAATATGCCTCCCAGGATTGTTTTTGTATAGGAAGAAGCCGCTTCCTACACAAAAACAATCCTGCATGCAACACAGACACCCTTCACCACAGTGCAAGGGTGCCTGCGTGGCATTAGGCTGTGAAAAGGGCTCCAGTGCAGGGAAAAGGACAGGAATGCGCCGTATTGCCTTAAATACAGTGCATTCCTGCCCTTTTCCTGCCATGCAGTGCAACACAGCAAGGTAACTTACTGTGCTGAACTGCAAGACTTCTTCATAAATTAACCCCTTAGTATTTACGGTTAATCCTAACACTTCTGGCAACACATATGTTGTTTACAATGAAGTACAGATGACCCACATAGCTCATAAATCACACATACATTCTACTGCAGAGGAATGAGACTTGGTTGTCCACCACTATACCCAGGCTCTTGACTTAATTGGTCGGTAATAGTATTAGTCTGAGATCTGCTGGCCACCAGGTAGAGCGTTCCCTAGAGGTATTTTTGCCGAGCACCAATTCTGCTTTGCCTATGTTGAGTTTCAGACAGTTTATTGTCATCCAGCTGGTGACTTCATACATGCAGGAGGTGAAGTTGGTCCAGGCATGGAATGTTTAGTCAGAGAGGGAAAGAATGACCTGGGTGTCATTGGCATGGGAGATAATGTGGATTCTATGGGACTCTATGATGTTGGTGAGAGTGCCATGTAGGCATTGAACAGCAGATTAAGTTGGGAGCTGCTGAGGTGTTGAGAGCAGACTGACCGAATGGGTGCATTTGTTGAGGAAGGAGCCAATTCAGTAGAGTCACTGAATGAGGATGGGATGGGAGATGGTGTCAAAATTTGCAGATAAGATGAGTAGAATGAGAGCTGTGGTGCCACAATCAGTCGGATGGCGTCTCAATGCCGGTGGTCTGATAATTGAAAAAAACGTTATTTGGTAGGTTAAGAAACAGCCATAAAAAGTACATACAATAAAGATTTAGCAAAAAAACATACAAAAAACAAATGTTAAAAAAGCAGCCTTGTCTCCACCCATATTCATTTTATGCACACCATACTTTCCTGAGCTGATTTGACCCCCTCATAAAAAGAGAAACAACAAAACACATAAAAGGATCTTCCAGTGCAAACTGATAGCTCAGGGCATTTTTTATTCTAGTTCCTAAAACTCTGTGCAAGAAAATTGGCTTAAGGGAGTTGTGTTAAAGGGATTTTCTCATCGTATAATACAAAAAAAAATGCTACCCCATTGTGCATAAAGTTAGGACAATACCATATATGGTGAGAGAACCACTTCAAAGTGAATTAGACAAGTTGTTGAAGGCTAATGTTATAGGACCAATAGAGTCTTCAGAATGGTTATCTCCAATTTTCCCAAGGAGGGTAACACAATTGTTTGTGTATTGATTTAAGAGACCTAAACAGGAACATATGGGTCGACAGGAAACCCTTACCAAATATCGGAGACATGTTAAGCATGATGGGTGGAGGCTGTGTTTTCAGTGTGCTTGACATGTCCTCAGCTTACCATCAGGTAAATCTACATCCAGAGTCACAGCCTTTGACTTCATTTGTAACACCTTTAGGGGCGTTTCAGTATTGTAGAATTCCTTTTGGATTGGCATCAGCCTCCGCTGTATTTCAGCGAATCATGCAAAATATATTTAAAAGAATGGAAACAGTGCTATAATTCCAGGATGGGATCACTGACATTATATCGACGGACAGAATATCGACTAGCAAAAATATCGACGTGCAGAATATAGAGTTTGTATCTACAAACAGGTAAGTACAAAAATATCGAGTACAAAATATCGTTTACAAAAATATAGTTTATAAAAATATCGACTTTATTAAAAACAAGGTTAAATTAAATTAATAGTAAAAATTATTTACTAAAATATACTTAAAAATACTTAAATTAACTTATAATAATTAAATAATTAATGAAAGTTATAAAACATTTTTTTTACAATCATAGTTGTTAAAACATATATATATAGTAACATAATATAATTAAATAATATACAATATTATTACTGTACGATAGCAGAAGTGTAAAAAATACTATTCCCACTTCAGAGAGTGCAACAGTAGGGAAAGCGTTGGATAGCGTAGAGGTAAAAATTACTATTCCCACTCCAGTGGGTGCAACAGTAGGGAAAGCGTTGGATATCGTAGGGGTACAAATTACTATTCCCACTCCAGTGGGTGCAACAGTAGGGAAAGCGTTGGATAGCATAGGGGTTAAAATTACTATTCCCACTCCAGTGGGTGCAACAGTAGGGAAAGCGTAGATAGCGTAGGGGTAAAAATTACTATTCCCACTCCAGTGAGTGCAACAGTAGGGAAAACGTTGGATAGCGTAGGGGTAAAAATGACTATTCCCACTCCAGAGGGTCAAACAGTAGGGAAAGCGTTGGATAGCGTAGGGCTTAAAATTACTATTCCCACTCCATTGGGTGCAACAGTAGGGAAAGCGGTGGATAGCGTAGGCGTACAAATTACTATTCCCACTCCAGAGAGTGCAATAGTAGGAAAAGCGTTGGATAGCATAGTGGTAAAAATTAGTATTCCCACTCCAGAAAGTGCAATAGTAGGGAAATTAAATACTTCATATATTATTTCAATAAATATAAATTAACATCTATAAAAAATTAATTAAAAGTAATTACCAATTTAATATAATTTAATAATTAATCAATTAAAATGACAATTTTTAATTAATTATTACAATTATTTACCTATTAATACAAATTCATTACAAATTAACAATTAATAATTTAACATTTAAAAATTAATTAACAATTAATTCTAATTAAATACTATTAAATTGATTTATTTAATTAATTATACATAAATTACTTTCCACCCTATTCCCCTATAAACCCACAACGCACTACAGAAAATAAATTAGTAAAATTAACATAATTAGCTATTAATCAATTAATTAAAAATAATTGCCAATTAAAATTTAATTACTTACCAAATATACATTAATTAACAATTAATTAAAAATAAATACCAATATATACATTTACATATTTAATTATTTAAAAAATAAATTACTTCCCACACTATTCCCCTATAAACCCACAACCCGCTGCAGAAAATAAGTTAGTAAATTTAACATAATTAACAATTAATCAAATAATTAAAATTAATTGACAATTAAAATGTAATTATTTACCAAATATAACTTAATTGACAATTAATTAAAAATAAATAACAATAAATAAATGTACATATTTAATTAATTATAATTAAATTACTTCCCACCATATTCCCCTATAAACCCACAACCCGCTACAGAATTAAATTACGCAAAAATTAAAAAAACAAATTTCATTAATTAAAATAAATTATAACATAAATACACACTTTTCACACATATAATAACATAAAAAACACTAAAAAATTAGATATTATTAGAAATTCGACATTTTTAATAACCTATATTATATACTTCGATATTTTAACTGTCTATATTTTTAACAATCAATATTAAATTACTTACCTTAAAAACGATATTTTTGATGTCTATATTCTGTCCAGTCGATATTTTGTCCATTCTATATTTAAAACTCGATATTATGTCCATTCGATATTTTGGAGTCGATATTTTGACTGATTACCCCAGGATGATATTATGGTTGTGGGGAGGTCGTTTGAAGAACATGATGAATTGATGGAAAGAGTTTTACAAAGAATTTCTAAATATGGATTGCAGTCTAGCTTCTGAGGTTGCTGAGCAGGGTGCAGTCTAGCTTCTGAGGCGCAAGGCACTCGGCGCTAGTATTTAGCCAGGAATCATTATTGCTCGCGAGACACGCTCATTCTCCTGAGGCGGAAGCCGGGAGACACACACTGCCACAGCACACTCTGAACTGCACTGAAGTTCTTTTTTTAAAAATTGTTATTTCTTGTGTTATTTCATTTCTTTAGCCTTAGTGGCATTTTTAAAATATCCCTTACTTCACTGACTGCGCCGATTGAGGGCTCAGTCCAGCCTCGATCTTAGGGGGCAAGTACGAGAACGCGGCGGCCATCTAGGGAGGGATCTCCCAGGTTGCTGAGCAGGGTGCAGTCTAGCTTCTGAGGCACAAGGCACTCGGCGCTAGTATTTAGCCAGGAATCATTATTGCTCGCGAGACACGCTCATTCTCCTGAGGCGGAAGCCGGGAGACACACACTGCCACAGCACACTCTGAACTGCACTGAAGTTCTTTTTTTAAAAATTGTTATTTCTTGTGTTATTTCATTTCTTTAGCCTTAGTGGCATTTTTAAAATATCCCTTACTTCACTGACTGCGCCGATTGAGGGCTCAGTCCAGCCTCGATCTTAGGGGGCAAGTACGAGAACGCGGCGGCCATCTAGGGAGGGATCTCCCAGGTTGCTGAGCAGGGTGCAGTCTAGCTTCTGAGGCGCAAGGCACTCGGCGCTAGTATTTAGCCAGGAATCATTATTGCTCGCGAGACACGCTCATTCTCCTGAGGCGGAAGCCGGGAGACACACACTGCCACAGCACACTCTGAACTGCACTGAAGTTCTTTTTTTAAAAATTGTTATTTCTTGTGTTATTTCATTTCTTTAGCCTTAGTGGCATTTTTAAAATATCCCTTACTTCACTGACTGCGCCGATTGAGGGCTCAGTCCAGCCTCGATCTTAGGGGGCAAGTACGAGAACGCGGGGGCCATCTAGGGAGGGATCTCCCAGGTTGCTGAGCAGGGTGCAGTCTAGCTTCTGAGGCACAAGGCACTCGGCGCTAGTATTTAGCCAGGAATCATTATTGCTCGCGAGACACGCTCATTCTCCTGAGGCGGAAGCCGGGAGACACACACTGCCACAGCACACTCTGAACTGCACTGAAGTTCGTTTTTTATTTTTTTTTATTTCTTGTGTTATTTCATTTCTTTAGCCTTAGTGGCATTTTTAAAATATCCCTTACTTCACTGACTGCGCCGATTGAGGGCTTAGTCCAGCCTCGATCTTAGGAGGCAAGTACAAGAACGCGGCGGCCATCTTAGGGAGGGATCTCCCAGGTTGCTGAGCAGGATGCAGTCTAGCTTCTGAGGCGCAAGGCACTCGGCGCTAGTATTTAGCCAGGAATCATTATTGCTCGCGAGACACGCTCATTCTCCTGAGGCGGAAGCAAGGAGACACACACTGCCACAGCACACTCTGAACTGCACTGAAGTTCGTTTTTTAAAAATTGTTATTTCTTGTGTTATTTCATTTCTTTAGCCTTAGTGGCATTTTTAAAATATCCCTTACTTCACTGACTGCGCCGATTGAGGGCTCAGTCCAGCCTCGATCTTAGGAGGCAAGTACAAGAACGCGGCGGCCATCTTAGGGAGGGATCTCCCAGGTTGCTGAGCAGGGTGCAGTCTAGCTTCTGAGGCGCAAGGCACTCGGCGCTAGTATTTAGCCAGGAATCATTATTGCTCGTGAGACACGCTCATTCTCCTGAGGCGGAAGCCGGGAGACACACACTGCCACAGCACACTCTGAACTGCACTGAAGTTCGTTTTTTAAAAATTGTTATTTCTTGTGTTATTTCATTTCTTTAGCCTTAGTGGCATTTTTAAAATATCCCTTACTTCACTGACTGCGCCGATTGAGGGCTCAGTCCAGCCTCGATCTTAGGAGGCAAGTACAAGAACGCGGCGGCCATCTTAGGGAGGGATCTCCCAGGTTGCTGAGCAGGGTGCAGTCTAGCTTCTGAGGCGCAAGGCACCCGGCGCTAGTATTTAGCCATACGTACTCTCTCCGCGCAGCGGACGCGCCAACATCGCGCCAAAGGAGCGCCTAAGGAAAGCCCGTCTGTGCCCGTCCGGGCCAGACCGGGACCAGGTGCCACGATGCTATTCTCCACAACACAGGTCAGACCGGCTATTACATATGGCCAGAATGAGTTGATGGCTCTGATTCCTCCTGTTTCCACTAACTGTATCTCGTTGGGTATTCACACCTGTGCCCCCAAGTCCTGCACTGGATGCAGCTACAATCTCTTCCCCGAAGTTTTACATCGCACGGGGGGTGGCGCTGATAAATACCGTTTGGCCTTACTTAATTGCCGCTCCTTACCCAAACATGCGACTGAGCTCGCTATGTTGGTAGAGGAACGAGATTTAGACGTACTCTTCCTCACGGAAACGTGGACAAATGATTGCTCCCGACCGGACATTGTACGGGCTCTACCTCCCAATTATGCTATACACAGACAAGATCGTCTTCTTGATCGGGGGGGAGGGATTGCCATTATCTATAGGAATAACCTTGGGTGCCGATTCGAAAATCTTCTTATTTCGGGAGCTGAAAGTATTAAATTTGCCATCTCTTTCTCTCCCATTAACACCTTTTCGGGAATTCTGCTCTATAGACCCCCCGGCCCATACGGTCAATTCTGTGAAGATCTTGCTTGCACAGCTAGCAACTACTCTAGCATCCACCCTAATTTCACCATCTTGGGAGACTTCAATATCCATGCAGAAGAAGTTGATGCACCGGCCTCTATAAAATTGAGCACCGTTCTCGAAGTTCTCCATCTGAAACAATTAGTCACGGATCCAACACACTCTGCAGGACATATCCTTGATCACTGTTACACCAATGTCGAGTCCCTTAGTTACGATAATGTGATTAGGATCCCGTGGTCTGATCATTCATTACTACTGTTTTCTATGCCCTCGCATAATCAATCCGAACATGCTAAACTTATAAAAAAATCCTGTCGGATTTGGTCCAAACTACCCATAGAAACCTGGGATGCTAACCTTAAGAACACCCGACCCGGAATCTCCTCTGACCCTTTGCAAGCTAATATGTCCCTTAACCTGTGGCTGGAGACCTCCTTGAATCTTTCTCTTCCAAAGATGGAACTATCTCATAGAAGTGGCAAGAACAAGAAAGCCTGGTACACGCCTGACTTGAAACCACTAAAACTTGCGTGCAAACGACAGGAAAGACAGTGGAGAAAACATTACTCCGAAAGTGATAAGGCCAACTACAAACTTGCCCTGAAAAAGTATAAGGATGAGATTAAAACCACCCAATCTAATTACTACCAGACCAAGATTAGCATGGCTGCCAATTCCCCAAGAGAAATCTTCAAAATTTTTAAATCTTTAGTCACCCCTCCTGCCCCAATTGAAGACTTAGGACTTGCCCAGGTACGTTGCGAGGAATTGGCCAAATTCTTCCTCAACAAAGTAGCTACCATATACTCTTCTTTTCAGAATTTTCCCACTGGACCCCCCTCGGTACCCCGCATGGATCTAATTCAACTTAATGAATTTGCTCCAATAGACCTCCTCACGACTCAGTGTCTTTTAAGGAACCTAAAATCAGGCTCTCCGAATGACCCTGCACCCCCCACAATACTAAATCTGGTATCTGACACGGTTGCTCCAGTCATTCAGGAGGTGATCAATGCCTCCTTGACTTCAGGCCAGGTACCACCAACCTGGAAACAGGCTAAAGTTAAGGCCCTGCTGAAGAAACCCAACCTTAACCCTGAGGATTGGGCCAACTATTGCCCTATTTCTCTCTTGCCCACTGTCAGTAAACTCACTGAGAAGTATGTCAATTCTTTATTGGCTACTTTCTTGGAGGATAATAACCTTTTTCACACTACGCAAACAGGGTTCAGGAGAAATCAAGGCACTGAAACAGCGTTGATTACAGTGGTTGAGGAAGCAAGGAAGATCGTTGACAGTGGGAATCATGCGGCCATACTATTATTAGATCTCAGCGCGGCCTTTGACACCGTGAACCACTCCATTCTGCTCCACAGGCTGGAGGAAGTTGGTGTCTTGGACCGCGCTCTACACTGGCTGCACTCCTTTCTGTCTGACAGGACCTTTGTGGTCTTTGAAAATGATGCTTCCTTTCCCCAAATGTGTCTTAATTGCGGTGTACCCCAGGGCTCATCCCTCAGCCCCCTGTTATTTAATATCTATACGAGGCCTTTGGCTGAGGTGGTGCTTCCCTGGGGAGTACAACTTGTTACATACGCAGATGACACGCAATTGATCATCTCACTATCTACCCAGGAGGCCCCTTTTGAGAGACTCTCCAGCTGCCTTAACAAAGTTCGGGAATGGATGGATGAATCCTTCCTGAAACTGAACGGGTCTAAAACTGAGGTAATGATACTGGGATATAAGGCACCTACCACAGTGGAGGGCTGGTGGCCGGATAAGCTGGGTCAACCACCCAAGCCGAAGACCCAAATTAAGAGCCTTGAGGTATGGATGGACCCAGCTCTTAATTTCTCAGTGCAAGCCCGGAAGGTAGCTGCCACATGCTACGCACTTATCAGGCTTCTGAGGAAGATTATCAGTCTTCTTCCCTTTGAGGCCAGAAGGATTTTAGTACAGGCGCTGATCCTATCACGCCTAGATTACTCCAACGCGGTATATCTAGGCTCCCCCCAAGGGACAATCAAGATACTGCAGATTGTTCAGAATTGTGCAGCACGTTTGCTGTTGAACATCCCACGATGGACATCTGCCAAACCTGCACTCCGCCAATTGCATTGGCTTCCAGTGCAGCAGAGGATCGAATTTAAAACCCTGGTTACGGTCCATAAAGTAATCCACAAAAAAGCCCCCCCACTGATACAATCATTATTTTGCCCCTACCTCCCTAAGCGGGAACTAAGATCCTCTAATAAAAATTTCCTCTCAATTCCAAAAACGAGGAAAGTGCGTATGGGTAGCAGACGCTTCTCCCTACAGGCCTCAAGACTCTGGAACAATCTTCCACTCTATCTCAGAATGGAAAGTAATCATCTTAGTTTCAGGAAGTCACTGAAAACCTTCTTGTTTGTCTGATCTTGGTGAATGAACGTTGTCTAAAGCGCTGGGATGCCTCCGGGTAGCCATGCGCGATACAAATACGTAATCATCATCAATCAAAAAAGAAAAGTGTCAAATAAGGTTGAAAGAAGTTAATTATTTGGGTCATCAAATATCTGTCAATGAGATATCGACCAAAAGCTAGTATTGTAAAAGCTGCCAAAGATGCTCCTTATCCTACTAACAAAGAGCAGTTGAAATCATTCTTAGGTCTTGCTGAATATTGTTCTAAATAAGTCCCAAAATGTGTTGATTTAGTAGATCCAATGAGACTTCTTCTTAAGAAAGGAACTGTCTTTGAATGGAATTCAAAATGTGAAGATGCATTCGCTAATGTAAAGAAGTTTCTTTCCAGTGCTCCATCTTGGGGACATTTGGAGCCCAATAAGAAATCCATATTGGTTACTGATGCTAGTAACATTGGGCTTGGGGCAGTTTTGTTGCACATGTCTGAAGAGGGTGAGACAATCATTGGTTTTGCTTCACGCAGGTTACAAGGAGCAGAGAAATCATATTCAACAATAGAAAAGGAGGCTTTGGCATGTTGTTGGTGGATGGCACATTTTAGGTAAGATTTGTGGGGCTTTCCTTTTGTTGTTAAGACGGATCACAAACCTCTTGTTCATATTTTTAAAGGTGGTCACCTTTTAGATGGTAGTGTGACTCCTCGGATTTCAAGGTGGTTGTTGCCAGTACTAGATTACAATTTTGTAGTAGAATATGTTCGTATTGATAAGAATGTTATTGCAGATTGTCTTTCTAGGATGCCGGTGGATGATGATTCTTGTGTGGAAGTTATGGAGGATTTGGTAGTAAGTGTGGATAGTGAATTTGCTGTTGGTCAACAAGAATGAAAGGAAGCAGTCAAGAAGGATAAAGAGTATAAGGAATTGAAGGAGCTCATTATGAATTGTTGGCATGGTTCCAATGGAATAGAAATGAATAAACAATATTTGTCTGTGAAAGATGAGCTTAGTGTGCAAGGAGATAACATTGTGAGAAGGAATTGCATAATTCCTCCAGCTTTGCTGAGATCAAAGTTGTTAAGAATCGTACATGAAGGGCATTTAGGAAGAAGTTTGACTAAGAGAAGATTGAGAGAGTCTTTTTGGTGGCCTGAAATGGACAATGTTGAGGATTCAGTGCGAGATTGTCATGTGTGCAGTAATAGTGATAAGGTGAAAATAACTAGAGAGCCCCCTTTGAGGTGTGTGGAATTGCCTATGAGACCGTGGGAGAAATTGGCTTTGGAAGTGTTGGGTCCGATTGACAAATTGGGAACTAATAATCGTTTTTTGGTTGTGTTGGTGGATTACCACAGTAAGTGGTTTACATGTAAATCTATGGGTCAAGTCACTACTGCTAATGTGATAACATTTCTTGAGGAAGTTTTTCTGGAAGAGGGTGTACCAAGAGTACTTATGACTGACAATGGAGTTCAGTTGGTTTCTTCAGAGATGGGAAATGTTCTTTGTGGACTTGGAATCAGACATGATAAGGTGGCTTTGTTTCGTCCACAGGCCAATGGACTTGTGGAAAGGGTTAATCGTATATTAATGGAATGTATACAACTTTCCCTAGTAAATGGATTATTTTTGAAAGAAGAGTTACGGAGAATGATGGGGGCTCACAGGATTACACCTCACTCTGTGACAGGTGTTTCTCCTTTTAAAGCTTTGAAAGGGAGTGAGCCTGGTACTAAGGAGTGTCCGATGTGGCTGCAAAAGAAGAATCAAGTTTGGGTTGACAGAGAAGCGATGAGGTCAAGGGTTTCAGATTGTCAGTGGTGTAATAAGATCAGCTTTGATAGTCGGAAACGTGTTAAGGTTTTGGACATTGATGAGGGTGATTGGGTAGTGGCAAAAAGATTTGGTTTTGTGAAGAAGGGTGAAAGTAAGTTTTCCCAGCCACATAAAATCATTTCAGTCATGGGGTCAGTGGCTCAATCGGATTATGGCCAGAAATGGAGTTTTGGGGAATTGTGTAAAATCTCCCATTGATAATTTAATTGTATTTATTTTTTGGTTTTACTTTCGGTTACTGCTCGAATTGTTTCTTCATCTAATTATCATGCTTTATGTTTTACATGTGTTAACAACTTTTTCCATTTAGGTTTGATTGGGGGAGATGTGTGGTAATAGCTGGAATCGTATGATGTAACTGTGATGCGGTTGAACTGCATCACAGCTAAGATTCCAGGAATGACCAGTATTTGAAATGTATTCCTGAAGGTTGCTGGCATTTAATTCACTTCAAAAACTCCTATTGGAGCGGTGGGTTACCACAAAGTACTTCCTAACATTCTCATAAAAGTTGTAGAACATCATAAAGTCCTGAGTGCATTGTTTCGACAGACCATCACAGGGACAGGGCTTCTTGTTTGGTGGGCAACTATTCATTTTAGAAAAGGCAGCCAATTGATGGACTGTGCCAACTCCTACCTCGTCAGGACATAACAATGCTGTATAATATTTTAACAAGACAGATAATATTTGCAACCCCTCCGGAGGTGGAACGACATATAAAAGGTAACAGTGGATTTCTTCATCTCTTCACACATTCTGCAATCATATGTTGCAAAACAGACATAATAAATACAGTACTAAAGGTTTCATTCACATGTGAAAGCCAAGTTATACTAGAGGCATTATCCAATTTAAGACAGTCTAAAATAATCGGTTTAGTTAAACTTGGTTCCGCCCTAGACCACCTAGGGGAATAGGGCCATAGACACAACATATCTAGGGTACTAGTGGGTGAGCATGAACATAGACCAGGACAGATCTGTGAAACCTAACTAAGATAATGGAAGGGGCATGGATACACTGTGTTCGAAAAGTATGCTCTATACACACATCGACCCAGGAGAGACTAGTAAATGTAAATGTACAGGAATTTATATAGCGCAAATCACCAAGCGGTTTCTAAGCGCTTGCTTAGGGAACCCGTCCTGGTATTCCCCTGTGAGATAACCCTGGCAGGGTATCCGCAAGGTGAAAGCCAGGCATCCCGCCGCGAGGGGCCGTTGTGGAGATTAAGCAAGCTATTGCCCAGAGTGTGAACCCGTGAATCAAGTAGGCACCGGAGCGAGAATTGTCGAGTCCATGGACATTTTAGGACTCAAGACCCTGCCGAGCCGGGAATTGAACCCTGGTCCCGGGCTGACCTCTGCTTCCAGGTCTGCCTCCTCTAACCAGTGAGCCACACTTCTCCACTAGTAGCCAATGGTTTTGTTAGTCTGCTATATTATAAAAGTATATCAATGTTTAGCACCCTCCTCTTGAATTGCTGGCATGCTTAGGCATGGATGTTTACGTATAATATCGGATGGAGGAACGGAATGGATATCGACTCAGTAGATATGCTTCAACAATGGAAATTACATTCTCTTATTTCCATTTTGTCATACAATGTACTTTACTATCATTCATTACAAATATACTTGCTGTTATCCTGTAACTCTGCAAAAAATTAAACTGCAAATAAAGATATTAAAAAGAAAAAAAACACAAAAAAAATAATTAGTTGAACCTGGCTCCTCTTTAGACCATATGGGGAGCAATAATAATAAAGATTTGAATAAGATCAGATCCTCAGAGTATTGCCGGTCAACCTCTTTATGGGCAATAAAGGATGAAGCAGAAACAAGTAGGCATAACAAACGTTTTAGGTTTATTGACATTTTACCACAATACAACAGCACTTGTACCGGTATTGTGAACTCCCCCCGCATGTCCGTCCAACTGGGCTCAAGCATATCAGGATCTGCAGGTGAAACATCAATGCCTTTTGAGTCGGTCTCAACTTCATCTAGAGCAGAAGTCCAGAAAATCTCTGTGTGCGCCAACAGCATGGTCAGTCTTAAATAAGCAGTCATGTTAAAAAAAAAAGAGACAAAAAGAACTAAACCTGAACAAAGAAACCCCTCCCCCCACCCATCCCTCCATTGAACTGGTGTGCTTGAGGCCTACAGTGGAAGAGAACCTCCGTGTGGATAGGAGCCAGGGTAAGATTCAAGATCCTGCATGTGGTGTGTTCGGCTCTGTAAGGCGGACATGTGACCTCATTCATCTCAGTGGTCAGCAAAGATACTATGGGCTGCCAAACATTGTTAAGTGCGGTCAGGGAATTAGTGAGAGAAGCCTGGATCCTTTCCATTCCCAGGATATACCACAGCCTGTGCAACCACCCTAGGTATGACAGTTTGATCTGTATTCCCAAAACCAGGCCCATCTGCCTTCCCCGCCTAGATCTCAAAAGGTATGTTAGGGGGTTAGGTAGTCCAAGTATTACATAGGCTGGGAATCTCAGGATTTGCGCCTCGAACCTTCTAGCTACCTTGTCTAAAATTGACTGCCAACAGCCCTCCAACTCTTTACATTCCCATAACAGATGTGTCAGTGTGCCCCCTTCCCCGCAACGCCTTCAGCAGGTCTATGGTCTGGGTTCCATTTATTTAGGCGTGATGGTGTGAGATACCTTGATAGCCGTCACCCTGCTAGCTGTATTATGTGCCGTATGGTTGGCTCTGTAATAAATATCTTCTATACATTCGGGGTAAGGTCTCTACCCAGTGTGCCCCCTTCCCCGCAACCCCTTCAGCAGGTCTATGGTCTGGGTTCCCTTTATTTAGGCGTGATGGTGTGAGATACCTTGATAGCCGTCTCCCTGCTAGCTGTATTATGTGCCGTATGGTTGGCTCTGTAATAAATATCTTTCCATACTTTCGGGGTAAGGTCTCTACCCAGTTCGATCACCCATCATTTCTGACTGGTCGTTGGAACCCTGGGAGGTTGTGGGCGTATCATATCGTACAGTTCAGAGATAATTTTCTTATCTGTAGTTGTGGTCACCAACCACTTTTCATACCTGATCAGCTTCCTCTCGACCTTTGGTCTCACCCCAGGTTAGAGGAGCCAGTGCCGCAACTGCAGGTATTAGAACTGTTCCGTTTCGGGGAGGCCAAAGGCCTCTTTAAGATCCGGGAAGGATACAATTCCATCTAGGTCAAAGAAGTGACCCAGAGAATGCTCGTTCGTCCATTCCCGGTGCAAAGTCCCTGTTCCCCAGCAAAGGAGTCATAGGTGAGGGGAAAGACATCAGACCCACCACAAGGGCGACTCCATCCCACACCCGGAGTCGTGTGTGTGTAATGGGGGATCCCCGCAGATTTAGGGGCCAGTCGGCTTTCTTGAGGAAAGGACCTTCCAAAGGGAGAGTTTTGCTAACGCTCTATCTTGGAACAGCCACCTCTTTTCCGATTCTGCCCGATGCCATTCCACGAAGAACCTAAGCTGTGCCGCCTTAAAGTAGTCCAATACACATGGAATCCCGAGCCCCCTCCCATCAGGTCTTTTCACATCCTGGGTCGGGCCCATGTCCAAATGAACTATTGTATTCCTTGCTGTATCTTATGGGGAATGCCCGGTGTGGGCCACGCTGGGAGTGTCTGAAACAGGTATAAGGCCTTGGGGAGGATCGACATCCTGACCGCTGCCACCCTTCCTAACAAACGTTTTAGGAAGTAGTTTTCTCTTTACCTGAAGGGGGTTACTTGGGGTATAACCCCACAAAGCCACCTCAAAAGTGGCAGTGGATGCCCCTCTATATTTCTACCATCCCCTTTACAGGTTGACTGCCCAGGTAGTGAGAGAACCTAAACATTCCGTGTCAATTTCTACTCATCTGGGTTTTAACATTTAGTACCTGCTGTGACCAAGTACATTGTTAGCAAATATAATACCCAAATAACATAAGAAATGTACTCTAGTTATTGGAATGTCCCCAACGAATAATGGACTAGATTTTTGTGCTTTTTTTACCCACATGCCATTGTATAGGTTTAGGTTTTATTAATCAGTATTTTCTTGGCTTCCATGAAGGCCCCAAAGGCATTCATCAGCTTCTGCATGCCGATTGGTATCCAAGATAATAAAACCACGTCATCTGCATATAACAACATAGAATAGAACGGCTGGTGACTCTGAACGCATTAGCATGCACAGCTTGAAGATCACTATCTACTTCATTATTAAAGAGGGAAAACAGAAGCGGGGGCCATCACACATCTCTGTCCGATTCCTCTCCTAAATCAAATCAAATCAAAGCATTTATATGTATCACTACTCACCCAGAGGGTCTCAAGGCGCTGGGGGAAGGGGGACCGCTACTGCTCGAACAGCCAGGTTTTGAGTTGCTTCCTGAAGGCGAGGTGGTCCTGGGTCAGGCGGAGGTGGGTCGGGAGGGAGTTCCATGTCTTGGCGGCGAGGTAGGAGAAGGACCGTGCCTCTGTGGTGGCTCTTCGGATGCGGGGGACGGCAGCGAGGGCGTGGCCGGTCGATCGGAGCAGGCGTTTGGGAGCGTAGAAGTTGAGGCGACTGTTGAGGTAACCTGGGCCTTGGTTGTGTAGGGCTTTGTGTGCGTGGGTGAGGAGACGGAAGGTGATTCTCTTGTTGACCGGGAGCCAGTGCAGGTCTCTCTGGTGTCCGGAGATGTGGCTGCGACGGGGGATGTCCAGGATGAGTCGTGCTGAGGCGTTCTGTATCCGCTGGAGTGTCTTCTGGAGTTTGGCGGTGGTTCTGGCATAGAGGGAGTTGCCGTAGTCCAGGCGGCTGGTGACGAGGGCCTGGGTGACTGTCTTCCTGGTCTCGGTGGGGATCCACCGGAAGATCTTACGTAGCATGCGCAGGGTGTTGAAGCACGACGAGGAGACGGCGTTGACTTGTCTGGTCATGGAGAGGGAGGAGTCCAGGATGAATCCCAGGTTGCGTGCGTGATCTGTTGGTTTGGGTGCGCTTCCCAGGGCGGGGGGCCACCAGGAGTCGTCCCAGGCGGAGGGTGAGGATCCCAGTGTAGGAAGGTAGATCCCTGACTATGGTTGCCCCCAACTTTTTGCCTGGTGTTTTGCTGGTTTTCTGACTTAGTTGACCTGGGGCCCTGCTATTCAGGACCCCAGGCCTACTGCTCTCTCTGTAAAATGGATTCGATGTACCCTAGGTACATATCTAATTGGATACTGAGTCACCTTATTAGTCCCTGTACAGTGTACCTTAGGTACCCAGGGCATAGGTGTACCCAGGGCCTACCAGGGGCTGCAGCATGTATTATGCCACCCCTGGCTGGCCATCCAAATCTGACACAACTGGCTGCACGACAGCTGGGGCAAGGTGGTGTAATCACCCTTTGCTTTAGATATAGTATACCTATATCTAACCCTAAAATGGACACACAGATCTCCTATCAGTCACTCCTATGGCAGGCCTTGACAATCCTGAAGGCAGAGAGCTTGGAATCGTGTGAGATAGTGCTCTGGCATGAGCTGAGCCTGTCTGCGGCTTTCGGGATCCATCCCTTAGCCGTTTCCATGATATCGCATACCATATACTCTTAAGTGCATTATAATCCTCGCGGTTATATGCCAACTCTGGTATTGCTTTATCAAAACATGTCGAGTAAGGTGTCATACGAATTGGAATACTAACCCCTCGCCAATTCTGGCGACGGGGTTAGCATTCCACCCTTCTAGAGGGACACGACATGTATGTAACCTGTAACCCCGGTTAAAGTCAGACAGAGCCTTAGCTCCACAAAATGGATGCTGCCACCGAGACACAAGTCTGCCCTCCTGCTGCTGGGAGTCCTCCCAGCCCAGGAGGCAAGGACAAAGGGTTTCCTGCCAGGGGCGGTGCAAGCACCGTCCCAGACAGGATTTTGTGTATTCTAGGTAGGCAGGGCTTTAGAGGAAGGTGACTGCAAGTGGCACCCCGGTGCTCACTGTGCATAGGCCGGCTGAAACCAGTTCCAGGGGCACTCCAGCCCCTGGCCTGGGGAAAGCCCGCCAAAGGAGAGGGGTGTAACCACCCCCCTCCTAGTCCCACCCATAGGGCAGGACTTAGTCGCGTGCCAGCCCCTTTTTGCAGGATAAAGGTAGGAACTGGCCCCCTTCCAAATCAGATCATCTTTGAATCCTGAACCAACTTTCCACGAAAGGAACTCAAGACTCTTCTCAAGATTTCTCCCTTGTGACTAAGGAGTAGTCACCCTGCAGCAGCAGGCACCAACCAAGTATCGCGGTTTGTTGCCAGTCTCTCCTTCGGATCAAGACTGCTCCAGCACGACGAGAACCGGCTTCCCTGGCACCTCTGACCTCAACCTGCATCATCAGCCCAGCTGTGATCCGTGGGTGTGACGAGACCTCGAGGGACCGGCCATCTTCAGAACTGCACGACGCTTGTCCAGCACGACGCCTGAGTGACCCTCGACCGAGTGCCTTGGGGTAAGAGAAGCCCCGACCCTGAGCAGCTCCAGCACCGAAGTCCAGCCCCCCTGCATCCACGAGATCGGCGTGGGGCCCTTCTGCTTTTTGCTGCTCACCGCGTTGTCCAGGTCGCTTGCCCGTTGGCTAGTGGCCCCCTCACGACGCTCCACGACAACTAACACTGCTGGTCTGGTTGCTCCAGACTAGCCCGTGCTCCCCTCCAAAAGAGGAGCACCCTGGACCCTCCTGGTCCACTCAAGACGCCATTTTAGGTCCACCGCGTGGGCCTTGCATTTGCCAAGACTTGTTGCCCTATCCTGAGTCCAGCGACGTCGACAGCAAGAACCTTCGTGGGACAGCTCGCACCTCCATCCTGGTCGCCGACAACGCCTCCTGGTCCGAGAGACTGCAGAGCCCAGCAGCGCCCACTCACCTGACTGCGGTGACTTCGCCCGGTGCCATCCTGGTGCCCACTTAATCACTGGCTAGTGATTCAGAACTTGGTCCCCTCTGCTTTCAGGTTTTCTTCTTCCCTGATCCAGGCTTGGATCACCACGAACTTTCTTCACTGGCCGCCTGCCAGCAACTCTTTCTTCAGGCTCCTGGATCTTCAACGTGGGTTTCCGACGCAACTTCAACCCTATGCAGCCGCAGCCCCTGGGCTAGGTAACCTGAGTACTCCGGTGCTCCAGCATAGTCCAACACCCTAAGTGTTCGGATCCACTCCCGTTTTCGACCCACCTAGTCGGGTTCGCCCGAGAACAGTAACTTTGTCTTTACTAGCTTCCATAGACTTTTTCCCGCCTTACGCGTGAGAGTTCCCACTCTGCACACGACGTCCACAGGCCTCCTGCAACTAATCTAAGTGTTTAGCATTGTAGGACTAGCGTTTCTAAAGTCTATGAGAATAGTTACTTACCTGCTAGTAATTCGCATTCCACTTTTGTAATATATGGTTTTTCGTGCCCCTCGGGCATTTGTGTAAATTGTGCGACTTAAAGTATTTTCTTAAGAGTTTTGTATTGTGCTTAGCTCCCTGACTCATAAAGAGTTCAGGGTAGACTTGTTAGAAATAAATATACATTTATTTTCATAACAACTTGTGTGGTGTCCTTTCACTTGGTGTTCAAGGGGTAATGTGATGGTAAAACAGCTGGCTTAACACGCCCTCTAGAGTCTTAGCCTTAGACTGCTCGTATCCATGCTACTAGGATAGCTGGTCTATAAGGTTGACTTACAACCAATCATCAATAAGGGTTGTTTGGACTGATACAAAGTGCTCACTAGAATAGTGAACATTATATATCAGGCCAACTTCTCACATTGGTGAGCAGCGGTTGGGATTTGAGCTTGCTGTTGTTTTACCACACGTATCCTAAGAATATCTTGTGAGAGATCACATAAGTACTAAAGGTACATATAACTTAGCTTAGAATACTCTGAGTTCTACTGAACCAGCTGTTGTAGCTCCTAGGGCCTAGCACACCCTAAACTACAACTCTAGCAAGGGATCAGTAGGTAAACATATAGTGTAGGTAAGTGCACCACTTAAACCTCACTAGAAAAGCATGTCTACCCAGGGAGAGTCCTCAGGGACCCCCCTTGTGGTGATTGACCCTCCACAGGTCAGCTCAAGATATGCAGCCCTCAATTTCCAGGAGTTGAGACACTTGTGTACCTCCAGGAAACTGAAACAGGGGGCTAACCCCACCACTCCCTTTCTGTTGGATCTCTTAGAGACCTATGATGCTAGGAAAGCATCTCAGGGAGATGGGAATATGCCAGCCTTAGAAGGGCACCTTGGTGATCCAGACCTCCACAACACTGTAAATTCAGCTGAGGAGGAGGAGCCTGAGGAACCCTCTGGGGATGAGGCAGACAAAGGTCTTGAGGTAGTCAGAAGGCTAACTAGGGCCAACATAGACTTGCTTGGGCTAGGATCTGGGGGACCCCCAGTACTGACCCTAAGTAGGCCTAACCTTGGAGTTAGGAGAGATAGATCTCTTTCTAGGGACTCCAATAGATCTCTGCACTCTAATGCCTCTTCTCAGAGGAGAAGGAACTCTCCCCAGAGGAGATTGACTTCCCCTCAGAGAAGGGAGCATGAAGCTAGGATGAGACAGGCTACTCTGAGGATTGAAAGGGAAGAACTTGCCCTGGCCAAAGAAAAGCTTGCCTTTGCTAGAGAGCAGAAGATGAGTGGGCTAGCTCCCACTGGTGGCAGCAATCTCCCAAGAGATAGAGAGAAGGGTTTAGATACTAAACACCTGACAAAAATAGTGCCCCCCTTTAAGCAAGGGGATGACATCCAGAAATGGATGGCTGCTCTGGAGAGGGCCTGCACTGTGCAGGGCATTCCCCAGAGTCAGTGGGCAGCTATACTGTGGCTCTCCTTTGATGGTAAAGGTAGAGACAAGCTCCTCACTACAAGAGTGGAGGATGCTAATGATTACCAGGTCCTGAAAAGTGCACTGGTTGATGGGTTTGGCTTAACCACTGAGCAGTACAGGTTGCTGTTCAGGGATACCCAGAAAACTCAGTCTCAGGATTGGGCTGACTTTGTTGATTGTGCCACTAAGGCTCTGGAAGGCTGGCTATTGGGTAGCAAGGTTACTGACTTCACAGGATTGTATAATCTTATTATGAGAGAGCAAGTCTTAAATAATTGTCAGAACCAGTTATTACACCAGCACCTGGTAGACTCTGATCTGACCTCTCCACAAGAATTGGGTAAGATGGCAGACAAATGGGTCAGAACCAGGATTAGGCCTAAGAACCAAGGTGGTGACCAGAAAAAGGAATCAAGCAAGCCTCAAGAGAAGGGTGGGAATAAATCTGCAGATCAAACCACATCAGGGCCCCAAAAATCCTCTGAGGGGGGTGGGTCCCAGAATCCTTCTAATAACCAGAAGAAACCTTATTGTTATCCCTGTAAACAGGTGGGTCATTTGAAAACTGACAGCAGTTGCCCAAAGAACAACAATAAGGAAAACATACCCCCAAGTAACATTCCCAAACCTCCTGTTACTACTAGTAGTAATCCCCCAGGTGGAGGGAGTGCCCCCAAGAATGTGGGTGCATTTACTTTGGGAGTTCCTGGGGACTCTGGCCTAACCAGGTCCCCAAACTTAGATACTCTTGTCTGTGAGACTGGCATGGGGTTTGCCAACTTCACAACTTGTCCCAACACTTTGGGCAAGTACAGACAGGAGCCCCTCATCAATGGTATAAAAGTTGAGGCCTATAGAGATACAGGGGCTAGCATCACTATGGTGACTGAGAGTCTAGTCCCCTCAAGGCAACTTTTACCTGGTGCCACATACCAGGTGACCAATATTGATGGAGTACAGAGAGATCATCCCATGGCAGTGGTCAATCTCAGCTGGGGAGGTGTCACTGGCCACAAGAGAGTGGCAGTGTCACCAAACTTGCCTGTAGATTGCCTACTGGGGAATGATTTAGAGCTCTCAGCCTGGGCTGAAGTAGAGCAAGAAACCCATTCTAAAATGGTAAACTTCCATGGTAAGGTTAGTGGGGCAGTGATAGCCACAGCCCCAGTCCAAGATGTCCTCCCTGAACAGGTCAGGAGGGCTGTGCCAGTCACAGCCCAATCTCAGACAACTTCCTTCCCAGAACAGGTTGTCAAGGCTGTGATGGTCACAGCCCACACCCAAACTGAGCCCCCTCCTGAAAAGGTTGGGAGAGTTGTGATGGCCACAGCTCAAACTCAGACAGATGACAGTGTTGTGAAGCCTGAAACTATGGATCACTCCACTCAGACAGAGAGCGTTGAGGAGGAAGAGAAATCTCCCTCCCACCAGACTTTAGGAAAGGATCAGCCTCCTCAGGGAACTGACCTGACCCCTTGTGAAGAAACTGCCCCAGAGGTAGTCAGGCCTAGCCTGGCAGAGCCCCTGATGTCAGTGGACCCTTCCAAGGTGGGACCCAGTCTGGAGCAGGTAACCTGCCCCTCTCTACCCTGCCTCAGTCAGCCCAGGGCTGTAGAGGTCAGGGAGGCCAGTGGTGGACCCCAAAGGGCCCCCTGGCCAAAAGAACTTCCCAATCAACAGATTAAGGGCACTGAAGCTAGTAATCCTAGCCAAGTGAAAATAAAACAGACTCCTGAGGGATCCCCCTTAAATTTAGTTAGGGACCTCCCACAGATGGACACTGTTGGGCACAGCCAAACCTGGGACCTGAGGGCCCCAAACCTGACCTGTCCCTCCAGTAAGCCAAACAGAGGGACCCAACCTCCAGCTGTGGGTAGCCAGAGGTTGACCCTGCGAGCCCAAAACAACTCAGTCTTTGAAATAAAGGCCTCTATGGTGGAAAATGATTGGAGGAAGCTGAGCCCAAAATTAGTGGAGCCTCACTTCAGTACTCCATTTCAGCACCAGCCTTTTACTTTGCCAAAGCACACCACAGGTAGGGATTCCCTATGGTGGAGACCCTCAGACACCCTTAGGGTGAGGGATTGCTTAGTGGACCATGAGATAGGGGGTAACCATGCCAGTGCTGGTACTTCCTTGTATGGCCACTCAGGCAATATAGGCTTACCTGGCAAGGATAGCCTTATCTCCTTTCGTTTGGGGGGGGGTTATGTAGGAAGGTAGATCCCTGACTATGGTTGCCCCCAACTTTTTGCCTGGTGTTTTGCTGGTTTTCTGACTTAGTTGACCTGGGGCCCGGCTATTCAGGACCCCAGGCCTACTGCTCTCTCTGTAAAATGGATTCCATGTACTCTAGGTACATATCTAATTGGATACTGAGTCACCTTATTAGTCCCTGTACAGTGTACCTTAGGTACCCAGGGCATAGGTGTACCCAGGGCCTACCAGGGGCTGCAGCATGTATTATGCCACCCCTGGCTGGCCATCCAAATCTGACACAACTGGCTGCACGACAGCTGGGGCAAGGTGGTGTAATCACCCTTTGCTTTAGATATAGTATACCTATATCTAACCCTAAAATGGACACACAGATCTCCTATCAGTCACTCCTATGGCAGGCCTTGACAATCCTTAAGGCAGAGTGCTTGGAATCGTGTGAGATAGTGCTCTGGCATGAGCTGAGCCTGTCTGCGGCTTTCGGGATCCATCCCTTAGCCGTTTCCATGATATCGCATACCATATACTCTTAAGTGCATTATAATCCTCGCGGTTATATGCCAACTCTGGTATCGCTTTATCAAAACATGTCGAGTAAGGTGTCATACGAATTGGAATACTAACCCCTCGCCAATTCTGGCGACGGGGTTAGCATTCCACCCTTCTAGAGGGACACGACATGTATGTAACCTGTAACCCCGGTTAAAGTCAGACAGAGCCTTAGCTCCACAAAATGGATGCTGCCACCGAGACACAAGTCTGCCCTCCTGCTGCTGGGAGTCCTCCCAGCCCAGGAGGCAAGGACAAAGGGTTTCCTGCCAGGGGCGGTGCCAGCACCGTCCCAGACAGGATTTTGTGTATTCTAGGTAGGCAGGGCTTTAGAGTAAGGTGACTGCAAGTGGCACCCCGGTGCTCACTGTGCATAGGCCGGCTGATACCAGTTCCAGGGGCACTCCAGCCCCTGGCCTGGGGAAAGCCCGCCAAAGGAGAGGGGTGTAACCACCCCCCTCCTAGTCCCACCCATAGGGCAGGACTTAGTCGCGTGCCAGCCCCTTTTTGCAGGATAAAGGTAGGAACTGGCCCCCTTCCAAATCAGATCATCTTTGAATCCTGAACCAACTTTCCACGAAAGGAACTCAAGACTCTTCTCAAGATTTCTCCCTTGTGACTAAGGAGTAGTCACCCTGCAGCAGCAGGCACCAACCAAGTATCGCGGTTTGTTGCCAGTCTCTCCTTCGGATCAAGACTGCTCCAGCACGACGAGAACCGGCTTCCCTGGCACCTCTGACCTCAACCTGCATCATCAGCCCAGCTGTGATCCGTGGGTGTGACGAGACCTCGAGGGACCGGCCATCTTCAGAACTGCACGACGCTTGTCCAGCACGACGCCTGAGTGACCCTCGACCGAGTGCCTTGGGGTAAGAGAAGCCCCGACCCTGAGCAGCTCCAGCACCGAAGTCCAGCCCCCCTGCATCCACGAGATCGGCGTGGGGCCCTTCTGCTTTTTGCTGCTCACCGCGTTGTCCAGGTCGCTTGCCCGTTGGCTAGTGGCCCCCTCACGACGCTCCACAACAACTAACACTGCTGGTCTGGTTACTCCAGACTAGCCCGTGCTCCCCTCCAAAAGAGGAGCACCCTGGACCCTCCTGGTCCACTCAAGACGCCATTTTAGGTCCACCGCGTGGGCCTTGCATTTGCCAAGACTTGTTGCCCAATCCTGGGTCCAGCGACGTCGACAGCAAGAACCTTCGTGGGACAGCTCGCACCTCCATCCTGGTCGCCGACAACGCCTCCTGGTCCGAGAGACTGCAGAGCCCAGCAGCGCCCACTCACCTGACTGCGGTGACTTCGCCCGGTGCCATCCTGGTGCCCACTTAATCACTGGCTAGTGATTCAGAACTTGGTCCCCTCTGCTTTCAGGTTTTCTTCTTCCCTGATCCAGGCTTGGATCACCACGAACTTTCTTCACTGGCCGCCTGCCAGCAACTCTTTCTTCAGGCTCCTGGATCTTCAACGTGGGTTTCCGACGCAACTTCGACCCTATGCAGCCGCAGCCCCTGGGCTAGGTAACCTGAGTACTCCGGTGCTCCAGCATAGTCCAACACCCTAAGTGTTCGGATCCACTCCCGTTTTCGACCCAGTTAGTCGGGTTCGCCCGAGAACAGTAACTTTGTCTTTACTAGCTTCCATAGACTTTTTCCCGCCTTACGCGTGAGAGTTCCCACTCTGCACACGACGTCCACAGGCCTCCTGCAACTAATCTAAGTGTTTAGCATTGTAGGACTAGCGTTTCTAAAGTCTATGAGAATAGTTACTTACCTGCTAGTAATTCGCATTCCACTTTTGTAATATATGGTTTTTCGTTTTTTGTGTAAATTGTGCGACTTAAAGTATTTTCTTAACCCCTTCGGGGCTGATGACGAGCTGGGCTCGTCATGGCGTAGCCTCCTCGCACGCTCATGACGAGCCCAGCTCGTCATGAGCCCCACCCTCGGGGGAAGCGCCAGCGCTCCCCCCGAGTCTGCCCGATTTTGTTCGTTTCTTCGGGGATGGCAGGGGAAGACCTTCCCCTGCCTCCCCCCGCCCTCCCCGCCAATGACGTCAGCGCGCGAGGCGCGCTGACGTCACCGGAGGCTTCTGTTGTTTACAGACGCGCAGGGAAGCCATTTGCTTCCTGCGCGTCTTCGGCAAAAGAGGTTTGTTTCGTGGCTGGGGCGGGGGGGATTGTTTTCAAACTTGCATCGAGGGAAAGGAAAGGCTTTTCCTTTCCCTCGATGGCACTTTAGAGGTTTCCTGCTGCACGATCGTGCAATCGTGCAGCAGGAATGTTAGGGATTTTTTATTTTTTTGTGTTTCGTGATCAATTTCGTAGTTCGGGGAGCGGCCCCTTGGGGAAGGGTCGCTCCGCTTGTTGGGGGAACATTATCTATGAAGTCTTCTCTTGGCTGCAATGTTGTTGAAAGGCCGTTTTTTCTACAAAAATGCTGATGGGGGTCATTTATAAAGTAAAATGATAGTGCTCATTGTAATGAAGGATGCAAGTGCCTCTGTCCTTCATTACTTATACTGATGTGTGTTTCTGAAGTGGCTAAAAAACACACCTGTGTTGCCTAGGCAAAGCTCACTAGTGTTTTTGGCCTGATGAATGTTTTTTTTTGTGTGCTGCTTTTCAAACACATGCCTTGTCTCCAGTGACCATGTGTGTGTTACTATGCCATGTGCGAAGGGGTCCCTTGAGTGAGCTGTCCATCATAGTGGGAAGCTCACAAATGTTTTTGGGCTGTTGATTGTTACCTGAATTTGTGCTGCAACTCTAGCGCCATCTTTGTCTCCATTGACCATGTGTGCGTTACTATGCAACTGCACAAATGTGCGCAGGGGTCCCTTGAGTGAGCTGTCCATCATAGTGGGAAGCTCACAAATGTTTTTGTGTTGATGATTGTTTTCCTGAGTTTGTGCCGCAACTCGAGCGCCATCTTTGTCTCCAGTGTCCATGTGTGCGTTACTATGCAATTGCACAGATGTGCGCAGGGGTCCCTTGTGTGAGCTGTCCATCATAGTGCTTGGGGTATGCACGAAACATGTCGACGATAGGAGTTGATAGGTACATCTGGACACATTACGTTTAGGGCAGCCTATCTTTCCACCCCGTTTATTACCACCTAGAGGCAAGAATAAAGTTTATTGTAAACCTACTGGGCAGGTATTTCACACATCACATAGTCCACTCCTCAAATATACATGCACCACACATAGTCTAATAAAGTGCTCCTACGTAACTTTCGCAAGTCACAGCACGCCCCAGCCCGTAGAGGACTGGGATGGCCCCAATGATGAAGCATGTCACCGTGGGGCAACCCTGGTGAGTGAGGGGACACCTAAAAGAGGAGCATTTCTCCCCTTTTTTGTACACAATACCATATTTTCACAATCGACCCCAGTGTGTGTTGGTTGTTATCTGAATAAACTAGCAAGGCTCTTAGGTATCTGGAAACAGAGACCATTTGTTCATCATAGTGGGAAGTTCACAAATGTTTTTGGGCTGATGATTGCTTTCCTGAGTTTGTGCTGCAACTCGAGCCCCATCTTTGTCTTCAGTGTCCATGTGTGCGTTACTATGCAATTGCACAGATGTGCGCAGGGGTCCCTTGTGTGAGCTGTGAATCATAGTGGGAAGGTCACAAATGTTTTTGGGCTGATGAATGTTTTCCTGAATTTGTGCTGCAACTCGAGCGCTTGCTTTGTCTCCAGTGTCCGTGTGTGTTACTATGCCATCGCACCAATGTGTGCACAGGTCCCTTGAGTGAGCTGTCCATCATAGTGGGTAAATTTAGGAAAGATGGTGCACTCCGCTAGTTGGTGGGCGTTGCCAAACGGGGATCTTCTGTGTGAGTTCACATGCCTCTTATGTGTATAAATGGTCAGAGACTGTTGAGAGCAGCAGATGGGGAGAAAGAAGCTCCTGGTCATAGGAACTGTTTTAGGATTGCGCTTGTGAAAATCAAGGATGCAAGTGCCTCTGTCCAGCATCGCAGTTAACCACAGTAATTCTGTTGTCCCCCCTCCCCATGAGAATCCCTGATGACGTCAGCGCGCACAGCACGCGCCAACATCTTCAGGGATTCCCAGGCGGTCGGGAAGCCATTTGCTTCCTGCGCCTGGAGGTGTTAGGTTGGTTTTGAGATATTTGGGGGGGTTTGCAAAGAGGCATCAGGGGAGAGGTAAGTGATTTTCCTCTCTTCTGATGTCTCTTTGCAGGGCATTTCTGGCTCACGGTCGCGCACAGCATTGCGATTGTGCGGTGGAAATGTCCCCACTAGCACCAGGGATTTTATTTTAGATTGTAGGAAGTGACCCATTGGGCAAGGGTCGCTTTCAGGTGGGTCGGATTTTAAATTTAGATTTTCTGGCCTCCCCCCCGGTGGGCAAATCAACCCGTACTTTTGTCCGTTTTGCCCTTTTTGATGGCCCATCTGTGTGGATGTGATTTTGGGGGTAAATTTGTGTATTGTTTATTCATTTGTTATGTTGTTTGTGAAATGTAGTATTAAATTATTTTTTTTCTTCTTTGTTTTTGATCCAGGCTTTTGCTGTTTGTATTGGTGTAGGTTGTGGTTCGGTTAATGCTGGTTTTGCAGCTTGTGTAGTTGCATGTGCTTGGTAAGTAAATGTTTTTTGTACTATGTTTCCTAGATAAATGTGTTGTTATGAAAAGTGAAGTTATTGCTGTTTGTGTGGCTTTGTGTTTCTTGATTGTTAACTTTTTTTTTTGTATTGCTGCTTGATGTGTACTTTGTCTAATCTATACTTTTTTTTTTCTTTCCAGTGGGATTTCCTTTCTTTTTGCTGTGTTTCAGCAGAGTAGGTGCTGGTGAGTCTTCTTATATTTGGTTAGATTTGAATTGTTTTTGAGTGTATTGATTTTTGTGTGAAGACTCTACCTTGTTTACTTCTTCCTTTGCACAGTGTAGGTTGTTGTTCACTTGTGTGTGTAGTCTTCTTGATTTGTAAGGATAATGGCTGCTCGCAGGATTACTGCTAAGCAGGTTGTTAGTTTGCTTTTTGAGTCTTCCTCTGACCATGGTCCAGACACTGACTCCGATTCGGAGCATGAGGTAGGTGCAGAAGATTCAGGCAGTGAGTTTTCTCTTCGCATGGTATCATCGGATGATGATTCTTCTTCTAGTGCTGATGAAGTGCCTGTGGTAGAGAGGGACATTGATGTGCCGGTAGAGAGGCAAGAGCCATGTGAGCGGCAGCCTAGGTCCTCAAGGTTTCCCTTTTTTTCTCGTCAGGAACAGGCAAGTGTGGTAAAGGCTGCGCCCAAAAGGTTTCACATTGCTGTGGTGCGCCAAAGGTTATCTGGTGCTGCTAGTCTTCCTGTTGTAGAGCAGCATGAGGCATCTGGTGCTGCTAGTCTTTCTGTTGTTGTTGAGCAGCAAGTGGCATCTGGGGATGCGAGTTCTTCTGTTGATGTTGAGATGCAAGAGGCAGCTGGGGATGTGAGTTCTCCTGTTGGTGAAGAGATGCAAAATGTATCTGGGGATGCTAGTATTCCTGTTGGTGTAGTGAGGCAAGAGGCATCTGGGGATGCTAGTGTTCCCGTTGATGTAGTGCAGCAAGAGGCATCTGGCCTGCAGGCTAGGGTGGCTTCTTCTCCTCATGTTAGTGATGACGTCTGGGTTGCCCCTGGCATGGTGCAGCCGGAATTGCCAGACTTCACTGGTGTTCCAGGGTGTAGAGTGAATACTGACAATTTTTTGCCAATTCAATTTTTTCAGTTGTTTTTTGACGATGAGTTTTTGCATGAGATTGTGGAGCAAACTAATTTGTATGCAGAGCAGTATTTGAGGGACCACAGTGCCAGCCTTAAGCCCTATTCCAGAGCTACCCATTGGTCTCCCACATATGTTGAAGAGATGAAGAAGTTTTTGGGATTAACTTTTTTGATGGGCTTGCTAAGGAAGCCATCAATGTCTTCTTATTGGTCCACTAGTCCCTTGATGGCAACATCTATATTTCCAGCAGTTATGACTCGTGATCGATATATGCTTCTTCTTCGCAAGATGCATTTTGTTGATAATGATTTAGCAATGCCACGCGATCACCCTGATTGTGACCGTCTTTTTAAGATTCGGCCTGTCCTTGATCACTTTGTTGATCGTTTTCCTGAGATGTTTGCACCTGGAAGAGAAATAGCTGTGGACGAGTCTTTGGTATTGTTCAAGGGCCGCTTGGTTTTTAGGCAATACATTCCTAGTAAGAGGGCACGCTATGGCATCAAACTGTATATGCTGTGTGACAGTGAGACTGGATATGTTTATAATTTCAGGGTGTACACCGGTAAGGATTCCAGCATTAACACTTCTGCTTGTCCGTCCACTTTTGGAGTGACTGAGAAAATTGTGTGGGAACTAGGTAGACGATTATTTAACAAAGGCCACCATTTATATGTAGATAACTTCTACACTAGTGTGCGTTTGTTCAAGGAGTTGGCCAAAGTGGGCACTGTTGCATGTGGCACGATGCGCAGTAACCGGAAAGGTTTCCCAATAGAACTTGTTTGCAAAAGGCTTGTGCGGGGACAGTCTACTGCATTGCGATGTGGGAAGCTTCTAGCTGTGAAGTTTTCAGACAGGAGAGATGTTTACATGCTGACTACTATCCATGACGAAAGCACTGAAGCTCTGCCAGTTCGGGGTGAGACTGCTGAAGTGCGTAAACCTGTGTGCATTTTAGACTATAATAGGCACATGGGTGGTGTTGACAGAGTAGATCAGAGGTTGGAACCTTATGCTGCTCTTCGAAAGGCTTACGTTTGGTACAAGAAGTTGGCTATCCATCTTTTCCACTTGGCATCCTTTAATGCTTTTGTTGTTTTCCAGAAATCTTGTCCTGAGTCAAAGATGCCTTTTGTTAAGTTTCAGGAGACTATAATAGGCAGCCTTGTACTAGTGGAACAGGCAAGTGTGCCAAGATTTGGAGTGGTGGAGGAAGTGGCTAGACTGAAAGATCGCCACTTTCCAGAATACATTCCTCCCACAACTGCAAAAGACAATCCCACTAAAAGATGTAGAGTCTGTTGGCGAAGAGAAGTGCGGAGGGAGTCTCGTATGCACTGTCCTGACTGTCCTTCAAATCCTGGATTGTGTGTGCCAGCTTGTTTTAAATCGTACCACACACAAAAGAAGTTTTGGGAGTTTCATTGAGCTTGTAAGTGTACTGTCTGGTCTGTTTTCTGTAATATTTTTTTGTTTGCTTTTAGGTTTGCATTAGTGCAAAGCATTTAGGTTTTGAATTTGTGTTAGCAGATTTGTAGGTTTCTACATTTGATTTGTGGTATTTCTTTAAAAAATTCTAATTTCGATGGTGGTGTGTGCAGGATTGTGCTTGGATTGTTGGTGTGCGTGGACTGGCGCTTGGCTGGTGGTGTGCGTGGTCTGGTGCTTGGCTGGCATAGTGCATGGATTGGAGTTGTGCTGGGGGGGTGAGTGGATTTTTGCTTGGCTGGCGGAGTGCATGGTTAGGTGCTTGGCTGGTGGTGTGAGTGGATGGCGCTTGGCTGGTGGTATGCGTGGTCTGGTGCTTGGCTGGCATAGTGCATGGATTGGAGTTGTGCTGGGGGGGTGCGTGGATTTTTGCTTGGCTGGCGGAGTGTATGGTTAGGTGCTTGGCTGGCGGTGTGAGTGGAGTGGCGCTTGGCTGGCGGTGTGTGTGGAGTGGTGCTTGGCTGGCGGCGTGTGTGGAGTGGTGCTTGGATGGTGTTGTGTTTGTGGAGTGGCGCTTGGCTGGTGGTGTGCGTGGAGTGATGCTTGGCTGGTGGTGTGTGTGGAGTGGTAGTTGGCTGTCGGTGTGCACTGAGTGGTGTTTGGCTGGCAGTGTGCATGGTCTGGTGCTTGGATGGTGGTGTGGGTGGACTGGCGCTCGGCAGGCGGTGTGTGAGTAGTTACTTTCTGTTGGTCAATACACACACTGCTAGTTGAGTGACACTCCACACAGTCCATCATTTTGTGTAGTTGCAGTGTCAGAAATGTGGGCGTGTGAAAGTGATGGGCCCTTGAATGGCGCTGTTTGCTGGTGTGAGTGTTGAAATGTGATGGGTCCGCGGCTGGCGGTGTGAATGTTTTGTATGTGTCACGCGTACGAAAGGTGTATGAATGGCCTGTAAAGAGGTTGGTGCCTTGACGTGGCTTTACAGCTCACGAGCTGCGAGTCAGTGGTTCAGTTTATCATACTTTCAATTATACGCAGTGTATTTCATTTTTGATGAAATTACTTGCGTATCCAATTGTATGTACTGAATCATCACTCACCCTCGTGCCAAATCCAACCAGTATGTGTGTGTGCTTGCGGATTAAATGGGTGTGCAGTAATAATTGTTTTTTTTCTCTTTCTGCAGTAGGGTGTACCTTGCCCCTTATTGTGATTGTTATGTGTTGCTTTTCCATTCGGATGGTGTCAATGGTCTGGTTTGTATCAGGTATGAAAGGTGCGTGAATGGCCTGTAAAACGGTTGGTGCCTTGTCGTGGCTTTACAGCTCACGAGTTGCGAGTCACTGGTTCAGTTTTTATGCATTTATTTATTGACAGAGCATTTCATTTTTTTGAAATATCTTGTTAATAAAATTTTATGTACTGAACCATCACTCGCCCTCGTGCCAAATCCAACCTGTATGTGTGTGTCTTTGAGGAATAGATAGCCGTGCTTGAATGTTTGACTTTTGAGTAACTCTGTTAAGGTGTGGTATCCTTTTACTCGGGAGAACAAGGGGAGCGCAGGGTGGTAGGACTTTTTTGCCGGCACGGCGATCCCACGCCAAAATGTTTGGAAAAGTGCTATTTTTACCTATTTTTAAGGTTTGCAAGGAGTTCTGGGTAGGAAACCATTGGTGGACCCACACATGCCATACCTCCCTGGACTCTCCCGGGTGTCTAGTTTTCAGAACTGTTTGGGTTTGCTACTTTCCAAAGAATACCACCCACCCCGGGCCAAAAACTCAGGTGCCTCCCCCCAAAAAATCAAAGTTATATTGCTTCAGGGTATTTTATATTCACCACTGTTAGATTTGGACCTTTTCCTGTTGCAGCCACTATGGCTACCCACGCAAGTGAGGTACCGTTTTTATCGGGAGACCTGGGGAAATGCTGGGTGGGAGGTAATTTGTGTGAGCCCAGTGATGCCACGCTTTCCCAGACTACAACGTGTGAAAAAATGTATTTTTTTCTGCTAAAATTGAGGTTTGCAAGGGATTCTGGGTAAAGGAACGTTGGCGGATCCACGCAAGCCATACCTCCTTGGAAGCGCCCGGGTGTCTACTTTTCAGAAATGTGTGGGTTTGGTAGGTTTCCATAGATGGCTGTCTCGCACGGGGCCAGAAACCCAGGTAACCCCTCTTGCAAAAGCTGGTGAATGTAACAATGGTGAAAATCTTAAGTCCACCAGCTTTTGCAAGAGGGGTTACCTGGGTTTTTGGCCCCGTGCGAGACAGCCATCTAGGGAAACCTACCAATCCCACACATTTCTGAAAAGTAGACACCCGGGGGCTTCCAAGGAGGTATGGCTTGCGTGGATCCTCCAACGTTCCTTTACCCAGAATCCCTTGCAACGCTCATTTTTTGCATGGAAAAAATCTGTTTTTTCACACGTTTTAGTGTGGGAAAGCGTGGCATCACTGGGCACACACAAATTACCTCCCACCCAGCGTTCCCCAAGGTCTCCCGATAAAAATGGTACCTCACTTGCGTGGGTAGGCATAGCGGCTGCTTTAGGAAAAGGCCCAATTCATACTGTGGAGAGGAAAACATTACCTTTAGCCAAATAATCTTATTTTTTGAGGGGGTCACCTGAGCTTTTGGCCCGGGGCTTGGCAGGCATCTTTGGAAACTACCAAACCCAAACAGTTCTGAGAACTAGACACCCGGGGGAGTCCAGGGTGGTATGGCATGCGTGGGTCCCCCAATGTTTTCCTACCCAGAAACCCCTGCAAACCTGAAATTTTGGTCAAAAAACCCACTTTTCCATACTTTTTTGGGTGGGATCTCGCTGCCGGAACAAATGTCCTACCACCCAGTGTTTCCCTTGTTCTCCCGAGTAAAATTATACCTCACTTGTGTGGGTGGGCCAAAGGCATGTGACTTAGGCTGGGGTGCTTAATTTGTAAAACGTAAATATGAGTAAAAACTACTTTTTTCAAAATTCATTTTTGGCGTGTTCTGCTTTGGGGCACCCACACAAGTGAGGTATCCTTTTACTCGGGAGATCAAGGGGAACGCAGGGTGGTATGACTTTTTTGCCGGCCTGGTGATCCCACGCCAAAAAGTTTGGAAACGGCAATTTTTACCTAATTTTAAGGTTTGCAGAGAGTTCTGGGTAGGAAAACATTGGGGGACCCATGCATGCCATACCTCCCTGGACTCCCCTGGGTGTCTAGTTTTCAGAACTGTTTGGGTTTGCTACTTTGCAAAGAATACCACCGAGCCCCGGGCCACAAACTCAGATGCCCCCCCCCCAAAATCAAGGTAGTTTTGCAATAAGGTAATGTAAATTCACCACCGTACGATTTGAACCGTTTCCTGTTGCAGCCACTATGTCTACCCACGCAAGTGAGGTACCATTTTTTTCGGGAGACCTGGGGGAACGCTGGGTGGGTGGAAATTTGTTGATCCACGCAGATTCCAGAACTTTCCACCACAGAAATGTGAGGAAAATGTGTTTTTTTGGTCAAATTTTTATGTTTGCAAGGGATTCTGGGTAACAAAACCTGGGGGTGGGCAGACGAGTCACCCCATCCTGAATTGCCCTGGGTGTCTAGTTTTCAAAAATGTATAGGTTTGCTAGGTTTCCCTAGGTGCTGGCAGAGCTACGGCGCAAAAACAAAAGGTAGTCTTTTTGTCCGAATCGTGCTAAATTTCACTGGGAAATTGAGGTGCGACCATGCTGCGTTTTGCGCTTTTTCATGTCGCAGCCACTATGCCTACCCACGCAAGTGAGGTACCATTTTTTTCGGGAGACCTGGGGGCACGCTGGGTGGGTGGAAATTTGTTGATCCACGCAGATTCCAGAACTTTCCACCACAGAAATGTGAGGAAAATATGTTTTTTTGGTCAAATTTTTATGTTTGCAAGGGATTCTGGGTAACAAAACCTGGGGGTGGGCAGACGAGTCACCCCATACTGAATTGCCCTGGGTGTCTAGTTTTCAAAAATGTATAGGTTTGCTAGGTTTCCCTAGGTGCTGGCAGAGCTACGGCGCAAAAACAAAAGGTAGTCTTTTTGTCCGAATCGTGCTAAATTTCACTGGGAAATTGAGGTGCGACCATGCTGCGTTTTGCGCTGTTTCATGTCGCAGCCACTATGCCTACCCACGCAAGTGAGGTACCATTTTTTTCGGGAGACCTGGGGGCACGCTGGGTGAGTGGAAATTTGTTGATCCACGCAGATTCCAGAACTTTCCACCACAGAAATGTGAGGAAAATGTGTTTATTTTGTGAAAATCTTACCTTTGCAAGGGATTCTGGGTAACAAAACCTGGTGGTAGGCAGTCGAGTCACCCCATCCTGAATTCCCCTGGGTGTCTACTTTTCAAAAATGTATAGGTTTGCTAGGTTTCCCTAGGTGCCGGCAGAGCTAGGGTGCAAAAACTACAGGTAGGCACTTTGCCAAAAAAGGGTCAATTTGTAACTGCTAAATTTAGGTGTGACCACGTTGCATTTTGCGCCGTTTCCTGTCGCAGGCTCAAGGCCGACCCACACAAGTGAGGTACCGTTTTTATCGAGACACTTGGGGTAATTCAGATTTGTAAATCAACTGTTATTACCAATTGAGCTTTCATGCATTTCTCCCTTTGAATGAAAGACATTGTGTAAAAAAAAAATCTTTATGAAAAATGACCAATAATTCTCATGCTAGTATGAGTATTCCCAACTTTGAAAATGTGCAATTATATACTGTTTCTGAACTCTATAATTTGTACCCAATTCAGAAATACATAGGTGTCTTTCATACAGATTATTCCATGTATACATTTTCCAAGACAAAGTGCACTATACCCAGTAAATGAAAAAATACCATTGCAAGTTGCTGCTCAGTTTTTGGATCTGGGTTCGTCGGGTTCTTGGTGAAACTATAAGTCCTATATATCCCCACAACCAGGAAGGTCTAACGGATGTAACGGTATATTGCTTTCCAAGAGCTGTCAAAATTAGAAAAAGTTATAGGTGAAAACGTTGAGACAAAAGGCTGTTTTTTTCAACAAAATTTCAAATATTCCAATATCTAACTGTTAGTTTCTATAACGAAACCTTCATGGATTTAGACAAATGACCCCTTTCTGAATTCAGAATTTTGTCTACTTTTCGAAAATTTAAAGCTTTCCAGGATCCATTATTGCTTTCAAACTCATTTCTACCATTAACTGGAAGGAGGTGGAAAGCTCTAAAAATAGCAAAAATAGGCTATGTCCCAGAAAAATGCCAAAACTGAGTGAAAAATGTCGGTTCTCTGACAAAAGTCTGTCATTCCCTGAAAGCTGAGAAAATGGAGATTTCAGCCCCACAAACCCTTTTGTGATACCATTTTCAGGGAAACACCCAGAGGCTTTCATTTGCAGCCTGTTTTTCCCATTTTTCTGAAAAAAACAAAAAAATCACTATATTTTGGTTAATTTCTGGGCCCCCTCCAAGGGAATCCACAAACCCTGGGCGCCTTTAGAATCCACATGATGTTGGAAGAAAAGGACGCAAATTTGGCGTGGATACCTTATGTGGTCAAAACGTTACAAGGGCCTAAGCGCGCACTACTCCAAAACGCCAAAAAAAGCCTCAGCACAGGAGGGGAAAAGGCCTAGCAGCGAAGGGGTTAAGAGTTTTGTATTGTGCTTAGCTCCCTGACTCATAAAGAGTTCAGGGTAGACTTGTTAGAAATAAATATACATTTATTTTCATAACAACTTGTGTGGTGTCCTTTCACTTGGTGTTCAAGGGGTAATGTGATGGTAAAACAGCTGGCTTAACACGCCCTCTAGAGTCTTAGCCTTAGACTGCTCGTATCCATGCTACTAGGATAGCTGGTCTATAAGGTTGACTTACAACCAATCATCAATAAGGGTTGTTTGGACTGATACAAAGTGCTCACTAGAATAGTGAACATTATATATCAGGCCAACTTCTCACACCCAGGATGAGGACTTCTGTCTTGTCCGAGTTCAGTTTCAGGCGACTGTTCTTCATCCATTCGGCTACCTCTTTCATCCCTTCGTGAAGGTTGGCTCTGGCGGTGGCGGGGTCGTTGGTGAGGGAGAGGATCAGCTGGGTGTTGCTGAGACGCTGTACTAGTGTACGGTGGCAGACAGTGTCGAAGGCCGCGGAGAGGTCTAGGAGGATGAGGGCTGCAGTTTCTCTGTTGTCGAGCAGTGCTCGGATGTCATCGGTGGCTGCGATCAGGGCGGTCTCGGTGCTGTGGTTGGCCCGGAAGCCAGACTGCGAGAGGTCGAGGGATCCGTTCATCTCGAGGAAGGCGGCCAGCTGCTTGTTGACGGTCTTCTCGATGACTTTTGCAGGGAACGGGAGCAGCGAGATGGGGCGGTAGTTTTTGAGGTCGGTGGGGTCGGCTGATGGCTTCTTGAGAAGAGCGCTGAGTTCGGCGTGCTTCCAGCTCTCCGGGAAGGTAGCGGTGTCGAAGGAGGTGTTGATGATGTCCCGCAGGTGGGGTGCGATGACAGTGTCGGCCTTGTTGAAGACGTGGTGGGGGCAGGGGTCGGTCGGAGATCCGGAGTGGATGGAGTTCATCGTGCGGACGGTGTCTTCGGTGCTGATCGGGGTCCAGGCGCGGAGGGTGGTGGTGGGGTGCGGTGGTTCGGTCATGGCGTGCGAAGGTTGAGTGCTGAAGCTGTTGTGTATGTCCGCGATTTTGTTGTGGAAGAAGGTGGCGAGGGAGTTGCAGAGGTCTTGCGAAGGGGTGATGTCGTTGTTTCCGGCGTTGGGGTTGGAGAGCTCTTTAACGATGTTGAAGAGTTCCTTGCTGTTGTGTGCGTTGTAGTCCAGTCGTTCCTTGAAGGCAGTTTTCTTGGTGGCACGGATGAGTTGGTGGTGTTTTCGGGTGGCGAGCTTGAGGGCAGTCATGTTGTCCGGTGTTGGGTCTCTGCGCCAGGTTCTCTTGAGCTCTCGGCAGTTCTTCTTGGAGCTCTTGAGTTCGTCGGTGAACCATGGGGCTTTCTTGCTGCCGGGTCTGCTGGGCGGGGTCCTCAGGGGGGCGAGGTCGTCTGCGCAGTCGCTGATCCACTTGGTGAGGTTGGTGGCCGCTTGGTTGGGGTTCGTTGCGCTGGTGGGTCGGTTCTTGCTCAGGGAAGACGTGAGCTGGTCGGCTGTGATCTTTTTCCAGCTTCTGCGTGGGACCTGTTGTTGGTGGTGGTGGATCGTGGTCCTTTTGAAGCTGAAGTGGACGCAGCTGTGGTCTGTCCAGTGGAGTCCGGTGGCGTGGCTGAAGGTGATGTCCTTGCTGGATGAGAAGACGGGGTCGAGTGTGTGTCCGGCGTAGTGGGTGGGGTGGTCACCAGTTGCTTGAGTCCGAGGTTAGCGAGGTTGTCCAGCAGGGTGGCGGTGTTGCAGTCGTTGTTGTTCTCCAGGTGAAAGTTGAGGTCCCCGAGGAGGATTTAGTCAGCGGAGAGGAGGGCGTGAGGGCTGACGAAGTCGGCGATGTCCTCGCTGAATTGCGTGGTCCCGGGGGTCTGTAGATGAGGGTGCCTCTGAGGGTGGTCTTGGGGTTGATGTGGACCTGGAAGCGCAGGTGTTCGGCGGGTGCGAGGGAGTCGTCGGTGTCGGTCGTGATGCGGATCGTGTTCTTGTGGATGATGGCGATGCCTCCTCCGGTCTTGTTGATACGGTCCCTACGGATGAACTTGTAGCCCTCTGGGATGGCGATGGCGATGTCGGGCGCTGAAGAGGCGTTCATCCAGGTTTCCGTGAGGAAGGCGACGTCTGGTGAAGTTGTGTCGAGCAGGTTCCAGAACTCGACGGCGTGTCTGTGGACGGAGCGGGTGTTGAGCAGGAAGCAATTCAGGTGGCTGCTGCTGTTGCTCGTCTTGGTCTTGGTCGGTGCTGGAGAGGTGCAGGTCCGGATGCAGGTGAACTTGCAGGAGTGGGGTGGAGCATTCACCATGGGGGCCATATCAAACCTTAGATAATAAACCCCATATAAGTGTGCAAGGAAGCACATGATCTCCTCTGGGTAACCAAGGGAAATCAGAGTTGTCCAAAGGATGGAATGATCAACCAATTAGAAAATACTGCATAAGTCGGTGAAGCATAAATAAAAGGTACCTGGTTTGGCTCTAGTCTACTTTCTGATCAGCAACTCAACATTGACACATTGTTCAGCCATCCCTAGACCCTTTCTAAACCTAAACAGTGCTTCTATAAGATGGAGTTACTATGTGCCCATTCCTCTGGTCTCAGTAATAGTATTTTGCTCATCAGACTTACTGATAAGTCAAGGAGGGAAATTGGGCGGTATCATTTGAGGTCTGATTTATCCCCCTTTTTAAAAATGGGCACAATTATCGACACCGCCCGGGAGCTGGGAATTTAACATTTGGCTGCTGCATTAAATACTCGTGGTAACAAGGGACCCAAATATCCCTGGGGTCTTTAAATGCATAAACTGGCACCCCATCTGGGCTTGGTGTCTTCCCACTGGTGTAAGGCAAGGATGACCTCCTCAAAAACCATATTTAAGTGGAGGGGATTCCTACTTAGGTCCCCATCACCCATAACTGGGCAACTATCCTCCTTGTGAGAGTTGAAAATAGCAGAAGAGTATGATAACAAAGGAGTTAGATATTTTTTTTAAAAAGGGGCATTAACCATGTTCTAAAATAGCTTACTATCATTCATCTCAGCAGCGTGGGTCAGTTTAGACCGGGCCTCTTCCTATAACACCTTCTTCCTAGCCGCTAATACCTGATTATAATTTTTACGGCGAAGCTTAAAGACTGTATAATTCCTAGGTGGGACAGTGTAGAGCCAATTTCAAGAGCTGGGAGGCTTGAGTGCACAAAATGGTCAAACAATCCGCATTGCTAGTTCTGGTAGGTCTCAGGGGTCGTGTAAGTAGAGAATATATTATGCTAGTGATCTGATAGAAAGAAGACAACAATTTTTCCTGATCCACCTCTGTCTAAACAAGAATCAAACTCCACAGTGTTCCTACTTACTACTTGGTATAGTACTCTACTGGGATCTATTTCTTCCCCTTTATTACGTATATCATTAGGTGTATATGTGGTTATACTGATTATGCGCACAGTGTTTATGGTGTTATTAGCCCAAGGTAGTATGTGATTGTGATCACTCATGGTGGTAGGGATAGTGCTAAAGGTACAAACCAGGTCACAAGCATAGGTGGCGATCAAGACATGATCAATAATACTGTGAGCGTTTCTGCCAATAAAGGAGGAAGTATAATTCCCATCGGCTCGTTTTTACAAATTAGCAGGAGGAGGTCATATTTAGAAATTAAGGAGTTCAATGCATTCCCATAATGGTGGTGGGGACAATTTGAAAGGCTATCTCCCTCAGGGCTGGAAAACCACATATCTCCTTCGCTGAGAGGGGGCATGCCTGGATGTTAAATACACCTACCCATAACAGAACAAAGTTGGAATGAATAGGGTGCAGAAAGGCCTCCAGGCCTTCGTTGAGGGCATGAACCAACATACATGGGAAAGTGTCCATTACATTATTGTAAAAATACTATGTCTAGGCCACCCTTTATTAATAGCCATGGTGCATTAAAGGTATTATCCAATTTGGGAGTGTGGTGCAACTACTGAAAACCTGTTAACAATGACAGTTTATTCGATATTAAAATCAATCAATCAATCATGACATTTGTAAAGCGCGCTACTCACCCGGAGGGGTCTCAAGGCACTGGGGAGGGGGGTACTTTACTGCTCGAAAAGCCAGGTCTTGAGTTGTTTCCTGAAGGAGAGATGGTCCTGGGTAAGCCGGAGGTGGATGGAGAGGGTGTTCCATGTCTTGGCTGCCAGGTAGGAGAAGGATCTTCCTCCGGTGGTGGCTCTGCGGATGCGTGGAACGGCGGCGAGGGCAAGGCTGGTTGATCGTAGCTGGCGGGTGGGAGTGTAGAAGGTCAGGCGGTTGTTGAGGTACTTGGGGCCCAGGTCGTGGAGGGCCTTGTGTGCGTGGGTGAGGAGTCTGAACCTGATCCTCTTGCTGACGCGGAGCCAGTGTAGGTCTCTCAGGTGGCCGGAGATGTGTCTGTGTCGGGGGATGTCCAGGATGATTCGTGCGGAGGCGTTCTGGATGCGTTGGAGTCTTTTCTGAAGTTTGGCTGTGGTTCCAGCGTAGAGGGTGTTTCCGTAGTCCAGTCGGCTGGTGACAAGTGCCTGGGTGACCGTCTTCCTTCCGGCGTTGACTTGTCTGGTCATCGAGAGGGAGGAGTCCAGGATGAAGCCCAGGTTACGAGTGTGGTCCCTTAGCTTGGGAGTGATGCCCAGGGCAGGGGGCCACCAGGAGTCGTCCCTGGCGGAGGGTGATGATCCCAGGATGAGGACTTCCGTCTTGTCTGAGTTCAGTTTCAGGCGGCTGTTCTTCATCCACTCGGCGACGTCTTTCATCCCTTCATGTAGGCTGGTTCTGGCGGTGGCGGGGTCGTTGGTGAGGGAGAGGATCAGCCCGGTGTCGTCGTTGTAGGAGAAGATGTTGAGGTTGTGTTGGCGTGCGATGGCTGCGAGGGGGCTCATGTAGACGTTGAAGAGGGTTGGGCTGAGTGATGATCCTTGTGGTACGCCGCAGATGACTTTGGTGGCCTCTGATCTGAATGGGGGAGGCGGACTCTCTGGGGTCTTCTGGTGAGGAACGAGGTGATCCACTCCAGTGCCCTGTCTTGGATTCCGATGTTGCTGAGGCGCTGCACTAGGGTGCGGTGGCAGACAGTGTCGAACGCTGCGGAGAGGTCCAGGAGGATGAGAGCCGCTGTTTCCCCATTGTCGAGCAGGGATCTGATGTCGTCAGTGGCTGCGATGAGGTCAGTCTCGGTGCTGTGGTTGGCTCGGAAACCGGACTGCAAGTGGTCGAGGGATCCGTTCGTCTCGAGGAAGGCGGCAAGCTGTCTGTTGACGGTCTTCTCGATGACTTTGGCGGGAAAAGGGAGGAGCGAGATGGGGCGGAAGTTTTTTAGGTCGGTGGGGTCCGCTGTTGGTTTCTTCAGGGGGGCGCTGAGCTTGGCGTGCTTCCAGCTCTCCGGGAAGGTGGCGGTGTTGAAGGAGGTGTTGATGAAGTCCCGGAGTTGGGGTGCGATGATGGAATCGGCCTTGTTGAAGACGTGGTGGGGGCAGGGGTCGGTTGGTGATCCGGAGTGGATGGTGTTCATCGTGCGAGTGGTGTCTTCGGTGCTGACTGGGGTCCAGGCGCAGAGAGTGGTGGTGGGGGACGTAGGTTCGGAGGTAGGGTGCGTGGTCTGTGTGCCGAAGCTGTTGTGTATGTCGGCGATCTTGCTGTGGAAGAACGAGGCGAGTGAGTCGCAGAGGTCTTGCGAGGGAGTGATGTCATAGTTTCCGGCGCTGGGGTTGGAGAGCTCTTTGACGATGCTGAAGAGTTCCTTGCTGTTGTGGGCGTTGTTGTTCAGTCGTTCTTTGAATGCTGTCTTCTTGGTGGTGCGGATCAGCTGGTGGTGTTTGCGGGTGGCGTGCTTGAGGGCAGTCATGTTGTCTGTGTTCTGGTTGTTGCGCCAGGCTTTCTCGAGGGTGCGGCAGTTCTTCTTGGAGTTCTTGAGTTCGTCGGTGAACCAAGAGGCTTTCTTGCTGCCGGGTCTGCTGGGAGCGGTCTTCAGTGGTGCGAGGTCGTCTGCGCAGTTGGTGATCCACTGTGTGAGGTTGCTGGCTGCTTCGTTGGGGTCAGTTGTGCTGGCGGGCGGGTTCTGGCTGAGGGAGGTAGTGAGCTGGTCGGCGGTGATCTTGTTCCAGCTCCTGCGAGGGGCCTGTTGCGGGTGGTGGTGGGTCGTGGTCCTTCTGAAGCTGAAGTGGACGCAGCTGTGGTCAGTCCAATGAAGTCCGGTGGAGTAAATGTGTAGCCCCTCTCCTTTAGAAAACCCTGATGGGGGAGTGTACATCGCCCAGAAAATTAGAAGGGAAGCCCTCGACATGGATTGGGTCCCCCCACCATGTTTCCTGTATACAAATAATATCAGCGACAGAGGTAATATGTGTCCAATCTGGAGTATTCAGCTTGTTCTGTAACCCACACACATTCCAGGTAACACATGTATAAACAGCTTCATGACCCAACTGGGCAATATGTAAAGGGGGCTCTACGAGAGAAACTCAGCAGGGCCATCAATCTCTGCAGTGACATTCACAATTGGCCAGTAGTATGATGTGACACAGACCTTTGTTTCAGATAGACCTAATACATTAGGTTTAAAAGTTCTACTGTCTGGTGCAATAAGTAGTCCCAACAACTCTCCTCCTGACAGGGAGTAGAGATAGAAGAGGCCCCCTGTGATAGAGTTAATCATTACCCTGAAGCAAGCCAAGGCCTGAAATCTATTAGACAATGCTACGGGAGATATGCGCGAAATTGCTCCCAGTCGACAATTGAATATTAGGTTTCCCACTAGACAGCCCTACAGTGCCTTGTGGATGGAAATAGGAAAAGCCCAGTGGAAGTAAAGCAATATTTCTAGCAAATGGAGCAATTGGCATTGACCTTGACAAGGATTTCCTTGCAAATCTAGGTTGTTTGAAGACTTTCAACGGCTGATACACCCCTCTTGCCTAGTCATCAGAATCTGGTCAGCCATAGAGCGGAAATATATGGTTCAGTGGAGCCAATGTATGGCTTTGTTCTTTACAATACCACAGGGGATGATGGACGGAGCGTTGGAGCAAATCAAACACTCACCCCCAGTCAACTGATCTGGGTTTAATCCATCATCATTCTTTAGCTCACTCCACCACCCCAGTTCAGACAAGGCCATATGCAAATCAGTCTGACCCTGTGCCTCATGGGAACAGTCCAGACCGAACTGTCAAGCATGTCTTCCCTGGACTCGAAACAAGCATCCTGGGACTGGTTTCTGGCTAATCAGCCATCATCAGCCAGGCTAGCTTGAATCAAGTGGCAAAGTGAGCAAGGGACCCAAGTCTGGGCATACCCTGCCAACTTAGGGCGAACAAAGCGATACCACAGGGGGTGATGGACGGAGCGTTGGAGCAAATCAAACACTTACCCACATTCAACTGATCTGGGTTTAATCCATCATCATTCTTTAGCTCACTCCACCACCCCATTTCAGACATGGCCATATGCAAATCAGTCTGACCCTGTGCCTCATGGGAATAGTCCAGCCCGAACTGCCAAGCCATGTCTTCCCTGGACCGGAAACACGCATCATGGGACCGGTTTCTGGCTAATCAGCTGTCATCAGCCCAACCAGGTTAGCTTTAATCCAGTGGCAAAGTGAGTAAGGGACCCACGTCTGGGCATACCCTGCCAACTTAAGGTGAACAAAGCGATACCACAGGGGATGATGGACCTGGCTTAGCAGTTCGGGCTGGACTGTTCCCATTGGGCGCAGGGTCAAGACTGATTTGCATATGGCTGGGTCCAAACTGGAATGGCATGGTGAGCAAAAAAATTATGAATTTAGGCACAGATCTCTGTACTGGGGTGAATGTATGCCATTGTTCTGCATTCTGTCCATCAATTATTCTTTTTGCATTTGTCACCCCAAGTGGGGACGGGTATGCTCAGACGTGAGTCCTGTGCTCTCCATGCCACTGGAGTCAAGCTATCCTGGCTGATGAGGGCTGAAAGCCCGAAACCGGTCATAGGATGCTTGTTTCCAGTCCAGGGAGGAACTGGCCTAGCAGTTCGGGCTGGACTGTTCCCATTGGGCGCAGGGTCAAGACTGATTTGCATATGGCTGGGTCCAAACTGGTAAGCAAAAAGCAAAAAAATTATGGATTTAGGCCCAGATCTCTGTTCTGGGGTGAATGTATGACATTGTTCTGCATTCAAATCAAATCAAATCAAATCATCTTTATTCGGTTTCCATTTATGAAGAACCATAAAAGTACAAAATACAGTAAATATTTAAAAAACATTGAATTCATTCAAGACTAAAATCATTCTTTAAAAAAAAGCATTTGGCTGAAAGAATACTTTTTAGACAGGAAGCTCATTATTATTTTGTAAGTTTGTGCGGTGCCTAAGACATAATTTTAAGTACTGTGCCACCGATTTTGTCATTAAGTTATTTTCCAAAAATTGTAGTGCCAGGTAGGCAGGGCGGCATCTGCGAATTTTCATTACTTTCAGTACAGGTAATATCCACCTTCTGCGCAGTGGCACATAAAATTTGCAAAAGAAAAGGACATGAATTGTGGACTGTGAAGATGTTAAATCACAGGGACATGCGGATGCAATTTGTGTCCAAACGTTCTGGATGGGGAATAGAACCAAATAGTGATAGAGGTTGAACTTGAAGCGAGTGAGAAGTAATTTTTCAAATTGTGACAAATCATATTGCAGATAAGGTTGAATGGTTGGAACCAACTGTATTAATAGGCAGTGTTGGACTGTTGGCTTTCCTATTTCGTTCAGCATCCGAAGTTGGGATAGATGCGACAGACAAAGAGTTTTTAGTTCTTTTTTTGTTATGTCTATTACTGACAGTGGTTCGTCAAAAAATCTTTGGAGACCAATATCTGAAAGAAAAGATTTTACGTAACCCAGCCATCTTATCTTTGTCATGTTCTCTAATTTCATGCAGTCCTGGATTATTGCTCTTGTAAGTTGACACTCGTCTGTAACCCATATTCTGCGCCATACCATGATAGGCTGGATCTTAATGATATCGGAGATATGGTCCACCCCAAGTTCTAAGTGGCATCCAAATGTGGTTGTGCTCTTTGGAACAGCCAATAGAAATTTTAAAAAAGAATTTTCAACTATCTGTAGTTGGTCTACGTTTGTTGTTCCCCAGACTCCTGCTCCAAAGGTGGCTGTACTAATGCATTTTGCGTTATAAATCTTTATCATCTCCGTGGGGGGTCTTTTACCCAATCGAAGAGAGAAAGCTTTTAGGGCGCCAACTGTTTTTATCAGAGATAACTTTCGAGAGGTGAGTGCTTCTTTCCAGTTAAACGCCTCGTCGATGGTGATGCCTAGATAGGGGTACGTTTTAGTTCTTTCAAGGGGCAGGCTGTCCACATACATTTTCTTCACTTTTTTCCCCTTGATGCCAGCGTGCATCACGAAGGTTTTCTTTATATTCACTTTTAAGTTTAGATTAGTCATGAAGGTACAGTAATTGTTTAGTGCCCGTTGGAGCTGGATCGGAGTTCGTGCGAGGATTACCGCATCATCGGCGTATAATAATGCTGGGATCTGCCGACGGCCAGCTTCTGGGAGATCTTTTACACCCTGTAACATTGCGGCTTCAAGACCGTTGGTATAAAGCGTGAATAAGAAAGGGGCCAGCACGCACCCTTGTCTGACCCCCTTCTGTATTGGAAAGCTGTCTGTTAATTGACCAGATGTCCCGAATCGTACCTTTCCCTTAGCTCCAGAGTATAATTCACGCAGAAAGTCGATTATCGGTGATTCGATCCCCATTTGCAGCATTATTGACCAGAGTTTCGAGTGTTCCACGCAGTCAAATGCTGCTGTGAGATCGACGTAAACCATATGTAGGCAAGATTTTTTTACTGTTACGTATTTACCAGCCAATAATGTTAAATTTAGAACTTGATCCACGGTGCTCAGGCCAGCCCTGAACCCGTATTGTAAGTCTGAGAGTACTCCGTGTTCTTTTGACCACTCCTGGAGTCGGTCAAGCAGTATCCTCCCTGCCATCTTTCCGACCGAGTCCAGGAGGGAGATGGGGCGGTAACAGGAGGGGTTATCTCTGTTACCCTTTTTAAAAATGGGGACTAGAATCGATGTTGACCAGGAATCAGGAAGTTCAGTGTCCTTTGCTGCATTTAATACTTTTGTTAGAAGGGGGGACCATAAATCTGGTAAAAATTTGTAAAGGTCCATGGGAACAGAGTCTGGTCCTCGTGCTTTGCCGGTTTTTGCGATCTTTATGGCTTTCTCTGTTTCATTGTTGGTAAACTGTATTTGTATTGGGTATTTCACCGGTGGGAGAGGGACAGGCGAAATTGAATCTCCGGCATTGACCTCTCCGAAGACCCCTGAGAAATGTTGCACCCAGTCCTCCGCATTTATAGCTACGTCCAAAGAAGGACCGTCGTTATTTTCTGTTAAGAAGGGACTCTTGACTATTTTCCAAAAGGCTGTGCTGTCTTTCAAGGTGCTGCTGTTTAACAATTGGGTCCAGAGGTTTGTTTGTAGCTCCTTTTTTCTTTGTTTAATTGCCTGTGTGTAAGATTTCCTTAGTTTAATTACTTCTTCTCTGTTTCTTTCTTTTTTTGCTAGGGCTTTCTTTAGATCAGAATAAGCCTTTGTGCAGTTAGTGTTGAACCATCCTTTTCTTGGTACATTATTTCGTTTGCTGGATTTAGTTAGTTCGTTACTTATGGTTTTCACTATTACGTTATAACTGTTCATGATCTCTGTAGGAGTTGACAAAATGTCCAGACATTTATCAATTTCATTCCTACATGTTTTAATTATTCTTGCAGTGGTAGATTCATGATCTAAGTTGCCCCACTTGAGAGTGTAACCATTTAGTCTGTCTAATGTTAGAGCTTCCTGGTGGAGCAGGCCAGGGTAGGCCTTGGCTGTGTTGTTTCGATGGTCGGGTTCTAGATACGTCAATCTGAGTGGAAAATGATTGCTGAGTGCGTTGTTGTCCACTTCAAAGGACTTTATACGTGTGGCTTTGTTGTTAGAGACTAAAATGTAGTCTATTAACGTTTCAGCACCTCTTCCATGAAAGGTTGAAATAAATTGGGTTGTGGGTGTCTTTATCATGTTCGCGAACCCTATGTCTAACTCAAACATAATAGCCTGCATGTTAATACCTTCCACCGTGTGGGCAAAGTGAGTTACTGAATTTTCTTGTTCATCTATAATCCCGCAGGTAGAGGTGTTGCTTCTATTACATATATGAAGGTTGAAGTCTCCTCCCCAGATTAATGAATGTGAAACTTTAGCATATTTTATTTTCAAATCATTTACTGCGTCAGAGATTTCACTTAAAACTTTGGACAACTCCGTCGGCGTCATGTTATTGTAGAAGTTGATGATGGTGTAGACCTCTTGATTAGTACCTTTAATGTTAATGATCTGATAGTTCTGATGAAGTAATGCAGGCGTTGTTTCGCGGCACGGCCAAAGATTAGAGATGTATGTGGTTAGGCCGCCTTTGCTTCTCCCTGAGTTTGTTTTTATTGCTTGGGAAAAGTATGTTCTATATCCCACGAGGTGGATTGAGTCGTTAAGCCATGTCTCTTGAAGACAGATTAGGTCGTTTGAATTGACCAGTTCTAAGAAACTTTTTTCAAGATGTTTGGTTGCTAGTCCCGCCACATTCCAGAATAACATATTCCTGTCGCGGATATTACTGATATTGACAGGTAGCGTTGACTGGACAATGGTTGCTTCTTCTGATGGTATAAGGGGAAAGTCGAGGTTCGAGAATGGGGCATTTGTTTGCTTGTTTGGAACGGATTGTGACAGACTCAAAGATCTAAAATATTCATTGGGTCGGTGTTGAGACTCCTGTTCCTGTTTTGCCGTGGTTTGGATTTTTGTTTTTTCTATGGGTACGTATGATCTATGTTTTGGTATACTAGGAGGTTTATTGGACGTCTTGCTCTTGGGGTGATTAACTAGGGAGTTTGAATGGGCTCTAGTGTTTAACGGAGAAGTCAAGATGTAATTCTGTGATGATGGTCAGTCTACCATATCTAGGCAGCTGTAACTGTTAAAGGTTGGTATTCCGGTCCAAGGTTCCCTGTAGGCGGGTTGATGTGCCCTCCTACCGTAGTTCTTCCAGTCGCCCTGGTCTCTGTAGTCGTGCCCCCATTCTCCTTGATACCAGTTCTTTTGGTTATTTTCGTGCCCCAATCTCCCTGGTTCCAGTTATTCGTTCCATGATCTGGTCGATTCCAGGACCAATTTGGGGGCCGATTAGGGTCCTCAAAACGATGGACTTGTCGAGGATAAAAGAAGGATAAACGTTTTACATCCATCCCTGCGCTGTTTCCTGGTGATTCCCCTGAACATATATAGTCCACTGCGCGGGGGTTTTCAAGGTTGACTATTATACAATCCCCGGGGATTGTTTTTGGTTGGGGGCCTATCCAAGAGACCCTTCTCACTGTTGTAATTCTGGTGATGTTATTTGGTTGGTTGGGTCTGTTAATGTTCAGCCAGTGGCGGGTTTTGTTTAACAAGGACCAAGTTGATTCGTCTGTATCATTGCTTAATTCTGGGACTCCTGTTATTATAACTACAAAAGGTGCTGCTTCTGGTGGAAGGTTTACTGGTTTTGGCCGTCTTTTATTTGGTCGTTCTACTTTGTTAATTTGTCTCTGTGTCTGATCATAACGTGAGTTATTTTGTACAGGTGGTATGAGGGGAGTGTTTGTAGATGGAGCTTTTGCTGATAGAGCATTTACTGATGGTTGATTTTGTGGTACGGGAGCAGTTTTGGTCGTTTCTTGAGGTATTTTAGTTTTTAATGGAGGAATTGGGTTGTTTGACTTATTTACTGGATCTCCTGTTTTTGGAGTAGTGGTGTTTATAGTTGCCGTTTTATTACATAGTTGTTGTGGATTGTTTGTGGATTTAACGTTTCCTGGTGTGGCCATTGATCCAGGCATAATTAAAAGATCCTTGTTTCTAGAGTTAGAAGTTATTTTTGAAGTAGCAATTAATGTGGCTACTTGCTTTTCTATGATTTCTAAGCTTTTCTGAATGGGTTGTAAGTGATATTTAACTATTTCCGATATTTCTTTTGACCATGATGATTGTGCTCTATCGTTATTAACGTTTCTTGTTGCGTGGGAGGCCACTGTTTCTTGACGGATCTGCTTAGAATTAGCTCTGTCGTTGCGGTCTTCAACTATGAGTACGTTTGAGTTGATGTTACTATTAGGTTCTGCAATTACAATAGATTTGATAACCGTGGCCCGGAGGACGCGCCAGGAAAATTGTTCCCGAGGCATATCATCTCTTTTATAGTTCTGGGACAGAAACTGGACCTAGCTTTGCTCACTTTGGAGGAACGGACGATCCGTAGCTGCTGGCTTCGGGCGCACAAGCGCTCTGGTGCTGTTCGCCCTTACGCCCCAGACATCCCGCTCGGGATGTGCACTGCCTTCCCTCATGGTGGCGACTGGTCCGCCCTAGCAGTCTGGGAGGAACTTGGCCTGCATATGGTCGGCGACCTCTACAGGGACGGCTCGCTGCTCCCGTTTCAGGAGCTGCAGGACTCCTACGGTCTGCTGAGGGGTGGGTACCTGCTGCATGCTGCATTGGTGGCAGGTGTTCGCCGATATTGGAGGAGTGGGCTCACTGAACCCCCGACTTCGGAGTGCTGCCAGTATGTGGTGACGGCCGCTGGCACTTATAAGGCCGTCACGTGCCTTTACCGACGGCTGACATCTACGGCCTTGCGACCCTTAGACGGGCTACAAGCCAAATGGGAAGGGGACATCGGGCGTCCTATTCCTGACGCGGTGTGGCCACAGCTACTGCGCAGAGCGTGGAAGGGCACAAGGAACGCCAGGTTCCAAATGGTCCAGTTTTTCACTCTACACCGAGCGTACCTAACACCGATGAAGCTCTCGCAGTATTTCGAGGGGGTTTCCTCGCTATGCCACAGGTGCGGAACCGCGGATGCGGACTTCGCCCACATGTTCTGGACCTGCACCAAGCTAGCGGGTTATTGGGAGGCGGTAGTGTCTTGCCTGAATGCTGTCACGGACCGGCAGATCGATATTGACATGGGCACATGCCTTCTGTTGTGGTTCCCTCACACCCCTCGCAACCGAGTTACCAGCAAATTTTGCGACCTGGGTTTAATTCTGGCTAAGCGGGAGATCTCCATGCATTGGAAGTCAATTCAAGGCCCCAGCTACCTGCGCTGGAAGACCACACTAGAGCGCTGGGCGAAAGCGGAGAGTACATTGCGGCTGCGACAGGCTAGGAGTCTTGACAATGACAAAGCGCTGGAGGTGGCCAGGGCGTGGGAGGCCTTGGTGGTAGCGCTTCAATTGCCGGATGACGACCAGAGCGAGGATGAGGGGGGGACCCCGGGGTGAGGGCACCGAACTTGGGATTCTTCACACTCCCCAAGGTGCACACACTACTTACACTTACCGCTGGCTGATCTGGGGGTCGGGACTCTCCGTTGAGGGGGGCCTCTTAACCTCCATTGTGGTCCTTACTCAGGACGAGTGCTGATAACACATCATCGACTGGCAGAGAAGAGCATGACACACTGGCTACGGGGGGGGGGAACTGTAGGAGGGGGGGGGTCAGTTGGGGACTGTTCATTATAAACGGTGTAGTGTTGGAGTTGTGCTGCTTTATCGCATCGTTAACCGATGCCTGACTTGCTTTATTCTGTATTGTATCTCTCCACCTGCTTGCCAATAAAAACCGTTTTTGCAAAAAAAAATACAATAGATTTGATATTACATTGACTTTGATCGTTATTTGAATCGTATGGTGTGAAAAATGAGTCTGGGTCTGTATGTGTTTCAGCTGTGTTAGTGTTTTTTTTTTAAAGTATTTCTTTGTATTGCAAAAGTTTAGGAATTGCTCCTTCCCTAGTTCCTCTTGATTCAGCCTGTGTAGGTTCGTTTGATGTTGGCTGAGGGCTGGCAAAAATGTCAGGAGTCTGCTCAAGATCCTGGGTCAATTGTGAGTCTGACAGTTGGGAGGACACTGATAAATCAACCAAGTTTGGTATAGCATGTATATCAGCATTTATTTCCACATTGGTATTATTTTGTGGTCGGGCTTTTGGGGTTTGTGCCTGTGCTATCATTCCCATAGATGAGCGTCTGGCTTGATCTAGTTCATATGAGACTCGACGTTCAATCAGCAGTACGGTTTGATCAATGGTTTGATTTACTTTTGTAATAAATTGATCGATGGGGCCTACTGCGCTCGTCATGTTTTTTTGGGACTTGCTTCTAGTGCTTCTTGTAGACATTGTATGCTTTTGGACTAATTGAGTGAGCGAGTATGCTTTACATAGGTTTATTGTTGATCTATTTGATGTTGTATCCCTCAGTGGGCAGCTTGCAAGTCCTTGTGCGGGGCTTTACCTTATGATAGTTGTTAGGGGGGTGGGCCCAGCCAAGTCTTCTCCGGTCTGTGACGGGCTAGGACGGGCCCACCCTTGGCCCAGGCTTCGCCCAGCGTCCCGCTCGCGTCCCGCGAGGGGGAGCTGTGACGCCCTTTATGCGCCTCCTGGCGCGGCGTGCTGGGGGTGTTGCTGGAGACCTCGAGGGCTGCCGGGAGTTGTAGGCAGCCCCTCGCCTCGCTCCGCTCGGCCGCCCCGCTGTCGGATGTGGAAAGACAGCAGGACGGCGGGAGGTAGGCGGCAGTCGGTCTCAACAGCCCGTGAGTAGATTTATTTGGCAGAGCCTTCCCCTTACGGCGCAAATCAGGTCACAGTGTCAGAAGTCTATGCGGGCAAAACAGCGTGACATTGTTCTGCATTCTGTCCATCAATTGTTCTTTTTGCTTTTGTTTTTGGCTTTGTTCTTTAGCCATTCCAGTGGTTCATTGGTGCCAGAAGTCCGAGGATGGACATTACCCAAGACTGCCACATAGCGGCAGCAACCTGGGGGTAAATTAATAGTTACAGGGTCACAATAATCCACAATGCCGTTGCTCTTAGGATAGTCAAGGACAAGACTGTCAGGAAGTATCCATACATGTCTTAGCTGGTAAAGAAATACTAACTGTAGTATTATATTTGGCTGCATGATAAGTATGGCTAAAAGTATTACTGCTGATGGCGTCACGTATAGAGGGAATTGAAACAACCAGCTGTGCATGCCAGGCGCAAGCAGGGGCTGAGGTGAATGGGCATCCAAAACATTGAAATGTGAGACCCTTAGACTAAGCAAAAGTTCCTAAAGTTTTCCCAGGGTGGTCTTGGTGCTGTTGTTGGGCCTGAATCCAGACAGAGGGGTAAAGGAGGCGAGGTACTGCAGTAAGGAGCTAAGTCAGAAGTTAGCCAGCGTTTTCGGGCCTTCTGAGGGTTTCTTCAAAAGGGGAGCAAGGGGGTAGGCTTCTATACATCAGGGACAGTGGCTGTGCTGAGGGTTAGGGTCAAAGCTGTGCAGATGGGATTCAGTCCGTTGGAAAAGATGACCTGTAGACAGGGATCCATTGGTACTCCTGAGAGGATGGTGCCATGGTCGCTGCGGTTTCTGATGTGGTGATGGTGTGCCAGGAGCTCATGGCAGAGAGCTGGGGTACGCCTTGTTGGGCAGGAGGGCTGCAGGGTTGGATGGGCCTGGCTGTGGGTCGAAGTTGGTGTAGATGCTGCTTATCGCTTGGCTGAAATGGTGGGTGAGCCAGGTGCAGACGTCCTGAGATGAGGTAACAGTTCTGGAGCTGGCAGTGGGTGAGGAGAAATCCTTCATGATGGCGAAGGTTTCTTTGGCATTGTTTGCGGTGTTTTTGATGCATTTGATCAGTGCTTATAGTTTGGTGGATCTGATTTGCTGGCAGGACTTGTGGGTGCTTTTGTCCATTTCGTTGTGGATCTGTCTCAATCTGTGTTCGAGTTGCTTGCAGTGGTATTTGGTAAAACTCAGTTCTTAAATGTCGGTGTACCAGCTTGCCTACTTTATGGAGGATATTTTCTCTTGAATTTTTGGGCCTTTAGAGAGGAGAGAATTTATTTAAGACTCTCAGGTGATTTGGTTTTTCCTCCCTACTCACAAGGTCAATACAAATAATTACACCGAAAGATCAAAGCTATAACAATGTTGAACTTTGGTCTGATTTGGAAATGGAAAGAAAGCATTACCGATAAAAACTGAAAAAGATGGTGCTGAATGGAACGCAAAACATTGTTTGGTTCAGATGGGATCGACTTATGGAAAACAGGTACTAACATAACGTGCATTTGTGAAGCACACATTAACTCAAGGGCATCTTGGCGCAGAATAACAGATGTTTATTGTTACCTAACTCAGTGGTACTCATTGTATCAACCCCAGAAGGATGAAAGGCTATGCGGACCTGCGAGAGGATTCAACCTGTGACCATGAGGTCAAACACTGGCTCCTACAGTGGGCGCCTTAGTCCATGGAGCTGCCAGACCCAGTGCTGGCACGTGCAGGCACAGGTTTCTGGCAGGAGCTACAGATCCCCTAGTAAAGAGACTTGATCAAAGGTGTAATACTTTATTTCATGGCAGTGACCGACGATCGTGTAGGGAAATTGTGTCAGAGGTGATTTATGTGATTTATTATTAAATGTTGTGACAAAACCTATTGAAAATAAGTGAATAAATGGGTTTGAGGAGTTTTTTTTAGGACCATAGCCTGTGACGAATAAGACCATAGCCTGTGACGAATAGAAAGTCCATAGGCACAATAATCTCTGCAGCTATAAAGGAAGATCAAGCATATTCAGACAGAGAAACTGCAGAACCGATCATGGAAGCTGACAAGAAAAAGATGCAAAGCAATGTTAAAGTTATTAATATTGTGCACAGCATGCTGGCTCTCATTAGAATCCAGGCCTTGCCGTCCACCCCTGTAGCTCTCTGCTGATGGCCATACACAGGGGGTGGCCATCCATTGGCCTATGTGTAGTGCCCGTGGATGTTAAGGCGTACAGCCAGGCTGGTCGCTAGACCCTGGTACAAAGCAACGCAGTGCACAGTTACAATCATGCACAGTGGGGTTGGCCATCCATTAGCCTATGTGTTGTGTCCGTAGATGTTGAGGCGTACAGCCAGGCTGTCGCTAGGCCCTGGTGCAAAGCAACGCAGTGCACAGCTACAATCATGCACAGTGGGGTTGGCCATCCATTAGCCTATGTGTAGTGTCCGTAGATGTTGAGGCGTACAGCCAGGCTGTCGCTAGGCCCTGGTGCAAAGCAACGCAGTGCACAGTTACAATCATGCACAGTGGGGTTGGCCATCCATTAGCCTATGTGTAGTGTCCGTAGATGTTGAGGCGTACAGCCAGGCTGTCGCTAGGCCCTGGTGCAAAGCAACGCAGTGCACAGCTACAATCATGCACAGTGGGGTTGGCCATCCATTAGCCTATGTGTAGTGTCCGTAGATGTTGAGGCGTACAGCCAGGCTGTCGCTAGGCCCTGGTGCAAAGCAACTCAGTGCACAGCTACAATCATGCACAGTGGAGTTGGCCATCCATTAGCCTATGTGTAGTGCCCGTGGATGTTAAGGCTTACAGCCAGGCTGTCGCTAGGCCCTGGTGCAAAGCAACTCAGTGCACAGCTACACTCATGCACAGTGGGGTTGGCCATCCATTAGCCTATGTGTAGTGCCCATGGATGTTAAGGCGTACAGCCAGGCTGGTCGCTAGGCCCTGGTGCAAAGCAACTCAGTGCACAGCTACAATCATGTACAGTGGGGTTGGCCATCCATTAGCCTATGTGTAGTGCCCGTGGATGTTAAGGCGTACAGCCAGGCTGGTCGCTAGGCCCTGGTGCAAAGCAACTCAGTGCACAGCTACAATCATGCACAGGGGGGTTGGCCATCCATTAGCCTATGTGTAGTGCCCGTGGATGTTAAGGCGTACAGCCAGGCTGTCGCTAGGCCCTGGTGCAAAGCAACTCAGTGCACAGCTACAATCATGCACAGTGGGGTTGGCCATCCATTAGCCTATGTGTAGTGCCCGTGGATGTTAAGGCGTACAGCCAGGTTGGTCACTAGGCCCTGGTGCAAAGCAACTCAGTGCACAGCTACAATCATGCACAGTGGGGTTGGCCATCCATTAGCCTATGTGTAGTGCCCGTGGATGTTAAGGCGTACAGCCAGGCTGGTTGCTAGGCCCTGGTGCAAAGCAACTCAGTGCACAGCTACAATCATGCACAGTGGGGTTGGCCATCCATTAGCCTATGTGTAGTGTCCGTGGATGTTGAGGCGTACAGCCAGGCTGTCGCTAGGCCCTGGTGCAAAGCAACGCAGTGCACAGCTACAATCATGCACAGTGGGGTTGGCCATCCATTAGCCTATGTGTAGTGCCCGCGGATGTAACAGCGTACAGCCAGGCTTCTCACTAGGCCCTGGTGCCAAGCCGCGCAGTGCACAGCTACAACCATACACAGTGGAGGCTGGCTGCCTGTGTCAGATATGCTGAAGGCCATGTGCAGTGGGAGTTGGCTGCCCTAGGGCATGCTAAAGGGTGATGGCAGAGGATTGGGCACAGGACCATCCTAGCAGCCAACCCCACTGCATCAAGCTACAGGCTATGTCCATGAGGTGGGGAGTAGGTAGAGGGAGCTTACAAATGAAGTTAATTATAAAAAACGTGAAATTCACTGAGCAAAAAAAAAAGTTGGGAACTGAGGTATGGTTCAAATGTGCAAGACCACTGAAATTCACCAGTTACGGTATGCGATTCATACAACACACATGCAGCAAAGCTTGTGACACTCCCCGTACACAAAAACAACCTTTTGCAAATGGCGTCATGAGTAAATCTGATGATCTTCGCACAATACTGGATTAATCCTGCTTTGATACTAAGAAAAAAAGTAGATAAATGCTTATGTTTTGTGTGCAGTGGAGAAAGAAGTGTATTCTGTATTTGTGGGGTGAGTATGCCTCCATTCGTTCGTGAGACCCGCATCCATCAGCCACTGTTTAGCAGCCGGAGTAAGGCCTCCAACTTGACCCATCATAGATGCGAGCCTATCTCTCACCACATGCATTACTATATTAAAGGCTCCACCCACAACAACTCCACATCCGTTGTAGTTAACACGTGGCTGAGGGCCTCCTTAATAAAGGCTTCTTGATTTTCATTGGGGGCATATATAAGCCATAGTAAAGCCATGCTCACTCAGGTCTATACGCGAAGCCAAACACGTCTCATGTAAATTGCTATAAACCTGTAGCCCCGTCCTATTGTGTTGCCAGGAGTTTCACCAACCCCTCCTTCTTGACAACCCCAGATGGAAAATACTGGTGGTCAAACAAGCTGAAGCACATCCATCTCCGGTTAACCCGAAGCAGGTGGGTCTCCTGTAAAAGACAGACATCACACTTGGCATCTCTAATGAAGGAGAGGCGTGTCAGGTGTTTTTCAGGAGCATTATTCCTCCTTGAGCCCCACCGCCTTTAACCTCTATGTGACCCCCCTGGCCAAGTTGGTGAGATCGTTTGGGTTCCAGGTGCTTTCCTATGCGCATGACATGCAAATCATTGTTTCCATCTCAAATGATTTGCACCTGGTCACAGAACAATTCAATCAATGCCTGACCAGCTTTATCAGTTGAATGAAGGGTAACTCACTTTAATGCAGGCAAAACCAAGGTACTGGTATTTGACTCGCAGAGCTTCATCTGGTCAAATGCCTGGTGGACTACAGATTGCCGTACCCTCCCTGTCTCCCTGGGAGTTTCTTTCGACAGGTCAGCCGTACTGTTAGCATCTGCTTCTATAGCTTAAGAACCCTCAGAATAGTGCTGCTGTATATTCCACCTGAACTGCATTGGTCCACCATCGTTGTCACAAGCCGCAGTCATGATGTCTTCTTTTTGTTGATAGTAACAACAGAGATAGGTAAGGATATCCTGGGGCTGCACCGGTATACTGACCGGGCGTTTGGCACGTTGAGTGCGGTCAAGAATGATCTACTGGTCCAGAAGCAATGGCGCCACATGATGAAAGTGGCGGACAGCACTTTCTTGAAGTTTACCAGGTACCACTTGTGAAGGAATGCCTTTAATACGTATATTCACAGGTTGAGATCCTTTTTTTTTAGATCCTCCAATTGATAGCGTAACTCCTGGTTCTTGTCCCGCAACTCCAAAAGTTCACAGCAATGGTCATCCAGCTCCTCCTCACGGAAATCCTGGCCCTGTTCCAGTGAATTCACTCTCTGGTCCAGATCTTCCACATTACCCCTTATGGCCTTCATCTCTGTGACTATGTCCTGCTTAAGGGCCGCAAATTCATCTTGAAGAATCCCAAACAGCTGGTCCAGAAAGTGCCTCATTATGGGAGCCTCACCAGAGGTCGCCTCCTCCATCCTGAAACCGTTCGTGGGTGACATAGTCGTGGGTACCTCAGGAATCTGGTCTGCCTTCTTTGCCTAGAAGGATCTATCTTAGTGTTACATTGGGATGAAATATCAATCAACTAATCAGGGGTTTATAAAGCACACTACTCACCCGTGATGGTCTCAAGGTGCTATGGGGGGCGGGGGGGGGGGTGCAGCTCCGGTTCAGTCGAAGAGCCAGGTCTTCAGGTTCTTCCTGAAGGTGTAGAGGGTGTGGGAACGTCTGATGTTCGGTAGTAGCTCGTTCCAGGCTCTGGCTGCGAAGTACGAGAAATCTCTTCCTCCCGCTCTGCGGATGCGGGGGGTCTCTGCGAGGGCATGGTCTGCCGAGCGAAGGTTCTTCTTGGGTATGTGGAAGGAGACTCTCTAGTTGAGGTATTTGGTTCCAATGTTGTGGAGGGATTCGTAGGCGTGGGTGAGCAGTTTGAAGGTAACTCTTCTCGACGGGGAGCCAGTGGGTCATGTGTTCATGCCCTGGCGTTCCGAGGACGAATCTGGCTGTGGCGTTCTGGATGGTCGGAAACCTGTGTAGGAGAGTTCTGTTGATTCCGACGTAGAGGGAGTTGCAGTAGTCAAGTCTGGTGGTTATGAGTGCATGGGTGACAGCTTTTCTGCATTCTGGGGGAATTCAATTGAAGGTCTTGCGGAGGATCCAAAGGCAATTGAAGCTCATGGAGGTAATGGAGTTGATCTGGCGGGTCATGGTGAGGGAGGAGTCGAGGATGATGCTGAGGTTCCGTGCATGGTCTGTTGGGGTGGGCGGACTCCCGAGTACGTAGGGCCACCAGGTGTTGTCCTAGGCAGAGGTGGAGGGTCAGAGGAGCAGCACCTCGGTCTTTCACCGAGTTGAGCTTCAGGCAGCTACTTTTCATCCAGGTGGCTACGTCTCTCATATCTTCCTGGAAACATAGTTTGGTGTCTTCGGGGTTCTTAGTGAGGGAGATGATGAGCGTGGTGTCATCGGCGTAAGATACTATGATGAGCCTGTGTTGTCTGGCAAGGGGGGCCATGTAGATGTTGAAGAGCGTGGGGCTGAGCGATGATCCTTGGGGTACTACGCAGTTGACCTGAGTGTGTTTGTTAAGACAAAGAGGGAGTCGGATCTCTGGGTTCTGTCAGAGAGAAAGGATCAGATCCAGGAAAGGGCGGTTCCTCGTATCCCTGCCTCGTGGAGTCTGTCTGCGAGGGTGCGATGTGAGACTGTGTCGACAGCTGCGGAGAGGTCTAGTAAGAGGAGGGCGGCGGTGTGCCCCTGGTCTAGAAGCATGCGTATGTCCTCGGTTGCTGCGAGGAGTGTCGTCTCAGTGCTGTGGTTGCTGCGGAATCCGGACTGGGAGGGGTCTAGGATGGAGTTTTCTTCAATGAAGGCGGTCAGCTGGGTGTTTTTTGAGTCTCTCTGTAACTTTGGCCGCAAAGGGGAGGAGAGAGTTGGGCCTGCAGTTTTTCAGGTCTGTTGGGTCGGCCGTGGGCTTCTTGAGGAGACGTTTGACCTCCGCCCGCTTCCAGTCGTCGGGAAGATGCCGGATTCGAAAGAGATGTTGATGGTGTGTCCTAGTTTGGGTGCGATGGTGGCGGCGGCCCTCTGGTAGATGTATGGTGTGCAGGGGCATGTGGGGGCTCCTGAGTGGGTATTCTTCATGGTCACAGTGGTGTGTTTGACAGTGGCGGGATTCCAGGTGGTGATGGTCGGCTTTGTGTGTTTGACGGTGGCGGGATTCCAGGTGGTGCTGGTCAGATGGGCGATAGGCACAAGAAAAAGAAATTGGCTGCCCCAAGACACTTCCAGAAATATTAGAGGCCAGAGAAATCAGTCCTGTCATATACAGTGGCAGAGCACTCCAGCAGATGCCTGAATGGGGGTCCCTACTAGTATGACTGAGGCATTTTGGACTTCAAGCAGTGTATGCACACAAAAGACCCAGGGTATCTACTGCTGGTTAATTATCCCAACGCTGTCCCCCGGCCAATGGTGACTACAGAAGGTCCATGATGGCACCACTACACCCCTCTGCGATACAACAATCAACAATAGTGGGGCTTCAGTAGCTGGTAAGTTGTGGAGGGAGGGATGGGAAGTCACATGCTCCACTCCTAAAGTGGCTCCAATCGAGTCGCCCCATCACCAGTACACCTCTAGCAGCCACGTTGGTGAAGAAGCAGGGGAGAGATGAAGGTCAGTCACTGAGTCAGGCCAGCCCACAATCAGTGGGCTGCAGAAAGTTCTCACAAGTCAGACCCTCTTCTTGCACCTCTTCCCCCTTGCACAGAGCAGAACCAGACAGGGTGGGCCAGGTGGGGAGTGCCTTGCGCCGTGGCGTGCTGCAGGGCATCAGAAATTACATGGCAAAGGCAGGTACGTAGAGTGTCACTGGCACCGCTGTCCACGCAGGCCAGTGAGGGGGGTTCCGGCTACCGGCACAAAAAGAGAGGGGGTGCAGAAAGGGCACAGAATCAGTTGAACCCCAAGAGACTGCTGACCGTCCACAGGCCCTGCCAAACCTGGCACCACAAACTGAGATGCCACCACAGAGGTAGCCCGTGTTAACCAGCCATCGTCAACATCCCTCCCTGTTCACAGAGCAAGTGTCATCAGGCGGGGTGGCGGCCGAAAAGGGACACCGCGGGCAGGAGTGAGAGATATATTGCCTCAGTAGCTAATGAAAGGGTGGGCCTACCACAGTACAGCTCCCCATCAGTGCCAGTTAAATAGGGGCAGCAGCTCTAACACCACTTTTAAGGGTCCAGGAACTGTGAGATGCCACTTTGGGGTTAGGACTCACTCCAGCAGTTACCATGGACAGGATTTAAGGTATTGGTAGTTTGTTACGTCCCTGTAGCTCACACAGGAGGCCAGCCAACTAGCTCTTGGAGTCCCTCCAGTAGTCGTCGGTTCAAGCAGCAAGACAAGCCTTAAGCAGCAGGGCTGTCCTCTGAGGACCAAGGCAGACCTCAAGCAGCAGCGCAGTCCTCTGGTATCAGCAGGGCAGGTCTCTCGGTGGAAGCAAGACCTCAAGCAGCAGGTCAGTCATCCGAGAGTCCAGGCAGTCCTTCTGAAGTCAGTGTTCCACATATCCAGGAGTGTAATGAAGAGTTGTTCTGAGTGTCTGTTAGACCTGGCATCATTGGCGTGAGTCTCCCTTCCATTTTTGATGGATTGCCTCCTCTATTTTGATATGCTTTTGCTGATTTATGCTTTGGGCACTGTGCCACTTCTAATCAGTGCCACAGTGCAAGTGCTCCCTAAGTTAAAATTGATATACTGATTGGATTACATGATTGGGTTATTTGATTTATCTGTCAGCCCCTAGTACAGTGTACCATGTGTGCCCAGGGCTTGTAAATCAAATGCTGCTGGTGGGCTTGCAGCACTGATTGTGCCACCCACAGAAGCAGCTTGTAAAGTGTGTCTCATACCTGCCATTGCAAGGCCTGTGTGCAGTCTAGCACTGCCATGTCGACTTGGCTAAGTGCACCCACTTGCCAGTCCCTAAACCTTCCCTTTGCTTCATATTAGACACCCCTATGGTAGGCCCAAGGGCAGGGTGCATTGTAAGTATAAGATAGGACATGCTCTGATGTGTGTAGCAAGTTCTAATAGTGAATTACAGCCATTTTTGTTTTTCACTATCGAAGACTACCTGTTCTCATAGGCCAGAATGGACAGTGAAGATTGTTACATTCTTACAATCCTAACTGACTCAGGGAACACGGTAGAAATTCGAGTTTAGTATGCCTGAACTTAGAATAATAAAATACATCTTTTAGCACTTTTAGTTTATTTTAATATTCTGTGTTTGCAAATACCACTTTTAGAAAGCAGGTATTTGCTTGCCTAACCATTTGAGCCTGCATCTGCTGAGTTGTGTATTCCTTGTCTGGGTTTGTGAGTGACAGGGCTGGGGGATTCCAGGAGACAGGCTGGGACAGCCCAGTGGTGAATGGAGAGAGTTACATCCAGATGGGAGGGAGGAGTACACCTGGGACCTGAATAGGGCTGGGCCTTCCCTCCACAATGCTGGCTCGACCTCCTGTGGCTTGTCTGATGTCTCTGCCCTGCATTGTGAAAGGAGAAGGGGAAACATGTCAACAGAGTGCTCCAGAGCAGTATCTTCCCTCCCCTGTGCTGGCTCCACCTCCTGTGGGGCGTCTGATGTCTCTGCCCTGCACAGTGATAAGAAGAGGAGAGTCATGTAAACAAAGTGCTCAGGAACTGGTTTGGACTAGGCAGAGGCCTCTCTGCCTTCAGAGAACCAAGGATTTTTTGGGTATAAATATTGAGACCCTGATCCCAAGAAATTAGATCACTTCTGGAACAAGAAACCTTTCTGTCAAGGAGAAGAACCATGGAAGCTGCAGGAGTTTGGACTGCCCCTCTGCCAGTGTGCTGTTTGCTGGGTTGGCCTGCAGTGGTTGCATCATTGCCAAGGGAAAGGAGAAGGAACTGTGTAAAGACTTTCATCTACAGAATATGCTCCAAGGGCTTGAACTGTGCTTGCCTCCTGCTGAAGTCTCAGGGCCAAACGACTTTACCTCCAGCTCCCTCCTGAATTTCCTTGCTGGGAATTCTGACTCCAGTCACTTGCGAGCCGCTGGGTGCGTGACGCATCGAGAAGAAGCGTGTCGCCGCCGCAGCTGAAATCACCACAACACCGGAGAAGCGAGTATTCGTCGTATCTACCCAGAAGCGTGTGTTCATCGAAAGGTGTCTGCTGTCGCATCGCCGGAGAAGCGCGTCCCAGGGCCTGTCGCGGCTCCAAAGTACAGAGTCAAGGATGTCAGGGCGTCATCGCATCGCCGCATCAAGGGCTCCATCTTCTTGCATCGCAACTGGATTATCGCATCGCATCAAGGTGCCATCTTGCGCATCACAATGGGCCCACAAGCCGAGAATCTACGCATCACCTTCGCTCCGGTAAGGCTCACGACGAGTCCTCTACTCTGCGCAAGCATTGAGGAAGGATGCAACCGTTCCCCCGGATCACGGCACCGACGCATCTCCCCTTTTGCGAATCCTTTGTTTACTTTGCGTATCGCATCCAGGTACTTTGTTGAGAACTTTGTCGCATTTACCAACAACTTGAATTAAGAGACTTTAATCATCTTTTAAGCAACCTTAAGTGTAGTATTATGGATTTTTGTCGTTTGTGGCCTTGTGTTTAAGTCTATATAAAGAATACTTATTTTTTATAAAACCTGTGTTGTGTCCATCTGTAGTGTTATCACTGTATTACTGTGTATATTCACACATGCTTAACACACTGCCTCTGAGATAAGCCTGTCTGCTCGTGCCAAGCTACCAAGGGGGTTAGCAGGGGTTATTAAGGAGTGTAATCCTCTTATCCTGACTTAGAAGTAAGGGTCCCTATTTGGACAAAGGTGATAACCATTGCCAACTAGAGACCCCCAGATCTAACAGTGTCTAATAGTTATCCCTGGTGCCAGCCTTTGAAGTGGGCACACACCCTGGTCTGCCCCCACATCTGGTTCTGGGGGGTAGTTTCCTCTCTCGGCCATGGCTCCAAGAAGACAGGGGTGGCAAAAGTCTAGTGTCAAGTTCCTTTGTTGTGTGCTGGAGTCACTTCTACCAAGTGTACGTGGGGAAGGATGACACATCCGGCCAACACCTAGTCAACTTTGTCACACTATGTGGGAGCAATTGACAGAGTTCAACAGCAGAGCCATTCACAGTTATGTAACTGGGAAAACTGACAGCAAGGAACAAATTATTGGGGCATGAAAATACTAACTTACTAAAAGTCGAATTTTTTAGAATTGTGACTTAAAATATGAATTTGGCATTAAAGATTAACTGCAATTAATTTGAGCCCAAACATGGCATTCCTACCTGTTCCCAATAAACCAGTTAGCACTTAGTAGATGTAATAAGGTAACCGAAAGTTATTTAACAGGAGAGACAGGTAATTAAAAACGAATTTAGGAGATTTTCACTGCCAGACATGAAATACTTAGACCCTCATGTCCTACTTATGAATTCCAGTACACTTTGCCCTAGGGCTTTATCTGAAAAAATCACAGTCAGCAGTACCCCTGCGCATAGTTAGGCTTCGTCATGCGGCTCCGCGTGCGTTGTTGGTGTTGTTGTCGCCGAGATGTCGCTGAAGCTACTTAGACACGCCCATGTGCGCTGACGTCAGTTCTTTCTTTTTCCGCACCAGCAAGCACATATCCGGGAAGAGCACGTACCCCCATTCATTTTTTTACTGAGCTTTTTCGAGGCATTTTACCTCATTTCTTTTAAGTCGATCGACTCATGGTGTCTTAGGGATGCCTGGCTTCAAGAACTGCAGGGACTGTCAGCGCATGATGTCTGTGTTTCTACTGCCTGGGGTGCGACCACGACTCCATGTCGTGCGCCGACTGCCGAGTCATGGCACCGAAGATTTTGTGGGAGCGCTTCAGAAAGTTGCTGGAAGTCTGGCAGTCGGCTGCGTGCCGCTCATGGTCCAGTGGAGGTCGGGAGACCAGTCACAGAGCCGTCACAATCGTTTATCTGGATCTAAGTCTTCGCACTCTGAGTCAGGTAAGTCGGAGCATTCCAAGAAGAAGTTGAAGAAGCATCGTCGCTCTTCGATTTTCCCTCGCCCATTGTGAGACACGACTAAGGGTGTGGGTTGTGCCACCCCCGCGGCCCCGGTGGCGCCTGCCACGTTGCTACCGGCCTACCCACCCTTCCCGGGTCTCTCGGCGATGCCCTCTCAGGTACAAGAGTTCTTGCTGTCATGGCCTGACTCTTTGGGCCGTTTGGCCCCGCTGGTGTGCCTTTGGATCCTGCGGTCCTGACTGGGGGTCCTGCCCTTCCGACGCTAGTGGCTTCACTGCCGGGGCCACCGCCTGCTTCGGCCCTGGCGCCGCAGGACCACCCTGGATCCAGGCTTGGTTACCGGGCGACACTGGTTAACCTCATAACACCTCCACCTGTGTCGACCCCATCTCCGGTGCTACCGCCGACATTGTCCCTGGTTTCAGCCCTGAGCCGGACGCGGTGCCGGAACGGCATCGCTCGACGCCGATTCCGATAGGGCCTTTCTACCTCTATGTCCGTCTTCCTTATTTTCAGCCTGTTTCACAAACTTCGGAGGAAGGGGAGGACTGTGAGGGGTCTAAGGACCCTCTCACACAACAGTGTGGTTATGACCTGGACTGGTCAGAGGATTTGGGGGATGCCAGTGGACTAGACGCCTCGCCTGACCTTGGCATGCTGTCTCCTCCTTCTGTGGCTATGGAGGAGGGAGCGAGTTACGCAGTAGTGTTACGTAGGGTGGCCGGGGCCCTTCACCTCAAACTCCCTACAGTGGCCGTCAGGACTAACCTCCTGACTGAAGTGCTTCATCCGGTGGCAACCTCTTCAGAGCCCTTGCTGCCTTTTAATGATGCACTGTCTGACGTTCTTTTGGTCACTTGGTCCAGGCTCAGCACAGGGGCTCTTGTGGATAGGAACGTGGCCCGACACCATCCACCCGGCTCAGGACGACCCCCCTCCTTCTCTCCCAACACCCCACTCCTGAGTGCTTGGTTGTCCAAGCCTTTGCTTCCCAGAGCGCAGTCCCTTCCGCGCCTCCGGATAGGGAATACAAGAAGCTGGAGCAGCTTGGCAAGAAGGTGTTTTCATCTGCCAGCTTAGGGCTGCAGTCGGTAAACACCGCATGCTTCACACAGGGACACAGTTGTTCAGGTTCTGCCCAACTGTCCGGATGAGGCCAGACAGTACTCGCCCAGGGTATTGCAGCTGGGTAAGATGCAGCTACGTTCACCATCCATTGTGGGCTTGATACCGCCAACTCGCTAGGCAGGGCGATTTCCATGACTGCGGCGCTTCGGCGCCACGCCTGGCTGAGAACAACTGGCTTCTCGTGGGATGTCCAGAACACTTTGATGGACATGCCCTTTGATGGCATTCACCTTTTTGGCAACAAAGCGGATATCACGTTGGAGCGCTTTAAGAACTCACGGGCCACGGCCTCCTCCACCTTCTGCTTTTCGCTCCTTTCGTGGCCACAGAAGGGGTGCCCCAACATGTTCATTTCAGAGCCGAGGCCTGCGCAGCAATAACCTCAGTGCGGACGTGGGAACCGCTGGGGCGGTTCTGAGGGCCAACGGGCGGGTCTGTCCACCTCCACCACCGCAGCATCCACTTTAAAGCCTTCCTAGTCCAAGCTTTCAGGCCCATCAAACGCCAGTGGGTGGCAGAATTTGCCATCATCTCCCTCACTGGTGCAACATCACCTCGGACAGGTGGGTGCTGCAAATAGTCAGAAGGGGCTACTCCCTCACCTTCGAAGCTACCCCTCCAGCCATGCCACCTCAGTACCACCACATGTCAGGGGACCATCTTGCACTTCTGCAGCAGGAAGTCATGGCCTTCTTGGCCAAGGGGGCCATAGAATGCGTTCCTTGGCCAGAAGTAGGTTCTGGTTGTTATTCCCACTACTTTCTGGTACCCAAGAAGGACAAGGGCCTGCGTCCTATCTTGGACCTCAGGAACGTCAACCGCTTCCTCCGGAAGGAGAAGTTCAAGATGTTGACGCTAGCTCGGGTCTTGTCTGCCCTAAACCCAGGAGACTTGATGGTAGCGTTGGACTTGCAGGATGCATATTTCCACATGCCCGTCCTGCCGGCCCACCGGCATTACCTGCGGTTCACGGGTGGCCGTAAGCACTTTCAACTTACCAGCACCCCTCGGGTGTTCACGAAAGTGATAGCAGTGGTCTCAGCTCATCTGCGCAGATCAGGGGTTACAGTCTTCCCCTATCTCGATGACCGGTTGTTGAAGGTGTGTGTGCTTGCCCCAGGCAGTCGTCTCCCACCTCCAGACTACGGCCTACCTCCTGCATTTTTTATTTTTTATTAGTTTTTCATATAACGCATGGCTACCCGGAGTCATCCCCGCGCTGTAGCAGGACTGGGGAGGGATAGGGAAGGTCTTTATGGAAAGAGCCAGGTCTTCAATTGTCTCCGGAATGCAAGGTGATTGGGTTCTTTACGAATGGAGGGGGGTAGGGAATTCCAGAGCTTGGAAGAATTATATGAAAAGAGACGACCACCTGATCTGACCTCATGATTCTGCGGATCTCAGCCAAATGGAGCTCGTCGGAACAGAGACTTCTACGGGCCTTATAAAGTCTAACTAGGGCCTTGTTAAGCGTTGGGCCAATCCCCTTCAAAGATTTATGAGTGATACATAAGGCCTTAAAATGTATTCTTTCCGGAAATGGAAGCCAGTGAAGGAAACGAAGGGCAGGTTTGGCTGAGGAGCGGTTGCTAATTCCTGTAAGTAGTCTGGCTGCAGAGTTTTGGACAACCTGCCGTTTGGTAATTACTGACTTTGGGGCACCCAGATAGAGAGAGTTGCAATGATCTAATCTGGATAGAATCAAGGCCCGGATCAGGAATTTTCTGGATTGACCAGGGAGCAGGGGAAGAACTTTCCAGATTGTTCTTAGAAGACCAAAACATACGGCAGCAGACATTCTCGCTTGGGTCTTGAACGAGAGCACCTGGTCCAAGCAGATTACTAGGCTCTTTATTTCAGGTTTTGGGATGGGGGGTCGAGCCCATACTGACTGGCCACATGATATTAGATTTGAAATTAAGCTTTTTTGCGGAGAACCATCAGCTCGGTTTTTATCACCGTTGAGCTTTAGTTTTGATAGGCTCATCGAGTTGGTGACTCCCTTAAGGCAGGAGTGGAGATCTGTAGGTGACTGCTCGGCCTGGTTTAATGTTTCAACCATCAGCATATGTAACTATATGGACGCCGAAGGGGGATACAATATCCGCCAACGGGGCCATATATACATTGAAAAGAGGGGGCTCAGAGATGAGACCTGAGGAACTCCACACTGTAAAGAAAGGGATTTGGATGATGTTTCACCTTTGAATACCTGAAAAAGGCGAGTTTGTGTCATGAGAGGGGAAGAGGGGCTGTTTCTTTTAATTCCTCAAGATTTGAGAAGATCGGATTGAGAATGTGGCCCTTAGTGTGTGTGTGGGTTGCGAGACCTTTTGTGATAGTTGGTAGGAAGCGTGATTTAGAACTAGCTTCGTTGCATGCCGATCCGCCGGATCGTCAAAATGGAGGTTAAGGTCTCCGAAGATGGTGAAGTTAGCTGCCGTGCTCGCAAGGTTGGTGACTGATTCTAATAGGGATTGACAGAATTGCCCTAGGGCTCCAGGGGGCCGGTAAATAAGGATGCCTGTAAAAGTGAGAGTGGGAGAAAAGTCAATTGTAAGGTGGACGTTCTCACAGTAAGATAGCGGGCTACCTACCAGGCGGCATGTCATCTGATCCTCATAGACGATAGCAATCCCATCACCCTTGCCGGTTGCTCTATCCAAACGTTTGATCTGATAACCTGGTGGAAGTGCTTGTAATATGTCTGGATCCAAGCTAGGAGTAAGCCAGGTCTCCGTGAGAAATAGCACTTTGGGTTTTAGATCGTTTAAGAGTATTGATATCTCTGCAGTGTGTTTTGGCAGGGATCTACACTTAAGAAGAGCTAGTTTGAGGGGTGTTCTAGTGGGTGGGGATGAGGAGTCGGATGGGGTGAGTCCAAATGAGCAGGTTAAGCATCTGTCCTGATCGTTAGGTAAGAAGGAGTGGAGCATGAGGGTTTGGGGTATCTATTTAGTTGTTTGAGCTCTCTGCTGGTGTAATTGAAATATTCTGAGGGAGGATGGGCAGGGGTTCTGGTCCCTGCGTGTGCTAAGTTTTTCCCTGTACTCAAACGGCACAAACCGCGGTGGACCAGGGAAAAACTGAGGGGAGAGGAGCAGTGAGCAAAGTGCAGTGTGCGTCGACAGGTGAGCAATTAAATCTGAAGAAAGGAGTACTGTATAAAAAGTGGCAATGCCGCAGAAGTGTGCAGATACACCCGGAACCCTTTTCCAGGAGTTCTGTTAAGAGCAGCTTATGAAATGAGAGAACAGTTAAAACAGTATTTTAAACCGTATTTAAATCAATAAAAGACGCTTTTCATAAATGTACAAAAATACCTTAGGAACCCTTTATCAGGCGTTCCACTTGCAGTAAGACCAGGGTTTCCTCCGATTTCCACAGGTGCGTCTGCATTTGCTGGGGTCTTACATCAACGTGCCGAAGTCGCACCTGATTCCCTCATCGGAGTGGTTCTGGACTCGGCACAGTTTCGGGTTTATCCTCCTGAGCAGTGAGTCCGGGATATTCAGGCTATGATTCTGATCTTTCAGGCTCTATCCCGGGGTTCAGTCAGGATGACCCTCCGGCTCCTGGACCTGATGGTCTCCTGCATCCTGCTAGTGGATCATGCCGAATGGCATATGCGGGCTCTACAGTGGGACCTCAACTTCCAGTGGACGCAGAATCAAGGCCACCCGTCTGATCATGTCCAGATCTTGGAGGGCACTGCAAGACACTTGGAGTGGTGGCTCACGAATTGCGATTGGGTCAATGACAGAGCCCTCTCCCTTCCCCAACTGGAACACACAGTTGCGGCAGACGTGTCCCTTCTGGGATGGGGCAGCCACATGGGAGAGGCAGAGATCAGAGGCGTCTGGTCTCCGGCGGAGTCCGGGCTCCACACCAACCTTCTGGAACTTCGGGTGATCCGGCTTGCACGGAAGGCATTCCTTCCCTCTGGCGCTTCGGGCAATCCAGCTTGCACAGAAGGCATTCCTCCCTCTGTCCGGGGAAGAGTAGTGCAGGTGTTCATGGACAACATCACTGCCATGTGGTACTGCAACAAACAGGGCAGGGGTGTTGGGACCCAACGTCAGGAGGCTCTGGGTCTCTGGACATGGCTGAAACATTCAGGGCATTTCCTGGGTGGTTCAACACCTGGCAGGTTCTTTGAACACCAGGGCGGACAAACTCAGCCGCCGGTGCATGATGGATCACGATTGGCGTCTGAACTCGGACGTGGCACAAGCGCTCTTTCATCAGTGGGGAGCGCCTTGGTTAGATCTATTCGCCACCGAAGAGTACGCGCAATGTCATCAGTTCGGCTCATTGGAATTTCCAAGGCTGCACTCGCTAGGAGACGCTAGGAGGCGCTTTTCGTCATGAGTGGAGTTGCGGTCTACTATACGCCTTTCCACCTATTCCACTTCAACACAGAATGCTGAAGAATAGAAAGGGCGACCGGGCCCAAATCAACCTTGTAGCTCCAGACTGGGCTCAAAGAGTGTGGTATCCCGAGGTACTCAGCATGGCTATCGATCCCCTGATCTGACTACCTCTTCTGGAGGATCTTCTGTCGCAGCAACAGGGGACCGTCCTCCACCGGAACCTCTCCAGCCTCCACCTCCTTGCTTGGAGATTGAGCGAAGGCATTTGGCATATTTTGACCTGCCACCCGAAGTTTGTGCCACTAAGACTGCATATGCCTGCAGGTGGAATACGTTTGTGGCATGGTGCACAGTAAATGCTGTGGATCCCCTTTCTGCCCCTCTTTCGGAGGTCCTTCTATGCCGCCTTTCTTTGTCCCAGTAGGGCTCTGCTCTGGGCACTATCAAGGGCTATCTCTCAGCCATTTTAGCCTTTTTACGGCTTCCAGATCAGCCTTCCCTTTTCAAGTCCCTGTTGTAAATAGATTCTTAAAAGGCATTACTCATCTTTTCCCTCCTGTTCCTTTCTTACTGCCTCAGTGGGACTTGAACCTGGTTCTGACGTATATTGGATGTATGCTCCCTTTGAGCCACTTCACAACTGTCCTCTTCGTCTTCTTACTTCAAAGACAGCCTTCCAGGTGGCCATCACCTCTCGTAGGAGAGTGAGTAAGCTCCTGGCTCTTTCTTCTAAACTTCCTTTTCTCTCTGTCCATCCAGACACAGTTGTTCTAAGGACTCGTCCTTTTTTTCTACCAAAGGTTGTCACTGCCTTTCACATCGGGCAGACCATCACTTTGCCCACCTTCTTTCCGCCTCTGCCGTCTGGACCCAAAACGTGCGCTTTTGTTCTATTTGAACCGCACACAATAGTTCCATGTGGATAAACAGCTCCTTGTTGGATACGTGGGTGTCAAGAAACGTCGGGCCGCGCACCAGCGGACCATCTCTCGGTGGGTCATTCTGTGCATAAAGCCTTGTTATTCTTTGGCTAAAAAGGAGCCTCCTGTGGGGCTGCACGCCCATTCTACCAGGGCGACGGCAGCCACTACTGCTTTGGGACGGGGAGTTCCCTTACATGACATCTGTCAGGCAGTTACGTGGGCCTCGCTGCACACTTTTACCAAGCATTATTGCCCGTACAGCCAAGTCCTGAGAGACGGCTTCTTTGGCCGTTCTGTTCTGCAGGACTTTCTGGTGTGATCTTGGTTTGCAGACCCACTACTGGTGTTGCTGGGGTATCTATTCTATTTTAAAAACAAATATTTTTAGTCCCCATTTCACCATGAATAATGCATTCCGGACCGTTTCTGTACCCTCGTTCGATCTGTGGTCCATGCAGATTGAGACTCCAAGTCACCCTTACCCGAATCTTGGAGGAGAGGAGCGAGAATCTGGGTCAAACCTCCACTGAGCTCATGGCATGATATAATCATTGGACCTTATTTCTGAGATGATATTCAGCTTCATCTATTTTAAGGTTTTAGATCCTATTTTGACCATGTCACGTAATCTTTCCACAGCTCATTAGTGCGCCCAGGGTTGCCTTTAGTATCAGTACGCATGTTCGTTTTATTGAGTTCAACCATGCTGTTGGATGTGGGGGCTCCGAGTCTAACCATTTTTTACAGATTTCTCTTCTTACCAGGAGCAACAAGTAAAAAAGTAATCCCCTTTGTGTGTTATTTAAAATCTGTCGGGACGCATTGTTTACCCCTAACAACACCAGCATTTCTGTCAGAGCAATATCCTTAATAGAAAAAGCCCTTAAGATGTTTTCAACATTCTTCCAGAAGTCTTGAATCCCGGGACAGGTAAAGAAAACATGAACATCACTGGCTCTCAAAAAGTGTACACCTCTTACAACTGGGAACAGGTTGAATTACAAACTTAGCTAATCTCTCAGGGGTCCAATAAATCCTGTGAATAAAAAAAAGTGATGACGTTCAAGGTTTGCGGGTGAGACAAAGGCATATAGAGTTTTTAAGGATTTGGTCCACAAATATTGTAAACAGTCTGCTTGCAGATTACCTAACCAAACCTCTGATACAGCCTTCATTCCATCCAACTCGGCCTCTAGAAATTGACCGTACCATTTTACTACCTCTTTGGCACCTGGATTTTTATCCTGTATAGCAGCTTCAAAGTCACAGTTTTCCCCCCAACGCCTCCGTAATGGTTGAAAACCAAGAGGTGAGCTGGAGATATTTAAAGTAAATAGCTTATTCCCTGACCTGTTATTCAAAACCTCCCACGGGGTCAAGTCTTCCCCGGACAGGAGATCACCCCCCCTATAATTTATTCCAGCCTGCTTCAAAGGTAAGCTCAATGCATCTTCCAAACATTCCGGCGTTCCCAGGGATTCCCAAATGGAGGCCAAGTCTAAAAAATAACCCATCTTTAAAAGTCTTTTCACTGTTGACCACAATTTTAATGCAGATCTTAAAACTTTCAACCTGTCTTTTTTCAAAAATGTGTGGGCTCCAAATTTATACAAAAAAGCCTTTGAACTTAAGTCCTTAACCATTTCCCCCAATATAGACCCCCAGGTGTGGGTCGGAGGTTGCCCCAGGAGCATACGAATATTTTTAAATTGGAAATTAAATTAAAATCTGGCAAGACTAGCCCGCCTTTTTTGAGGCTACAACGTGGGGTATCTATTCTAAGGTAAGGAATCTATCACTTCTTGTTTCTTTCAGATGTGCAAGTTACTTACCTTCCGTAATGATATATCTCTAAGAAACTTTAGTAGTGATAGATTCCTTACCTCCCTACCCATCCTCCCCGTTCTGCGCACTGATTTTCTAGGGTGAAGGTCAGCCCTTTAGGGTCCTAGTTTGAAGGCACCAGTGGTCAGTTTCTTGCATGGCTCTGCGACAACGACGCCACTGACGAACACGGAGCTGCACAATAACGCCTACCGACGAGCAAGGATACTGCTGACGAAAACGTTCTGGTAATTCTAAGGTAAGGAATCTATCACTACTAATGTTTCTTGCAGATATATCATTACCGAAGGTAAGTAACTTGTGCTTTAGGTTCTACATATGTATTAACAAAAGGAAGATTCAGATCTGGCAAAAGATTTATTTTGCTGAGTCATATTGTCAGTTTATAAGTCCACTAAAGGCTGCAATGGCAGGCCTGAGTCCTATTTTAAAGGGCTACTTTTGATGGCACAATGAGAGCTTCAGGCCCACTTCTAGCATTTAGGGGCTTATTTATGAGAATGCCACACGGTGCAGTGCAGCAAGTCACCTGCACTGTACTGGGTGACAGGGAAAGGCTTGCCTTATTTAAGGCAATCCTTCCCTTTCCACTACGCTGGTGCACTTTTGGCAGCCTAGGGCCAACGCAGGCACCCTTGCACCATGTTGCAAGGGGGCCTGCATTGCTGGCAGGATTGTTTTTGTGCAAAAAAAGATACCTTTCTGCACAAAAGCAATCCTGAGAGGCATATTCCCCTATGTGTGTAAGTCAATTTTACCATATTCTAGGTCGAGAGCACAAGTACGTTAGCACCGATAAAGTGCATAGAGCACTAAAACCAACAAAAACCAATTCAGAAAACTGGACGAGTGAAGGCAAAAAGTTGGTGAAATACCACCCAAAGCTGTCATGTCTGAAATATACTCTTTTCGACAATTACAACAAGCCTCTGCCTACACTCATTAATTCCATAATTTCATATTTGTGTGATGCACAAATGAGTGTGTCTTTTAATGATAACTTGAACGTCACTAAGGGCTATTCCCTGCCTGTGTGACATCCATGAGAGGTTAGATGCCTGACACATATCTAAAACTTAACAGTGACAAGATAAAAGATTGATTGTGGTCGCCCTCCGAGCTTGGCTCTCCTCTCGCCCCTGTCTCCTCTGTAAAATCCTTTGCTTCCATTGAACTCTGCCTAGATTTTTTTATGGACAAGTTTTATGTTAACTCTAGAAAGGCATGGTTAAATGAATTTTTCTATTTTACCTGGGCATTGGAAACCCTCTGTCTTGAACTGCTTTTTTTCTTGATCATCTTCAAGTAGTCCAGAATGTGGATACAAGCCTCATTCTGCACCCTCTCTCTGCCTACTTCTCAATCTCTACCTTTTTTTAAGCCTCTCCCTGTCTTAGCACTGCACCTATTTTGAAAAACCTGCACCCATGCCACTGAGCTTTTTAATCTTCAGGACTCTCCTACCTCAGACATCAATTCTCGCACTATCTGAATGCCTGCTGTGCTCCTCTGCAAGAAGATATCTTATGATTCCAATGCACATTCTTATTTTCATTGATTCTTTCCGTAGACTCTTCCCTTTTAATCTACAGAGTGATCAGCACTTATGCCTTTACTCATTAGTACAGTAACCAGAGTGATCAGCATACTTCTTTTTAGAATGATAATTTTAAATGAGATCCTGCTTTTACCTTAAGAATGATCAGCACAGACACAGACAAAATGTGATTTTGTGTTCAGAATAATTAGCAAGATCATATTATATGATATAGATTTTGAAGTGATCAGTACCACAAGATCTGCCCATTTACCTTTAGAATATGGACTACGGGAACATTCTGTTCAATGGCATCCCTCAGTACAGCCTGCGTAAACTGCAATTAGTGCAGAACCAGGCTGCCCGCCTGGCCTTTGGTCTCCCCAAATTCCACCATACCTCCCCCCTCCTGAAAACCCTCCACTGGCTCCCCGTGCGGGAACGCGCCTTATTCAAATTAGGCTGCATGGCGTTCCAGGCCAGGACTGGCCTGGCCCCCTCTTTCATATCTTCTGCCATCAAGGCCTATGTCCCGGGCAGAGACCTCCGCTCCTCGGCACAACTTCTTTTAGCAGTACCCCGCTACCGGGAAAAAAAACAGGGTGGCTCCAAATTTTCTACTCTCGCCCCAATTTTCTGGAATTCTCTCCCCTTCCATCTTAGATCCCTCACTCAGTATTCCAGTTTCCACAAGGCACTGAAGACCTTTTTATTTTCTCAGGCTTTTCTCTCATAAGCCCTGTCTGCCTCTCCAGTTGATGTCCTAGCGACTGTTCTTGCTCAGCTGCCTGCCTGCTACATTAGCGCCAAGAAACCGTCTAGGTGTACGTTGCGCCTGACAAATATTTTAAACTTAAACTTAATTATGGGCGTGGCTTGCAGAGGTAAGAGTGCTCCTGGACCCCTCCACCATCTGCCCTGCATCCTGCAATCTCCGGCACCCATCCGTCCTCCCCACGTACCTGCTGTGGCTTCTGGTGTGTGTGGGGCGTCCTTTGAGGCCATTTGTGAGCTGGGTCGGCCTCCTGGGCGGCTGGTCACCTGCTTCTACTCCAGGGCCCTTGAATGCGAAATGGCGGCCCTCATTGTGCCGCACCGATGTGCCAGATGCTCCTGTCCTGGAGGTGCCGATTGATCGCGGCTCTCTCTTGCTGCGGACTACAACAACCAGATTTGCTTGGCCTCTGGCTGCCCGCCTGCCACCAGAGGCACTCCATTCTTGGCGGGCGTGAGGTGGAGGCGCCTGGTGCCCTAGACGGGCTGTCTCCTTTCTCAGTGCAGTGAGGGCCTGCTGTGCGTGCGCGGACAGGGTACCCGCTGTGGTCCTCTTGTGTGCCCCGGGCCGCGAAGGAGGCGGGGCTGCCGTCGGTGGTGATGCTTTGGCTCGGCTCTGGGCCCGACTGCTGCCGCTGAGGGAAGCCGTCCGGGGGTGGGCTGTGCAGTGGCGGCTGCCGTATCGGGTAGGGAGGAATTCAGCTGTCGGGCGGCCCTTCCGGACCCCCTCCTTCTGCAGGCGCTTTCCGCTGGTCGTGGTGGGAGGCCCTTGGCAGCGGGTGTTGAGCTGCTGGCGCCTCTTCTCCTCTACGTCTCCCCATGAGAGGTGGTGTCTTGCTTGGAGGATCTGCGGCCCGGGCCTACATCGTCTCCTGGCCGAGTGCTGTCTTGCGGCTGGGTGGCCTGCGAGGCCGAGCTGTCACCTGTGCTGGTGAGTGGGGAGTGGGCCAGGGTTCGGATGCTTTATCATGCAGTGGGGGCAGGGGGTTGGCGTTGGGCTTTCTCGTGGGGACGCCCGCCTCCCCTCCCCCTTCTCCCTTTGGGAGTTCTGCTGGCGCTGTCATTTTGGTTGGACGGGCCCCCTCCATGGTGTTCTTGATTCAGTGGACTTGGAACTCATCTGGACCCTGGGGATTTGGCATTTGAGGTTCTGTGAGGGGCGGGGGGCCTGGAGCTCCTACCCCCCCCAGACTTTTCACCTTCTCCCGGGTCTGTGGGCCTACCCCTGCCTTCACCGTCTACCTGCAGCTATTTTGGGTTGGCGAGGTGCGGAGGGGTGGCTCCCCCCCCTCGGGCATTCCCGCTTCCTCCTGTCCGGATCTGTGAGGCCTACCCCTGCCTTCTCCTTTTACCAGCGGCCAGTTAGGTTAGTGGGGTGCGGCTGAGTGCCCCCCCCCTTTTTGGGAGTTCCTGCTTCCTCCCTCCTCGCTGAAGACTGACTGGGGGCTCCCCGTGGGGGCGCTTGTGGCCTTCACCTTCCACCTTGCTAGACTGCTCCTTTCTGTGCCCTCTGGGGGGGGGCTGGGGTTGCCCCTGCTGATCTTTCGACCCGAAGAGATTCCCCTGCCCTAGTGTCGGGACCTTCGGCTGGGGTCTGCGTGCTTTCTTTACGACCCCTGCGATCCCTGAGGCCCTGCCCGGTAAACAGTCATGAGCAAAGATAGGACATCCAAAACTGCGGCCGCACCCACTCAAACTAAAATGGATCGCTTCACCACCCCTGGGCACGAGCTGCCAGGGCAGGTTGGGGGTATACCGGGCACAGACCTGGCATACATCATGCAGGCCATAAGCAACTCACAAGCCTCGGTGGAGGAAAAGATAGGAAAGATCAAGGTGGATGTGTGTCTCCTCCCACAGGACCTCCGCAATGCCCGAATATCCAAAGCTGAATCCCGAATCTCGACTGTGGAAGCTGACATCCGTCAGCTCAAAGAGCAGGTGGCCAATCTAAGCTCCCACACCAAGGAACTTCACCGGCATGCCGAGGACGCTGAAAATCGCGCACGCCACAATAACCTACGACTGGTGGGTTTTCCGGTGGGGGCAGAGAAGAATCAGGTGGCTGCCTTTGTGGAGGCTTGGTTCACCTCCTGGATGCCGAAGGACTCCCTCTCAGCTTGGTTTGTTATATAGAGGGCACACCGGTCCCTAGCCCCCAAACCACCGGTCGGGCCGCCCCTCGTCCTATCATCCTGAAGATTCTCAGCTTCAAGGACCGGGATGCCATCCTGCGCGAGGCGCGCTCTCAGCGTCCCCTAAAATTCCCAAACCATATCATCATGGTGTTTTTGGACTACACCAGAGAAGTGCAGGATCAGTGTCGATTATACGCCGAGATCAAGAAGGGATTACGCTCCCTGGGCCTCCAATGCCAACTGCAGTTTCCATCACGTCTGCGGGTTGTTTTCTAGAACAAGACGCACTTCTTTGATTCTCCTCAAGCGGCTTGGACCTGGTTAACGAAAGTACAGCCCCCCAGGCTGCTGCGTGGTCGGAACCCCAAGCCGCCGGGCGCCCTGCCCTCGCAGCACTGGTTGCCCGGGATGCTAGCAGCGCACACGCTCCCGCAGGAGGCGCCAGTCTCAAGGGGTGTCTCAGAAATCCTCATGCCTCGCAGCACAGACAACCCGCAACTCCTCGGGTTCCTCCGCCTCCCCTCCCTGTCTCAAGCTGCATTCTTCCAGAGGCCCGTCTGTGGACTCCCCACTATCGCCCCGCCGGGAGTCCGCAGGGACGACTACAGATCTTTCCCGCAGCCCGACCCTCTGATGGACTGGCGGGGTCCTAAAGTTTCTGTAGGCGCTTGGAGGCACGCCCGACCTTCTGGGGGTCTGGAGCTATGCCAGACTGTTTGCTCTGAATCCTCGTCTTTTTGCTGAGACACTACTCATCCACTCATATGGAGAGGTCCATCCACGCATCTCAAACCGAGCATTTGAGTTTGGTTTTTACTTCTCCAGGGGGGCTGACAGATGCTTCCGAAGTTTAGGGTAGGTTACGGGGAAGGGATTGGGATTGTTTTTTCCCAAAGTATGTTTTTGATTTTGTTTTTGTTATGTTGTTACACCTGTTTTCACGCGACACCCTGCCACAATTCCCTCTGGGTCTTTTCAGGGCTCATCTTGCCACCTGGTTAGACGCGCTTGCGACCCTTCCCGTGACCACGACTCCCGATGAGGCTTTCTTCCATTGTTCCTACCACTTACCGCCATGAATGATACACTGGTACCAAGGGCTGCCCTTCACTTAATGTCCTGGAACGTAAATGGCCTTCTTGGCCGCTTCAGATGCATGGCTGTATTGAGGTATGCACAGCGCCTTGGGGTAGAGGTTCTCCTACTTCAGGAGAGGCACTTGCTGGGGAATCATTGTCCCTTTCTGGCACGGTACGGATTTGATCGGGTTTGGCATTCGTGGTTTACCAGGGGTTCCCGTGGGGTTGCAATCTTGTTGAAGCTTTCCCTCCCCCTTGTGCCTTTAAAGGTCATTCACGACCCACAGGGTGCATTTGTGGCCCTCTGTGGCTCTGTGAACGGCAACCCCCTGAACTTAGTATCCATATATTCACCTCCTTCATTGCTTGCAGCGACACTGGCCAACTCTATCGACCCCGTGTCCTCACTGCCATTGGGCCTCACTTTCATTGGAGGGTACTTTAATGCGGTTTCCTCCCTGGATCTGGACACGTCTGCCCCCTTGTCGCACTGTAGAACTGCGCAGGCAAAACAATTACTGAACTGGTCCGAATCGCTGGGGCTGTGCGACGCTTGGAGCATCTGGCATCCACAGGCCAAACAGTTTACTCGCAGCTCAGCTGCCCACCACATACATGCACGCATCAACGCAATCTTTGTTCCCTTGATGAACTGTGCCATGATTCAGTATGTACGTATCCTTCCGAGGGGTATATCTGACCACTCTTCGGCTTTACTCCGCTCGGGACCTCCCCATTCTTCGCTGCGTCCAACGTGGAGTTTGAATGCGTGGTTCCTCCAGGACAAGGAGTTCCGGAAAGTGGTGAGGCAAGAACTTAAGCAGTACTTTTTGGCCAACGACGGCTCTGTGTCCTCTCCGGGTATCCTTTGGGAGGCGAGAAAGGCCACAATCTGCTGTGTCGCTAGAGGCCAGCTTAAAAGTCACCAGCAGGAGCAACTGCAACAGATTTCCTCCCGTGAAGCGCAGGTGCTGCGCCTTGAACAAAACTTGTCTGTAGCCGCAGACGCGCCCGGGGAGAGACTTCTTTCCCACCTCCGTGCTGAGATCAGCCAACTTTCTAAGGATGCCGCAAAACTTCTCTGGCGTTTATCGGTCGCCAGGGTATATGGATGGTGTGACAAGAATGGCTCCCTCCTTCACAGGTTGGCCACCTACCCCAGGGCGAACCGCATTATTCCCGAAATAGTTGACCCGGACGGCTCAGTGCACCGCTCCCCTATGGAGATCGCCGGCGCCTTCTCCTACTACTACCGTCAACTATACACAACCAAACCCCCAACACTCTCGCTCACTGGCCTGCTAGAAGCTGGGAACGCTCGCCTTCCGTGCTTGGACCCCACGGTCGAGGCTGATCTTGACCGTCCTATCACTTATGAGGAGATCGGCGAGGCCATAACCCGTACCGCCTCCGGTAAGACCCCGGGTCCAGATGGATTCCCACAAGAATTCTCTGCTCTATATCGAGATTCCCTCATTCCATACCTTGCTGGAGTGTTTGAGGAGGTGGTTGACAAGGGTTCCTTCCCACCCGAGACTGACCTGGCCATTCTTCCCAAATCCCAGCCACCCTCTTCTAGGTGTGCGGACTACCGCCCCATCTCCCTTATCAATACGGACCTAAAACTTTTTGCCACAATCCTGGCTCAACGGCTCCATCCGCACCTGTCCGTCCTGGTCCACCCTGACCAGTGCGGGTTCATGCCTTTCCGCGGCACCCGCCACTGTCTACGTCAACTGCACATGGCCCTAGCCCACCGTAACTTGCACACCCCATATTTGGCGATCCTCTTGGTGGATTTCGAGACCGCCTTCGACTCTGTAGATTGTGGGTTTCTGGACACCGTTCTCACCACGATGGGCTTTGGTCCACACTTCCGTTGCCTGGTCCGGGTCCCTTATGCCCACCCCTGAGTTCGTGTTTTAGTCAACGGGGTTCTGTCAGAGCCCTTTCCTGTCTGCCAAGGAACGCAACAGGGGTGCCCTTCCTCTCCACTACTCTTCGCCCTAGCGATGGAGCCCTTAGCTGCTTTAATATGGTCCGAGAGGAGTGTGCAGGGTTGGGCCTGGCCCAATGCAGAGGCCGATGAGATCGCCTTCTACGCGGATGATGTTCTTATCTATCTGGCAGACCTCAATGCCTCCGGATTCTCCAGTCCTTCGAACGGTCTTCCGGACTTCAGCTGAACCCTGGCAAGTCAGGCCTCGTACCTCTACACCTAACTAGGGAAAGTTATGACTGGCAGTCCAACATACCAATCCGGCGCCAGTCGTTTAAATACCTAGGGATATGGGCAACCATGCTCCCCGACTTGGCTTGGGCCCTTAACGTCACTCCTTTGGTTAAGAAAGCCAAATTGGACCTCCAGAAATGGCAGACGCTACCTCTGAACCCTATGGGGAGAATCGCTTTGTTTAAAATGATGATTCTTCCAAGGTTCCTTCTACGTCTTTCAAAATACCCCCCTCTGCTTACCTAGGAACTGGTTCTGCGAGCTAGACAGTATGGCCTCCAAATTCCTGTGGGGGAGAGGGAGGGCTCACCGGGCCCTAAGCACTTGCAAGATACCATCTTTGACGGGGGATGTATGACGTTACAACGCATACTTTTACAACGCATACCATTACAACGAATTTTTTACAACGCAAAAACTTTTACAACGCATACCATTACAACGCATGTTTTTACAACGCAAGTACCTTTACAACGCATACCATTACAACGTAAGTATTGGTAAGTATATATTATTTTTTTTATTTTAAATTAATTGAAATTAATATAATTTAATTTAATTATTATTTTTATTTTTTTACCCTGTACCCATGTACCCCAAAAAACCCAAAATGACCCTGAACCCTAAAAATACCCCTGTACCCCAAAAACCCAAAACTGTCCCTGAACCCTAAAAATACCCCTGTACCACAAAAACCCAAAACTAACCCTGAACCCTAAAAATACCCCTGTACCCCAAAAACCCAAAACTGACCCTGAACCCTAAAAATACCCCTGTACCCCAAAACTGACCCTGAACCCTAAAAATACCCCTTTACCCAAAAACTGAAAACTGACCCTGAACCCTAAAAATACCCCTTTACCCAAAAACTGAAAACTGACCCTGAACCCTAAAAATACCCCTTTACCCAAAAACTGAAAACTGACCCTGAACCCTAAAAATACCCCTTTACCCAAAAACTGAAAACTGACCCTGGACCCTAAAAATACCCCTTTACCCAAAAACTGAAAACTGACCCTGAACCCTAAAAATACCCCTTTACCCAAAAACTGAAAACTGACCCTGTACCCTAAAAATACCCCTTTACCCAAAAACTAAAAACTGACCCTGAACCCTAAAAATACCCCTTAAAAAACCCAAACATATAACATTTTAAATATAATTATATACTTACCAATACTTACGTTGTAATGGTATGCGTTGTAAAGGTACTTGCGTTGTAAAAACATGCGTTGTAATGGTATGCGTTGTAAAAGTTTTTGCGTTGTAAAAGTTTCGTTGTAATGGTAGTGCGTTGTAAAAGTTGCGTTGTAAAGGTTGTTTCCCTTGACGGGGGTCCGGGGATGACTCACTTATATCTGTATTACCTGGCCAAACGCTTACTCTCCATACATGACTGGTTTAATAGGGGGTGGGCTGACCCGGCCTACAGGCTTGAACTGCACACGTTGCCACTGACTGATATCCAATCCATGCTTTATGGGGGCCCCATTCCCTCCCAACTGCCGGACGTGATGCGTTCAGTGCTCCTTGCCTGGTGTGTGGACACACAAGTTGACCAGGCGCATCCCCCTCTGGTACAGCACATGGCTTAGGGGGGTGAGTGGCCTACAGGGCTTTTGCTTCTGGGATCTTATAGGGATCTCTCAGTTGGGCGCCGTGTGGGCGAGTGGCCATCTGCGTTCATTTGCGGACCTCCGGACCCGGTATTCCCTTCACCAGTCCTAATTCTACAAATATTTGCAGCTGCGTAATGCCCTCCATGTACACCTCTCTCAGGGCACCCGGACCCATGAACACAACCCGTCTGAGGCGCAGGTCATGCTTGGGGATTTGGGGAAGGGGGAGTCTCCCGTATCTATGGCACACTACTTAATAATACCACGACCACGCTCGACCGACTCCGACACCAATGGGAGCAGTGGGTGGGAACTCTCGACGAGGTGGATTGGTGTGATGCCCTGATGGCCCCTAGGACTATCACGGCTTCCGCTAGACTATGCTTGGTCCAGCTATACTACTTGCATGCTGCCTACCTGACCCCAGCCCGCCTTCATCGGGCTGGACTCCGCCCCTCCCCTGCATGCACCAGGTGCGCACATGATCCCGCCGACTTCTTCCACATGGTGTGGACTTGTCCCAAATTGACGCAGTTAGGGGGTGACATTGAAGAAGAGCTAACGGAGGTGCTGGGTTGGGTGGTCCCCCATGATCCACGACACGCACTTTTGGGGATTACGGACGGGCTGGACGGGTCCAGGAATGAAAAACTGTTTGTCACAACTGCACTGGCTGTGGCTAAAAGGGACATAGCTGCCTCCTGGATATGTCCGGATTCTCCGAGTGTGAGACGATGGTGGAGCGGGGTTGACTTGTGCGCCACGCAAGAGAAAACCTTGTATGAAGTATGCAGTTGTCCTAAGAAATATCATAGGGTGTGGGGGAAGTGGCTGGGGGGATTGATTTAGAGTTATGGAAATGTTTACCTATACTATTCTGTATCCTGCCAGATTCGTCCATCGGGAAAGTCTTACCTTTTGTATGTACCTATGTTTTATGCATTGCAATATATGGCTGATTTTGTGTGTGAAAACAATAAAACGTTGTTTATCATACAAATAATATGGAATTGTTTCCTCATTCTTCCTTCATAATTATCAGCATGAACAAGCTATCCATCTTATTCTAGGATTGATCAGCATGGACAAACTGCCATATAAATTCTATACCTTTACTCTGTAAGTGATGAGCATGAACAAGATCTGCCCTTCTACTTGGAGTAATCAGCATTGACACAACCACTACCCCTCCCTTTATAATGAACACGCTCTTCCATTTCACGTTAAGACTTATCAGCACAGATGTGCTCTACCTTATAATTTTTGAATGATCATCATAGACAATCTATTCTCCAAAACTTCACAGCATTCAGCATGGGTAATCTCTTTCATCCACTTACATAATCAAACATACGACTTTTCCATTTCCTCCATAATAATCCGCATGGCCAAAACCCCTTCCAAGTTTAAGAGATCTGCACAGATACCTTTCATCTCCTACCTTTAGAGTGATCTGAATGGATAATATATCTATCTCATGTGACATTTTAGGTATTTTCCATTTTATCTTTACAAGGATCAGCATGCACAATTTCCAATCTTCAGAGTGATCAGAAGAGACAACTTCTCCATATTTTCTTTCTGATTGATCAGCATAAGTGAGCTCTCAGTGCCTACCTTCATGGTGATACATATGGTCAAGGGTTCCTTTTTACCTTCATTGCTGAGCATGAGCAATCTCTGCCTTCTTACCTTCAGAGTTACCAGCATCGACAAGAACCTCCTCTTGTCACCAATAAGCATTGCGTTACTGATGATGGGCACCTCCTTTTTCAGAGCGTTTTCAATAAGAACTGGAGGAATGTTCTCGCCTCCTGCTGTGATAACCAGTTCTGAAAACAATCGGATACAAGCACCAATTATATATTGGCTATTGCTCAAGTACCTTACAAAAAATATTAAACAAACATAACAGAACTGAGGGCAGCCCCAGTCTTTGTGCCCTATTTGTTTGCTTGTTATTCGTACCATCAAACATATATTCTTCCCTCACGACAGTTCTCTCTTGCAACCTCATTATCCAGGTAAATTCCTTGATAATACCTCAGAAGATGGAAGGAAGCTCCTTTCCAAAAAACGTTTCTGATGGTATTGGAAGTACAAGCAAAATCCTGAATAAACCTGAAATAAAATTCTGCCATTCTCAAAAAACACATGAACCTCTTTCTTTTTATTGGGTGAAAACAAATGTATGATGCTGTCAACTGGTTGTCTTTGGAACGGACGCCATTCTTTGAAATCACATCACCTAATAGGTTAATTCCTCTCAACAAAATTAGCATTTGTTCACTTTCAATGTAAAGCCCTTATTTGTTGAAGACTTCAAGCACCTATTTACAGAATTCATGTGATTTTTAAGAGTATCACTAAAGATAAGCATGTCATCTTGGAAAAAATTTACTTTAGGCATAGGAAATAATACATTTGTCATCAACCTTAAGAACACTGCAGAGGTGGAACACAGACCAAACTACTTACGGTAGAACCTGAAACTTCCAAAAGGATTAATGAAAGAAGTGAAGGTCTTTGAATCTTCTGTCAACTTACCCTGATTGCAAGAAGACGTTAACTTCAAAGTATTAAAATATTTTACCTCAGAAAGTAGAGAAATCATCTCAATTATGATAGATAAAAGGAAACAGTCTTCCACAACCATCTTATAAGGCTGTTCTTGAACTGTTCTTGCAGAGAAATAGATATGTTTCTTACATTCCTAGTAACAAAAACAGCATTAGGCTTTAAACAGATGGGGTGCATATAACCCATAACACAACCCGCTTTATCAGAGGAAGCATCTGGAAAACATCTAAGTAGCATGCTAGGGTACAGAACTTGGGAATTAACGTTGTGTACTGAAAATTGAGGAGTGGGATTAGGATCACGATAGATGCCTAATAACTTTTGAAGAGGCCAATTAAGGACAGGATCACTTTTGACTAGCACACACATTGTTCATAGTTTGGTCCGTTTTAAACTCTATTTTAGCTTCCAAATACCTTATCAAGTCAATGGGCTTACCATCATGGATAAACGGAAAAACATCAGGTTTATGTTATAGCACTTTGCCTTTGAATAAACAAGAAAAATAATGCCAGAAATCAAAGAAAGGCGTTCCCCAGAGTCCAAATCATGTTTACAATCTTACCATCTGAGGAAACCGCATTGGATGGATTTTCATAGGGAACTTTGGAAATACAATTGTCATCATTGACAACCTGAAGTACAACATCTTGACCCTCAGATGAGATTTAATCCATTTTCTCTTCCGGAAACACTTTTGCAGCACTGAGCAAATCATCCCCTTTTGCGACAGGCTTTGTAAACACTCTTGTTGAGGACATCACTTGCTGTTGGCCACATGACTGGGAGTACCAGGTAACTTTATTTCTCGACATATTGACAGATTTTGGGTAACTTTCAGTTTATGGAAACGTATTTTACAGAAGCTACACTATCTTTATCAATCCATTATTCCTTCACAGCAGGCCATACAATGCTCTGTCCATTTAGCTATCTGGATAATAACTTCATTCAACTTGGGATCATCTTTAAACCAGAGTTATTCTCTGATCTTCTGAATATTGTACTTCAACACAAAATTATCCCTAATCCTTTCTTCAACATAGTCACCAAATGCCAACATGAAGCAACATTTCCTAGGGCAGTAGCATAATCTTCTCCGGCTTCATCTCTACCTTATTGCATTATGCAAACATGAAAATGCACCAGCATAGTGCATAATCTAGGCAAAATATGTATGTCCAGCTTTTTTAAAGCAATATCAAATTATTTTAAAGTGGATAATGTTGAATCCGGGTAATCAACTGATAAATCAGAGAAATTCTCAAATGTGTCTTTGGTCCTCTGCTCTTAAGCAATGTATATGCATAGAGGTTTTATTTCCAGAAGAAATATTGGAACCACAAACCTTTAATTAGTTAATAAATACTTTTTCCCATGTGGAATATTGCACAATTGGTTTCACCAGGTGATGGCAAGAAAAAACGGAGATGTAGAAATGTTTTGCATTTTGAAATATGTCTAAGACACCCGAAAAATATTATGTAATATAAAAAGGAAAAAATCAGACCAGAGAAATTTAAAAAAACACCCTACAAGATGCCGATTTAAAAGACCAAGCCCGTAAAAAATAATGAGTTAGAAGAGCTGCAGTCAGCTATCTCGATGCTGGCCTTGAGAACTGAGCACTGTGTGTTGGCTGGAGATTTCAACTTTCATATGGATGAGGGAGAGGACCCTGAGGTGATTAAATTGATCGATAATACGGCCCCCCTCGGCCTTGTCCCTTACCTCTCCGGTCCAACACATGAGAGGGGCCATACCCTAGATCAGGTTTTCTCTACGCTCCCCTTAGAGGGGTTAGAACTTCTACCGGTGCTTTGGTCTGACCACAGATTGGCCAAATTCTATGCGCCAGGCTCTGAGAAACCCTCTAGTACTATCCTCAGACAGCAGGGACTAGGATCGAGGGCCTTCTATCGGGTGACCCCAGAGATGCTAGCTCAGGCTTCTCTTGATCATCCCTGCCCCCTTTCGGGTGACTTGGATCGGGACCTAGAGTCTCTGCAGGCGTGGCTGACGGACAGGCTAAATGATCTAGCCCCTGTGAGGACACCCCGAGCAACATCGAAGCAGGTTTCTGCCCCTTGGTTTACGGAAGCACTGTCAGCTTCTCGCCGGCAGTGCAAGGTGGCTGAGAGGGCGTGGCGCTCACATTACGATCCGGCGGCCAGGCTTGCTTATAGGTCCACGATTAAAACATACCATCGTGATATCCTCCTTGAGAAAAAGGGTTATTTTGCCAGGAGGATAGAGGCTGCCTCCAATTCCTGCAAGGAGATCTTCTCCATTGTGAGGGAGTTTACAACCCCTCGGTCTAATTTAAACCAGGGCGCGCCCACCGAGTCGTGGGTCTCTGCTCTGGCCAACTTTTTCACGGCTAAGATAAAGTTGATTCAGGACTCCTTCCCCTCAAGGATGGTTGAAGCGTGCCCCAGCTTCGTGGATGGACCAGTTCCATCGGCTCCCTTGGAGTCCATCTTGGCCGTTTTTCTGCCTATTTCAGCTGCATCGTCATTGGCACTTATGGCTAATCTTAAATCTGGGTCGCCTCTTGACCCATGCCCTGCCAAATTCCTGGCGAAAATGGCGGCGGTTGTAAATCCTTTGGCTAATCCACTCCTGAATCTCTCTTTGTGTGAGGGGGTGGTCCCGCTGGCTTGGAAACAGGCGATGGTGATCCCCCTCCTCAAGAAGCCTGGCCTAGACCAAGGCGTTGGCCAATTATAGGCCTATTTCTCTTCTGCCTGCGCTGGCCAAGATCGTGGAGAAGCACGTGCATACCGTGCTCTCTGGCTTTTTAGAGACCAACGATCTGCTTCATCCCACTCAATCGGGCTTCCGCCCCAATCTAAGCACCGAGACGGCGCTTTTGGAGGTGTCTGAAGCCATTAAGGAGGTACTGGATTCTGGAGGCAAAGCTATGCTTGTCATGCTTGATTTGTCGGCGGCCTTTGACACCGTCCCCCACGAGGGTCTCCTCGTCAGACTTCATGAGATCGGTCTGAGGGGGACGGTGCTCAGCTGGTTTAGATCTTTCTTAGCGGGCCGTCGACAAACGGTCTGGGCCTCGCCAAGCTCTGCCATGATGCCGCCTTTGGGAGTCGGAGTCCCGCAGGGCTCTGTGCTGAGCCCGACTCTTTTTAACATCTTTATGACTCCATTGGCGGCACTGGCGGCGTCTCTGGGGGCCCAGATCGTATCCTATGCCGACGATACCCAGCTCCTCTTTACGTGTGGGAAAGGAGAGGATTTTGACGGAGAGAGTATTCGTGAGTGCCTTGGGGCTGTTTTCAAATGGTTCCAGCTGAACAGCCTCAAATGTAACTCAGGCAAGTCCGAGGTACTCTTCTTCGGTTGTACTTCTGATCCTGATTGGCAGGCATGGTGGCTTATTAATATGTTTCCTCCTGCACATTCCTCCCAGCAGGCAAAAAATCTGGGAATCAAGATCGACAATGGTCTGACGATGAGATCTCAGATTCTCGGTCTTACGGGAACATGTTTTGGCCTCCTCAAGATGCTCCGGAAGTTTCTTCCTTTGCTTTCAGAAGAGCACAGGAGGATCACCGTGCAGGCCTTAATTGGCTCCAGATTGGATTATTCCAACGTCCTATATCTGGGCCTACCGGAGTATCTTTTACAGCGCCTTCAGGTGGTGCAGAACTCGGCTGCTCGGGCTATTTTCTGCCTTCACAGGCGAGCCAGAGTGTCCAGCCTTTTGCAGTCGCTTCATTGGCTGCCTATCCGTAAGCGGATAGTTTTCAAGGCGTTGACACTGGCTCATAAGGCTCTTTATGCCTCGGGCGTGATCCAGCGGCCTATAGAAAATATATCATAAACAACGCTACCCAACTTCATAACCTAAAAACAAAATTCTATACTAAATTATGGACCCATTTATAAACCTGACATATTTTTGGGCCTACTGAATCAGGTGGTCGGATTAAATCTATATACACCTAATTTACAAACTATATACAATATTATACATTAGCGGAAAGAATATTGTCATTATAACAAATCTTAACTATTTAAACGACCACCATTGGCGACGTGATCTAGCTAATAGTAACCTACACTTCTGAATAATCAAGACCAGCTTGTTTGTCAAAAGTAAGATTTTATTTACTAAATTATGGTATTTCAATTGATAGTTTTATAAAAGAAATTTATTAGCATTAAAGCAAGCATGATTGTAAAGAAACGTGAGAAAAATACAATTTAAGCAATTGAATCAAAGTTAAATTAAGTATTTAAAGTTAAGCATTTCTAAAACCTAAGTCCCTAACTGAGCTAAATAGATAGAAATTAAAGTAAAGTTCTTTGAGGATTCTTACGTGCTCCACGCAATGTCCGACAGCACTTCACCCTCATCGGAAAGTCAGAAAGCAGCAGCCAGCCCATCCCTAAGGGCATGACTTTTTATACCTTTCTACGCTAACTAAACTACGCAAAGGAAAGTTTTCAGAAATCTTCGACGTCCCATTGGCTGAGAGTGACAAGTGACATGTCACCCACATTTCAAATCTTCCATTAGGTCACTTTTCTTAAGGACCATTGTCCTTTCCGAATGCAACCAGGAGCTTCCTAGGTTTGCAACAAATGTACAATAATGTTCTCACTGCTTCCAATTGATTTCCGCGGATGCCAAGTTAAGGGCTGACAAAATGTTCTTTTTCGACCTTGGCCACGTCCGACAGAATGATGATAGCACGTCAGTTTTTGCTTTGTGAATGCAGCTTTTGACGAACACTTTATTTCAGAATGGGCGTCTCGTGACTTTTGCAGAAGTAAAATTCAGCTTTTTTGTAACTCGAGCAAACTAGGCCCAAAAGCAGGCAACTTATGCTTTCTAGTATAAAACAAACACAAGAAAAGTATTAATGTAAGAAATAATGTAGATTCTGTATCCACCCCAGGATTTACTAATTAATTAACCCACCCGATTAATCAAATGTTACCTAGCAAATGCAAACAAATAAAGCAGCGTTTATATCTACCAGTCTTCATTAATCCATGAGACTTATGTGCACCTAGAATAGTAGAAATGACATCACACAGACAAGGAAAAGCAAAACAAGCACATGCTTCTTTTAAGTTTGCAGCAGTTAGTAGTGACAAAAACGAAAACAATAAATTATTTTATTATTTTGCACGAACAAAAAGATGCAACAATTATGCACGTTTATGAGCACACATGTTAGTCCCCCCATGTGTAAAGTTTAATCTAAGTTGTATTAGCACGACATATCACAAATCATTAATATTATTATTCATGTTATGGAAATGTGACTTCACGAGTTTAAACAAAATTTTGTTTTCTATCTCGCTCCATCAACTCCCTCATCTGGTGATTAACAAATCACCACACCAGCACCCAAAATTATGGTAATTTAAACTTCCGAGAAATCGATTCAAATTCATTTGTATCAGTAATCCTAAAAGTCTGTTTCTGCATAATCTTTGGAATTAGCATAACGCTCTCTATGTAACTCCTGTAATTCGATCTCCCTTTCTTCTTCTTTTCTAAATTTATAGATTCTTTTCTTTTCTTTCAACTGCTTCTTTCTTTTATGTAACAAACAACCTATTTTGGTCAAAATAAAAATGAATACTATTATAAACAAAGGTGCCAGAATCTTGCCAAGAATTGAACTTCCAATATCGTGAAACCAGTTTTTAATTGCTTGGAACCTTTTTGAAAGTTTCCCTGTAAAATCATCTTCTTCTAAAGGAATTATCTCTGAATGCATTTGTGTAATATTCTTGATATACATTTCAATATTCTTACTTTCGTCAGGTATATATGTGCAACAATGTTGTATATGTAAAATGCCACAGACTCCTCCCTCTTTTGCTAGAAGTATGTCTAAAGCAAGGCGGTCTTGAATTACCATGGATCTAATTGCAATAACTTCAACATTCACTAATTGAAACCCATCAGCTGTGTCAGTTGATAATCTATCAACTATAGTGGACAATTTTCTGATTCTCCCTGCATTTAAGGTTATACCAACAAAAGGTATTACTGCTTGAAAAATATCTCCCAGAACTTCAGTAAAAGTTTCTCTTTTAACTCTATTTACATAATTATGAATTTTAAATAATCCTTCTGAATCTCTGTCAACATGAAACACTTTAGGAAAAACAATTCCCACATAACAAGTTCCATACCAGTGGTCTGGAAGGTTGTAGTAGGCTTTGTCACCACAAACAAAATAAATCCCAGGAAAGATTGGATCCTTTCCACCTTTGAATCCCCAACCTCCCAAAATCTGATAAGTATCTTCACAGTTACTTGCACCTACAAAGTAATTATCAAAAAGTGTGTTATCTCTCCTAATGCAAAGCTTTCCACTAACTGGTTTGTCTATGTGAATTGCAATATTTTCAAGCATTTTGCCATTTAACTTTTCATCCTCTTTCTGCCAGAATCTAGACTTAGTCTGCTTGACTAATTCATTCCTCTTATAAATTGCTCTTCTCTCCTCAACCATATTCAAAAATTTCTTTCCTTCAGCACTTAATTTACAAGTTAGATTATTTTTATAAGCATACTCATAAGTGAGTTCGTTAGTAACTAGGAAAAATTCTCTCATTTGTTTTGCTTTCTTATGCTTATTTAAAGCGTTTTCAATCTTAATATTTGCAAAAATCTCGTCAAAATCTGAATAGTAATATTCTAAGCGTCCAGTTTGATAAAATAAGCTAGTTAACACACTACATGTTACACCATAAGTGAGAGGAAGCATATTATATGTTACTCCCTCAGAAACAGAAGCAGGTAACTTAACGCAGACGTAGCAGTCTTTTGCATCCATTACCTTAACATATTCACTCAATAGCTTTGTGAATGTATTACTTGAAAAATCACTAATTGATTTATCTTGATGAATGTTAGGCTGATGATCAATAACTTTTGCAGACGCACTATGTTTAGTTTGGCTAACCAGAGCTTTGCTTGTTATGTTAACTTTGTGTAATTCTCTGTTCATCTCCAAAGGGATAATCACAGCTAAAACCAACCAGAGCAGAATCAAAATGAGCAGACACACCAGAGTCATCTTACAGCATCTCTTAAAAACAGAACACTTTGAAGTGCTCTCCTTAACATAAGGCATTTTTGGTTAGTTTAGCCTCAAAATAAAACAAAATTTTTAAAATCTAAATTTATATTTACACCCTCCTTTTAAAATATATTTTTTTTTTTTTTTTTAAAACCTTAAACAAGATTTCTTCGACCTTATGTCATACATAAGTTTTCTTCAACTAAACAGTTTTTCTTCGACCTTGTGTCAACTAACAAATTTTCTTCAGCCTCTTGCCAATTTAATATTTCTGTACTTCAATCATTGTCACTAATTTCTTGGACTTCGTCTTCTTCTTCACTACTACCATATATGTCAATAACAGGTGGAATTACTAAATAAGTCCACTCAGGAGACTTGTATTTTTGGTTTGGTCTTACTATTCTTTTTCCTTTTCTCGACACCACTTCAATTTTCCTTCCAACTCCAGCTTCTTTTCCAGGACTCTTTTGACTACTGATTTCTTCGACTTGTTCTTTTGGTTTCTTGATCAATCTGACTCTCAATCTTCCACCAGGTCAGTAGTCTGCTTTTCTCACGTACTTCTTCTTTGGTTCAGAATTATTTGATTCTGACTTCCAAGTCCTTTTCTTTCTGTTTTCACTTTCACCATCCACGTCACTTTCTTCAGTTTCGTAGTCTGAAATTTCAATTGACTCAGGAACTTCTCTATTCGGCAATTTCACTCCTTCAGGAACTTCACTTTGTTTTCCATCACTGGTACTCGGTAATTCGTCTTCCTCCTCTTCTTCAATTACCCCCAACTTCCCAGATTTCGGATTTCTGTTCCTTACTTCAGAGTTTGTTCTCTGCCTTTCGATACTCTCCTGGTCTGAAACTTCTTTTTGTTCTGCTTCTTTGTCTTCGATAGAGACAACCGAATCCTCAGTTATCTTTCCCTTTAACAGATTCTCTTCACCTTCAGAATCTATTTCAATGATTTCCAAGTCTTTTCTTGTCAAATTTCCATTCACTGGCACAGTTTCCAGATGTCGACTTTCTTGTCGATCTTCAGAATCTGGATTTATTTCACCTTCTGTTTCGCCTTCTGCTTCAGAATCAGAATCATCTGTGGTATCACTTTCAACATCAGAACTCTCAGGAGTTGGTACTGGAATTGTATGACTAGGATGAATCCAGCGTTTCAATCCTCTGCACTTTACAGCATTAGTAGTGATCAAAATTATCTGCCTAGGCTTCTGCCATCTAGGAGCTAGACAATTCCTTCTCCGATGTACTTTCGTTCTGACCCAATCGCCAGGTCTCAGATCATGTGTCAAAACCTTTTCATTTGATTGTGCTTCAGTTCCCACCTGATTAGACACAGAAGTTACCATATCAGATAACCTTTTACAGTAATCCAAAATAGCACTGTCATTTATGCTCAACAGTTTACCTACAGGTACAAAAGCTTGCCTCATAACTCTTCCCATAAAAATTTCATGAGGACTCAAACCTGTCTTTTTATCTGGTGTACTTCTTAATGACATCAAAACAAGTGGAAGAGCATCAGTCCACTTTACACCTGTTTCAAGACACATTTTTCCAATTCTGTTTTTAATTGTTCCATTAATTTGTTCAACCACCCCTGATGCCTCTGGTCTGTATGCACAGTGTATTTTCTGCTCAATGCTCAAAGCTTCGCAAATTAACTTCATCAGTTTGTTATCAAAGTGGCTTCCTCCATCACTCTCAATAGTGACTGGAAAACCGTACCTTGGGATGATTTCTCTGAGCATTAGTTTTGCTACTGTAATTGAATCACAATGTCGTGTAGGGAAAGCCTCTACCCATCTTGAAAATAAGCAAACAATTACAAGCACATATTTCAAACAATTGTGTAAGGGCATTTCAATGAAATCCATTTGTAACCTGGTAAAGGGACCACCCTCTCGACCAATTATTCCTGTCCCCACCACTGATTTTCTGTTTGGATTCATTTGTTGGCATGACAAACACCTTTGACAAAAAGATTCTGCAATAGTTCTGAACTTAGTATTGAACCATGTTTCTCTGAAAAGTCTAACCATAGAATCTCTTCCTAGATGTGCTGGACCATGATATAATCTGGCCATGTCAGCAATCAAGCAATTTGGTAAGACTACTCTGCCATCTTTGTAAACCCACACTCCATCTTCTTCACGTGGTCTACAATCTGATCTTAACCACAAGTCTTTTTCTTCATCTTCTGCTTCATTTTGTAAATCTCTAATCTCATGCCATGTTTCTACAACTGTTGTTAGCATTAATGAATTTGAATCAGTTTCTTTACTCCTTTCCCGATTGTATGAATAATTTTTTCTTGCGCAGTATTTAGCTGTTTCATCTGCGAAGGCATTGCCCTTGGAAATATAATCAATTCCTCTAGTGTGCGCTGCACACTTAACAATGGCGATTTCTTTCGGCAATTGTATTGCTTCAATTAATCTCCTAATGAAAACAGCATTTTTAATTGGTGATCCTGCTGATGTCATGTATCCTCTCTGTGACCAGAGTTGTCCAAGTTTTCCTGTAAAATCATCTTCTTCTAAAGGAATTATCTCTGAATGCATTTGTGTAATATTCTTGATATACATTTCAATATTCTTACTTTCGTCAGGTATATATGTGCAACAATGTTGTATATGTAAAATGCCACAGACTCCTCCCTCTTTTGCTAGAAGTATGTCTAAAGAAAGTCAAGACAGCGATTCTGATGATTATTGCTGACGGTGCCCGAGAGAGGAGGAAGAGTGTGTTGTTGGAGCCACTCTTGAGGTTGACCAGTCTGGTCCTTTTGTAAACGGGAAAGTTAATGATGTAGACATCACTTTTCTAGTGGACACTGGTGCTACCCGTTCTACTGTTAGATCAGTGGAAATTGAAAACCTACCTCTCTCTGGGGATACCATCCAAGTTGTCGGAGTAAGTAATCAGCAAATTAAAACTGACTTAACTGATCCAGTTCCAGTTGAAATTGGAAATTACAGAGACAAACACAGATTTGTGGTTTGTAATAGTAGTCCAGTGAATCTATTGGGCAGAGACATCCTATGTAAAATGAATTGCAGAATATATTGTTCTCCTGATGGAGTTGAGTTACAAACAATGGAGGAAGATGGTTTATACAGAATGACAATGATGATGATGGAAGCAGAAGAAACAAAATTGTTTCCTGCATTTGAAGAAAAGGATTTACCTGAAGAACTCAAGGAAACAGTGAAATCTGAAATATGGGATTTTACTGGGAACGAGATGGGTCTAATGAAAAATGTAGATCCAGTAAAAATTACATTGAAACAGGGAATAGAATTTCCTAACATTCCACAGTATAAAATGAAAACAGAAACAATTGAAGGTATTACACCTATAATTGAAAAATTAATCAAACAGGGTGTATTAAAAGAAATGGAGAGTAGTCCTTGTAATTCACCAATTATGGGAGTTAAAAAGTCTAATGGAACATTTAGAATCGTACAAGATTTGAGAAAGGTTAATCAAATTGTCATTCCATGTTGTCCTGTGGTTCCAAATCCAGCAGTAATTCTATATCAGATTCCACATGATGCTGAATGGTATACAGTCATTGATCTTTGCAATGCATTCTTTACTGTTCCCTTACATCCAGACAGTTATGAAATCTTTGCTTTCAGATTCCAAGGTAAGACCCTCGGATGGTCAAGAATCCCACAGGGCTATACAGAAAGTCCTTCAATCTTTAATGAACTGTTAAAAAGATCATTAGAAGACCTAGACTTACCTGGTAGGTCAACGTTAGTGCAGTATATTGATATAGAAAATATATCATAAACAACGCTACCCAACTTCATAACCTAAAAACAAAATTCTATACTAAATTATGGACCCATTTATAAACCTGACATATTTTTGGGCCTACTGAATCAGGTGGTCGGATTCAATCTATATACACCTAATTTACAAACTATATACAATATTATACATTAGCGGAAAGAATATTGTCATTATAACAAATCTTAACTATTTAAACGACCACCATTGGCGACGTGATCTAGCTAATAGTAACCTACACTTCTGAATAATCAAGACCAGCTTGTTTGTCAAAAGTAAGATTTTATTTACTAAATTATGGTATTTCAATTGATAGTTTTATAAAAGAAATTTATTAGCATTAAAGCAAGCATGATTGTAAAGAAACGTGAGAAAAATACAATTTAAGCAATTGAATCAAAGTTAAATTAAGTATTTAAAGTTAAGCATTTCTAAAACCTAAGTCCCTAACTGAGCTAAATAGATAGAAATTAAAGTAAAGTTCTTTGAGGATTCTTACGTGCTCCACGCAATGTCCGACAGCACTTCACCCTCATCGGAAAGTCAGAAAGCAGCAGCCAGCCCATCCCTAAGGGCATGACTTTTTATACCTTTCTACGCTAACTAAACTACGCAAAGGAAAGTTTTCAGAAATCTTCGACGTCCCATTGGCTGAGAGTGACAAGTGACATGTCACCCACATTTCAAATCTTCCATTAGGTCACTTTTCTTAAGGACCATTGTCCTTTCCGAATGCAACCAGGAGCTTCCTAGGTTTGCAACAAATGTACAATAATGTTCTCACTGCTTCCAATTGATTTCCGCGGATGCCAAGTTAAGGGCTGACAAAATGTTCTTTTTCGACCTTGGCCACGTCCGACAGAATGATGATAGCACGTCAGTTTTTGCTTTGTGAATGCAGCTTTTGACGAACACTTTATTTCAGAATGGGCGTCTCGTGACTTTTGCAGAAGTAAAATTCAGCTTTTTTGTAACTCGAGCAAACTAGGCCCAAAAGCAGGCAACTTATGCTTTCTAGTATAAAACAAACACAAGAAAAGTATTAATGTAAGAAATAATGTAGATTCTGTATCCACCCCAGGATTTACTAATTAATTAACCCACCCGATTAATCAAATGTTACCTAGCAAATGCAAACAAATAAAGCAGCGTTTATATCTACCAGTCTTCATTAATCCATGAGACTTATGTGCACCTAGAATAGTAGAAATGACATCACACAGACAAGGAAAAGCAAAACAAGCACATGCTTCTTTTAAGTTTGCAGCAGTTAGTAGTGACAAAAACGAAAACAATAAATTATTTTATTATTTTGCACGAACAAAAAGATGCAACAATTATGCACGTTTATGAGCACACATGTTAGTCCCCCCATGTGTAAAGTTTAATCTAAGTTGTATTAGCACGACATATCACAAATCATTAATATTATTATTCATGTTATGGAAATGTGACTTCACGAGTTTAAACAAAATTTTGTTTTCTATCTCGCTCCATCAGGCGCGAAATATCTGCAACGGAGGCTTACCTTTTATCGCCCGGCCCGATCTCTGCGATCCGAATCTCTCTTCCTTGCGGTGGTCCCTCGAGTAAAAAGGGCCCGCATAGGGGGTCGCTCCTTTAAGCTGAAGGCATCGCAGCTTTGGAATGCCTTGCCACTGACTCTACGCAGCATCTCTAATTTGCTGGCCTTTAGTAAGGGCCTTAAAACTTGGCTCTTTGTCCTCTAGCATGTTCCCTCCTTGGATTTCCCTTTTATTCTACTGTGTTATGTTTGTACCCTTACGAGCTGCCAATAAAAAGCGCCGGGACACTCCATCGGAGTAGCCGTGCGCTATAGAAATCAAAAATAACATAACATAACATAACAATAGCCAACAAATATAAACTCACAATAGTGCAGTACACTATTAAACCAAGTTTATGTTCACAGCTTTCAAGATGAAGAGACAAATCTAAAATGTGTTAGCTGGAAAACACACTGCAAATTCCTTTCGACTGAGGTTTCAGATAAGAAATTTCAGTTTCAGTACTGCAGACGTTCTGTAGATAGGTAGAGGCAGAAGCATGCAGCCAATACTATGTATGAGGATAATCGCATCGCAAATGTAAGGAATCGCAAAATTTGCAGTTCCTTAAGTTTGCGTAAGCATTTAAGTAATCGCAAATTGCGATTCCTTAAATGCTATGTATGATGCACCCAAGTTGTGCGATTTCTCATTAGGAAATTGCAAATTACCATCAACTTCAAGTTGGTGGTGACTTGCGATTTCTTTCCCAAATGCACTTTTTGGCATTTGCAAAGGTGCCATGTATGTGCGCCATATGTGCACACATGTTCATTTCAGGGGTGCATCAGGGTGTCCTTATGACACCCTTATGACACCCTTGCACCCTTGAAATTATTCTCAATTTGCAATTCTCAAATTGCGAATCGCAAATTGGGAATGACTTCCCATTCATTCCCATGGGCCTCCTGGCTCCTAGAAATGAATGGGAAAGTATTCCTCAATTGCGATTTCGCAATTTGCTAATCGCAATTAAGGAATACTAAGAATTCGCAAAAAAATTGCGATTTCTTTGATACATTTTGCAATTCTCAAATAGAGATTTCTAAAAAATCGCTGTTTGGGAATCTCAAATGAGGATGTTGATACATATGGCCCTTAGTGAGGTAAAGAAAGATAATCACATTTTTGGCAAGAAACAACAAAATGCAACTAAATTTAAAGTATTTCTGGCAACAGAAAGGAGCTTTTCCCCGATGGTGTCTAGTGAGGCTGGTGGCAGCATATTGCAGACAGGACTTACAACAACTAAATTCGCAAATTCTAATAAAACTGTTAAACAGAGTGCCTCCACACCAGCTAAGAGTTCAGGGCCAGGGGATTTAGATATGGACAGGGAACTTTTAGTAAAGAAATGCAAAAATAAAAGAGCAGTTGCAGTTTATATGGCGAGTGACACAATCACAATCAGTGGAGCTGGCGTAAGGGGCAGCGAAGAGGGATTCTCCTCATAGACCCGCAGCAAGGAAGCCCGGGTAACCCCTACGTTACAAACGGTCTCATGGAGTAATAAACTCCTTACTAAACAGTCAGCTAAATAGCGGTTGTTGAGCAGGTACATTGACATACCTTCACTTGTAAATATCACTTTTTGTAATATTCAAAAACAAGATTAGAAAAACGTGAGTAAGGTGGGGATTTGTGTACCCCAGTCCTGAAGAAGATGTTTTTACATCGAAACATGTTGACACACACAAGGAGGCGGCGCACATAATACTACGCCACACCTCCTCATGTACCCTTTTAATAGTACCAACTCGGGGACCAATTAAAGTTTATTTGCAACCCCACGAGTCAGGTCCTTTTTAAATCTCCACTCACTATCCTCAACCCCACCACAGCACTCACATATATATAAAAAATACCTCACAATACACCACACATAGTCAAGAAGTGCTCCCGCGTAATCGTTGGTCGCAGCACGCCCTATCCCGTAGAGGGATACGATGACCCCGATGATGAAGCATGACACCAAGGGGCCTGTTGGTGTGTGAGGGGTACCCAAAAACATCAAACATGTTCCCAACCATAGTAGGGACACTGTTAACCCATTACTTAATGGATTCCTCTTGTTTATAAATGTAACTCAGGGAGAACGAATCCATTCCCAGGTAATATAGTCTCTCTCTCCTTCTTTTTGTTTAAAATTGGTTTATTGTGAAAAGTCCCCAGACAGATCAGTGGCGATATTCAAATATTTAGACACAATAAGGAAAGCTTATTCTGAATTTGGAGGGTACGCTTGGCTACATTACGATGAGGAGTTCTGAACTAGATTAGTTTTAATTCCTGAAAAACCATGGGGGGAGGTGGATAACGAGCTCTGAGTTCAATGAATGTACCCTCAGAGGCCTCCACCTTCTATGCACACCGCAAATGGCCTGGCGGTTCCATATCAGCCTTTTCAGAACAGACCCACCGGGGGAGGGGTGGGGAGTTGAAATAAATCTCAAACATTTGTGTCTAGTGCTTGCTGGAACTTTAACAGGGGCTACTGTCAGAAAAACCCTTGCAAATAAAAACACGAGTGCTCCAGGTGCGGTGGGAAACATGCCATTTTGCAATGCTTTGAGGACCAGTCCAGTTGGGGAGATTTTAACCAGAATAGAAGGAGACGCTATGCATTTTACCCTGGGAACAAGGGCTTTTACACCAATTTATGTGGAAACATTATGCCATTGGTTTACATTTTATCCTGAGACAAACGAAGCAACAATGTTGGAATGGGGTTCAGAGAGGGGTTTAGGCTAGGTTATCAAGGGCCTAGATGCCGCAGATTTCCTTGAAAACTAAAATCTGAAAAGAAATTCCCTCAACTGGTGAGAAAGAAGCTTCTATTGGAAGTGTAAGAAGGGAGAATGGCAGGTCCTATTGATTATTGGCCATTCCCAGACCTTATTATTTCTCCCTTAGCCGTAATTCCCAAGAAAAGTGAAGGGGAATTTAAAAAGATGCAACATTTATCATGGCCTCAAGGTCTCTCTTTCAATGATTTTATCGCCAAATAGGATTCCATGGTCAAATTTGCTTCCATTGACACAGCTTTGGGCATAATAAGAAAAATGGGTGCCGACACGGTGCTTGCAAAATGTGACTTCAAATCTGCCTTTCCGCTATTACCAGTGAATCCATTAGACTTCTCTCTGCTGGGTATCTATTTTGAAGGACATTTTTTCGTGGATAAAGCGCTCCCCATATGCTGCGCAATTTCTTGGATGTGACACATTACCTAGATTACTTTTTATTTATGGGAGCTGCGGGCTCCCAACAGTGTGAAAAGGCATTAAGAGAATTCAAATTGGTGGCGAAAGAGTTGGGGGTGCAACTGGCAGGTAAAAAAAAGCAAAGGTTCTAATTGTTGCTTAACATATCTGGGCATTGAGATAGATACGATAAAAATGGAAGCTAGACTTCCGAACAAGAAAATACTGGAGATGACAAGTATATTAGAGCATGCAAGAAAGTGTCATAGGTTGACAATGTCTAAGGTTCAATGCTTATTGGGTCATCTAAATTTTGCTTGCTGTGTAGTAAGGGCAGGTAGAACCTTTTGTAGTCGACTTGGTTTTTCCATGTCAGGTGTTAAGCTGCCACATCACAGAATCAGAATATCTGCTAACATGAGAGCTGACTTCGAAGTGTGGCTAATGTTCTTAAGAGCATTTAATGGCTTCATAATCTGGTCATTAGACAAAGATTTTGTCTGGCAGGTGCAACTACATTCAGATGCTTCTGGCGCAAATGGATTTGCTCTGTTTTGGGACAGAAAATGGTGGGTGGAACATTGGCCAGCTATATGGGTTTCAGAAAAGAAAAGCATTGCATTTCTTGAGTTTTTTCCATTAATAGCTGCATTGGCAGTTTGGGGGAAGAATCTAGAAAACAGGACAGTGTTGTATCATGTAGATACCAGTAGTGGATTTGGTAAAAGGTCAGAGGGCCAAAGATAAACAATTATTGAAGCTTTTACAAAGATTCATGTTGGGCTGCCTAATGTTTAACATAGAAGTCTAGGTAAGACACATACCTGTAGTTGACAATATCATTACAGATGCGCTATCTCGTTTTCAGTGGCAGAGATTCCATGGTTTGGTGCCCGGAGCAGATCTGCAGAAGACTCAGGTGCCCAACAGGGTATAGGATTCAGCAAACTGAAAGCTCAGCAACTTATTGAAAACTCTCTGACAAAAAGCAACAAATTGGCCTACAGGAGAGCATGGTTAGAGTTCCTAGATTCGGGCGCCTATTATAGAGCTAATGCCAATGAAGGGAGGAAGAAACGTAGGGATGAAATAATTAAATTCATTATGATCAACGTAGAAAAGAATATTTCTTCAACAACAGTAGCAGAGAAATTAGCAGGTGTGACCTTTTATGGGAAGTTCTTTAGGGGATACGAACCATCAGCGGGGGAAATGTGTAGGAGAATACTACAAGGTTGGGCAAAAATAAAAAAGAGAGGTCAATTTAAGCAAGAGCCAATCTCTCGCAAACTTTCATATAACATAACAAAAGGTTTGAGATTGATCTGTTTCTCTGATTTTGAATATTGTTTATTCAAGCTATGCATGATCTGGCTCTTATTTTTTAGCGCTTTCAGAATATACGAATTGTTGGGAAAAGTAAAAAATGATGACCCCAAAGTTAAAAATGTTTCTCTTGTTAAGAATTCCATAGGTATTTTTTTCAAAAGTTTCAAAACGGATCAAATTGGTAAGGGTTCCAAAATAATTTTGCAAAGAATGAAAGGACCATTATGCCCTATTTAAGCTTGGTTGGAATTTCTAGAGGTGGGAGGCGCTGCTTTTCAATTTGTATTTAGGCATCAAGATGGCTCCCCTCTCAAGACTTCCCAATTGCTGCCAATTCAGAGAAAGAGTGTAAAGAATTTAGGTGTGAACCCGTTGAACTTTGGTACTTATTCATTTAGAATTGGTGCTGCTTCAGAAGCCGCTAGGTGGGGGTTTTCACTCAGCAATGTAAAGAAGCTGGGGCGTTGGTCTTCAGACTGTTGCCTAAGATACATTAAAGATTTAGATACTGAAGTACATGACCAAGCATATTAATTGTTATTTCTTTTCAGGTTTGGCCCCTGGTTTCAAATTGTAACAAAAGCACGTATGGATAGTTGGACATACATTCATTCGCTAAGCGGGCTGCAAAGCAAGCAGAGAAGACACATTTTGGGAAAAATATGGGTTTTCGTTCTGATGAAGTTTCTGTTGTTTGGTTGGGGAAAAGTGACATGAAGTGGGGTCAATTAATGCCTTTGATGAGTGAAATGTCTTTTATTAGTAAACCTGAAATTATATTAATTCACCTGGGGGGAAATGATTTGGTGCAGCTGCCGAGCTGGGGTTGCTCATAGAAATGAAAGCTGATTTGGAATTGTTAGCAAAAATATGGGCCAGCTCAAAAATCATCTTGACAGCACTGATGCTACGCAGAGTCTGGAGGGGGAGGAGAGATTCACTGCGGTAGAATGGGCACGGAGAAAAGTGAACAAAGAATGACACCGCTTTTGTTCAATTAATTGCTTTTATTGGTTAGCCCATAGTGATATTACAAAAGAGGACTATCAATTTTTTCGTCACGATGGGGTGCATCTTTCTTTTATTGGCAACAAGATTTATACTCTGAATATAAAAGAAATGATTACAAGAATCTTTCAATTAAAAGCCTGGTGTTAACGATAAGCTGTTGGGCAACAGCTTTATTATATTTGTAGTCAACTTCTCTTATCCCCCACCATTCCTCCACCTTTTTTCCATTCTCTCATTCCTCCTCCCCTTTCACCCCCCACCATCACTCCTCACTAAGCAAGCAACAGTTTTCTAGTTTCAAAGTTCTTTACCTGGTAATTGTCTTATTAGGCAAAAGTTGTGAATAATTGATCTATCTTAAATAATAAAGTATTTCACCTGTTTGGCGACAGTGTGTGTTTTTATATAACAAAAACGTGTCAGAACAAAGAAAACTTTGGTATTTAAGCGTAATGGGGGACAGAAAAAACTCTTGGGTCAGGGTTTTTCCTGGTGGCAGAATTGGGGGAGATCAAGACAGGCAGGAACGGTTGGGGGCATTCTGAATAGCTTCAGACATAGGGAAAAAGGGAAGAAAGGAATGAGGCAAGAGGTAGGCCGGAGATGTAGATAGAGGTTGTGGAGGTGGATTAGTCAGAACAATGTTGGGGAAGGTTGTTCTGGGGAATTGTTTACGAGCGGGGGGGGGTGATAGAATTGAATATGTATTAGTAAGGCCTGATTTGCATATATGTATTACATGAAAATGCTTACCTGTCCAATAAAGCATAATTTTATCCCATTTTGGCCTGAGGATGTGCTTATTGCCTGATGAGGGCTCCTGGGGGTGGCATTCCCAAGAGCCCTAATGTAAGGTATGAATGTAATTCTTGCATTTATGTGTATATATATATATATATATTTATATATATATATATATATATATATTACCTACTGGCGGTCGCCAGTAGGTATATATAGTTAGGATTTTTTCTCTATGGGTTTTTTGAAAATTCTATGTCTAATAACTTTGGCGTTTGTGGACGGAATTGGCTGAAACTTTCAGGAAAATGGAACATTTTGTTTCTGAGCAGCCCTTGAAAATTTGGGGGGGGTTCGTCAAGGGGGGGCTGAGAAAAAAGGGGGGTCCCAAAACGTGTTTTTAACATTGAGTTTTCCATAGGGCGGTTGGCCTCACTTTTAGCCCGAACGGGTGAATGGATTTGCACGAAACTTGGCAAAATTGTAGGGACTGGTAGCCCGATGTGCCTTTTGTAGGTCTCAATATATGTGCTACAGTGGATTTTGAGAAATTAACGTTTAAAAAAAGATATATATCTGTAACAGCGGACCGGGCAGCGCTCCAGGACGCGTACTTTTCGCGCAACGGAGCTTTGTGAAGCGAAGCTGATTGGTTCTCCGGCGTCTGTCAACATTCCAAACAGTCCGTAGCGGCCGCCATCTTGTCTCTCGGTAGGATCGAGAGACAAGAGGAGGCCAAAGCGAAGGGGCAAATGACCATAAGGGGGAATAGTAGATCCTCGCTGACCCCCTACGTTTGATGTGGAGGTTTTAAAAGGGCTCCGCGGGGCAAAAAAAAAAAAAAATAATAATAATCGAACGGCTGAATGGATTTGCACGAAACTTGGCAAAATATTAGGGACTGGTAGCCCGATGTGCCTTTGCTAGGTCTCAATATATGTGCTCCAGTGGATTTTGAGAAATTAACGTTCAAAAAAAGATATATATCTGTAACAGCGCTCCGCTTCGCGTACTTTTCGCGTTACGGAGCTTTGCGAAGCTGATTGGTTCTCCGGCGTCTGTCAACATTCCAAACAGTCCGTAGCGGCCGCCATCTTGTCTCTCGGTAGGATTGAGAGACAAGAGGAGGCCAAAGCGAAGGGGGAAATGACCATAAGGGGGCATAGTAGATCCTTCCTGACCTCTTAGGTTTGATGTACCATTTTGTCAAGTTTGGTGTAATTCCGTTCAGCCATTCAGGCTGTAGACGTATGTAAATGTCCTATGGAAAATTGCATGGGGAAAACACATTTGAAAGTGTTGAAATTTAGAACCAATTAAAATGTTACTTTGGTTTTGTATTTGTGTGTGATGAAAGTTAATTGGTTATGTATATATGTCAAATGAGAGGAAACCACAGCCATTTTGTGATACTACTGTCTGAGGTACATTTGTGAGGAATTTTTGGTGGTGAATTTCTGGTGTTTGATTTACACAGTACTAACACTTCTGCTACTTTTAAAAAGGTGAGTTGTTAATTTGTAAGGGGAACTATGTTGTACACTTGAAGATAATTTGAAAAATGTTTTCTGTTATTTATTTGCAGTCCTTCTGTTATACTAAATACTTGATAAAGTTAGTTTTATATTATGTATTACTAAAAACGATAAATGAAAGTGATTATTTTTTTCTGCAATTTACAGCAAGCAATTTCAAAATAAAATGGCTCACAATGAAGAGACCGTGGCAATTTCTTTTGAATTGTCCACTACATTGATTGAAATTGAGAGCACCAATAATGAAATATTGTCACAAGGAGGACATGACTTGTATGATTCCATTAGATTGATTGAAATGGACAGCACCAAGAATGAAATATTGTCACAAGGAGATGACTTGAATGATTCCACTACATTGATTGAAATTGAGAGCACCAATAATGAAATATTGTCACAAGGAGGAGATGACTTGTATGATTCCATTAGATTGATTGAAATGGACAGCACCAATAATGAAATATTGTCACAAGGAGGAGATGACTTGAATGATTCCACTACATTGATTGAAATTGACAGCACCAATAATGAAATATTGTCACAAGGAGGAGATGACTTGAATGATTTTTTTGATCAATCTCTTGATGGCGAATTTATCGAGTGTTTGGAGACCATAGAGTTACAAGAATCATCATTGGAGACTTTTAATGAGGACATTGCTGATGAGGACATGTTACTAGTTCTTTCAAATTTAGAAAATTCTGAAGAATAAATTTATATTTAGAAATCAAAAATTGTTTGAGACATTATTCATTTTTATTTTTAATTTATGAGGTTGTAGCGAAGTGATTGTAGTATAAAATGAGACTTATAGTATAGAGTGCAACATTTTTATGTTACATGGTAAGTTTACTCATATTTACTTCCCTTCTGCCACTATATTATCTCCAATGTGTATTTGACATCTCTTCTTCATCTCCGGCCTCCTTTCTCTCACTGTGTGTCTCCGATGCATCTTATCGCTGCTATTTTGTGTAATTACAGAAGAGAGTAAAATAAAATAGTTCGGGACGTGAAAAGGGGGCAAAGTAGAGTACTCCTCACCCCCTAGGCCTTTTTAGGCGGTCCCAAAAGGATCAGTTTCTGCTTTCCTGAGAGATTATGGTATGAGTTCCATATACCACAATAACTTGCATTACAACATGCAAGATATCTATCTCCTATTACCAACTTTTGGAGATATTCGCGCTAAGCGCGAATATCTCCAAAAAGTAACACCTGCCCTGAGCAGTTCTTAGCCATGTTATCCAATGGGAGGTGGATAACATGGCTAAGAGCATTAGCTCGGTAATGCATGAATATCGCTGAGTTTTTAGCGATATTCATGCATTGCGGCCGTTTATTATCGCATTTGCGATAAACCTTGATAATAGCAAGGTTTATCTTCGATAATTTCTGACGATGCTTAGTGGTAAAAAATTGGTTGGTAAGCATCGTTAGCGATAAATATCGCATAACTTTGGTAATATGCCCCAACGTCTGTTAACGTTCGATTCGAAGGAAATGAGGAAGTGTTGAAAAACATTGTCTGCGCCATCTTTGAAATGCCACACTTTTGTCGTGCACGGCAGCCATTTTAGATGTCTTGACCAGACCCACTCTCTGCACGCTGTCGATTCGTAGCATGGCTCCTCACCCACGCAAGCATCTTCCCTAGGCACTGGTCACCACCGCTCTCTGTCTTATGCATGGGCAATAAACCTCCCCCCATCTGCGCTGCTCTTCCCTGAGAATCACACTCTGTGCCCGCCCGACACCTCCCTTTCGCCCTATTCACTACCGCACCCTCTGACACTCCTCTTTCTCTGTGTCCGATTGTCCAGGCTATCAGCTAGCCCTGCAGATGTAGTTTATGGCCCCAGCTGTAAAGAATCACCCCTCTTCAAAGGAGTTATAGTAGATCAAGGCCCACACCCGATGAGATCCGTCACACCACACGTGTTCCTACTATCTGAAAACCATCCTGTATTGTGATTGGGGAGGGGACCGAGCCTGAAGCGGAAGATTCCAGGAATGACTCTTTGTACATCAAAGTTTTTACAATTATGTGTCACATTAAAAATATATAGCACTCCAACAAAGTAGTAGGAATATAAAACTTTAATAACATATAAATATATACAAGAAAACAAAAACAGTAAAAACATTTAAACAACGAAGAGACCGTGGCAATTTCTTTTGAATTATCCAATAGATTTATTGAAATTGACAGCACCAATAATGAAATATTCTTGTCAGTAGCGGTCTGTTGTGCGAATAGTTCCAAGGCAGCAGAACGCGCTGAAATCTAGATGGCACGAAAGTGATGTCTAGTAAGTTGCCGCCCAGCAAAAAACGGCGTGGGGCGCCGCGGGGGTGAGTGAGTCCAGTAGGCACCACAGCTATTCTTACCGGCATTGCAGAATTACTGCTGGGGACAATGCCTGTGCTGTAGCAGGGTCACAGCAGAAACAAAAAGGATTCTGTTGAAGATGTTGTTGGTTTTCAATTTGAAAACAGTTCTGGTGTCAACTGCTATGCTAATGTAGTGGTTAATGTTTTGTTTTCTCTAGAAAATGTAAAAGAGGGGGAGGCAGTCCAAAGTTCCGTTAAAAGGGCAAAGGAAAGGATCGGTGGTTTGAACTATCAGTCAAAAAGGGGAGGGGGTGCAATAATTTTTCCTACCGGGTCACACTGTGCTTTCACCGGAAGTGAGGTCTGCAGGATTCTAGTAATTCAAAGTGAGGCTGGCGCCAGCATGGGAGCGCCGACGTCCCGCGGATACAGTTTCGTCACTCCACGGGCGATCATGGCAGTCATTCCCCATCGGGGGTCGGAGACTCCCGCGGCTCCTCTAGAATCTTCAAGGTCGTGGAGGACTACGGTGGTGGAGTCAACCAGTGACCGGGCCATTTCTTTATGCTGGGCCCGCTCTTGCCAGGTCGACCGCCATTTTGAAAGTTCGGCAGCTACCGGCGATCGCGGGGTCACATGAGCGGACGGGCTCCACCCTGCCGGGCGAGACGTTGCAGCATGGCCACAGTGGAAGAACCCTTTTCCGGGCGCCTGGAGCGCTGAGGGTGCAGCTGGGAAGCCTCCACCTGGGGAGGCGGGAGAGGCCTGTTCGCACCGTCTCTCCCTCCCAGTGCCCCCCACGGCGTCTCGCTTGAGATTTGTTATGGCCGGACCAGGCGATGAGGACGAGGGGGGGGGGGTCGGAGGCATGTGCAAGACATCCCCCCCCAGTGTTGTCGCAGCCATTATAAAAGAAAGAAGTGTCCCGTCCGTCTTCGGGCCGGGCTTCCGGTGGATGTCGGCCGGACGCCCCTGGCTCTGGCCCCATGAACGGGTTTCTTGGTTTATCGGCTGCAGCCGGATCCCGTCGGCCTCGGCCCCCCGACCGTTGGTGGCCGGACCGGAAGAGCATGTGGCGGGACTACCTGCAACTCTCAAGGGCCACCGCGGCCGGACTGGGAGAGAGAGGGGAGGGTCGAGGAGACATTCCCCCCCCTGCAACTGTTCAGCGTTGTAAAGGCAATCCCCTGGCCGGGTCCCGCTGGCCTCGGCCTCTCCTCCGGCTACACCCTACGTTAGGATCTCCTGGCCGAGGCGTGGCAGCAGGACCTGCCTTATATGGGCTGCTCCCGGCTGGGCGTAGCCGGAACCCTGCCCCACCTTGGAAGTTTCCAGAGTGGGGGCGGATGTTCTACTGACTTGCATTTTCCCTAGTCTATCGATTTTTTTGGCGTGGCAGGCGGTGGGACAGCGAGGGGTGATTTGGTTTCTCTTACTGTTTTTCTGGTCTCTCACCACTGGCATATTTTAACGTTTTCTTGTTTCTAGGACATTAATAGGTTTTATCATTACGTTATGTTATCGTTTCTTTGTTCGTTGTTTAATAAAAGTTCATGTTCATCAGTGGCCTACTGATTTTCGTTTTCCTATTTTTTTCTTTCCAGGTTGTTTCATGGTAAAGTTTCTGTTAACAGGATACAGTGATCACTTCGTTATTATTGCATATGTCCTTTTCACTAGGGGTGCTCTCTGGTCGGGCCAGATGACGTATCTCTAGTAAATGGTCCGGGTGAAAAAGGTGCATCAATCAGTGGGGAGTAGATAGGCATGACAGATTACAACGGGGGAGAAAGGTCCGCATTACGTACCCTTTCACTACTTGCAAAGATTTTCCTACGTTTATTTGCAAACAGGGAATACCTCCAAAAAGAACTAATTCCCAAACAGTCAATGTTCGGACAATCAATCAATCAATGAGGAATGAAATAGGTACGACGTGTTAAAGGCTTGCGTTACCTACCCTTCACTATCTGCAAAGGGAGAGAGAATATTCCTATTCTTCCTCGTTTGCAGGTAGAGAAGATCCTTAAGAGAATTAACTTCGAACAATTCAATGCTCGATTGAAACAATCAACAAGGGGTACTGTGAACACAAATGAACGCCGCTTATGTACATACGCATTGCTATTTTCAACAGGTTGTTCCTAATGTTTCTATTTTAGCGAGGTCAAAAAGAGATCCCATTAGTGGCCTACTGATTTTGCTCGATTCCTTTTGTTTTTTTACACGATTTTTCGGTATCTGCAAAGACTAAACAGAGTATTGCGACTCTGTGCTTGTTTGTAAATAGAGAATGAACCAAAGAGAACAATCAATCAAATGGAGAGAGAAGCAGGCACGACGGATTACAAAGGGGGCAAAGGGCTGCGTTAACTACCCTTCACTATCTGCAAAGAGAGAGTACTCCTAATAGAAATGAGGGGTGGGGGGCAGCATTCAAAGCAGATCAGTGTGCATAAACACGAAAATGTTTTTACTTACCACGTACTTGACATTCGACAGCTTATATTTGCTATTAAAAAACCATTGAAATTCACTGAAAAAACCATAGGTTATAGACCATATAAAGTTAGGAATTAGCATTTACAAAACCTTGAAAATTCACTGAAAAAACCATAGGTTATACACCATATATAGTTAGGAATTAGCATTTAAAAAACCTTATTTTACTCACACAAAACCATTGAAATTCCATATATAGTTAGTTGCACTAACTATATATCGCGCACCCGCAATCCACTGCTGATCATGTCACATATTACATCATTCATGACATGGTCAGTGACATCACTGATGACATCACTGATGACATCTCAAATGACATCACTGATGAGATCACTGATGACATCATCCAGTGACTGTGTGTTTCTGTAAAGTTTAAATATGTTTTACATATTGAAGAATGAGTAGATGTATAAGTGTCTGGACGAAGGATTTAGTAGGTGCATGACTGAATGTATGAGTGAGTGATTAAATGTGTCTCACTGAGTGCATGGGTTAGTGACTAAACTGTCTTAATTTGTGCATCATTATGTCTGTTGTTCTGTAAACTGCTGCATGTGTTGATCAGTAGCTATATGATTAACTATATGGGTTATTGATTGATTGTCCAAGTATTTGTATAGGAGACTGAGTGTGTGTGTGGCTGGCTGGGAGGTGTGTGACTCTGTGCAGATCAATGTGTACTTGTATCAATGATTGTATAAGAAAGTAAGTATGTGTTAGTATATGTTTGAAAATGTAAGGTGCTCTATGTTTAACTGTATAGACAAGAAAATGGAAGTGTGATTGATTCTTTACAGGACTGACTAGGTGTGTGAGTAACTCCATGGATGAGTGGCAGAGTGTAAGTGTCTGTATAGGTGTATGAGTGCATATGATAGTGTTGTAAAGATGAGTGATTGTATGTATGAATGATTGTATGGGTGAATGAGTGAATGTGTGTGTAGACGTAGGAATCAGTGAGTACGTATGTAGTAACTAGTATTGGTGTGTCAATGGTTTCAAAAATTATACTCTGTATTTAACACTGGGTGAAACAGAGGTTATATTAAAACGTGAGGAGATGCATTGTATTGTCACATGAATGATATCAGTGATGTGGTCATTGATGTCAAATGAGATGTCATCAGTGATGTCATCAGTGATGTCACTGACCATGTCATGAATGATGTAATATGTGACATGATCAGCAGTGGATTGCGGGTGCGCGATATATAGTTAGTGCAACTAACTATATATGGAATTTCAATGGTTTTGTGTGAGTAAAATAAGGTTTTTTAAATGCTAATTCCTAACTATATATGGTGCATAACCTATGGTTTTTTCAGTGAATTTTCAAGGTTTTGTAAATGCTAATTCCTAACTATATATGGTCTATAACCTATGGTTTTTTCAGTGAATATATATATATATATATATATATATATATATATACATATATATACACATATATATATATATATATATATATATATATGTATATATATATATATATATATATATATATATATATATATTACCTACTGGCGGTCGCCAGTAGGTAGTTATAGTTAGGACCTAGTTTCCATAGGAAATCCGAAACATTCTATTGGGAATAACTTTGGCGCCGGTGGACAAATGTCTCAAATTAGATGGCCCGCTCCGCTCTGCTCCTTCCCTGAAAGTTTGGGGGGATTCGTCAAGCGGGGGCGGAGATAAAAGGGGGGTCCCAAAACGTGTTTTCTCCATGTTAATTTCCATAGGGCGGTTGGACTCACTTTTAGCCCGAACGGCTGAATGCATTCCCACAAAACTTGGCAAAATTGTAGGGACTGGTAGCCCGATGTGCCTTTGCTATCTCTCAAGATATGTGCTCCAGAGGATTTTGAGTAATTTAGGTTCGAAAAAATATATATATCTATAAGCGCGCCCCGGTACGCGCACCGGGGAGCACACCCGGCGCGCTACGCGAGTACGCGAGCGGAAAGCTGATTGGCTCTCGGGTGTCTGTCAACATTCCAAACAGTCCAGAGCGGCCACCATCTTGTGTCTCGGTAGGATCGAGATACAAGAGGTGGCAAAAACAAAGGGGGAAATGACCAAAAGGGGGCAGGGTAGACCACCACTGACCCCCTAGGTTTGATGTGGGGGCCATAAAAGGGCCCCGCTGGGGGAAAAAAAAATTCGATTTTCGCGGGGGGAGCGCCCGGTACGCGCACCGGGGAGCGTACCGGGGAGCGTACCATGGAGAAAAAAGAATGACAGAGTTTTTTAAAAATGTAGCATTTTTTTATAAATTGGAGGTAGTTCTAAAAAGAACAGTTTTTTTATTCTTTTTGTTGTTTTATATTTTTTTTATTTTTTTTGAACATTTTTTACTTTTTTTGGCTTTCATGAACAATTTTATATTTTTTTGTAATTTTTATGGGGACAAACAAAAAACAGGGAATTGTAAACGGCTCAACTGGAGCAAAAAAAATCAAGAAAAAATGAAGGCTTCTTTTTGCATTGGTGGTTGTCTCTAGCACGGTTAATCAATTTGATGCTTTGTTCATGATAAGAAATTGTAGTCCCACAAAATACGCAAACAATTTTAAAATCTCCAAACTGGGTTTGGATGTTTGGGACCGTCTCCCTTGCCTCTGGACCCGATGGAGTGTGTTGTTTGCCTGTGGAGGTGCTTGCAGAAGATTGGGGAGGGTTTCTGATTAGTTCTCTCACCTCTGCCGCAGAATAGTTGTTGGGATGCCTCTGTTGCATGTGGCGAATCATGGTATTATTACCAAAAGAGTACTTTTTCGCAGGGTTCCCCCTGGAAAGTACAGTGCCACATATCAGACATGTCACTTTCGCCGCATTGACTTTCTTTTCGCCCCTTGGGAATTAAAAAAACTCCCACACAATGTGCTCTCTCGGTTTATAAGGGGGATTGTCTTCAGGCAGGAAAGTCCTCCTCTCCTCCTCCTCCTCCTCCTCCTCCTCTTCTTGTTCACCACCAATGTGGTGTTGTGGTGGTCCTTGTGGTGGTGGTGGTGGTGGTGCAGATGCTCCTGCTGCTGCTGCTACTGTAGCCACTTCTGAATGAATGGAAACAGGTCTTCCTCACTCAAAGAACAAAGTGAGAATGAGGAAAAAAGGTGAGGGCTTTCATCATTTGGAAAACAAAACTGTTCTGAACCAATGAAAAGTGTTATTTTCAGGTCACATGACCCGGGCTTTCATCATTTGGAAAACAAAACTGCTCTGAACCAATGAAAAGTGTTATTTTTCAGGTCACATGACCCGACGCGCTTACGCTACGTGCCCGGGGGCGCGCCCCGGGGCGCGTTGCCTAAGCGCATCGGGGCGCTTACGTAGCGCGATCGTATGCGCTCGGGCGCTTCCGGGTGTGCTTACGCCATGCGCCATAAGACGCATTTCGCGGCTATGCGATACGTGTCTTATGACGCACGGCGTCGCGGCTATGCGATATGTCACAATGTTGTTTTTGTGTGCGGCAATAGCGCTAACGGGACGCTCATCGGTACGCGCACCGGGCGCGCCGCAAGACTGCGCTTACCGGTACGCGCACCGGGAGCGCTCCAGGGCAAAAAAAAAGGGGAAAAATATACATAAACAAAATAGTATTACAAAAATATACAATATAAAATTCATTATAAAAAATATTATATTTCATAGCTATAGAGATTTGCTATTAAAAAAACTTTGGAATTCACTGAAAAAAGTTTGAGGCCCTATATATAGTTAGGAATTAGCATTTAAAAAACCTATGAAATTCACTGAAAAAACCATAGGTTTCACACCAGTTATAGTTAGGAATTAGCATTTAAAAAATCTATGAAATTCACTGAAAAAACCATAGGTTTTACACCAGTTATAGTTAGCTGGAAATTTTGTTCGCATAAAACCATTGAAATTCCCACGTTACAGTTAGTTGGACTCCTATAACTTGCACGTGCAATGCACTGCTGATGACGTCACATATTACATCACTCATGACATGGTCAGTGACATCACTCATGACATCACGATGTCTGCCTCTTCAGCGCCGGGTGGAAAAGTGTTCTGAGGGAGGGGATTGAGTGAAGGTTAAATGTCCAGCCTTCCCCTCATTCACGGACTGCAGCCACTCCCACCTCGATAATGTCACATGCATATACTTCCTGTGGTCAGCTGGAGCCCCAGCGCCTACAGGTCCCAGAATGCAGCAGCAGGATTCTGGTAAGTATCGCACACGAAGTGGGGATGTCAATAAAGCTGCAATGTCAGTGAATAGCCCCCACACAGTTCAAAACACACCTGGGCAGCGGCGCTTCCTTGAGTCCCCAAACCGCTTCAACCACTTGTCATCGGAATCCTTTCTGGCGGGGACCCGGTGAATACCAAGCCCGACGTGCTGCACAGTGGCATCATCACCGTCGTACTTCTTCCAATGATTTGTGGTGAGCTCTGTAAATCCCGGTATCCCGGAGTAGAAACAACTGCAAGCAGTGTCCAGCAGAAACAGAACCTCTTGAGGAATCGGGAGCCTTTCATGCGCGTCGCTGGTGACCACGCGGAAATGTATTGCAAACAAACTCCTTCATGGAAAGAGGAAAGGCCACACTTGAGGAGGTTGGCGGAAGCGCTTTAATGTACTGCCCACACAGAGAAAATTCTGACACCCGTAGTGGCGGATGCATTTCGGCGATGTCTGCCTCTTCAGCGCCGGGTGGAAAAGTGTTCTGAGGGAGGGGATTGAGTGAGGGTTAAATGTCCAGCCTTCCCCTCATTCACGGACTGCAGCCACTCCCACCTCGATAATGTCACGTGCATATACTTCCTGTGGTCAGCTGGAGCCCCAGCGCCTACAGGTCCCAGAATGCAGCAGCAGGATTCTGGTAAGTATCGCACACGAAGTGGGGATGTCAATAAAGCTGCAATGTCAGTGAATAGCCCCCACACAGTTCAAAACACACCTGGGCAGCGGCGCTTCCTTGAGTCCCCAAACCGCTTCAACCACTTGTCATCGGAATCCTTTCTGCCGGGGACCCGGTGAATACCAAGCCCGACGTGCTGCACAGTGGCATCATCACCGTCGTACTTCTTCCAATGATTTGTGGTGAGCTCTGTAAATCCCGGTATCCTGGAGTAGAAACAACTGCAAGCAGTGTCCAGCAGAAACAGAGCCTCTTGAGGAAGCGGGAGCCTTTCATGCGCGTCGCTGGTGACCACGCGGAAATGTATTGCAAACAAACTCCTTCATGGAAAGAGGAAAGGCCACACTTGAGGAGGTTGGCGGAAGCGCTTTAATGTACTGTCCACACAGAGAAAATTCTGACACCCGTATTGGCGGATGCATTTGGGCGATGTCTGCCTCTTCAGCGCCGGGTGGAAAAGTGTTCTGAGGGAGGGGATTGAGTGAAGGTTAAATGTCCAGCCTTCCCCTCATTCACGGACTGCAGCCACTCCCACCTCGTGTGATGTATTCCTATAGGTTCTGTATCGATCCCCCTATTCCTGACCCTGTTCTGGTTAACAAGTTAACTAGCTTCCATCCCATGATGCAGAAACCGTTATCTGATGAAGCCACACCACGGCACAGGAACGTGTTATCTGATTAGGTCATAACGCTTGCCATCTAATTAGACAAGCGATATTCCTCCAGCCCCTGATAAGGCATACGGAGTTCTCAAAACAAATCAAACCTATGACAACCTGGGAAAAACCCTGCGGCCATTGTTTTGATTTCATAGAGAACTTCAGCAAAAGAATGTGCTAACGACCAAGTCGTATGACATCCTTATTGACGTATCTATGTCCATCCTTACGTCAATCTCGGCACCTTACAGGTATAAATATTACCGGTATTGCCTTAAGCAAACACACGCGGTGGTGACGAGATCGGAGCAGCCAGACTTGCCGAAGCCCAGAGCAGAGCAGACCCCGCTGGCGCAGCCCCGCCTTCCTGACGCGCTGAGAACGAGACGCTGCTTTCTCCTGCCGAGAAATCCAGCTCCGGCGCTTCCGGGTAGCCCTCGCAGGCAGCCTGGAATATCGAGACCAGAGACGAGAGATACCATCCCTCATTCATCCTAGATTCCAGGTACAGAACTGAATAACCTCTTGCAGAGAATTCTTGAGTCAGTCACTTGGCAACACAAACTTAACTTAAACTGCTACTTTCTATTCCCGCCCACGTATTAGGCTTAGGTCAGGTACACTGGGGTAGGCGTAGTCAGAAACACCAGTTGAGTACGATTAGTCAAATGTATATGTGTATGTATCTATTTTATCCATTTTAAACCACCTTATGGCTTAGAAACCATATAAATGTTTTTACAGTATTATTTTATACTTCTGCTTTTATTGTATGCACTTTACTTAACCATAAGTATTGCGATAATATCGATCCATTTCTCTTGTATGAGAAAAGAGACTGATCAATAAATACCATCTTTTATTGAACACGCCCGTCTCTTCCTTTTCTCTACAATCTGGTGAAACTAAGAATGCACGTACTGACTGAGTAAAATAAGTTGTCTTTTGTTTTCACACGACTCTAGAGATACACTCTTGATTAGGGGAGAGCAAAGTTGTCATGTTCTATGGTTGTCAGAAACTAAATCCCTTCTTGTCTATCCAGGGAGGTTCAACTCCTCCTTGCCTATTCGAGAAAGTTTCTAGTGAACTCTGAGCTAGCTGGCAAACCCAAAACTTTAAGTCTAATATCGACAATAGAAGACCTAGTTAACGTCTGGTCTAGGCCTATACTATTGAAGGTATTATTCCAATGCGCAGAGCCTATTGGGATAATAGGAACTACACCACATGGCGCCCAAACGTTTGGAAAGGCGATAAAACTAACGCAAGACATTAGAGTAACTCAGTCGTGCTTTTTCACTCAGACCCCTTTTTTCCCATAATACTCCAAAGACGTCAGGAGTGGGTGAAAGGTAATATCCGCCAAACCTCGCAGGAGGAAACTCCTATGTATGGTTCTTGGTTTAGTCAACGTTGAAGGATACACTGTTCCAAAATATTGTGCATCTAATCTTTGTTTCCATAAGAAGCCTGATCTGCAAACAAACCGAATAACCTTCTGGACAGTACAGTGTCAGACAGTGAAGGAGAAAGAGAGGCAGCTAGAATAGCAGCTGAACTCGTAGCAGCTGACAATGCTATGAAAGAAACAGACCCGAATATAATACTCATCGCGGTCAACATAAGAAAATCTATAACTTTAAAACTTATAGAAAATGGACTGACACCTAGAGGTGGCACAGTCATATTCGTAATAGAGGCACACGAATATCGGCAGACAGAGGTATTCTATTCATGGATACACTTTCCAGCAGCAAACGCTGTAACAAAGGACTTCCACTATTACAAAACAGAGGAACCTCCTAATGAGTACACTCCTTTCGAGGAGGTGGAAGTACCACTCAAATTTCAAGAGCACCTGCTCTTGTTTAATGGCGCCCTAAAACATAATAATCACATCACCAGGCTCGGTCCACTAGGTAGACCAGGAGCAACGTGGCCGGTCCTAGCCGGATACACACCACATCCAGACATCGATGGGATGTCTGCAGCAAACCTTTTAATACAACTAAAACAATTAATAAAAGTACATAGACAATTAGTCCAATATGTAATGCGGACTTCAACAATCCAACCAGCAATTAAAATTCCACAGCTGACCCCTCATCAGGGGAACACAAATAAAATTACACCACAGAACATACAATCCTGCCTGGGTAAAGTACCAGCTAAACGGGAACAAATACCATTCTGGTTAGCACAAAAAATCACCCAAATAGAGGCGGTGTTTCCAGACACCACCCCGTTAGAAAAACATAGGATTCTGACTATCTGTCTTCCAATGGGAATCGCACCACACGTGGAGGACTGTGACACTTGGGGTACAGTCTTTGCTTCCATTTACACAAAAACGCATGGTGTTCCACCCATCTCGGTAATACCAGATGTGCTAAAACAAATTCAAGATGAATACGGTCCAGAACCCGCTTTAACTCTTGGTATGAAATTACTGAAAGACTTCAAGAAGGTCTCGGCTATATTACTAGCCAACATAAAGGGAGAAGCAGCAAACGTGGCGATCCGCCAGAGGTTAAAAGAAACAGATATAGCAGACCAACCAGCTGAAATTGCCAGAATTATAGAAAAATCCTATGAGGAACTAGGTAGAGATAGTTTAGGTGGAATACCAGTAAAACCCCGACTGATTGAAAGTCCTGAAAAAGTATTTTTTAATAATAATTTAACATCACAAAAAAAGAGCTGGGATGGAAACAAACAATCCAATCCTAAAGAAAAGAAATTCCAGTCCAGAGGAAGGTCTCCTCGGCGGAGAGAAATATCTCCAAACCAAGGACACAGGTCTCCCCAAAGTGAGCCCTCTGGGAAAAAATACAACCTTAGAAATAGGGATAATATTAAGAAGCCTCATAGATATTAAGAAATTGATACACGCCCCTCTCAATCTTTTCAGACTTCCTCGCAGAAATCAGAAAGAAGAGGACGATCAGAACAAAGAGAAGAGCACGCCAAGTCCAAAGACAAGGAACCTGCTCATCTAAAAAAGAAATTACAATTTCCAAAAAAGAAGGTAGCCAGTATTAAATTAGTTAACAATGCCGAGAATACTGAGGACACAACTGAAAAACGGAGAATGGGCTCAGACAATGCTAGACAGTGCAGCAGAAGTGAGCATAGCTCGCAAAGTCCTTATGAATCATCTGGAGACAGTGGACACGAATGAATACCTTCAAGTGGAAACTGCAGACACCAGAGTTAGCAAACCTCACAAAATATATGAAATGCCTTTACGTATAGAAGGGGATAAGACTAGAAAAATAAGGGGACTATTTTGGGATAATCTCTCCTAGGGCTATGACATCCTTCTAGCTGAAAAAGACTGGCCACCAGAGTTTGTCAGGGACTGCCCTCATGGCGAAGAAATAATTATGCCTGCCTTCTCAAATCATATCCCAATTCATAAAAAATATACACTTGCAAGAAAGTGGGCAGTAGCTCAAGCTCCTGCTTTATATAAAAATCATGTAGGATGGGATGAGGACTCTCCTCCTCACAAAATCCAGTTAAAAACACAACCTACTGCACAAAGACAGTACCCAATTAAGCAAGAAGCTAAAAAACAGGTAAAAGAAATCCTAGATCAACTAGAATACCAGGGGGTGATTGAAACTTGCACCTCACAAATGAACAACCCTTTGTTTCCGGTTTCCAAACCAGACAATACATATCGTCTAGTTTTGGATTACAGACACCTTAACTCATGTTGCAAAACTTTTGCAGTGCAAAACTCGCATAGTGCAGCACTAATGAATAACATAGTGCGCAAAAAATACAAAACAACATTAGACATCTCTAATGGATTCTTTTGTCAAAACATAGCACCAGAGAGCAGATATTTGTCCGCGTTCTCAATAAATGGCGCTCAAAAACAATTCTGTCGGTTACCCCAGGGGTTCAAGAACAGCCCAGGATTATTCTCAGCGAGAGTAACAGAGTTACTACAAACCTATGATGACGAAGCATTATCTTATGTTGACGACATATACCTAACAGATGATGACTTGGATACTCACTTGAAGAGAGTGAACACCATAATACTTGGGTTCGCAGCAGAGGGTTACAAATTCAACTTTAAAAAATCTAGAATTGCCCATCTAACAGTCCTGTTCTTAGGATATGAATTATCAAGTGAAGGCAAAAGCCTGGCTGACAATTTCCTCGAGAAATGTGCCGTACTCCAAGCACCTAGAACACTAAAAAACCTACAGTCAATTCTAGGCTTCCTAAATTTCGGAAGAACATACATTGCAAATTACGCAGAAAGGGTCAAGCCCCTTTATGATCTAATAAAACCAGATTTTAAAAGAACCAATTGGACTCAAATACACACAGAAATTCTGAGATCCTTACAAACAGACATGTTAATAAAAACAAAATTGGAAACACGTGATAACACACGCAATCTTGTGATTCGATTCATCCCAGGAAGATGCGGATTCACATACCTGACCTCTAATGAGGGAGAAAAGGTACCAATTGCATTCAAATCACACTTGTACACAGAAGCTGAAAAGAAGTTCAGCATTAAAGAAAACATTGTTCATGCAGTTCAAACCGCAATAGCTAGAGAAAAATATAAAACTGACGGTAGACGGATTACAGTCAGAACAGCAGAATCAGCCTTTGAGGCATTAACAACACCGTGTAATTTACCAACAACAGCATTGAATCCGGAATGGATACAATGGGTGAATTCCATTACAATGGACAAAGTAAATTACTACTTTGATCCAGAACTAGAGGAACTAAAAAATCTAGAATATGAAAGAACATTCCCTCTGCCAATCGACATTCTGCCCTTACGACAATACGCTAGTGTAATCTATACAGACGGACATGCTCAACCCTCCGTTTGGGGAGAACAAGCATACAACCCCACATGTGAGATTACTAAAGAAGTGTGGCGCGGAGGTAATCTAAGACCCCTATTAACAAAAACACACTCAGTAGAAACTAATTCAGAACAACAGACTGAAATAATAGCATTGAAAATGGCGCTAGATAATGCGGATCGCGAATTCCCGACACTTATAGTGTCCGATTCATATTACTGCGTCAAATCATATAACAACGATTTGCAGACATGGATTCAAAACGGTTACAAAGATGACACAGGTGCAACAATAAAGCAAAAACTGCTTTGGGAACAAATAGTTCTGTTACAAAAAGAACTACCAAGGACTCACGTGATACATACACTGAGTCATCAGCGTGATGGCGTTCACGTTGCAGGGAATTCATTGGCTGAGACAGCCACAGCGGTAGCAACTAAATCGGCTTCCGTAGCTAGAAAAAAGCGTACAATAAAATATATTGACGGTGAAACAGCGCTGGCGGTGAAAACGTCATCAAAAGGCGACTGCTCAGCGCTACCGATCAACTATCCACTCAATTATACATACATAATTGATGCAAACTCCGTCCCCTTTGCTCGAATCCCTGGAGTGGGGGAGAGAGTAATTCCAAACAAGGACAGGAGAACGTTGTTAATAGCAGACGCACATATGGGTGAGGGTCTCAGACACCTCAAACTAAAAGATTCTCTGGAAGAATTACAATCAATGTACTGGTGGCCAGGCATGAGCCTGCATCATACCATTTTTGTAAAAAACTGCCCAAACTGTAACAGAAATCGCAGTGGCGAGAGAAACAGTATACTACCGTGGCGTTTCACTCCAGAAAGGATCAACAGTAAAAAGCAAAGCGTCCGATTAACATATACAGGCTAGTTTCCACTTATAATGTAGATCCCCAGCACTCGGCTGACGTCTGGACTGTTATACAAAGATTTGCGAGTCTAAATGGCATATACGCTAGGAGCGTGCTACGTTTGACCAATGTTTTCACTTTAGCCCTCAAGCTTGTGGGGAAGCACGGCCAAATGAGCATAGCGATGCGGGATTCTTCTCACTTCCTTCCTGAGGGATACGGGATGGTGTAAAGAAAAAACCAAGGCATAAAGCTATCTATAACAGAAAGGATATTAGGTTCGGGAGCTGGGTGGGTCAAACATCTAATAAGTGTCCAACGTAGTCTAAATAACCTGCCAAGAAATTCTCTGAAGGGATTCAGTCCGTACGAATTATTGTTTGGAACTAGGATGTTAGTCTTAGATCTTGACAGTCAGACTTCAGTGGTAAAGGAAAAAAGCTTTGATATCAAAGATCGTTTGGCTATTTTGCAGGACTTAAACAAAACAAGAAAAGACCTGAGCAACATAAAGTTGAAACAGCAGCCAACAACCACTGAAGAACCACCACCTGTCCCAGCAAGACCTGTCTGGATTCCAAAAGTCGGGGATCTAGTCAGAGAAAAGATCGCGGTAAAGAAGGAATTTGGGCCTTCTTACAGAAAAGCAGTTCCTGTCTTGTCTATCAACGGGACAAGATCAGTTGTACTACCGCCGCTTGCTGGTAAAAAGGAGAACCGAGTTGTATCCATCGACCTGGTAAAACCACAATCATGTGGCCGATAACAAACAGTAGGCCAAGTGGACTCCCAATAAGTAGCAGAACACCAAGGTTTGCTACCAATACAGAGGTGCTAACTAAGAGGCTAATCACATTCGAAACGCCTACAGAAGAACAACAAGGACTGTGCAACAATGCAATGGAACTTAAACCTCTGAAAACCCAAATAAAAACATTTAGTAGAGACACACCAACCTACAATGAAGTAACAAACGAATATGCAAGAAACAGTAATCCTGAAGCAATTGGAACAATTGACAGAACTGCATCCGGCTACTTCATAAACTTCGATAATTTCTCTGAAGACCTCAGTAAATCAAAAACACAGCCATCAACTAAAACCTTTAAAGATAAAGCTAAAGAACTTTTGAAACAACTGAAAGAAACCTATCTGATTTCTCCATGGATTGAATTTTGGGTGGGCTTTGGTGCATTTATCCTCATACTTTGGCTCATCATGGTACTAACTTTGGGACGCTTCATTGAGGGAAAATATGCTAAAATGGACACAGCAAGTCAGAAAATCAACTTGATCCTCAAACCACACACATCTTCACACGTCGAGAAAAGAGAACTTTCTTCAGTCAACTTCACAGCCAATCCTATAACGGGTGGGGTAGCATGGGACAATACTGACTACGAAATTTATGGTCCGGTTGAGATCCTGAAATATCCACACCAAATCAAAATCTCGTTGAGTGACTTTGTAAAACCAAGCTCATTTGCTGATGATTGGGACTTTGAAAGTATAAATAATATGATGTCTGACTTAGTGATGTCTGCTAAATTTACCAAACATGATTATTTGCAGGGTTCGACTAATTATGATAGTATGTACTGTTACAACCACTATGGTAACCATTTTCTACATAAATCGGCACAACCTAGAAATGTTTTAAATTATAATCAATGGGAACATTGTGCAACTCCTCCAAAAGGAAGCTCAAGAACCTTTTATGACAAATATTCATACTTTTCAGGGTTCAACACAAGTAATGCTGAAACATTTTATTTCAAATTGTCAAATAAGACAGGGACAAAGACCATGATAACAAACACAAAATTGATATATTCAGACTCATTTTTTGAACAAATGAATACTTTTGGTTTTGATTATTGGGACAAAAATGTTGAAGTAAAAAGTGTTTGGGGTACAAAAGAATGGCAAGTACAAGGTATAGAATCGTTGTTTAGAGCCTGCATGATCCCAGAACAAATTATATTTTTGAATGACACTGTTCAACAAACTACCTGTCTTGGCCTAACCAAAATCAAAGACTTAAATAAACCGTCTATTCCAAAGCCAACTATGAACAGCAATAGCTCTACAGACGAAGAGATAGACGTAAACTATGTATTTAACCAAAACAGAACACATCCTGATTGGAAACAATGGTTAATCTGGCCCACAGATACTAATAACTGTCAAGACAGATTCCTGAACAAAACACAGGGGTTCACATTGACCAGGCCAGACCCTAGATATTCCCAAAGACAACACCCAGGGATAATAACCACCTACAGTGTGGGCAAACTCTGCCTTCAATGGCTACAAACTTCCACACTGGCAGAAATTAAGCAACACCTAACTTTACTTACTGATGGTGCTGACTTGCGTGATTTCATTATGGGACCGCGCAAACAGCGTCAGAAACGTTTCATAGCAGCCTCTGTATATGCAGCTTACAACGAGGCCTGGAAGGTGACTCAAATTGAGACAGCAGAAAGTATACGGGAAATTGACCGTATTAATTTGGAAAAATCACTTTCTGTAGTGGACAATGGGTTAATGACTCTGTCCTCCAGAATTTTTTCTTTGGACAGCATTGTGTCTTCAGCAATCGACATTTTATCGCAAGACTTACTGTTGTTACAACACGGTCAGTCTCAATTGCGTTCTATTGTACAGCTTGGCTGGACGTTACAAAATCTGCGTTCAGGCTATGTGCCTTGGCGTTTAATCAACACAACGTCACTATTCAATATCTTTAACCTTACTGATAAACAAATCAGTATGGCACAGAAGGGTGCTGATTATACAATCCTGAGCATTGAGAAACTCGAGAGATTACCAGTGACAATGTCAGAACGACCTGTCAGTGAATGGATAATACATGGGATAATTAATATTCCAATATCAACTTTCAGGTTTCAATACTGCCAAAAATATATACAGGCTGGCATGTGCGAAAAATTGGGAAAAGGGTACATTAAGACAACATGGAACTTGCCCTATTCACATGCATGTGTCAGTAATAAAGGACAGAAAGTGTTTCTTAGTGGCAATATTTGTGCGATGTCACTAAGCGGTACACTTCTGTGTAATGGAATTAGTTTGCATGGAGCCTGTGAAGGGAACTCAAATAACCTTTCATGTCACCAGCTAGGCGCACCTGCAACAGAGATAGAACCATTCTTTAAAAGACTCTATAACGGGAGTTACATTCTAATTGTGGATCGCAGATGTTGTAGTCTTATGCCCGGGACTCCTTATCTCGTAACTACGACTGCGAAGGTCATGTGCTGTGGACACTCATTGTTCCCCAGCTCCTTTCCAGACAGGGAGGCAAGGGCATGGCCTAACTTGAAAATTACTTCTATTCGAGTAGATACTTTAAGCAGAATGAAAACAGTGCTTCTTCAGACGCCGACCAGGCTCACGTCATCAAAAGAAACGTATGATCTCCTAGTCGCAAGGACGACTGCAGAGATTCACTCATTGTTATCAACTAATTCCCCCATGCATTTCGCAGAAATCCTGCATGAAATCTTAAATATTTCTGATACCAGTGGAGTCTCAAAGGTATTTAAGACAGCATTTTCAATGGCATTAACACCATTCAAAGCCATACTGGGTATTTTTCCAGACTTCGTCCATTCGATTTTTGGCGGACTTCCCCTCATTTTGGGACTAATTGCAGGAATCCTTTTCTTAGTCCTTATATTTCGTTATGGCAAACCATGTCACAGACAAAACACCTGCGACAAGGGAAGAAACAATCCGAGCCATTGGATACCGGGACCGGATATCAAAAATCCTGGGACTTTCCCGGCTTAGAGACCTGAACATGACTTGGTTTCTTTCATTTCGACCAATGTGGCATCGATGTGTTTTACCTGTATTAAGGTGCTTGCTGTGCGGAGAAGAATGCGTGTTGGACACCTGTCTGACGCTACAATCAGATGCGCCAATGGATGCAGAAACATTGTTGAGTCCGATAAAGGCTCATGCTTTGTGCTGCCCTCAACGGCTACCAATCCTGATGACGGCATTCGTGGAAACTTCACCACTACGATTAAGGGGTAGTGAAGTTCAAGATGAAAGCAGCATCGATCAGGTACGACCTTCTGTCAGCAATACTCATCAGAACGTCAATGGAGACAATCATGCGCACGAATGCATGGTTACACCTTTTTCCGAGTTAGTGGAACTCTCCCAGGAAGCTGTTGACAGCTTTTTCGACAGTCTAAATGATATGATGTTCTCACCAGAGCAGAAATAGAGACTTTTGAGCAAGCTAGCACACGGCGTTCCCTGAATTTGGCCTTCAACTAGAATAGCAAAAAAACATGAACAATTTCCCCTCCAGTTCACGGACAGCAATTTTTTCAGCAGCCCCAAAATATTTTTACGATTTTTCGGGACACTAATCATCTGCTTAAAGTAAGAACTATTCTTAGAGAACTAAAATTTCTATTTTTAGAAACTTTATAGACATTAGCTGCCCGCTGGTATGTTCATGATTATTTTTATTCTGTGATGAAATGGTCTCGAACTTTTTTCTTCTGTATTAAGAGCCATTTCATGTGTAAATTCTCATATACCAATTAGCAATACTGTATACATATGCGTGATTACTTTAGCATTATTCTACAGCTTGAGTGCATATAATACATGTGACTGTTTTTCCCGTATATTAGATAATTTCAAAATGCATTTTATGTATTTTGGGGTGGTAAGGTATACACGATACTCTACAGTATGTTTTACTATGCCTAGATTCGTAAATATGGCCATAGTTAGCGTGGAGTGGGTGTGATGTATTCCTATAGGTTCTGTATCGATCCCCCTATTCCTGACCCTGTTCTGGTTAACAAGTTAACTAGCAGCCATCCCATGATGCAGAAACCGTTATCTGATGAAGCCACATCACGGCACAGGAACGTGTTATCGGATTAGGTCATAACGCTTGCCATCTAATTAGACAAGCGATATTCCTCCAGCCCCTGATAAGGCATACGGAGTTCTCAAAACAAATCAAACCTATGACAACCTGGGAAAAACCCTGCGGCCATTGTTTTGATTTCATAGAGAACTTCAGCAAAAGAATGTGCTAACGACCAAGTCGTATGACATCCTTATTGACGTATCTATGTCCATCCTTACGTCAATCTCGGCACCTTACAGGTATAAATATTACCGGTATTGCCTTAAGCAAACACACGCGGTGGTGACGAGATCGGAGCAGCCAGACTTGCCGAAGCCCAGAGCAGAGCAGACCCCGCTGGCGCAGCTCCGCCTTCCTGACGCGCTGAGAACGAGACGCTGCTTTCTCCTGCCGAGAAATCCAGCTCCGGCGCTTCCGGGTAGCCCTCGCAGGCAGCCTGAAATATCGAGACCAGAGACGAGAGATACCATCCCTCATTCATCCTAGATTCCAGGTACAGAACTGAATAACCCCTTGCAGAGAATTCTTGAGTCAGTCACTTGGCAACACAAACTTAACTTAAACTGCTACTTTCTATTCCCGCCCACGTATTAGGCTTAGGTCAGGTACACTGGGTTAGGCGTAGTCAGAAACACCAGTTCAGTACGATTAGTCAAATGTATATGTGTATGTATCTATTTTATCCATTTTAAACCACCTTATGGCTTAGAAACCATATAAATGTTTTTACAGTATTATTTTATACTTCTGCTTTTATTTTATGCACTTTACTTAACCATAAGTATTGCGATAATATCGATCCATTTCTCTTGTATGAGAAAAGAGACTGATCAATAAATACCATCTTTTATTGAACACGCCCGTCTCTTCCTTTTCTCTACAATCTGGTGAAACTAAGAATGCACGTACTGACTGAGTAAAATAAGTTGTCTTTTGTTTTCACACGACTCTAGAGATACACTCTTGATTAGGGGAGAGCAAAGTTGTCATGTTCTATGGTTGTCAGAAACTAAATCCCTTCTTGTCTATCCAGGGAGGTTCAACTCCTCCTTGCCTATTCGAGAAAGTTTCTAGTGAACTCTGAGCTAGCTGGCAAACCCAAAACTTTAAGTCTAATATCGACAATAGAAGACCTAGTTAACGTCTGGTCTAAGCCTATACTATTGAAGGTATTATTCCAATGCGCAGAGCCTATTGGGATAATAGGAACTACACTACACTCGATAATGTCACGTGCATATACTTCCTGTGGTCAGCTGGAGCCCCAGCGCCTACAGGTCCCAGAATGCAGCAGCAGGATTCTGGTAAGTATCGCACATGAAGTGGGGATGTCAATAAAGCTGCAATGTCAGTGAATAGCCCCCACACAGTTCAAAACACACCTGGGCAGCGGCGCTTCCTTGAGTCCCCAAACCGCTTCAACCACTTGTCATCGGAATCCTTTCTGGCGGGGACCCGGTGAATACCAAGCCCGACGTGCTGCACAGTGGCATCATCACCGTCGTACTTCTTCCAATGATTTGTGGTGAGCTCTGTAAATCCCGGTATCCCGGAGTAGAAACAACTGCAAGCAGTGTCCAGCAGAAACAGAGCCTCTTGAGGAAGCGGGAGCCTTTCATGCGCGTCGCTGGTGACCACGCGGAAATGTATTGCAAACAAACTCCTTCATGGAAAGAGGAAAGGCCACACTTGAGGAGGTTGGCGGAAGCGCTTTAATGTACTGCCCACACAGAGAAAATACATATATATGAGGGCCTGATACATGCTAATCCCCACTTCATCCTACTATTCTTAATACATTTTGGTCAAAGTTGCTAATGTATTGGTTGTTCATATGTACTTGTTTTCCAGGGTTTGCATGCCTAGTCCATATTTTAGAAAAGCTCCCCCGGGTATGTCCCATTGTTCCTCTAATTCTTCGAGGTTCCGCCTTCGAATACATCTCCCTTTCTTTCTACTCCACTTTTCTCCAACACGATCACTCACTGCTGGTCCATTTTAAGTTGCAGAGATTTTTCACATGCAAGGGGAAGTTCTTGAGTATATGAGTTTCTGGTGCATGTTCCCTGTAGGCAGCGTGCTCAGCCACCACTGAACATGTTGCATTGTTGCACTCTCTATGTCCCATCTAGGTTTTAGCAGGATGTTGATCAGCGAGGTATGGAAGGGGTTTCAGATGTGGGTCAATCCCCAATAACAGGACAGCCAAGCCACCTTGACTCACCGGTAGTTGCAGCTTGGATAGTGCCTCTCTGGGTCCTTTTTCAACCCATATTAGGCCTTGGAAAATGGCATATATGTCTTTAAACCATTCTTTGGGTGTTCTAACTGGTAAGGTTATAAAGTAGAATAGCAGTGTTTTACTAAAGGACCCTCCCTCCCTCTTTATGGTTTAGGTTCCTCTCAAACAAAATACACTTCAGGTACAACATCATGTGATCTGTATACAAGGATATGTAGAGTGTCTTATTACATACAGTAACACCTCTATATAGTGTCCAATGCCATATAAGGCTTGCCAGTGGTTCCACTGGTATAGTCAAAAGCATCATAAAGAGGGAGCACCACTGACAAGTCTCCCTGCTGAATGAATGAAGAAAGACTTATATAGCGCATTAAACCTGAAGGTATCAAGGTTTGGAGCCGAGAACTCCAAAACCATAGGCAAAGCCTACCCAAGAAACATAAAAACAGGAAGAGGTAACCACCTATGGAATTTTGCAGAGGTCTCTGATAAATTGTTGGTAAATGACGCAATGCTTTGTGTGTTGTCGCCCTAAGACAGGACCTGAAAAACCTAGGATCTAATTAAGACTGCCAGTGAGGAAACGTACAGGTTAAAAAGGGTAAGACTAAGGGCCATACGTAGGTAAATAGTATTTAGCGATTCTAAAATACCGAATTTGACAGATTCGGTATTTTAGAATCGGTAAATGGTATGTAGGTAATCATTCTGTAATTTTTACCGAATCTGTAAAATTTGGTAAATACCGGTTCGGTATTTACCGAATCGGTATTCCCCATTCATTCCTATGGGCCTGGAGGCCCATAGGAATGAATGGGAATTACTGATTCGGTAAATACCGAATCGGTAAGAGGGGGAAGACTTAAAAGGGTGGCCGGGTGTCACATTGACACCCTGTTGCACCCCTGAATAGTGCATGGGTGCACATGTGGCACAAATACATGCCCTAGGGGCATGTATGTCTGCCACATGGCACTGTTAAAAAAGCACAAAATTGTAGTTGGTGGTAAATAACGAATCCTTAAATGTGAAAAGCACTCACTTGAGTGCTTCCTACATTAAGGATTTGGTAATTTACCGAATCGGTATTTAAGAATTTGGTAATTTACCAAATCCTTAAATTAGGCCCCTACATCTGAAAAGCCTAATACCGGTGGATAACGGCCGAAATTCGGTAATTTCGTCTGTTACCGACCGGCATTAGGCTACCTACATCTGGCCCTAAGTGAGGAGCCCTGCGGCAACCCACACAGTTAGCTGAAAGCCCTAAACTGGCCACAGCTTACTATCTGTTGCCTTGATTCAGATCGTTTTTGAGTATTTTCGCTGGGGTAGGGAGCAAGGAGACGGGGCAGTAATTCTTCAACCCTTCAGGATCTATGTTAGGCTTTTTAGGCAGAGGAATGATGTTAGCCTCCTTCCAGGGCCTGACACTGAATCCGCTCAAAACTATCTGCTGTCTGTTCAGTTCTCATCCATTCCATGAGATTCAATCAATTAATCAATTAATCAGGGGTTTATAGAGTGTGGCTACTCACCATTGAGGGCCCTATGGTGCTGAGGGGGGAGGGGCTGCTAATCCATCTGGATGCTGGGATTCAGTCGAAGAGCCAGGTCTTCAGATCCTTCCTGAATTGGGTTAGCGACAGGGATTGCTTGCGGTGGACAGGAAGGGTTTTCCAGTTCTTGGTGGTGAGGTAGACAAAAGACCTTCCTTCAGGTCTGGTCTTGTGGATCCATGGGACGGTGGCCAGGGCCTGTTGGGCGGAGCAAAGGTGTCTGGCAGGTGAGTGGAATGAGAGGCGGTGGTTCAGATATGCTGGTCCTGCGTTGTAGAGGGCTTTGTAGGCATGTGCGAGGATTCAGGTAGAGTAACGCAGGATATGTTCTGAATCTCGCCCTGGTCCCATTTCATGCATTACTGCATATAATAAGTTTCAATGTGAAGGGCTTTCTCGACATCAATGGAGAGTATTACTGCATTTATTTGAGACATTGGGCCTGATTTAGATATTTGCAGGCGGGTTACTACATCACAACGGTGACAGATATCCCATCTGCCGTAATATGAATCTCATTTTATCCTATTGGATATTCGTCACCAGTATAATGGAATAATCTGTGTACTGAGTTCTAAATCAGGCCCTTTGTCTGGTAATAGATTACTTGCATCATCCCGTTATAGGTGTCAATTCCTGCCACTTCCTTGTGTGTTATAAACACTCCCATGATTGACTGGTTTGCTGAAGTTTTAGTGGGGAACAGCAATACAAATGGCTTCCAGCATACCACTCAGAGCCAGCTTTATCGAGGGTGGCTCCCGATGAGGCAGCCTTTGTTGGCGTGATCTCTCCCCCAGACCCCTGAGACATCCTTATTCACAGATCCACTCACTACCACCCTCTAATGATGCACCTTATCTCTCCTTAGCGCCTCTCTCACATTTGTTTATTTTCTTTTATAGCATGCCTCATACCATTGTAGGATGCCAGAGCTTTACATTACACTTACGTACTATACGGAGACAATGAATGTGTAAGTCGATGTATAGGAAATATTACATAAGACAATAAGGGCCACATGGTCTGGGATTCGCATGTCACCCACACTGGTAGGCATTATATGTTAAGGGTGCTTCATCTGGAGAAACAAAGGAACAAATGTGCTACAGTTCGCAGACAACACAGCACAGTATTTGAAGTTGCTTCACTGTGTTGTGTGAAAAGGAAACAGCAAAACAGCATCATCTCCATAAGCTGGTGCTGTTGCTCTTTCCACTAGCAATGGCTTACCTTAGGTGCCTTGCACCAACTCACTCATGCTCGCACCATATTACAGCGGTGTATACGTGATCTCTAGCATAGGTTTTGCACTGGAAAGGTACCCTTGGTTTTGGTTTGGAGGAGTAAACTTCCAGAACAAAATTGTATATACATTTTTTACCACTTTGCCTGGGTGTTGAACAGTTTATTCCTGCTTCAAGGAGGGGTAGTGTGTTTGACACAAATCTCTTTCTACCATTGATAGTACTGGCATCAAAGTTCATGAGTGGCTAGCAGTTCTCCCCAAGCCAGGGAGGGACCTGTTGCTGTGTGTGGCTGCTACCCACCAACTTCTCTCCAAAATGGCGATATTAAGATCCTCACAAGCATACTGGCATTGTGCTTAAAAGTGGTCCTCCCCTCACTCATCCATAGACCACAAGTTGGCTTTGTGCCAGACCGTTCCTCCAGGAACCACTTACGCACCCTAGCACATACCCTCTGGACTGCCAGAGACCTCCCACAGGAAGCTGTGGCTCTATCCCTGGTCACCGAAAAGGCTTTCGACCGCATTCAGTGGGGGTACTCCCTCTTTGCTACCATGAAATGGTTTGAACTGGGCAATCAGTTTATTTCTAAAGTACTTCTGCTGTACGATTGCCCAACAGCCCAAGTTAAATGTGGAGGGTTCATCTCTGACCGCTTCAGAATTTGGAGGGGCACGCGCCAAGGCTACCCACTCTCTCCTCTCCTATTTCTATTGGCAATGGAGCCTTTGGCCTCTATTATTTGTCACTCCCCGCTTATAACTGGCATCCCCATCGGAGATGGCCTCTCCAAGATGTATCTTTATGCTGATGACATTCTGCTCATCTTACAGGATCTTGGTAGCTCCCTTCCTGTGCTACTGGAAATCATTGCTAACCTTGTGTCCTTGTCCAGCTACAAGGTGAACTGGGACAAGAGCCAAGCCCTCCCACTGTCTACCTGCACCACAGTAGAGGCAAAACATGGATTCCCATTCCGTTGGAAAGCCTCTCTGTTGAAATACCTGGGCATCCTGATTAATTGGGGCCTAGCCGAGATGGTCACGGACAACCTGACCCCCCTCGATGTGGTGCAGAGGCTGACTCTAGAACACTGTGGCTCAAGCTTTGATGCCCGGCGCTGGTGGCAGATTATCCCAGGACCTTGTGACTCTGGGCACTAGCTCGCTTAATCTTCCCAACGGCCCCCAGCGCCAGGACATCTCTTGGGAGGTAGCTGTGCACTTTACAAATGCTGGTATTTCTATTTCTCATCACACAGATGAAACGGGACTTTGAAAAATGGTCACTTCTGGGTTTTTCTATGTGGGGTAGGGCACAGGCAGTATGTATGGTCATTCTTCCGCGCTTCACCTACACACGCGGCATGCACCCCATCACGGTACCACTGACAACGTTATGTCTCATTGATTACAGGATACAACCCTTAGAGTGGGGGTCTATTCGGCCTGACTAGTGCATCCAAACTGATGCTACCCAATGTGATCTGCAGCTCCCCCTTACTTGCCCCATTATTCTCTTCCACATTCTCAGAGGCTCGCCTGAACTATCACGACTGCAACACCGCCTCCTACGAATTGCACTGCCCACAGCCAAGCTCTGCATCCTACACCAATGATACTCACCTCTGTCTTTCTCTCAGGCAGCCTGAAGAATATGTGACGTTACTACGCGATCATTTACATCACAGTACGTTACATTGTGGTTATTCCAACGCAAGTCATTACAATGACTTGCGCTAGAGGCGCTGGACTTAGGAATAGTGTGATATACTATTCCAACTCCAGTGTGTGTAACTATAGGGAAGGTGTTGGAATAGTAAATTATACTATTCCTTAGTGAAGAGCGCCATCCAGCGCAAGTCATTGTAACAACTAGCGTTGAAATGACCGCGATGTAAATGTACCGCGGTGTAACGACCGCGTTGTACAGGTTGTTCGCTTTTCACCAGACTTGGGCACCATTCCTCCAGGATGCTCCATAAAGTTGGCCACACTGGCACTGACTCCCCCCCCTCACACTTCAACTGAACACAGCGAACAGCCTATCATCTGGCACTGTGATACTGATGCTGTACATTGTGCTTTGCAGCAGGAACAATATTCATCCAGCGCCTTGAGACCCTACTGGGTGAGTAGCGCGCTATACAAATGTCCATGATTGATTGATTGATTGATACATTAGCATAAGTCAAAACCATCACTAGACAAATCACAGATCTCTCCATCAAGTGCATTAATCTCCATAATTAGCATGCTATGGTTAACTCCTGAGAATGCATCACATTCTTAGTCTTAATCCAGGCTGTTTGGAGCCTGTGGTCATGAGACTCTTTGGGTTTTAGGTCACTGGGAATGATGCTACTGTTGGAGAGGTTTCTGTGTGATTGTTTGGTAGGTCCCTTGTCTTGAATTAATTGCTAGGAAAGGTCTTCTTCTTAAGTAGGTGGGTCTTTAGGATAAGCCTGTTGTTGCAAAGTCACCCTTGTGCCCTGGGCACCCCCCAGTTTTTTGCTGATAGGTACTGGTGGTAATTGACTCTGGCTGTTTGTGGGCTCTGCCTAACCAGGCCCAGGGCCAGTGCTATCCTGAAAATACACTTATAATACAGTGAAACTACCTACATACACTAGGGTACACTATTGGTTAGGGTACCCCTATGGTAGGCATGTTCTTGCCTACAAGGCCCTAGTTCATACCAGGGCAGGGCGTTCAAAACTACCTTTAAGTCCCTGGTATATAATAGGGCAGGGCAGTTTAGAGGTCGGCAGTCCTTTCATCAATTGCACTGCTGAGGCCTGAGTACAGTTTAAAGGCAGGCCTGTCTTGCAGGACTGCTTTTGAAATGCAAATTGTGCCCAAACTCGACCTTGGTGTCACTTAAAAATTAATAAACTACAATGTTTTGGCATATTAGGTACCCCCCTTGGGTCTCAGCGAGGTATCGAAGGGGTGTGGGGTGAGGTATTTATAAGGAGCACACTTATAGAAAACGTTTTATATACCTTGGATTTAATGATATGACAAATTTCACTCCCAACATTGTAGTAAAGTGCTTCCCAAAATTGACTTTTGTGCTACTAGGAGTGTGGAGTGAAGATCTGCAAAATATTTACATATTTAGAACCTCTAAAGTCTCCCATATGTATCCCAAGGGTGTTGGGTCCTGTAGATGTAGACAGGGTCCTCATATAAGATGTTTTTTAAGCCCTGATGTTCCAAGAATTTCCACGTCATTTTCCTAATTTCAAATCCCCAGCCACATACGATAACATGGCAAGAAGTTATTAAATAATAACTAATGTCAAGGATGTCATGAAAATATCATTCAAAACTTCCTAGAATTGGATTGATAAATCCAACAATATGCTATTATTGAATTTATCCTAAAATGTACAGACAAGAAGTAATACAACTTTTTTGACTGTAAGCCAAAATTCAGTCTTCGAGTGGTCTGTCTTGATTGGTCTGAGTGAAGTGGATTAGCCAGGCTGCTAAGGTGATTAAGTAGCCCATGGGGTTAGAGAGCCATTCTGGGAGGGCAATAGTTCTGCTACATAGTCAAGCCAGAACAGGGGGAGGGGTCGTAAACAATAATCTTCATTAGAATGAGGAGACAGGCAGGATAAGCCAGTTTATTTACACGCCTACTCTTTAAACCAAGCTAGATGGTAGGATTAAGGAAGGAAATAGCAGATGCAAAGGGGAGGGACAATGTGGAGATAAACCATCTGAAAGGTTGGCTTAGCCAGCTCTTGTCTCCTGAAAAATCTGCCATGTTGAGTTTCGGAGAAATGGTGCTCTCTGGGAGACTATAGTGCCACACTTTGGAGGATAGAGTCATACTCTCAGGCAGCTATGGCCCGTGCAGGTAAGAGCAGTGGGGTAGTGGGTCCGGGTAGGGGGGATTCTGATGGACGATGATGAGAGAAAATTAAATAAAGAATTAATTTCCCCTCGTTGTCGTTTGTCGATATCCCTCCCCCCAGCTCTAGCGCCGGGCCGCAACTGCTCTGGGGTGTTGCACGTTACCTCATTGGACAGGAGTGCCCTTTTGCTTGACCCAGACAACTTGGAATAAGTATCTGAGAGGGGCAGAGCCTCTCAGACGTGTCACTTGAAACTCAAGAAAGAAGAAGGGCCCATGCTGGAAGTTTGCACCAACCAGGCTCTGTACTCTGACTGACTGGGCCTGCTGCAGAATCTGTATCTAAAGCCCTGTGGATCAAACCTGCTTCAAAAGGACTATAGAGTGGACTCCTTTAAAGCTACAGGTTAATAGAGCTCACCTAGACCGTCACCACCAATAAATCCCCAGCCTGGAGTACTACCAGTGGATTTGTATGGGTTGTGTCCAAGTGGATTGTGGGAATTAAAGTCCTAAACTTTCAAAGACCATCTAGGAGCTTCCAGACCCTTGGAGTAAGTTTTGGACACTTTGAGACCCTGAAAAGAGCTTCAGGAAAAAGTTCCAGAAGTTTGGGGCAACTTTGGAAAAATCTCCATAAGAGGACTGACTCAACCTGGCCAGGCAAGCCAGTAACCCTCAACCACCAGCTGGCCTGCCCTCCAGGTTCGTCCCTCTGAAAAGCTCCGGAGGTCCAGCTTCCTGGGAGTTGGCAGAAACCCAAGCCGATGAACCGTCATGGAATCTAGCCTGGTGAAGAGCATTAAGAGACCCTACCATAAAAAGTTCAATAAAAGTTTTCAAGTCCGAATGTGGAAAAGGTGCATGAGAGTCAAACCGCCCACCTTCAACCAAGAGCCGGCTTAAAACTCTGGTTCATCCCCCTGGAAAGCTATAGAGGTCAGACTTCCATACGTTTCACTGGGTGCTTGTTGCAAGGCAAACCTGCAAACCCTGACTGAAACCAGACTGGATGAGAGCTCTGAGGGACCCTCGGAAGAAAAGCCCCAGGAAAAGTTTCTAAGTCAGAAGGTAAAAACATCTGCCAGTGGCAAGGCATGGGGCAAGACAAAGGTTCTCCTAATACCACTGCTAGTGATTGTTTTTTTTTTTAAAGGCTGGGGTTTGGCATTTTTGGTGCCCTGAACCCACCTACTGCATTAGAGAATAGGTACATCTTGGTGGCAGTGGACCATGCCGCTAGGTACCCTGAGTAATCTCTCTTAAAACAATGGAAACTCCTGCAGTTGCTAGAGCACTGCTAGTTGCGTTCACCAGAGTGGGTTTTCTGAAAGAGATGTTGTCAGATAGGGGCGCAGACTTTCTGTCCAGCTATCTGGCTGCTTTGAGGGATGAGTATGGTGTCAACTACAAGTTCACCACCCCCGATCACGCACAGACAAATGGTCTTGTGGAGAAGTTTAACAAGACCCTGAGGGCATGATCAGTGGGTTGTCTGAGAAACTCAGGAGGACATGGGATATTCTCCAATGCCTACTGGTTACCTACAGGGAGATTCCACAGAAAGGGGTTGGTTTCAGTCCCTTCGAGTTGGTGTTTGGACACCCTGTGAGGGGGGCATTGTGCCTGCAGAGAGAGTCTCTAGAGAAGTCTCTGAAAGAAGCGAAGGACAGTGTGCTTGATTATGTGTTAGGCCTGAGCTCAAGAATGGCAGAGTACATGTATAAGGCCAGCAGTAAACTGGAGGCTAGCCAGGAGCTCATGAAGCACAGGTATGATCAGAAGGCTACTATGCCTGAGTATACCCCAGGACAGTTAGTGTAGGTGTTGGAGCATGTGGCTCCCAGGACCCTCTATGACAAATGGAGTGGGCCCTATCCAATCTTAGAAAAGAAGGGCAAGGTTACCTATTTGGTTGACTTTGGCATCCCTAGGAGCCCTCATAGGGTCCTGCATGTGAATAGATAGATTGAAACCCCACCATGACAGGGAAGATATGACCATGCTACTGGTCACTGATGAGGGAGTAGAGGAGGAAACTGAGCCAATGTGTAAGATGAGTCAGTGGAGGGAGTGGTATTTTCTCCCAAATTAACAGACCAGCAGCACAGAGACTGCAAGCAGGTGCTGGAGCAGTTTGTTGGCCTGTTCTCTTTGACCCCAGGCATTACTGAGTGGTGTGTGCACCAAGTTGCTATTGGTGCAACCTACTTGTCGAAAGCAAACTGTACAGATTGTCTGACCATGTCAGAGCCAGCATTAAGGATGTGGTAGCTAAAATACTGGAGTTGGGGGTAATTGAACCATCTGAAAGTCCATGGGCCAGTCCAGTGGTCCTGGGGCCCAAACCTAATCCTGAGGGGGGACCAAACGAGTTAAGATTCTGTGTAAACTACAGAAGACTGTATGCAGTCACAACAAGCATTTGCAATGCAAATTGGTCTTGCATTAGTGAGAGTTAGACGTATTGGTTCTATAAATGAGAATGCGTTTTACCAATGTGTTTTAGATTGGAGTGAATGTATGTTGTGTGGAGTGGAAGTATGTGGTTTAGAAATGTTATTTGTGGAGTTGTGTGTGGTGGAATTGTGTGGAGTGGATTTGTGTAGTGGAACTATGTAGCATGGTGTGTATTGGAAACATGTGGTATTGAGTGTATTGGAATTATGTTTAGTGGGAGTGTGTGTCAGAGTGTAATTGGTACACAGACATAATATCGACTCCAAAATATTGTTTGGACATAATATCGACTCCAAAATATCGTTTGGAGAAAATATCGACAGGACAGAATATCAACAGCCAAAATATCGTTTTTAAGGTAAGTGAAGTAATATCGTTTTTAAGGTAAGTGAAGTAATATCGTTTTTATTTTTAGGGTTCAGGGTCAGTTTTGGGTTTTTGGGTAAAGGGGTATTTTTAGGGTTCAGGGTCAGTTTGGGATTTTTGGGTAAAGGGGTATTTTTAGGGTTCAGGGTCAGTTTTGGGTTTTTGGGTAAAGGGGTATTTTTAGGGTTCAGGGTCAGTTTTGGGTTTTTGGGTAAAGGGGTATTTTTAGGGTTCAGGGTCAGTTTTCAGTTTTTGGGCAAAGGGGTATTTTTAGGGTTCAGGGTCAGTTTTCAGTTTTTGGGTAAAGGGGTATTTTTAGGGTTCAGGGTCAGTTTTCAGTTTTTGGGTAAAGGGGTATTTTTAGGGTTCAGGGTCAGTTTTCAGTTTTTGGGAATTATTTTATTATATTTTATTACTATATATATATGTTTAATAAATATGAAATAAAAAATATTTATTTAACTTTCATTAATTATTTAATTATTATAAGTTAATTTAAGTAATGTTCAGTATATTTTAGTAATTAATTATTAATATTAATTTAATTTAACACTGTTTTTAGTAAATACGATATTTTTTTACAACTATATTTTTGTCAACGATATTTTCAACTCGATATTTTTGTACTTACCTGTTTGTAGATAGAAACTCGATATTTTGACTGTCGATATTTTCTCAACGATATTTTTGATGGTCGATATTCTGTACGTCGATATTCTTTCAGTGATCCAGTGTAATTATGTCTAACGGCGTTCTGTGTGGTGGAGTGGTATCTTTTGGGGTTTAATTATGTGGTATGCTGTTGAATTATGTGGCATGATGTGTAATTCTGTGGTGGGATTAGATGTATGTGGTGTGTTGTGTAATTGTGTTGTTGAGTTGAAATATGTGGTTTGTTGTCAAATTATGTGGAGTGGAATGGAAATGTGTTTAGTTGAATTGTGTGGCGCTGAGTGAAATTATGCTGATTGGAATTATGTAGCATGGTGTGGAGTATATTTGTGTGGATTGTGTTAACAAGTTTAAAAATGATTAAGAAAGGCAGCCTTTGATTGCGCACAAATTTACAAAACCTTAGATTATGTAAATACTTGTTCAAATATCAAAACAAAAACATGCGGACTCAATGCCCAGTGGCATTTATGTTCATGAACTCTACTGGGGGCTTGAACAAAGCACATTTATAGGGGACATTCTTCCAGCAAAAGAAAACATGTTGATCCCTGTAGGACTACGCCTTTTTGGCTTAAGTTCCCTACATTTTGTGCTTTCCCCCTATACCGTTTTCCTGACATAGAGTAGCCAATTTAGATGCTTTGGGTGCTTTGCCACTTCTGATCAGTGTCAAAGTACAAGGGTTCCCTGTTTTTTTTTTTAACTCTTTTTATTGTAATTATTATCAAGGTACAAATTGGTCGAGCAGTACATACAGACACTCAATTCTGACATCATCAGCAATATGGCAGGGTGTGCAATAATGATACATACATAATAGCTGAGTGCAGTGTTCCCCTCATGAACTTCCCATCCCCCATCTTTGTCCTCTTCCGACTAACTGTCCTACTGTGTCCTTGGCGGCTCACAAATGTACCCCCTGAATTTGTTCTTCCCCCCATACCTTGCTCCACTTCTGAGGACATTCTCGATTAATGAATGCTGCTTTCTCAGCCACCATGGCCGTGTCTAGATTCCCACACCATGCTGTGAGTGTTGGTGACTCTCCCGCACCCCACTTTTGTGCTATATTGCGCTTTGCTATCATTATTTCCAGTGTGGCCCACGTTTGCGCCGGGCGTGTTAGATCGTTCGGTTCCCACACATTCAAATAAAAAATCAAATAAAAAATGTCTTTATTCGGTTTCCATATTAAGAAAAACCACAAAAGTTCATGTTTAAAAATTACATACATTGATAGATAATTATACAGCTTTAAAAGACAAGCATACCATCGTAAAATATCTTAATATTCAAAGATAGTATTAAAACCATTCGTGTGGGCATTTGGGTACAAATGAAGAGCACAGTATAGCCTAATGGGGTATGTACAACACTATTCCTATTATAAATTAGTCCTATGTATAATACAGAACTTCAGAAATGTAACAATATTTGTCGCCAGGCATTCTGTCTCCATGAGTTGCAGCACGATAAGTGCAAGACGACATTGGCGTGAACCTAACATTTTTAAAATTGGAATTATCCAGAGCGTTCTCGGTTCTTTATAAAATTTACTAAAAAGGACCACATGGATTAAGGATTGAGTTGATACTTCATCACAGGGGCAAGGTATTAACAACTTCGCCCAATCATTGATTCTGGGAAGGGTTACCAAACAATGGAAAATATTCATCCTAAAACAAGTCAGCAGAAACCTTTCGTAGCCACTCAATTTACAAGTTAAGTAGGGCTGTATGGCCATGGTAGATTGAATCAGCAATGAATGTTGAACTGAGCTTTTTTTGACGTCAGTAGCCAGACGCAGTTCTTCCAGATGAGTCAAGCATAGCTTTTTCAGCCCTTTTCTCGATATCTGTACAATGAGTGGGGGGTTATGATAATACCTTTCTAAACCCAGATCAAACAGAAACCTTTTGACATATAAAAGCCAACCAATCTTATATGAGTTTTCAAGTGAGAGACAGTCATTTAGTAAGCCTTGATTAAAAACTGTCTTTGTAGAAGACCAAAGGCGATGCCACAATAGAATCGGTTGCATTTTTACCATATCGGTGATATATGGCAAACCTAGTTCTAGGTGGCAGCTAAAGGTCAAGGTACCTCGCGGAACAGCAAGGAGGAACCTCAGAAAACTGTTCTCCACTTTTTGAAGGGCTTCCACCTTACCATAACCCCACACCCTTGCTCCATAAATGGCTGTGCTGATGCATTTTGCCTGATAAATCTGAATCATCTCCGCCGGGGATCTATGATGTTACAACGCGTTATTTTACAACGCAGACCGTTACATCGCAATTTTTTCAACGCAGGATCCATTACAACGCATGGCATTACAACGCATGGCATTATATCGCAGATGCTATTACAACGCATGGCATTACATCGTAAGTATAGGTAAGTATACCTTTTTAAAAAAAATGTAATTATTTTAATTTAATTAAATCATTTTAATTAAAATAATAGTAATTATTTATTTAAATTAATTTTAATAAAAAATGTAATTAATTTTATTTAATTAATATAATTAAATTAATTTAATTTAAATATTTTTTTGATAGTAATTAAAATAAATTATTTAAAATAATGTATTTAATTTAATTATTTTAATTAAGAAATGTAATTAATATAATATAATTAATTTTATTTAACTTAAAAACACCCCTGTACCCCAAAACCCAAACCCTGCCCTGAAACCTAAAAACACCCCTGTACCCCAAAACCCAAACCCTGCCCTGAAACCTAAAAACACCCCTGTACCCCAAAACCCAAACCCTGCCCTGAAACCTAAAAACACCCCTGTACCCCAAAACCCAAACCCTACCCTGAAACCTAAAAACACCCCTGTACCCCAAAACCCAAACCCTGCCCTGAAACCTAAAAACACCCCTGTACCCCAAAACCCAAACCCTGCCCTGAAACCTAAAAACACCCCTGTACCCCAAAAACCAAACCCTACCCTGAAACCTAAAAACACCCCTGTACCCCAAAACCCAAACCCTACCCTGAAACCTAAAAACACCCCTGTACCCCAAAACCCAAACCCTACCCTGAAACCTAAAAACACCCCTGTACCCCAAAACCCAAACCTGAAACCTAAAAACACCCCTGTACCCCAAAACCCAAACCCTGCCCTAAAACCTCAGTACACCTATACATATACTCCTATACTCATATTTATTTAAAAAATTACTTAAATTAATAAATTTAATTTATAATATTTAAAAACATAAATAAATATTTTTATTTATTTTTATTTATAATTAATATTAATTAAATCATTTATATAATATTAAATAAAATTAAAATAAATTATATACTTACCAATACTTACGATGTAATGGTATGCGTTGTAATAGCATCTGCGATGTAATGCCATGCTTTGTAATGCCATGCGTTGTAATGGATCCTGCGTTGTAATAGCTGCGTTGTAACAGCATTACGACGTAAAAGTTGCGTTGTAAGTGATACACACCCTCCGCCGGGGGTCTTTTACTGAGCCTCTGCGCAAAACTTACTAGAGCAGAGGTGGACCTTATAAATAGCAGCTTTCTAGCCTCAAATGCTTTCCTCCATGTGCACTTACTTGTCTATTAAAATTCCTAAATAGGGATACGTGTTAGTGTTCTCGACCTTGATGTTATTGATGAAGATATCTCTCCATTTCTCATGCCTTGGCCCTGAATTAATTATGAAAGTTTTTTTAATATTAAGTTTTAAATCTAAATTGGACATATAACTATTGTACCTGTTGAGCGAACGTTGGAGTTCCAGGGGAGTACGTGCCATAATTACAGCGTCGTCCGCATAGAGTAGAGCGGGCATCGGGCGTTTGTGAAGTAGGGGTAGGTCCTGGCACTCTTCCAGCATTGCTTGTTCTTGTCCATTGGTATAGAGTGTAAAAAGGAAGGGCACCCCCCTCAACCCTAAACGGCGCTGTCAATTTACCTCCCACTCCATACCTCACCCTAGCTGTGGCATTTGAATACAATTCACGTATACATTAACCAAGGAGAGCTCAACTCCCATCTGTGTTAAAATGCCCCACAATTTCGAATGGCTTACGCAGTCGAAGGCTGATGTTAAATCTACGTAAGCCATATACAAATTCCCACCCTTTACGTTCACATATTTACCCATTAAAAGTGTCAATTTGAGGGCTTGCTCTGTGGTACCCATACCTTCCCGGAACCTGAATTGAAGGTACGACAATATTTTGTTGTCATCGGCCCATTGTAGTAGGCGCTCGAGAATAATACGCCCCACAACTTTGCCCGAAGAGTCTAATAATCATATTGGGCGATAACAGGATAGGCTTTGACGGTCTCCTTTTTTAAATAGCAGGACCAGGATTGAGTCTGACCACGATTCCACCAGCCCCACTGTAGAAATGGCTTCCAGTACCCTGACCAATATTGGTGTCCAGAGATCCATATTATATTTAAAATGGTCTACTGGGACCCCGTCAGGGCCTGGCGCCTTTCCCCCTTTACTTGCTTTTAAGGCAAGTTTAACTTCTATCTGAGTAAAGTCAAGTACGATAGGGTACACAGACATAATATCGACTCCAAAATATCGTTTGGACATAATATCGACTCCAAAATATCGTTTGGAGAAAATATCGACAGGACAGAATATCGACAGCCAAAATATCGTTTTTAAGGTAAGTGAAGTAATATCATTTTTAAGGTAAGTGAAGTAATATCGTTTTTATTTTTAGGGTTCAGGGTCAGTTTTGGGTTTTTGGGTAAAGGGGTATTTTTAGGGTTCAGGGTCAGTTTTGGGTTTTTGGGTAAAGGGGTATTTTTAGGGTTCAGGGTCAGTTTTCAGTTTTTGGGCAAAGGGGTATTTTTAGGGTTCAGGGTCAGTTTTCAGTTTTTGGGTAAAGGGGTATTTTTAGGGTTCAGGGTCAGTTTTCAGTTTTTGGGTAAAGGGGTATTTTTAGGGTTCAGGGTCAGTTTTCAGTTTTTGGGTAAAGGGGTATTTTAGGGTTCAGGGTCAGTTTTCAGTTTTTGGGTATTATTTTATTATATTTTATTACTATATATATATGTTTAATAAATATGAAATAAAAAAATATTTATTTAACTTTCATTAATTATTTAATTATTATAAGTTAATTTAAGTAATTTTAAGTATATTTTAGTAATTAATTATTAATATTAATTTAATTTAACACTGTTTTTAGTAAATACGATATTTTTTACAACTATATTTTTGTAAACGATATTTTGTACTCGATATTTTTGTACTTACCTGTTTGTACATACAAACTCGATATTTTTGCTGTAGATATTTTTTCCTCGATATTTTGGGTAGTCGATATTTTGGTAGTCGATATTCTTTCAGTGATCCGTACGATAGGGAAGATTGAGGATTTTTGATGGAGGCTCATGATCTCCATATCATTGGGATCAGTCACTTCCTTGGCAGTTAATCCAAATATCTGTGAAAAATGATCCACCCATAATGATTCATCTATAGCTATTTCAATTTTATCATTATCCCTGGGTTCAGACAGGAATGTAGATTTAATGGTCTTCCAAAAAGCAGTACTGTCTTTCACCATACAGCCCTTGTGAAGTTTAGCCCATAATTCCTGCTTCAATTCAGCTTTTCTTGCCTTTACTGCGTGGTTGTATATCTTTCTTAGGAGGGTAATTTCTCGTTTGTCCCTTTCTGTTTTGTGGAGGGCAGATTTAGAGTTGGAATATGCTTTGGTACAAGCATTGTTGAACCAACCCTTCGTTTTTCTCTAATTCCCTTTGGGATAGTTACACAGGGCTTCCTTTACTACATTAGTTATGACCACAAAACTATCTAAGATCTCTTGATGAGTAGAGGAAGTGTCTAAACATTTTTCTATATCCTTAATAGAGTTATTTACTACCTCTGTTGTGATCTTAAGGGGATCTGCTCGGTCCCACTTGAGCGAATACCCGTTTAATCTATTCAAAATCAGATTTTTCTGGCCATATGTTCTCACTCGGTTAATCTTATTGCAACTGGTGGGAAGAGACAAGGTAACACTATTGGGAAAGTGGTCGCTGGTAGCGTTTCATGGGTTTTAAAATTCAGGATGCGGGACGCTGCATTACTTGATGCAAATATAAAATCTATGGAGGAAGAAGCTCCTCTGCCATTAAAAGTCTGAGTAAGTGGGACTGGGGGGACCACTAATTCATTTGCCAATCCAAGTTCTAAAATGAATAGTGTCTCATTCAGACAATCCCCACTCAATGTATGGGGAAAATGGGTCAGATTATTGACGTTCTCATGTTGTATTCCACAAGTTAGGTTGTCATTTTGGCTACCTGGTGATAAATTAAAGTCACCCCCCCCCCCCCAAATAACGGAAACTCTTCTTTTTATATTCTTGTTTTTAATTTCCATTAAGATGTGACAAATCTTTTTTAGGGTGGCTATCAACTGGTCTTTTGCAAATTGTTATAGAAATGAACTAAGACAAAAATGTCTAATTTATTTATGTCAAAAGTGATTATTTGAAAATTCGACTCCTGTTTCAAGGGAACTATTTCCCTAATTGCTAAAAGGTTAGAGATAAACACAGTCAAGCCTCCTTTAGCTCGCCCTGAAGGAGAGGAAATCGCGGATGAAAATACGTTTTAAATCCATTAATGTGGATAGCTGATACAGCCCATGTCTCTTGGAAACAAAGAATGTTGAATTTCCGCGTGAAACTAAGCAACTCATCATTAATAAGTTTGGAACACAGACCTACTTGAGGGTTGGAGCATAGGCCTCCTATATTCCTGTGATCTATCCCCCCCTTAACACACTTCTGTCTTGTTCTCGGAGCTTTCCCTTTGGCCTTTTCTGTTTGTTTTCGGGTTCGGGGTCTGACCTCTAAGTTTGGGCTATTGTCATTGTCCCGTTCTTGACTCAGGGGTGTCGGGAATGGGTTAACCAGAGAAGGAGTGTCGTGGCTACTTTGGACAGTTATTCTAGGTGTCAGGGGTATATTAACCTCTCTGGACAGCGGGAACCGAGTGGGGTCAAGTGATAAACGTCTTTCTGTTAACTCTATCTCGTGGGTGAGCAATGATTCTGCCCTGATTAAGAAAGCATCTAAAGTGCCTGCTGCCCCCTTGCGTTTGTCCATATTCCTAGTTTATTGACTTCTATGCTTAGAAGGAACTTACAGGGCCAACCTATATTGTAGCGTTTTTGAATGGGAACTAGTAGGCCGGAAATCTAGTGAGATAGTGTAATGCTTATTATAGAGACAGCTTCACTAGTTCCTTACTATTTTCTATTAGCCCCTAAGCACAGGGTGGACCATTTACACTAGATGGAGATCAATTTTCCGTCCACCCGTCCACCCAAGATTGTCTTACACCTTCGGAATCCTTGCATCCTCCCCCAATAGCTGTTACAACGGATGTCAATGTAGCCCGTCAGGCCCCTAGACCCCTAGAATATAACGCCCTCAAAAATAGCAACACAGTCTTTGAGTCTTAATTCGGGCTAATGTATCGCTGGTAGTAATTGATGAAGGTGTTACGATATGGGTCTTACCCGCTTCTCGACGATGCCTGGAAAGACAACGGCCAAGGGGGGGTGGCCCTGTCCTGCCTCTTCCTGTCCCTGACAGGCACAGATGGGCCCGCCCTTTTCCCTGGCTTCGCCCAGCGCTGCCCGCATGCGTCCCGTGACACGGGAACCCTGTGCTCCTTAAGAACGCCTCCTGGCGCTTGATGAACGCGGTACCGGCGTGCGCGCCGCGTGTACAGCTGGGGGCTTTAGTCCTGGCGTTGAGAGTGGCAGTGAGGTTTACGGAAGGCTCTGACCCACTATCGCGGCAAACAGGGTGTCCACAGGCTTTGCGGTGAATTTTTATGACAGGGCTCCCGCTCCACCAGAGCCCTGTGCTCCTTACAAACGCCTCCTGGTGCTTGATGAACGTGGTAGCGCCTTGCGCACCGCGTGGGCAGCTAGGGGCTGTGGTCCTGGAGCTGAAAGTGGCTGTGAGGGTTACAAAAGTCTCTGACCCACTATCGCAGCAAACAGGGTGTCCTCATGCTTTGCAGTGAATTCTTATGACAGGGCTCCCACACATTCAGTAAGCATCGTCTAGGCTCAGGCGTCAATGAAATCTCCACCGTCTGTGATATAGTCCTCATGATCTTCGCCCAATATTCAGCAATCCTCGGACATTCCCACACTGTATGAACAAACGTTCCGTCCTCCCCACATCGTCTTAAACAGTACGGGTGTGGTGCTGTACCTATTTTATGTAGGGTGCGTCTCGTATAGTAAGTTCTATGTAACATTTTTAGCTGCACTAGTTTGAGTCTTGAGGGTATGCCCACCTCCCGCGGGGAGGCCGTTGCCTCCTGCCATTCAGAGTCCTCGAAGACCCCCATATCCTGAGACCACTTTTCTCTAAGTGACACATTTGGGTCAGGCAAATTATTTACTAATTTGCAGTAGGTGAGGGAAGTTGCACGCTTCTGCATTTGCTCTATCAGGAGTTGCCTCTGGAACCTCAGAGTTGGACAGTAAGACCGCCTGCAGCTCATGCTTTATCTGCATATACTTAAAAAGTTCCGTAGGTGCTAGGTCATACTGCGTCTGGAGATGCTCAAATGTCTTTACCTCCCCTTTATACCACATCTCACCCACAGTGGATATACCAATAGCATCCCATTTATCGAATCCTTTACAGTTTCGAAGGACGCCCAGGGGTTTCGTGTCCCACAGAGGGGTAAGTTGGGTTATTGTTCCTTTCCAGCCCAACTTAGCGTGTGCTTCATTCCATATGTGGACCACCTGCCCCGTGGGACTAACCACTGCTGGCGCACGCTTCTAGAGAGAGTGCCGACATCATGCCCTCAACCCCAAGTCCGCTCCTATCTGCCTTAAAAGCCGGATCTGTCTGTGGGGCGTGTATCCACTGGTTGACCACCTTCAGTTGGGCCGCCCAATAAAATAGCTGTATGTTGGGGAGCGCAATGCCGCCATCATACCACCCTCTAGTCAATTTAAGCTGAGCTATGCGTGCAGGTCTGTTCCCCCATAACAGCCTGGAATACTGAGCCACTATTTTTTTTAAATAGTCCGCTGGCACTGGGTACGGGGTATTTTCCAGCACATAGAGGAAATGAAGCAGCGCCATTATTTTAAAGAGCGCTGCCTTACCCAACAACGTCAACGGAAGGGTTCTCCAGTGAGTTGCATCTCTTTTTAGGCGTTCCAGGGGGGGTGTTAGATTCCTTTTCATAAACTCACCCGGGTCCGGTGTGATATAAATCTATACTAATATAATAAAGAGAGAGCCCTAACCTTCTAGGCGGGTAATCTCAGGAACCACAGCACCAATCACAACACGCAATACAGCGTTGGAAAGGGCAGTTGCCGCAGAAGGACGTAGGCTATGCAGACGTCCACCATATACATTTAAAAGGTAAAAGAACTGTGCCAGCAAAGTAGTCCCTTGTGGGCGTGTCTGCGTTGCGCTGTGGGCGTGTGCTGGGGGCATGACAAACGCTGGGGGCATGTGGTACGTTCCGCCCTTAATGCCATGTCTCATATCGTGTGCTAATCCCACCCTGCTCCCTTTAAATACCCCTGCACCCCATAATCATAACCCACCCTTACTCCTTAAAATACCCCAAGACCCTTAAACTACCCATCTGGGTACCCCAAAACCCAAACCTATCCCTAAACCCTAAAAATACCCCTGTACCCCAAAACCCAAACCTAGCCCTGAACCCTATAAATACCCCTGTACCTCAAAACCCAAACCTACCCCTGAACCCTAAAAATACCCCTGTACCCCAAACCTAGCCCTGAACCCTAAAAATACCACTGTACCCCAAAACCCAAACCTACCCCTGAACCCTAAAATACCCCTGTACCCCAAAACCCAAACCTTGCCCTGAACCCTTAAAATACCCCTGTACCCCAAACCCCAAACCTACCCCTGAACCCTAAAAATACCGCTGTACCCCAAAACCAAAACCTAACCCTGAACCCTAAAAATACCCCTGTACCCCAAAACCCAAACCTACCCCTGAACCCTAAAATACCCCTGTACCCCAAAACCCAAACCTAGCCCTGAACCCTAAAAATACCCCTGTACCCCAAAACCCAAACCTAGCCCTAAACCCTTAAAATACCCCTGTACCCCAAAACCCAAACCTAGCCCTGAACCCTAAAAATAATGGGTGTTTACCCTCCCCCGGTACGTACATTGGTGGCACGGCGGCCCACATCTCCAGCAACATACTCATATTTTGTCAGCACCCATTTGAAAAATGCACAGGTCTCTCTCATTGATGGCCAGCACCTACATACACTTTTAGACACACCTCCCGCCACAAGTTCTAGAATTGCGAACTTTAGAGCTGGGGAGCTACGTTCGAATCTCGGCATCAGCTCAACATCCTGTGATTCCAGGCAAATCGCTTTGTCTCCCCGTGCCTACCACAAATGAATGTGTTCTTCTGTAATGTAAATCGTGCTCATGCCATGTTGTCGAGTTCGCGCTTGTAGCGGGGACAGGCGGCCCACAGAGGAAACGGACACAATGGAATGGTGGGCAGTTACCCCCCTCTCACCCGCTTCTGTCTCCTCTCATCAGGACTGGCAAAACGAAACAGAGACACTGTGGACACCCGAAGGAGTAAGCAGAAAAACACGGAGAACGAGACTCCTCCCCTCGGGAGCGTCATCACGGCGGGAACGCCAAAAGTAGGAAGAATCCGGAACTCGGAGGACGGCGTTTCCCTGCAGGACATAGACGGAGAGAACGAGAGAAGGAGAACCGAACATACCAGGAGAGCTGAGGAAGAAGACGGGTCTGATCGGGATACAGAGGGCCGGTGCAGCAACATCACGCCAGGAGGCCTCCGTCCCCACGAGCCGCCCGCCGCGTTCCCACGGGAGGAGCGTGGCTCGAACAGGTACGGGGCAAGGTTGCGGGCTGGGTGGGTCTGAGTAGCCAGTCTGCCTTCACGCCTCCCACTGATAAATAGTGTAAATATCTGTATAGCCTCTGCTCCCCTGTAACCCCTTACGAGCACTCGAGCACAGGAAGCCAGTTGTGCATACACTTTAGCACTCGGTGTCCCTCACTCCCCGGTCCCTCGCATCGGTAAAGTACCGAACAACCACCTAAAATCTGCCCTTGTGTCTTTCTCTTGCTTTTGGGTTCGAATGGACCGGAGCGTTCCTGACATCGGACCATTATCAACCTGGCGTCCCCGAAGTATACCAGGACGGACCCTGCGGCCTTTGCAAGAGAGAGACTGACCAGTAGACAAAGAAAAGCATACCTGAAAATAAAGCCCTCGTTAAAAGCACTTCTTAAAGTTTCAGACTCCGTTACTCCTGCGCCAACCGCCCCTGTAACAGCGCTGTATAATATTGCTAGGAAAAATAAAGTAGGGAAACTCGAGTTCACACTTCACACACTAGTGAACGCGCACTCTTAAGCGCATCAGCAGTGCACTGTGAATCGGAGCGTTTCACAGGCCTGTCACAGATAAGAAATGCTATCAAAACGAAATCCTACAAAACAATATACTATTGGCCGGCAGCAATTCATACCCGGACAAAGTCGGGACGGGCTGCTAGTATATATAAATATATATATATATATAAAAATCATCTCCTTGTCTTCTTACTGCTTAGCTAACAATTGCTGCCTCATCTCAGTCAGTCACAGTAGTGTCCATTCAATGTCCAAATGAATTCTTGAAAACCTTCCACCCAACAAAACAGTAGCTGAATTCTCTTTTGGGATCGAGTTGTTTTTTCTGTTAAGTCTTTTTAGTCATGTACCTTGAATTTTCTTTGGAGAAAGCGCTGTTAATCTTGGTTCAAATTAACTTTTTTCTATTTCGTTGGAGAATGTCTTTTGTCCTTGATTATGCACACTTTGGTTTTGACCCATAAGGAACAGAATTCCTTTGCGCTGGCAAATGCTAGGCTTGTTTCTTTTGTAAGTGATGAACCTTTTATTGAATATTCTACTCTCACTGCATTCTCTGAATCATCTGTCTCTCTTATTATCGAATTATGTTCTGTGAAGGTCGTATGAGGTCATCAAAAAAGGCGAGCTAAAAATGGGTGTGATCCAAAAATCTCTGAAACCTATCCTGCCACTTGGCACTGAAGAAGAATCGTGATGACATGAAGACAGCTTAAGCTGGAGAAACAGGTACGACTGCGTCTGTCAAAAAATGGAAGCCAAGTAATTGTGTATGGGCTTGGGTGCGGTTTACACACAGCTGCTTGAACTGCTGTTCAAACTCTCATACTCTTGCATCTCAGTTGTGGTAAAGCCCTGCGCCATGTCCTCCCAGGATTCATATTGACCCCACTCTTAAAGGCACACTTGATGCTGTAACAATGTTCTTCCAGGGCCTGAAGTATTATGATCACATCACTCCCATCTTGATAGAACTCTATCCACATGGCTCACTTCATCTTTGAAACCAGCTTCATCATTTCCAAAGCCATCACACCTAGCACCCCCACTTATCTTGCAGAGAAGCTCACAATCTATTATGACTCTCGGTACACCTGCATTCAAGACACCATCAGACTGAAGGCTTAGTAATGTACAAAAGAAAAAATAAGGACACATGCATTTTCCATCTATGCATCAAGGATCTGGATCAACATCCCCGTGTGGATCATGACTGCTCCGAATTACCAACAGTTGAAGATACATCTCCTTAATGACCTCTACATAACAGTGCATTAACAAGCCACAAACCAGCTACCTCTCGTATCACTCATTGACTTTGTGCTTGCCTTTGACCTTGTACAGTGCTTCACTGTCTTTTGGCTAAGTTTGCGCTATACAGTACCACATACCATATAGATACATACTCACCAAAAATGGCTGCTGGCTGTCACTGGACTCCGAGACCTTGCTTCAAGTCACATGAGATTTGGAACTAGATCTCCAGCAAGAGCTGAAAGTGCCACAGGGAGGCAGAGGGTGAGCATTTTTACATCTGCACTGGACTGTGACAGATCAGACTCAACAGCAGACCGCATCTTGAGGGTGCGGACCATAGTAGCTTTCCTAGGAAGTGAGCATGGGCTAATTAACCCAAAATGAAACCTATGCTAGGCTGCTACAGGTCTCTATTTGTGTTAGTATTTTCTCCAGAGTTAGACACTGGCACTATTTTTCCTGGGCTCAACACCAGCACTGTTCTCTTTGATTCAGGGACCACCTAGAAACTGTCTAGAAAGAGTTGGCATCCCTTGACTACAGCCTCTTCACCCAGCTACGAAGAGATGAAGGATTATAATATTGCATTGTAGGTGGTGTGCAGGACTTTTCATGTGTACCTATTGGCGTTTAGCCTACTGGCTTGCACTAACATATGCATAATGTACCCTACTTGGGGTATTTCTCACATCAGTGAGTGGTTGTTCCTTCTCCATGATAGTGGTGATCTAGGCGTCCATGTGCTGTGTGATGGGGCCATTAATGAGGATGCAGCAATTGTAATACAAGTTGGAGATCCATTCAAAGTTTCTATTTACCCTGTGAACGTGACTCTATGCCAGGACCCAAGGAGTCCACGCTGCATACATTCTGATTGGTGTTTTGTTATTTTCTCGGTTTCAGCTGGTATCCACATCCACCCATACCTGATACTTGAGTCTGAAAGTACCATTTGAAGAGCAGTGTCTTCTTATATCAAAGAATAGCCCCTTGAAAAAGGGGCATCTGACAACAAAAGAACAGTGCACATCTACCAGAGACTTGCGGCTCTGTCTGTATCGAGCATACTAAATTCATTTTCACTTACAGGGGAAGCTCAGCAGCATCAGCTGAGAGAAGTTTCTGATTCACCACATTTGGGACAAAGCCTTTGGACATGAGGTGAGGTTACAGCTGCCATGGCCTACCTGAACCTCCAGAAGCTGAACTGCCTGCAAGGAGAGAGCTGCCCCAGACTGCCAAGAGTCAGGACTCATCTGAGACCACAGCCAGCATGGAGACCAGCTCGAAGAGAACTGATCTCAGGAGTCACAATGACAAGCAGCTGTAGGTGAGCTCCTTCAGTAGCTCTAAGCTACAGAGACAAATCATCAGCTTGCTGCCATAAAGCTGGTAGAACTCAATGGGTTTAATTGCATTGCCGTACTGGGCGGTTGATACTTCCTGGCTGCCCCACTCCATTGGGTGAGTCCCTAAGACTTCCTGGGGATCCCATATTACAGATTTCGCAGCTGCACGAAATTGGGTTGTTAGTTGGGGTGGAGCCCGCCCTCAAATAATAAACACAATCCTTGTCAGGATGATCCACAAAAAGGTCACTAAATTAAACTGTTCTTAGGCTTAACTGAGGGGCAATGTGTAAATTATTGATGCAGCACATATACAGCAATACAATGAAAACACAACACAAGATAAATCCCAAACCAATTCAGGAAAACAGAGTATATTTAAAAAAAATAAGGTGACACCAAAATTACTTAAATCTAATAAGTAGAACTGAATTCATGAATTTTTAAAGGTTTTAGCTGAAAATAATGCCTAACAGATCATAACGCCAACTACGGGTATATAGTCGCACAAGACCGGGTCAAAGTCAAAAGGTAAGGCTGAGTGCGGATCAGATACAATACGTGGATTGGGCCCATTCTCAACTTACCTTTAAACTTTAACAAAATTCTTGGAGAAGGTAGAGTCAGCAGTGAGACAGGGCAGCAGGCTGTGCCCGAGGGGGTGGCATCATTGCTGTGGAGCTGTAAGACAAGGTTGCAGTAAGATTTTTGACTTCATGCTTACACAATTTTTTGGAAGTCAGAATCCTCCACCGGGACCTGGCTGCAGTATTAAAAAGGGAGGTTTAGGTCTGGCAAAAGGTTTATTTTGCCAGGTCAAAATGGCAATTTAAAACCACACCACAGGCTGCAGTGGCCGGCCTGAGACATGTTTTAAAGTGTTACTTTAGTGGGTGGCACAATGAGTGCTCCAGGCCCACTAGTAGCCTTTAATTTACTGTAGCCAAAGAGGGCTCCACGAGGACGGAAACCTTAGTTGAAAAGTCCAGCCGAAAAAGATTTGCTACTGTGGATAAGAACATAGCGGGAGCTACCGCGAAGTCAGGCTGACCGAGGATGCACCTTGGGTGGATTGGTTGGCGGTAGGACTCAGTCTTGTGTGGGTTCTCCAGGAAATGTTCTAAGTCCCAGCGTTTAGGGTTAGGCAGGAGCAGTACCACAATCACCACTTCCAAGTGTCCAGGACCCTGGGGGCACCACTAGGGGTGTGGGGTTATGAATAATCCCATCAGAAGCTGGCATCAAGATTCAAGTCCTCAGGAGCTAATTATGGCCCTGTGGCTCACACAGGAGGTAACCAACTAGCCTTTGGAGTCACTCTGGTTGTCATGGGTGGAAGAAGCAGGCCCAGTACTCTTTCTTCAGACAGTAGGGCAGCAAGGCAGTCCTTCCTCTGAATATTTCACAAGTCCAGGACTGTACTGAAGAGAGTTTTCTGGGGGTCCAATACTTATACTTGGTGTCAGCCTTTGTGTGTCGGGGGACACCCTGTCCTACCCCCACATCTGGTTCTGAAAAGCTCTCCCGTCCCCTGTCAAGACTCCAAACTATAAGGGGGGACAAAAGTCTGGTATCAAGTTCCTTTGTGTATGCTGGAGGCAAAACCCTTTGAAGTGTAAGTGGGGAAGGGCACAGCTCTGCCCACAGCCACCCTAACAGGATTGCCTCAAGGTTGCCCACCTCTAGTCCCCTTGGTGTCACTCTATGAGAGGAATATAAAAACACTGAAAGAAGGGTCATTCACATTCACATTCATGAGACCCAGGGAACTGACAGAAGGTACAAATGGTGAAGACAAAAAAATGCCAACTTTGTAAAAGTGGCATTTTCAGATTTGTGACTTTGAATCCAACCCTACCATTTAAGAGGGTTTGAAATTATAATTCATGTGAGTCTAAACAGCATATCACTATCTGCTCCTAATCCAAAGTTAACACTTATTAAATGTAACTAGCGGCCCGCCCCGTCGTTGTCCGGGGATGAAAATGAAAGTCTAGAAAGTTCTTTATTACCTGTGTAGTCGAGCAGTGCATACACGGTAACGCTAGGTGTCCATTGCAGCCGAACATGTGCCTCCGCTTGTCCAGCCTGTGTGAGTAAGCGCCACAGTGATAGGTGCCTCTACAGTGCCAACGTTTAGCACGTGTGGATGCAGTTTTGCCCCTTGGCCTCACAGTGTCCAACAGCGGTCACGCGATGCTCTGCGTGTGTCACCGACAGTCCGTGACATTTTTAATAGCGCCCCAGCGATGCTCAAGCGCCTCTGCACCCGCAGATGAATGCGCAGAAGTTCCGTCTGTGTGGGCGCACAGAATCCGTCAATTGTTTGCGCGTTTGCGCTGAAGGCGCTGAAGGTGAGCGTGTGCTCTGCGGCTTTGTGTCCTTGCCGCGGGAGGCGAACGTGTGTGTCTGCTACCACCCCTGATCGGTCCTGGCATGCACAATACGCACTTCACAAACACGGCGTGGTGCACTTACACGCCACACAGCACGTCTACGTCAAACGCCCCAGAACGCTATCCCCCGCACGACACGCCCATTTCAAGCACACGCCCATCGCTTTACAGCACAACGCCCACGCCCATAACAGACTACTTTGTCCTTAACGGTCTTTTTCCCTTGTAATGTATATGTTGGGCTGGTGTATAGCCTATGTCCATCTGCTTATACTCGCCGTTCTGAATCTATATGCGGTGTTCCGGTTGGCGCTGTGGTTCCGGAGCTTACCTGCCTCAGCGGTTTGGGCTATCTTTTTATTATATTAGTATGGATAAGGTAACCCAGTGGGAGCATTAAGTCTTACATTAATGAAAAACAATATTGATGTTTTTCACTACCAAGACATATAAAACATAAGTATAAATGTCCTACTTTGGACCTGGGTATAGATAGTACCATTTACTAAGGATGTACAGGTAAATTAAATGTGCCAATCAGGTGTAGGCAAATTGTACCATGTTTTAAGGCGAGATCACAAGCACTTTAGCCCTGGTTAGCAGTGGTAAAGTGCAGAGTCCTAAAGCCAGCAAAAATGAATACAGCAAAACTAGGAGAGGTGAAGGCAAAAGGTTTGGGGGACTGTCACACATGAGTGCCAGTTCTAGCAATAGCCAAGAAAAAAGCCCTATTATTTTTCCTTTGCGCCAAAGCCACACCTGGGTGCCTTTATTAATTTTTATTTTTTATAGTCAACACGTCTAATTTTAATATAATTTGATTTTGGAGATTGTGGGGTTTTTGGGTGATCGTAAGCATACTGTTTTATTTTAATTAATAAGAAATATACATTTTAGATATTATGTCATTCAATTACATTTTAATCAAACTGGAGTTTGAATAGTAGATCTGTCCCTTTTTCATCCTTTCCCAAAAGTATGCACTTTTTCCAATGTTTGTTAGACTGGAGTTAGAATAGTCTGTCTGATGTCCCCCCCCAATATCTGCAGTCTCCCAAATGTTTGTATGACTGCAGGTGGTAAATCTGAAACCCATCCTATTATATATACATGTTTCCCATTGTAAGTGGGACTGTAGTTAGAAGCGTTAATATTAATCCCCTAAAATTAAGAAGTCTCATTAATGTTTGTAGGGCTGGAGTTAGAATAGTAAATCTAAACCATCTAACTGTATGCACCATACCCGATGTTTATTGAATTAGAGTTAGAATAGTACGTCTGCCACTCACTCCCAACCACCCAACACAACAGTGGTTGTTGGACTTGACGTATAATAGTAAGAATATTCTCCTCCCAAAACGTGTTACCTTCCCCAGTGTTGATAAGACTGTAGTTATACTGGTAAATCGTACCTCTAACTCCACCCCACCTCCAGTGTATGCATTTATGTTATGTTATGTTATTATTTGATAAAGCGCAAACAGCTGCCCCAGCAAAGAGGCGTCCCGGCGCCAAGAACCACGGAGACTCAACGGAGAACAGAAGAAAAACAGCTGGGAGGCCTAAGGGGAAGGGAATAGGTAAGTTTTAGCAGCTTTCCTAAAGGAAGACAGATTTTCCAATGAGCGGAGGTTTGCTGGTAGGGTGTTCCAAAGTTTGGCTCCCAGCACCCTGAACGAGCGTCCACCAGTGCGGGCTAGCTTTGTACGGGGGACCGTTAGCAGATGTTGGCCTAGAGAGCGCAAGTTGCGCTATGGCACATAGGGTGTAAGGAGTGGCCGGAGAAGTTCTGGGCACCCAGTTTTAAGGATTTCAAAGATCATGAGCTTTGAACTGTATTCGGGATTCGATAGGTAGCCAGTGCAGCTTACGGATTGTAGCTTTGGCTGAACATCTGCGGGGGAGACCGACCAAGGTTCTTGCTGCGGTGTTCTGCACGCGTTGCAATCGCGCTATCTCCGCTTTGTTGGCGCCCAGGAGTAAAACATTGGCGCAGTCCAGGCGGGAGAGAATTGTGGCTTGGACAATCATTTGGCGGACCTTGGGGTCGAAGAAGCCAAGTATAGGTTTGAGGCTCCTTAACAGGCCCACACAGGTGGCCGCTACCTTTTTTGTGTGGGTCTGGAAGTTTAGTGAGGCGTCCATCCAAACACCTAGGTTTTTGACCAAGGATTTGGGGGGTGGAGTGGTGCCCAACGATGAGGGCCACCAGTGCTGGTTCCAGTGACAGGTATTCTTTCCAAGGAGCAGCACCTCCGTCTTGCCTGCATTAAGCTGCAGGCAATTGTCCGTCATCCACTGGGCCACCGCAGCCAGACCATCTCTGAACCTTGTGGCAGAAGTAGAGGGACCTTCGGTGAGAGTAATGTCCAGCTGCGTGTCATCAGCGTATGACACCAGCGTGATGTCCCATTCTCTACCTACTGCGGCAAGTGGTTGTACATATAGGTTGAAGAGGGATGGGCTGAGCAGAGCCCTGAGGGACTCCCTGTCCGATCGAATGGGACTGGGAGAGGAATGGAGGAGCTGAAACCCAGAAAGTTCTGTCCTTCAGAAAGGAGCGGAACCATTCCAAGGCAAGACCTGAGATTCCCGCAATGGCCAGACGATTTAGCATAATGTTATGAGATACCGTGTCAAAGGCAGCACTGAGGTACAATAGGATCAGCGCAGCACTTTGACCGGCATCAAGTATCGTCCAGAGATGTTCCGACGTGGCTAGGAGGGTAGACTCCGTGCTGTGGCCCGGCCTAAACCCGTTTTGGGGTGGATATAAGATGTTATTTTGATCCACGTCTTTAGACAAAATTATGTTTACATGGGCCTCTGCGAGTTTGGACAGCCATGGGAGCAATGAGATGGGTCTAAAATTCTCCGGTTTGGAGGGGTCAAGGGTCGGTTTTTTAATAATGGGAGAGACCCACGCTTGCTTCCAAGCAGTCGGGACACTAGCCAAGGAGAAGGAAAGATTCAGTATAAGTGCCAGGGAAGGTAGAAAAAAGTCTAGTGATTCGATAAAGTGGGCCGGTCTCATTGGGTCTGCTGGGGAACCAGATTTGACCTTCCTACATAGTTTAGTGAGGTCCTCATGAGAGAATTCAGGGATGTGCATCATCGTGGTGCCAATACTGATGGGTGTAGGGGAGCTGGGTGCTGTCTCAGAGTGCTGTGGGAAGGTTTTATAGATTTTTTGCACTTTTTCAGTAAAGAATGTGGCCAGGTCCTCACATTGTTGCGCAGAAGTGATACTGGAGGAAGGAGATCTGCTACTCTGCAGTTCTTCTACGAGTTTGAAAACAACTTTGGCGGGGTTGGGGCTAGAATTAATTTCTTCAGCATAGAAGGCGGCGTGTGTGGAGCGAATAGCTTTGTGGTATAACTTTTGTTTGGACAAATAGAGAGCTTTGTCTCTGTCATTATACTCTCGCCTCCAGGCTCTCTCTGCTTTCTTACAATCCTTCGCATGGATTTCAGAGTGTTGTTGTACCATGGGTTGGAGGGGGAGCTGCGTCCCTTAGTCCATTTGAGAGGGATGAGAGCATCAAGTCCCTGAGTGACCCAATCATGGAAGGCAGCATATGTGGTATTAATGTTCATATGTGTCTCTTGATGATTGTCCTAAGGTGGAATGCAGGTCACTAGTAGAGAGTTTATGCCATGATCTTTTTAGGCGGCGGATAGGTTCAGCCTTGTTGAACATTTCCGTAATCAATATAGTAAATTTGATTAGGTAATGGTCTGTCCATCCCATGGGTTTGGGCGTCTCTGTTATAGTCTCTGGGATGTTAGTGAAGACAGGGTCTAGTATATGTCCAGCGGCGTGGGTAGCGTCCTGGATCAGAGGGTGGAGTTGTAGGGCTGACAAATCGGCCAGAAGATTTTTAATGATGGAGTCTTGAGTCCGGTCAAAATGGAGATTAAGGTCTCCTAATATGGTGAAGTTTGCCGAGTCCACCACAAGGGAATTCGCTATTTCAAGGAGAGCTTCAATAAATGTAGACATAGGTCCGGGGGGTCGATAAATGTAAAGGCCAGATAAGGAGAAATGGGGGCCCGTAGTGATCTTAAAGCGAGCACTTTCACAGCTCAAGATATTTTCTTTAGTAAAGGAACAGAGAAATTGCTTTTTGTAGATGACAGCAATGCCGCCACCTCTAGTGTCTCTATTTATTGATTTCATTAGGTAGCCCTCTGGTAGCGTGAGGTTAGAAACACTAGTTATATCATTATGAAGCCAGGTTTCGCAGATAAAGAGAATGTCAGGGTTCTCTTCGAGTAGGAGGATGTGAACCTCTAGTTGGTGCTTGAGGAGAGACCTAACATTTAGTTGTAAGATGGTGAGAGGGGTTTGTTTATGCGCAGCTGAGAGGCGCCTAGGTAAGGAGGGGCTCCAGTCCAATGTTTGTTGGACTGGAGTTAGAATAGTAAACTTGACCCCCTACGTTTCTCCATATCTTTGCACTTTCCCCCAGTGATTGATATTTGTGCACGTAAATGGGTTTACATCTGTCAGGGTGCCCTTTGTGATTTTTTGGTAGGTGTAAAACAGATAAATTTGGTCATATGAGCATGTTTACACCAAGTTGACCTTTGTGATTAGGACCCAATTTAGGGTATTTAGGTCTGTGTGAAATAGTATCTGTTTTTTTTAATAATATATGCTGTTTAGTGCTATGTTTTAACTATGCCAATTAAATGTAGGATAATTGTTTATGGTAGAAATCAACAGTTTTTTATCGCATGCTGGGATTTAGAAAAACAAAATGCAAGGAGAGTCGTATACTCGGGTAGTGTGATCATTTTCTATATATTTAATTCAGAAGACTGTCATTTTGTTTTGTAGTTCAGGATTGTATGATTCAGGTATATGTGTGGTTGTGGTTAATTTCAAAGTAGGCTGCATGTTATCAATTCTTAATAATCAAGGATTTGTACAATTTGACATAGTTGAACTGTGTTGGCTGACATCCCCTGCATCCGATTGGCCTATTCAGAGATTGTTTTATTTTAGTGTCAGGGACTGCTTTTGCTCAAGTCTTGATAACTGCCTTCTTTTTTGGACACTTTGGTCTGAAGTTGCACTGTGTGTTGGGTGGTGTCTTCATCTGTCCTTGAAATGTGTTGTCCCACCCTTCAGAAGCATTGCTGGCTTTGCCTTTCTGGTTGAGGGTTCTCAGATATACATTCCTCAGTTCAGTGAAGGATTTGGTTTGGCTTGTTTTCCTCATTTTTATAAATAAGGAAGTCCATCAATAAATAACTATGTTTAGTTATGCTTGTTATAGGGATAAAGGCTATAGTTATTAGTTCTGAAGTGTAATTGACCATTCCATATGCCATGTTAAGGATGGATTGAGGAGGTGATGCCAGTTTGTCTGGATAAAATGAAAGTTTCATTCATACATATGTATGTCCACCAAACATACAGTCGTGGCATAAATTAGTCATCTGCGATAATTATGTTGAACAAGCTTGCAAAATGATGTAAATTATATAAACTTCATGATTGCAGTAATGTCAACCAACATCTGCATCAAGTGCATTACAGAAAGGTAAACAGATTAGCAGCAGTGAAACTGTGTGAGTATGATTATGCATATCCTCATGAAAGCTATATTGTCTGGACATAATCTGTGCAACAGTGTGACACACCACCATGTATTATCTGGTCAAACACTTTGGGCCTTATTTAGATCTTGGCAGATGTGTTTCAGTCGGCTGAAATATAAATCTCCTTATATCCTATGGGATTTCTGTTTCAGCTGACAGAATATCCATCACCGTTGTGATTGAGTAACCTGCCGGCCGAGATCTTTCAAGCAAAGTCATCCACCTAGTGTGTATCTGATAATTTCAGTGTGGCCAGGCCTGAACATTATAACACAAGCAAGCACTAGAGGGCACATACCCAACTGGATATAACATAACAGGTGTTTGTAATGCGCACAATTACCCGTAAGTGTCCTGGCGCTGAATAATAGATGTTTATTGTTACCCAACTTAATGGTAATCATTTTATCGACCTCAGATGGATGAAAAGCTGAGTGGCCCCCCCGGGATTTGAACCTGTGACCATGAGGTCAAACACAGGCCCCTACAGTGGCTGCTTTAGTCCACTGAGCCAACAGACCCGGCAAACATTGAATGGACCATCGATATGACATTTCATCAATACCTAACGACGTGTATTCACAGAAAAACAGGGGATGAGAAAGCATAATAACAGAGAATGGGTGATATTCAGGTATACCAAAATAAGACTTGTAAAACCTACAGTATCAGCCTTTTAGCCATGGACGCCACATAGGGTTCACCTCATGAAGTAACTCCCCCTGACACAGCCCTTGTGAGCCCCGGCACTGCCCTTCCAACCTCTTGCCTGAGAAGTGCCAGAGCAGCAGAACACTCACAGATATGAGAGCTGCATTCCTGTTCATTCATGGTCACCCCTATTCTTTTTCTTTCGTCGTGGCCCTGTTTTACCAACAGCAACATGGAGGCACATGTAGGACTAAGGGTGGGAGAACAGGTGAGAACGTTCAAACCTTTACCCACCCCTAATGCTGGCACACCCCTATTGGATAGTGAAGAACTAGGAGAAGATACAAGATTGGGATCTTTTCCTGCTCTCACATCACCATGATGATCTAACGAGAAGAGAGGCCCACCAGGGAAGCCTGTCTCTGCATTGCCCCATGCTGCTCTCTGTATTGGCCTCAGCATACCTGCCTGTTCTGTCACAGGCTTGTTGTCATGTTTAGGTTTTGGCCCTCAGAGAGCTTTCAGCTGTCTGTGGATGAAAACTGACCATATCAAAAGCTTACAGGAGACTTTGAGTCCGCTCATTGCTTAGCTTGGGTGGCTTTATTGTCACTGTCATTAGTTTGCCTTCCTATTCTTGTGTTTGTCTCTACAGTAGAGCATAACCCCTTTGCTCTCTTTTGATTTGCTGACTTGTATTCTTCCACATCTCACATCTCACATTTTTAGGTCGAGACTTCGCAGCGCGCATGCGCTGCAAAGGAAAACGACCTCTTCCGAGCGCTTAGACTTTTCAGCCAAGTGCGTGCATGCTTTCTATTGCCTTCAATGGCAACGCATGCACGTCAGGAGATCCACTCGCGAGAGCGCTCGGCCCATCTGGTCACAATTATCGCTCCCGCGAGTGAATCCCTCCCCCCTGCTCAGGCTAGCGCTGCGAGATGTGATGATGCGCCGGCGGTGAAAGCTAAATGGACCACAGACCTTCCAGCCAAACTTTGTTTTGTTTGAAAGAGGGGTCTATTCTCCTCTTTGTGTGCGTCCATCTGTTGCGGCGTCCGTGAACCCACTAACATATCTGGCAGAGATCAGGGCCGGGCGCGCAGCCGAAACCAGCGGAGCAGGACGTCCCTCTTGTCCTTGAGGCGCAGGGACTGTCTCACTCCCCCTCCCTCTGGCCCGAGTTGCACCTCTCCGGCTGCGCATCTTCAGTATGTTCCCGCAGCAGCTGCAATGTAAGGCTTGGGCTCCTGCCTCCCAGCCACAGCACCAATCTTAGTTCCTCCACTGTCAAGGCCACCACCGCATACTCAGGTGAGGGGGAGGTGGACCGCACCATCTCCAGTGTGGTCTCTAATTACCTCCAGGCCAAGGCTCTGCCGTCCATCGGCCGGGCCACAGAGGCCGCGCGCCTCAGCTTCCAAACAGCGCAATGGCCAGGCGCCATTCCCGGATCAGACCGTCCACCCTCTGCCCACCCATCAGGGATGCTTGAAATATTCATGTTTTAATGTTTCTGGTTTTACTTTTCTTCAATGGCCGTGAGTTAGCTTGCACTGGGATACTCACATAAGTAGCAAACGACACCAACAGTGATTTTACAGATCTGTTGCGTGGAAGCAAGGTATTAACATTGAGGCTTCACCACTTGTCCGTGGCGCCTGCCTCCTTTGAGGGAGCACATTTGTTTGTATTTGGTACATGCAGACAGGAGGCTAGATCTGGCTGATCAGTCAACTTTCATTATTATCAAATATTATCTTCCCCTATGAAAAAATGTTTTCCCAACACACGTAAGAGATATCTTGCTGTTGAGAGTTGCCAGGTAACTCCTCTCTGCGTTTTCACTTGCCGGCATAAAGCATTCTGGGAGATGTAGTCTCGGACCATTCAGCCCAAACCTTCCAAGTGGTTTTGCTGGCATCGCCAATCTCTTGCAAAATATCTCGATTTACCATTAGTCCCGGGTATACTTAGGGGGTGGGTCAATCGTGAAATGAAATCACAGGAGCTGATTTTTGTCTCCAATTAGTTCGGTAACGACTCAAGCGATGGGACGTGACTGCTCAGACAATTCACTCCCAGGCCCTCCCGCAAATCTCGTTCCCAAGTCCGCCATTGTCCCAGCCCTCCCCCGTTCTGTCGCATACACCCCTCCCCCACCATCCCCGGTCCCCGTGGGATTTCAGGTCAGCCAGGGAGAAGACAGAACAGGAGCGAGCTGTGTTGTGAAGCGCAGGGCCGGCCCTCCTAGTTTCTTTCTATCACTCCCTAATGCTTTCTGTCTCCACCTGAAGCCAGCCAATGCCTTACTACAACTGTGAAAACTTTCCAGAAAACAGTAGCAAGATGGCCTGTTGCCTGTGCTAATGTGACTCTACAATTTATATGTGACACTTTTTGGAACTATTTAATTTAAATAGTGCATTTAAGGCCTTGGTGTGTTTTGTCTGCTTAGATGATTTGTATATCACTATCGTGCCACCTGGCCACTTAAAAAATTTCTGCTGCACTTGAAATATATATAAATAAGAAAATGTTTAGTGAAATTCACAAAGTACAGACAGTCACAATAAACACAGCAGACAGTGTGCCTCGGCAAGTGGATGTAAAGGTTATGCTTTCTGGGATTGTAATTTACCGAGATTGTTGTTAAGGTGAAAGTAGAGAAACATCACGAGGTCTGTCCGCCACCAGTTGGCCGACGTTCACTCATATTCCATAGTCAAGGGGTGCAGACCGACGCTGAAGTCAAGCTGTGCTCTCTCATTGGTGCTTGTAAGATAGCTTGGTAATTAGAGCGCTCGCCACTGGCATCGGCTGTCGCCTGAAAGGCATGATTTTGAATCCCGGGGAGTCCAACTCAGCCTGCAATCCTTCTCTGGGAGACAAATGGAGTGCCATAAAACTGGAGAATATGTCGAAGCTTGGATTATGATTTGACAATATTTGGTTTAAGGGTTGCGCGGACTGCCATAATAGGGCACATCTTTCCTTCTTTACTTCTGGCTAGGAATGTAGAAGTTCGTACCGTGCATTGCAAATGAAGGCCACTTCCGAGCACTTTACATGAGCAGCAGGTGCGTCACTGACGGACACGTTCATTTCTAGACGCGGGGAGATGAAGTGATGTGCCACGAATCACCGGATGTTTGAGACTCCCCTAGGCTCAAACCTGGCTCCCCAGCTTCAAAGTCGGCTGCTCCAGCTCTGAGGTGCCTCAAATGGGGTCACCATCCTTGTTAAGCCCTTGCATGTGTAGTACCTGACCAGGTCACCGGACACCACATCCGGTCAGGGGACAGGAAGAGGACAGTCTGGACTAGGACGAGGACGTGTATGGACATGTGTAACCAACTGCATGGAGAAGAAAAATAAAGGATTGCGATTCCACCCACCTGTGTCCAGCGTGTGATTTGGGGCTGCAGAGTACATGCCGTGTAGACACGACAACTGGCGACGAAGGGTGAGAGACGAGCCGACGTGGAAGAGGAAAGGCGACGCCATTAGGAGGAACAAGTTGCCAACGCTGGATGCGCAGGAAGACGAAAGAAAAAAGCGACATCGGAGCCCACCCGACCGCCTCCGAGGAACAACAGTCAAACTGCGGGAAGACGTAAGAAAAAGCGACATCGGAGCCCACCCGACCGCATCCGAGGTACAACAGCCAAACTGCGGGAAGATGAAAGAAAAAGCGACATCGGAGCCCACCCGACTGCCTCCGAGGAACAACAGCCAAACTGCAGTAAGCGCGAAGGTCTCGAAATTGAGGCGCGAGCTCTCGCGAGAGTCTCGGCGGCCATTTTGGGATCAGGCGGCAGGGCCAATAGGAGGCGAGATCGGGGAAGAGGCCATTTTGGAGTCAGGCAAGCGAGATTTCGATAGCGAAATCTCGCAAGAAGAGAGCGGCCATCTTAAAGAAAAGGACAATAGAGAGAAAGGCCATAGAAATCAACAGAGCGGCCATTACAAAGTCAGGCAATGACATAAAGAAGAAGAAATAGACGAGAAAAGGACAAGGAAGGCCCAGAAAAGGCTAAAAGAAAAGGAGAATAACAGAGGAAGAAGAAGAAAAAAAAAAAAAAAGGGACACAAGAGAAAAGGAAGTAGAAAAGGTCGAAATAAAGCAAAAGTAAAGAAGAAGAAATAGACGAGAAAAGGACAAGAAAAGCCTAGAAAAGGCTAAAAGAAAAGGAGAATAACAGAGGAAGAAGAAGAAAAAAGAAAAAAAAAAGGGACACAAGAGAAAAGGACAAGGAAGGCCCAGAAAAGGCTAAAAGAAAAGGAGAATAACAGAGGAAGAAAAAGAAAAAAGAAAAAAAAAAAAGGGACACAAGAGAAAAGGACAAGGAAGGCCCAGAAAAGGCTAAAACAAAGGAGAATAACAGAGGAAGAAAAGGCAAGAATGGCAGATCCAAAGCGCAGCGCACAATACAGGAGCCCACTACCGTTCAACTTATCGGAGCCACAGGCAGGAATAAGGTGGGAGAAGTGGATAAGACGGTTTGAAAGATACGTAGAAGATACAGATGTAGCAGACGGAAAGAAACGAGGGCTGCTGCTGAACTTAGCAGGGGATGACGTCGAAGAACTTCTGTGACACTGCCTACCGAAGAAACAAAAACATATGACCAACTAAAGAAATGCCTAACAGCTAAATTCGACCCACAACGAAACATTGACTTCGAACGATATACATTTACCGTTGCATGTCAACGAGCCGGCGAAACGCTAGATGACTTCGCGACAAGGCTGAGAAAATTGGTGACACATTGTGAGTTTAACAAATTCGATAACGAGCAAGCAATAAGGCTGCGGCTCATAGAAGGCTGTCGCGACACAGGATTCAGGGCAAGAATACTCAAGGAACCGACGTCATTGGAGAACATCCTGTCACTAGCGAGAGCAGAGGCGAGAGCAACGGAACATGCCAAGGAAATGGAAAGAGGGAAGAGCGCTGAAATAGAAAACGCACACTTCACGACAAACAGAGATTGCCCAGGCCAATGGAAGAATGACTGGAGGGAACAAAAGGAAAGGAGACAACGCGAAGGAACATGTTTCCAGTGCGGAATGGGATTTCCTCACAGAGGCGCATGCCCAGCCTTTGGCCAGACGTGCAGAAGATGTGGTGGAAGAAATCACTACGCCAGTATGTGCCATGGTGCACAAGTCAGAGGCGACAAGGAAAGAACAGGAAGACAACAGGAGTCGACAACAAGACACGTCAGGTATGTTGACAACGAAAGGAGAAGTATGTCACGAGGGTCAAGCGAAGAAGAGGAAGAAGAGAAAGTGGAAAGATTATACCACATGTCGGAAGTGCGCACAGAGCCAGCAGACAAAAGCATCCGAGGAAAGACAGACAATGCAAAGATAAGAGTAGGAGCGCATGAAGCAGACTTTATACTGGACAGTGGTGCAACATGCAACGTCATGTGTGTATCAGAGTACGAGAAAATGGAAGTAAAGCCGACACTGAGAGCGTCCAAGGTAAAAGTGTTCACCTGGGGGGCAAAGAAAGAGGTAACGAATTTGGGAAAATTCACAGAGGAACTGAGGTACGAGGACGAAGTAAACAGGGAGGACATTCATGTTCTAAAAGGCGATGCCCCTGGACCATGCCTAATGAGCAACAGCACCGCTAAAACGATGGGCCTTATAACGATGACATATGAAAAAGAGAAAAGACATGCCGATAGTAAGCGAAGAGAAGACGGAGGGACCAAAAAAAGAGGAAGAGAAGGAAAAAGAATGAGTGAGAAAAAAAACACAACAAAGGGCGGCCGTAGAAAGAGAGGAGCAAGACGCAAAGCAGAGGGCGGAGAACAACGATCAACACAAAGAGAGGCTGACAGAAAGAGAGCAGACGGAGGACAACTGAAAGGCAGAAGAAAGGATGATGGCAGGAAACGACGACCAAGGAAGGGGTGCAAGGGGACAAAGAGACTACGTAGAAAAAAGTAGGAAACAGAGACTGGGGAGAAGGGTCGACGAGACTGACACTCTCTCTCTCTCTCTCTCTCTCTCTGTCTCTCTCCCTCTCTCTCTCTCTCTCTCTCTCTCTCTCCCTCTCTCTATCACTCTCTCTCTCTTTCTTTTCTCACCACGACAATGAGCAGGAGAATAGCACCATGAACATTTGTTCGCAACAAGGGAGGAGATGTAGTGACCTGACAAATAGGGACCGAGGACACTAGGACCCTGTGGGTCACGAGGGAGGTGAACAGGTCACCGGACACCACATCCGGTCAGGGGACAGGAAGAGGACAGTCTGGACTAGGACGAGGACGTGTATGGACATGTGTAACCAACTGCATGGAGAAGAATAATAAAGGATTGCGATTCCACCCACCTGTGTCCAGCGTGTGATTTGGGGCTGCAGAGTACATGCCGTGTAGACACGACAGTACCCAGCGTGGGTCACACTACACACAGGGTCAGTGCATCGCTCTCTAATCGAAATTACATTTTGCTTTTCCTTCCCCTGGCAAACCAGTTATATTTGTCCCTATAAGAGTTGGCTCGCTCTGGCCTGATAATAGTGCCACACGGCAGCTACCTACTTTTATTAGCAGGTTTGTGAAGCGTTGCACCTATTAAATAAAGAGAACATTTTTAGCATTCAATCCATTCAGTTACACATAGTGGTAATACCTAAAGAGCACATATCTACTCATTCATTCAGTTACACACATGCACATCGATTTTTGTGTTTTATTTTGATTAGATCCTGTATTAACCCACACATCGTTCGTGCTAGCTTCACAATCAACAGAACAATACTTTGTGTTTATGTTTTCTGCTTCTCAGGTTTTTTTTTTTTCATGCGTTTCACATGGTAGGTGTCACTATTACTGCTACTACAACTGAATGTACTCCTCTTAAGATGGAACACGTTTTCATTGGGATTTGACACTATATGTTTCAGGTTGTTCACGGCTCTCTGAACCAGGTGCGTTAACCCATTGAACAGACGCCTGTAGGGAAGCTCAGAGTCAACATGTAAAAACCTTGAGCTAAATGTTGGGACCCTGGCATAGCCCATGTAGCTTTTCATCCTTCTGACGTTGATGAAATCAGTATCATTAACGGAAACATTTAGCAAACATATCACAGCGCCCAGAGTCCATTCAGGTTGTGGTTAGAGCTATGCAAATATTAGTTACAACCACGCCCACGAGGGCGATGCACAGCAGCTGGTGAAATCGTCATGTTCAGTCTTTTGGCCGGCGTATCCTTGGACGGCTCAGCTGAGGAAACTGGGCAGTGTTAGTGCTTTTCTGGCGGGGCGTGGATTTCCCTGACCAATCAGCTGCCAGTCTCTTTGAGCAGGGTCACTATTTCCAAGCCACTTTGCCCCGTTCCTGTCAGATCTGGCTCTCGTGAGGCTGGGTGAGCCTTTCAAACGAGTCCAATGAAACATTTTACAGGCCTGGCCGGTTACATTACCAGATTTATGTGTGTTTTTAGGTTTCGCTGGAGCACGGAGCTTAGCTCCGCCTCCAGAGAAATCTGTAGTCTTCAGTATAAGGGACACTTGAATCCGCCCTCTCCGCCCTCTGTTTCATTGGCTAGCTCCATAAATGGAGGCTAGCCATTGGAACAGAGATCTGTCCGTCATTCACGGACCAGATTCGGGGGCGTTCCCGCCATTTTTTCCCTGGGCGTTCCCTCTGTGTAGTCATGCGGCGGTGGGCGGAGTTTCGTTTTTTTTTGGGGTGTTTGTGTCCGTCATTATGCCGACCACGGCCGCCGGAAGAAGTCCAGGTGAGTGCGTTCCTTTCCCGCCCCCCCCCCCCTCCCGCTGTCCATGCGCCGTTCCCCCCCACCCCTCCCGCTGTCCATGCGCCGTTCCCCCCCCCTCCCGCTGTCCATGCGCCGTTCCCCCCCCCCCTCCCGCTGTCCATGCGCCGTTCCCCCCCCCCCTCCCGCTGTCCATGCGCCGTTCCCCCCCCCCTCCCGCTGTCCATGCGCCTTTCCCGCCTGCCCCCCTCCCGCTGTCCGTACCCGCCCCCCCTCCCCGTGTGCCCGTAGGTGCTTGTTTTCTTATCTTGCTGGTTCATGTCTCGCCTCCCTCCCCTTGCACTCGGTAGCCCCCTCCGCCCGGCGCAGGAGCTGATGCCTGTCTCGCAGCCCTACCTGTTGGCTGACAGCACTCTCCCTCCTGGGTGAGGGGAGGTAGGGTTTCTTTAAAAGGCTCCGGGAGGTGCAGTGAGGCAGTGACTGTAGGAAGGAGGGCGCTTTGAGGTCACTCAGCAGATGGAGCCAGGACCCTGGAGGCCCCCTACCCCTGGCACCCTGCCCCACTCCAGGAGAGGTGCCGGCCCCCTGCAGCGCTGTCCAAGCTCACCATCCAGGTCCGAATACCCTTTAAGGGCAAAAGTTGATCCCTGGAGAACTGTCGCCCCGAGAGACCCCGGACGAGCTCGGGGACGCGGGAATTTCCCAGAAGGGACATTAAAAGAGGGGCAGGAGAGACATACACAGGGGGCCGGAGGGACTGCCTACGAGAGACGTTCAAAGAAGTTGCGCCTCCTACCTGCCGAATCTTACCTCTGCCACTATCTGATACTTTGGACGGTGTATGCGCCTAGAGTCGAAGCCCCACGAAGTCGAGGAGCATCAACAGCGCACTCAGAGGACAAGTAAGCAGACGAGGTATAATAATCGTAAATAAGTCCAGTAGCCGAGGTGTAGATAGATGATGAAGGCTTAGTGATGATGTTCTGATACCACATTGGGTGTGTGTGTATGGGGGGGGGGGGAGAATTGTAGGTGAGCCTAGGGGTAGGTTTATTGTGGGGGCAAACCTACTTCCAGGGTTCGTCGTCTTCGCTCGCTTAACTGTAAATCTTGTAATTGTTTTTTTTAGCAACTCTAGCGCTCGCATGCTTTCCAGATTGCCTCTCAGCGCTAGGGACATACCAATCACTGCCAAGGGACAACTGAAGAAGCGTTTTTGCCAATTTAGGTTGAATTTATAAAATTCACACCCCCTCCCGCTCTAAATTTTAGAGCGTGAGGACCACAGGGATGGTGCGGCTGTCTTGCAACAAATTATACGGCATGGAAAAACAAATTATGTAGCATGCAATGCGATTAAAGGCAAATTATACAACATTGCCTGGGACGGTGTTCTGAAGCTATTTACAGTTTTTTTCACACACAGCTACAAAAGAGATCTCCGTGCCCCCCAAAAAACCTGCCGATTTCTTTAGAAAGAAAGGTACACATTATTCAAAATATCACTCACACCTACATTTAACTTTGTCGTGCATGGAAGGGAAGGGCAAAATTCCATTAACAGCCCCGCAGCACAGTACTGTACGTCAAATATTTGTTCTGTATGGGCCTGATTTTGAGTTCGACGGATGCGTCACTTCGTCACAAATGTGACGGCTATCCCGTCCGTCGTGCATTGTGTTCTGTGGTACTTGTAAATACGAGGGACAGAATAAACATCACGTTTGTGCCCCGGGCCCGGAGTAACGCATGCGCTGAATCATGCACCGGTGTGTTTTACTAGAAGGCACTTTAGGATTCAAGACATTGAACTTTAAAAGAGATTAATCACATACTTTCTGAAATGCCTTCTGCTTTGAGAACTTCGTTTATTATGTAAAAATGAATTTGCGTGAATACTGAAACTAGGCATTTTCATGACAAAAATGAATTAATATTTTGCCCCTGTTTGAATGACATTTAAGCATTTGATATTTGGTTTCCTGCTCAATCAAAAAAAGTTCCATCTGATCACCGCATGAGGGCTTTACACTATGTGTGACTTCTTTAAATGACAGAATACTGAGTCTGCAGCTGTGGGAACCTGTTTGGTAGTCCTAGTGCAGAGAGGGGACACAGGGCTCAAATGTGTGATCCAGAGCCTTTTACCACTGGTGTCCCGAGGCTTAACCTTAGAATTGAACGCAAACTGAGTGCTTTAAGTGAGCCGGGGCGGGTCCTGCTGGATCCAAGACCAAACAGTAATTAAAACAGACTTTTGAAACGGGTCCCTTTCGGGCTCTACATTACTGTCCTTAACTTTTCCGACCAAAGACTACGGTTTCTCAAAAATGACTGTAAATACCCTTAATTACCCCAAAGTGACTGTAAATACCTTCTAAACACCATTTCACTGATGCAATCCCTGTTTATATTTCACATTTTATTTCATCCTGCATTGCCTGTTTTTGAAGATTCGGTGTTTCTGCATTTGTTTTTTGCAACTTATGATCCTTGCATAGTGCATATTTTGAAATGAGCAGCTGCCAGGCGTGAGTGACTCCAGATTGAGGGCTTCAGCTTATGAAGGCGAACAATTGAGAGCTTTGAAGTTGAGGCTAAAGGCAATGCGAGTTTCTCCCAGTGCCTGTCAGTGTGTCATAAAGGAGTGCACATCCAATCCTGGGCCTCTCTGTAGAGCGCACAGTGTGATAGTTGCATATATGCCAATGGCAGTTGTGGGAAAGAGTGGGATAGGCAGATGGAGGTTTTCAGAAAGATATAGAGTGAAAAAGGACCTAAGTGTCTAACAGAGAGACTGTAGAGGAAAGTGGTATGAAAGGAGAGTGCGAGTGTCTGCAACCCTCTGAAGGCCACTACCCCTTCCACGGACCTTAGTAATGTATACGTTTTTATTAATTTATCCCACACAGCTAACAAGCAGTGGCAAAGCCAATAGGGCTGGCTTGTTTTAGGGATATATATTTATTGTTGTGTGACATGTCTGCGTCTAATAACAGAAAACTCACAGAGAGGCACCATAATATTGTGCAGCCTGCACACTGTGAAGCACAGAATGTCGTATACCGCGCCCCTCAATACATTGGCCTTGCCTGTGGGAAAGGATTCCTAGTTTCACTTTTTTGGCCACACCCCTTTTAGAGAACCCCCTTCTCCCCACAGTTTTTTCATCCTACTTAAAGTACTGGCAAACCTAAGCAGTAAATGCGCCCCTTGAGCACTTGATTCTCAGAGTAGCAAAGTCAAGCAGTCCAAAGCTTACTCAGGCAGGTGGTGCGGGGCTAGAGACTCCGAAGTTAACAAGTCAACTAACGCAAGTTAATGACTGAAAGCCCAGCCAGAGTTTAGTCTTTTGAAAGGAAAACACAATTGACCTTAAGTTTACACACAATGTAATACTGTGCATAAATATTTCAGGAACAATAAATTACAGGAGGCTTACTCAGGCTTTCATACTACCATCCAGTGTTCACGTGGGTGGTCGCCTAGGCTACTCCTGTGATTCAACCTCATAGGGCGCGATTTGACCTACAATTTCCCCCCTTGTAATCTTAGGGCTTATACAAAATCAAGGGGGTAGCAATGCCAGAGCTCAGCATCGGCTTAATCCTCTCCAGCGATAAAAATGAAAAGTGGTCCTAGACGTATACTTTACACTGGTGCAGCTGGTGGGGGTGCTGCCTGGGGCTCCTGCAGGGTGCAATGGCTGGTGCACTAGTGCACAGACGGGGTGTCGTGCATATGAAGAACACTGGTGCAGCTGTTGGGGGTGCTGGGGCTCCTGCAGGGTGGGATGGCTGGTGCACTAGTGCACAGATGGGGTGTCGTGCAGTGGAAGAACACTGGTGCATAGCTGGGGGGTGCTGACTGGGGCTCCTTCAGGGTGCGATGGCTGGTGCAGTTGTCTATGGTGCTTTGTAACACTTTAATGGTGACAAAGCTGCACGTGTGTTGTAGTGCTGGATAGATGTGTAGTGGGGTCTGATGCAGCTGCAATAGGTCTCGCATTTGTGAGATTAAGCTATTGGCATTGTAAATGAAAATGCCATTTATTTATCTGCTTTCAAAAGCAACACATAAATACAAAATTTGTCATTTACAATGCCAATAGCTCAAACTTTTACAAAGGCGAAACCGTTGCATTGTAAATGCTTGTTTATGGGTTGTTGCAGCATTTCCTGTTTTCTTGGCACCAGGAGTCTAATTTTTGATTTTATTTGCATTACTGCTGCCAGCATCCGTTTTCAACTGTTATGCTTTTTGACGCATACTCCAGATTAGGACCAGACTCAATTAAGAAACAGCTTCACACATCCTAGAGGAAGGGCCACTATTGGTTGAAACACATTTCGATTATTACAATTTTTGCTAACATCCACACTACTCCTTGAAAAGGAACTATATACATTTTATTCAGATGAAGATATACTTCATTAATACTACGTCATCCCGCCTGCCTCGGTTTCCTCGCTTTTCATTGGTTCCTGTGCTTGCCACTTACTTATCCTCCATTTCTATTGGCTGTGGCATATTTTCCCGCATTTACCAATACTTGTTCCCCTGCATCTCTTATCAGTTTCCCATAGCCGAAATACTGTTAACATCCGCTTTGGTTAGCCTATTATTTCATAATGTTTTGCCTCTTTCTGCTTTTAAAATTTCCCTCCACAGCGCTTGCACTGTGCTTGTAAAATCTCTTGTATTTAATACAACTTAAAAGGGGGTTCTTATCAGTTCCCAAAACCTAATTACTGTGTTCATTCACTTTTGTGTGAAACTTTTTTTTTGTTGTTAACTTACTCTGGCTGTACGCATTACGATACATCTACTAAAGCTGTTCACACTGTTTAAGTCCCATTCACTGTCAATATAAGATCTCTTCCCACGGAAACGGAAGACAGCTTCTAACAGTAAGCTGCAATGCTTGTTTTTTAGGTCTCGCCTAGCTGTCGCGTAAGCGATGCTGTGCGAGATATTTAGTGGGGCTTTTAAAAGTGCTCCCAAAGGCTACAGGCGGATTGGGTACAGTGTATGTGCGCCGTGCGCGCACCATTTATTAGCCTGCGTGATCACTTACGCGGCCGCTTTGATGCTCTCAGTGTGTTACGCGGCCACTGAGAACATCAAAGCGGCCGCGAAAATGATCACCATTTGTTTTTCACCTATAAAGTCTCAAAGGCGAGACCTATTGGCTATGCCAATGCTTGTTTCTTTTCCTTTCAGCAAATGCATATGTTCTGTTGATCTCTCCCTCGTGTGCTGCTTCCCTCTTTACATTTCTCCCTCCATGCTGTCTGTGTGCCACCAAACCCTCCAGCTCGTCTACAAAAGTGGAGCAGCAGTATATTCATTCTGGGGTTCGAATAAAGAGCAAACTTTAAGGGTTGTTTTTGTTTCATTTTATCGCCTGCATTCCATATAATGAATGGATGCATAGGCGCATCGTGGCGCAAGGATAAACAGATGCATGACACATCTCCTGTCGGAAGGGTGGCGCATTGCTGGAGACGTGTCGCAAGCACAACGCAACTCAACCAATGCTCGTGGCCTGCCCATACATAACGTGGTGCCGCACGCCCTACAGAAAAGTCTAGATCTGTTAAGTGTTCTGCATGGAGAAGAAAGAGCGGGGGTAGATTGTGTTTTAAGGAGAAAGGGGAATTCCTCCTTTTGGAACAAGGACCTTCACTCCATCCTGGCATCAGTGGAACGGGGTAGGTCAAAGCGCACGCTTCGAGGAGAAGCTGACATCCAGTTCAGTTCAGTCCAGTCTATAATCCGCTGTTGTTGATGTAGCACAACCGACTAAGTGGTTAGGTTATACATAAAACGGCTACCAACCCCGGATCACCGTATAGTGATAGATTAGATTCAATGTCCTTTCGGGCCTTAATGATTGCGACTGACTGGGTGGCATCCCGTCTAGCTATCCTTCTCAGGATGGCTCTAGCACCTTGCCTGTATATCCCCTACCCAGGGTCAGTTCGGCGAGCGGTTTTAATTATCCTGTTGTAGCCATCTCTAACAACACTGCACCTTCAGTTGACGAAGGTTCCTGTGAGGTTAACCACTCTGGAACAACTCAACTTGATTCACCCATAAAGCTTGTTCGGTTGACCATCGAGGATAACTCCGAATTTAATGTTGTCTCATGGAATGTCGCGGGGCTGTCAGGAAAGGTTTTAGACCCCATGTGGGTGCAGTTTGTAAGCAAACACTCTATCATCTGTCTCCAAGAGACATGGGCTACCAACTGTAATATCTCATTGGAGGGTTATAAATCATTCTGCGTTCCAGCAACAAGCTCAAATAGTGGCCGTGCCTCGGGAGGATTAGCCATCTTTACCTCCCTGGCATTAAGATGCAGCATAAGGGCCTTTACCTCAGGTAACAGAAACATCCAGGCCATTATCTTGGGGAAAAAAGACAGCAGCCTGTGTGTGATAAATTTCTATAATGCAAGTAACCAGGGCGAGGGATGTAGGATTACAGAATTGCACAACTTTATCACCCAGTGCTGCAGAACAACAAGAAGGAACCTGCTACTTGCAGGTGACTTCAACGTACACCCTTGCGGCGACCCTATGTTAATTACCCTAGCGACCATGGGTTGCCATAAGATAACGGGGTTACAGTTTGAACGCACAAAACAGGGAAACACGCTGAACCTTATGCTAGATGAGCAATACCTTTTATTCACCATGAGTATTGCACCACCATTATCTATACAGAAGGAACCTACTTATAAGGGTAGAAGTTCTGGGACCTTTATAGACTTTACTCTAGTTTCTAGATCCATTCTGAGCCTTCTTTTGGCCTTCTGTATAACACCAAGCGCACACAGTGACCACAATCCTGTTTGTGTGCTGTTAGGAGGGAATCTAATGAAAAAAAGGATAAAGTCGCAGGCGGAAACACGCTGCAAGCTATAAATGGAGGGCGACGCATTAAATGGAATCAGGTTACACCGCCTGACTTCCTTGATAGACTCAAAAAAGATTGCGCTGCTGATTTTTCAACCTGCACTAGCACAGAACCTCTAGGCGAAGGTGTTTTAAAAGCCTTTGAAAGTATAGCCCTTCATGTAGGAAAGATGTTACAGGTCCTGGGGGGGAAAAATCCATCTGGCGACCCTAAATGGTTCTGTCACAATTGCTCTAAAGCAGCCAGAGACCTGAAGAAGGCCCTTAAAATAATTCCCCGGGACAGATCTTTGATTCGCACCCATCGATAAATCTACAAAAGTGTGCTGGCGAACAGGAAAAAGGAGTTGAAAAATGAGCTCTGGAAGGAGCTCTTAGATCCTGTGACCTTGGGAAGTTGCTCAAGATTCTGGTCTTCAATTAATCGTTCACTCTTTTTAACGTCAGGGTTTAAAGAAGTGGGGTCAAATATTACAGAGGAAGATTGGCTGTCCCATTTCGCCACAATTTTTAAGGATAGTGTTACATGTCCAGTCCAACCAATAGAGGAGCAGGGGTTGGCACCCATTTATTATTTATTTATTTATTTATGCATTTTTATATAGCGCGGACTTTACCCGAAGGTGTCAGAGCGCTTTACAATAGAAACAGAACTGATACATGAGAAAATTCCATGTGAACAAAATACAAAATACAAAAACAAACGTTACATTAAATGAAGCAAAATTGACAATTGTGAGCCAGCAAAATACAAGAGGTAAATGACAATCGTGTGCCAACAAAATACAAGAGGTAGCAAACGGTGCATTACAAAAGTGACAATCGTGAGCCAACAAAATACAAGAGGTAGCAAACGGTGCATTACAAAAGTGACAATCGTGAGCCAACAAAGTACAAGAGGTAGCAAACGGTGCATTACAGGAGGAAAAAGTGACGTGTGCCGGTTACAAAAGCGTACACGATAAACATAAAGGTATAATACTGCAATATAAGGAGGACACTCAAGCACAAGAACAAACGTTACGTAGGCACTGGTGGCACTTGTGCAGGTATCAAAAACAACCAAATGTAAGAGGTAGAAAACAGTGTGTTACCAGAGAAAGTGACGGGTGCATGTTACACACGAGTACAAAACATGGGTAGAAGGATAATACTGCAAAAAATGGCGAACTCTCAGACCACATGAACACACTGGGAAGACACTTCCATAGACACTTCCACCCATGGTGTTCACAGTTGTGGAATTGACGGAGAGAATTAACAACCTCTCAAACAAGAAGGCCTCCGGTCCAGAAATCCCCCCCTGATTTATTCAAATCCTGCCCCCCATTCTGGGCCCCAATTTTGACAGCAGTGGGAAATGCCGCAGCGGATAAGGGATGCCCATCTTCCTGGGGATTATCGACAATTGTACCCGTATTTAAGAAGGGAGACCGAAACAGTACATTAAATTACAGACCAATCTCCCTAATTGATTCTATTGTAAAAGTCTTAGGGGGCGTTATATTAAAGAGGCTGACTACCTGGGCGGAGGAGAAAGCGATAATTTCTGACATCCAGTACGGGTTCCGCACAGGGCACTCAACCTTGGCGCAATGCCTAAACCTTTATTTGATTTTGGGCAAGTACACCCTCTCACACCCTGGCACTATCTACATGGCCTTCATGGACCTCTCCTCGGCTTTTGACTGTGTCAACCGGGGAAAGCTGTGGCAGTCCATGGAGGCCATGGGGGTAGAACAACAGCTGGTGAACTTTTTAAAAGATCTACATAGAGACACAAAGGCAAACGTAAGATACTCCATGGATGTAGCATACATAAAACAGTCCTTCATTACACGAAAATTATTGGACAGGCAGGAAAAGGACCTGTTGAAGCCCAATGTGCGCCTCCATATGATGCTCAAAACCTCGCCTGGTGAGGAACCATACTTACTCTGGCCATTAACAGCTCATGAGCGTTTTTTAATAATTAGGTATAGGTTTAATTTGTTTCACTTTTTAATAGCAGTCCCCAGGGGGTGTCACAGAGGGACAGTGTTAGCACCCTGTGGATGCGACAATTTGTCTCCACAGGATCTGCTGCACTTTATGTTTTTCTGTAAATATTATGAATTCCCCAGGGCTTTTTATCTTAAAACTATTTTAGAAAGCTCGCCCTGCCCTACTGTATTTACAACTGTTAAAATCCGAATGTATACCCCATGTGATCGGTTTCCTAAAAAGCTTAACGAAGTATAGAAAATGTTTGGATACATAGAATTGCATAAGTAAACCCTCTGAAAGATGTTTTTTTTTTTTAACATGTGATAGATGGATATTAATGTCATGAAACATTTGTTTTATTCACTGTATATTTTAACATGTTTTTTAACTTAAATTTTGAAACATATCTTTTCTTATGAACTTTTTATGGTTTTGTACGAAAAAAAACGAATAAAGTACTTTTGAATTGAATATAGTGATAGGTAGGTCTCACCATATCATATGTGTAGATAGTAAGCACCATAGGTCTTGAGGAATCGCAATTAGATCACTCTGACTAAATTAGGCGTGAAACATGTTGACCCTCTGGGAGTAGAGCGCCTCTTGATCCTTAAATACTTGACAGTCGCCTACCCCTCATCTTTATTTTAATCAGACTGGGGTCCTACCAGAATAAAAGTTTTTTTCACGGGATTCCCTCATCTGTTTTAAACACTTTCACATACATCTACACTCACTAGGCCCCTTACCCCCACTACACCCTTAAGGCCGGAATAAAGATCTCCGATAAAGAGTCCCTTATTGGGAGCCCGTTTGGTATTGCAGCGACGACCCGACGAGGAGCAGGCCCAAATGATGAAGCATGACAACTAGCTTGCTGGGTGTGTGATGGCCCTAGTTCCAAAAGGAGGAATTCCCCTTCCTCATTATTACACTATCTACCCCCACTCTTTCTTCTCCAGGCAGAACACTTAACAGATCTAGACTTTTCTGTTCAGCGACACACTGAGGAACTTCGTATTCTTTTGTAGTCATAGACCTCTTGGGCAACTATGTTTGATCTTGTATATACAAGCCCACAGTCCCTATTCTTTGAAACAATATCTTGATGCTACCACCTGCGGTTGCAAAACTTCAGACCACCTTGTGGTTACCAGTCATCCAACGTCTTGAGGAGTGACACAATCTGCTCTGGGCACACTGTAAGGGAGTCAGGACACGTGCCTCATTGAAAAGCTTGGCGAGGCAGGTCATTACCGGCATCACAATGAGCTATTCTTCTGTGCTTGTCACCCAGCTCCAGAAGGCTCCAGCTAGGCAGCCTTACTTTTGTCAGGGCACCTTCAGCACCCCTCTCGAGTGCAATCAGTGAGCTCCCTCTATCGGGATTATTACAAGCAGCTCGTTTTGGCAAGATAAACATTTCCCCCGAATTTAGGGGCTCATTCCGATGGCGGACGTACTTAAGTCTGTCTGTCATCGTTACAGATTTAGGACCCACCTCATATGAGGCAGCCTCCCCACAATCCAAATCACGATGCAATCGCCACCACGGCGGTCACATCAGCTATATTTTGCATTGTGGCGTGGATGCAGTGAGCAGCCACAGCCACAATGCAAAATATAGGGTGCAGGCACATCCCTGCACTACGTGGCAGGCACCCTGCGTTGCTTGCCACATGATGCAGGGATATGTAGGGTATATCTCCCTCCACCAGGGATTAAGGGGGGCCAGCTACAGGCCCCCAAATCTGTTTCCGCCATTTGTTTTGCTGTGATTTGGCCACCGCAAAACGAACGGAGGAAAGGGGTATCATAATCCCTACAATGTTGGCCTATGTTTCTGTTCCGACAGGTGGTCGGAAAGGGACAGCCTTTCAGAACCGTGGCAGGTGGTCTTTACGACTGCCACACTTACCCAACAATTCCCACCGCCATCATAATATGGCGGGGGGAAACAGCAGTACGATGGCAGAGGGCCTGCCACTGACTGGCTGTCGGTGGCGGGCCATCATAATGTGCCCCTTAGTCTTGAACTCCAATCCTTGTCTTCAAACATCTTTCCCAATCTTCCCCAATCTTCACTGGTGTGGGACCTACATACTTGGTTTATGAGAAATCATAGCACAATGACTGGGGGTTTCAGCTCCATCTTTGTACCCAGTTCACAGAGAAAAATATGTGGGTTCCAGTGTTCCTGTCCTGGGACCGGTGTCAGGCAGATCCTAGTTTTTGTATATTCCACCCAACTGGCCCAGTTACAGACTTTGTCTCATTGTGGGATGAGGAAGGAGAGGTGGGCTGAGAGCACCCTGTTAGGGCACAAAACAAAGGCCCAAAAGAGGGAGATCCTTCTTCACTCAACTAACACTTCGCTCTCGTATAGACCCGTTGGCCTGACTCCATTTTGTGTTGGGCCTACTTGGAAAATGGCAACCATTTTCTTCCTCTATTCTAAAAAATGGTGATCTTTACCTTCCTGAGGAAAATACATGTGTCAGCCTTGACCATAAGGTTTGTTATATCCCTCTGGTAGTCACATACAAAAGATGTCATATCCCCAGTAGTGACTTATAGAAAATGCCATATCCTCCCAGTAGTGACACAAATATAAGTTCCTCGTACGACATCAGTCTGAGACAGGTGTAATTTTTCGAGGTCAAATACCATTTACAACGCAAACAGTATAGTCTGTACTGACATATTTTTACCTTATTAGTACATGTATCTGATATATATGATTATGTCTAATCATTTCTTACTATATACTTCTAAAATCACTATCCAATTGGAGAGGCATTTGCCCCTGATTATTGCAGCAGAGTCTGCCCAAGAATCTCCTGCCAGAACCTGCCTGACCGCCGTGCTGCCGTAGCCTCCTGTCCTGTGCTGCCGTAGCCTCCTCTCCCGTGCTGCCATAGCCTCCTGTCCTGTGCTGCCGTAGCCTCCTGTCCCGTGCTGCCCTAGCCTCCTCTCCCGTGCTGCCGTAGCCTTCTATCCCGTGCTGCCGTAGCTTCCTCTCCCATGCTGCCGTAGCCTCCTCTCCCATGCTGCCATAGCCTCCTCTCCCGTGCTGCCATAGCCTCCTGTCCCGTGCTGCCGTAGCCTCCTATCCCGTGCTGTTGTAGCCTCCTATCCAGTGCTGCCGAAGTCTCCTTTCCCATGCTGCGTAGCCTCCTGTCCCGTGTGCCATAGCCTCCTCTCCTGTGCTGCCATAGCCTCCTCTCCCATGCTGCCATAACCTCCTGTCCCGTGCTTCCGTAGCCTCCTCTCCCTTGCTGCCATAGCCTCCTGTCCCGTGCTGCCGTAGCCTCCTCTCCCATGCTGCCATAACCTCCTGTCCCGTGCTTCCGTAGCCTCCTCTCCCTTGCTGCCATAGCCTCCTGTCCCGTGCTGCCGTAGCCTCCTCTCCCGTGCTGCCATAACCTCCTGTCCCATGCTGCCGTAGCCTCCTCTCCCATGCTGCCGTAGCCTCCTGTCCCGTACTGCCGTAACCTCCTCTCCCTTGCTGCCATAACCTTCAGTCCATGCTGCCGTAGCCTCCTCTCCCATGCTGCCATAACCTCCTCTCCCATGCTGCCATAACCTCCTGTCCCGTGCTTCCGTAGCCTCCTCTCCCATGCTGCCATAACCTCCTGTCCCGTGCTGCCATAGCCTCCTGTCCCGTGCTGCCATAGCCTCCTGTCCCGTGCTGCCGTAGCCTCCTCTCCCTTGCTGCCGTAGCCTCCTGTCCCGTGCTGCCGTAGCCTCCTCCCCCATGCTGCCATAACCTCCTGTCCCGTGCTGCCATAGCCTCCTGTCCCGTGCTGCCATAACCTCCTGTCCCGTGCTGCCATAGCCTCCTGTCCCGTGCTGCCATAGCCTCCTGTCCCGTACTGCCATAGCCTCCTCTCCCTTGCTGCCGTAGCCTCCTGTCCCGTGCTGCCGTAGCCTCCTCTCCCTTGCTGCCGTAGCCTCCTGTCCCGTGCTGCCGTAGCCTCCTCTCCCATGCTGCCATAACCTCCTGTCCCATGCTGCCATAACCTCCTGTCCCGTGCTGCCGTAGCTTCCTCTCCCTTGCTGCCGTAGCCTCCTGTCCCTTGCTGCCGTAGCCTCCTGTCCCGTGCTGCTGTAGCCTCCTCTCCCATGCTTCCATAACCTCCTGTCCCGTGCTGCCATAACCTCCTGTCCCGTGCTGCCATAACCTCCTGTCCCGTGCTGCCGTAGCTTCCTCTCCCTTGCTGCCGTAGCCTCCTGTCCCTTGCTGCCGTAGCCTCCTGTCCCTTGCTGCCGTAGCCTCCTCTCCCTTGCTGCCGTAGCCTCCTCTCCCTTGCTGCCGTAGCCTCCTGTCCCTTGCTGCCGTAGCCTCCTGTCCCTTGCTGCCGTAGCCTCCTGTCCCCTGCTGCCGTAGCTTCCTCTCCCTTGCTGCCGTAGCCTCCTGTCCCTTGCTGCCGTAGCCTCCTGTCCCTTGCTGCCGTAGCCTCCTGTCCCTTGCTGCCGTAGCCTCCTGTCCCTTGCTGCCGTAGCCTCCTGTCCCTTGCTGCCGTAGCCTCCTGTCCCGTGCTGCCGTAGCTTCCTCTCCCTTGCTGCCGTAGCCTCCTGTCCCTTGCTGCCGTAGCCTCCTGTCCCGTGCTGCCGTAGCTTCCTCTCCCTTGCTGCCGTAGCCTCCTGTCCCGTGCTGCCATAACCTCCTGTCCCGTGCTGCCGTAGCCTCCTGTCCCGTGCTGCCATAGCCTCCTGTCCGTGCTGCCGTAGCCTCCTCTCCCGTGCTGAATGCTTATAATGTGTCGAGAGGAGAAGAGCTGAGCCCGCTGTGGTGCTGGTCCTTTCGGGAGAACACTCACTTCTAGTCCTCCTGATAACCACAGCATTTAGCTGTAAACAGGTAAACAGTATGTCGTCTTCCAAGAAATTCTAGATGCAAATGGATCTACTCCAGTCTCTCATAGTGTAGTGCACAGTAGTAGGCGTTAGACGGTTAGGTTTTTAGGTGGATGAATACATTTATCACCATGTTAGATATGTTCATATCAATTTCTTTGGGTATGTGCTTTAGGGCTGAATTAATCATATTCTGTGTGATTACAGTTCATGTGCTAAGCAACAGAATTAGAAGGTTGAAAAAACCACTTTTAAGTAAATTGTGCCTATTATAGTGCAGTGCTTGTGTGTCATATTCTAAAGATTGAAATTGGCTTTGAATTACCACTGTTTCCCTGAAACCTTTACAGGACAGTTAGTAAACTAGAAAACACTGGTGCCAAAGAGAGATGAGTAGAGTTGTGAACTAAGTTGCTGATAAAGTCACATATTGTAGAACTAAACTCATATCTTCAGCTCACACAACATGGCGCCTGCCGCCGGCAGTCTAATGTGTTCGGATCCTTGAGTAGTCTTTGAATGTGCATCCAAAAGAGAACCATCCTTCCCGGTGAAGGAAGACATTCGTGGTAGTCGTACCTCCTACGGGGAATAAGGGAGCACCTATTTCTGTAGGCTTGTCAAGCTTGACTTTTGAAAGGTTAGTCTCCATCTGTGGTTTTCCAGTCTTCTGACTCAAAAAAGGTTTTTGAATCCATTTCTATTAAAGTAGTAATAAAGGCAAATTACCAAAAAGCAGTTACACAACCTCTCAAGAATCGAGGCAACCCTGATACAGGGAGGGCAGGTATATTTGTAGTAGCCCCACATGCAGCCTATGCATTTATTTTACTCATGGGCTAGAGATGAACTCTCAGGACAATTTCAGGCTTACAAAGCTGCAGCATCACCCATTATAGGGCATACCAGTTTTTGGAAAATGCTTGGACTTAAGTAGAGAGCACCGGAACTGATTTGCTGGTGGTTTATTACACATATACACACAGAACACACACACAAGCATGCAAACAGGTCAGATTGGGCCCCCTAAATAATGAATGGGCCACATGGCCAGTTTAAGCTGGATATACACCATTTCCACATCCTGAGACCCTGCCCCTTGCAGATGTGATGGGGATTCTGAACTATACAGTTTCCCCATGTAGGAGCTTAATAAATACTAGAGCAGATCCAGCAGGGCCTATCGTACATAGCGCGATTCCGAGCATAATTGTTGGGGGGAGAAAGCAAGTTTTCTTTTAAATTGCAGAAGCTGTAAATGTAAATTGATACTTGTATAGCACACTACTCACCCGCAAGGGTCTCAAGGCACGTGTATGAATACCGCTGTGGAACCCATCCTGGCTTTCCCTGTGAGGTGTCCACTCCTGGGCACCCCCATGGTGGAGGCCAGGCATCCTTAGCGTTGTGGGGGCCGTTGTGGAGATTAGGCAAGCTATTGCCAAGAGTTGCAGAGTGGGACTCCATGATTGGAATAGGCACCGAGGCGAGAATTATCAGGTCCGTGGAATTTTGGAGCCCAAGACATGCCGAGGCAGGGAATTGAACCCTGGTCCCGGGCCAGACCTCTGCATCAGGGTCTGCCGCTCCAACCATTGAGCCACACTTCTCCACTGTATGAAATTGATTTTTAAAACAACTTTTAATCAATTGCTGATCATTTCTTTTACCTTGTATGTCATTGCACTTTGTCCAGATTCTGTTTTTTTCTATGTGTTCACTTTTGCTGTCCTTTTAAAACTCGGCACTCAATTTAGAATATTGAATGAGGTGTGAGGGTAGGAAAGCGACACTGGTAGACGCCATTTTTGTTAGCACTCCAGTTGCGGCACTTAGCCTCATTATGAAATGAAGCCCGGGGGTGGACGTGCTGGTGGCGCGCCTAAGGCAAGCCCTTCTGCACCTTTCTTTGCCCGAACGGGACCAGGGGTCAGGATGGAACTCTGGCCTAACGCACAGCGATGGGCTAAAATATTCTGTCACTCTTCTCCTCACCCTCTAGGGTACCTGTAAAACCAACTGCCTGCACTCATTAGATATAGGGAAAGGAAAAACAAAATGCAAACACTGCCTAGAGTCCCTAGCAGGGATAATTGAGCCTATAACTAGGCCTTCCACCAAACCCCATAAGGATCTGTTTTTAGTCAACTGCAGGTCCCTTCCTTGTCACAAATTGGATATGTATTCATTGTTTGGAAGAGAAACAACCAGATGCCATTTTACTGATGGTAACTTGGCTTCACGCCGATCCAGGACTATTACATTGGTAGGAACTGGCGACCGAATAAGAGAGCTGGGGAATTGTTATCATTCTTAAAACTGATTATAGATGACTTATTAAACCTTGTCTTCTTCCTGGTTACAAAAGTCTGTCCTTTGCTATATCTATGTCCCCCACATTACACCTTCTCAGGAATTGGATTATATTGTCCTTCAGGCCCTTGAGGGGAATTCTTAGGAATTAGGAATATGGCCAATTTAAAACCTAATCTAACACTCCTTCGAGATTTGAATATGCACCTTGAGGTCCCAGCTGTGGCCCAAACAGCTTGGCTCCTGCAGGACCTTTTGGCAACTCGACTTACTTAACTCGCCCCTGGTCCTAAACTAGGAAAAGGTCATCCGCTTGACCCAATCCTCTCTAATGATGTTCTTTTAAAAGTTCAGGACCTTTTTTCGATTATTTGGTCCGACCATTGTATGATTCCTTTTACCGTTGACTTCCCTCCCCCACCCTCTCTGGCCATATGTACTACAAGGAAAGACAGCTTCTGGAATTTTGACTCATGGCAGGGCAATTGTAACACAACTAGACCAGAACTCAATCCAGATCTTGACCTGGCCTGCAGCAAGTTCGCACATTGAATTAACCAATCCTTGGACCAAGTAATTCCTAAAAAAACTAAAATCAGATACACTAAACCTAAATTACACCTTGGTATACTCCTCACCTTAGGACTCTGTGACAATTGTGTAAGAAAGCAGAGAGATCTTGGAGGAAATACTACACAGAACTGAGCAAATCAAAATAGAGGGTGATCATCAGAAAATACCACTGCAATATCAAATCTGAAAAGAGAACATATTATGTTGAAAAAATAAATGCACCTAGAGAAATATTTCATAGCACTAAAACCTTCTTGGATCCACCCAACAACTCCTGTACTCAATAAATTGACAATATCTAACTCACCTTTTGCCCATCTAAACCACAATCTAACTCTGTGGTTAATAGTGATGGACAACCAGTCCTGAACATTATCCATGGAGCATTCCCGGACATGACCCCAGAGAATCTCAGTGACTTTTAACAAAGTCAAGTCAGGCTCTACACTGGATACTGCCCGTCTATTCTAGCTAAAATTCTGGTTCTTATCCTGCCTACCCTATTTTGACTAATTCCTTAGCTAAAGGAACTGTCCCGACATTCTGGAAGCATGCCACGGGTAAAGGCCCTTATCAAAAAAACAATCTTTACGCCCTTGACCCAGGGAATTATAGGCCCATCTGCCTGTTGCCTGGACTATAGTTCTGGAGAGTCATGTTAATAAACACCTCTGAGAATATCTAGAGGCCCACAACACTCTTCACTTTACCCAGACTAGGTTTAGACTTAAGCACGGTACAGAGACTGCCCTCCTGTCCGTTGATGAGGAGGCCAAAATGCTGCTGGATCAAGGGGGATCAGTTGCCAGCGTCCTCCTCGATCTTAGTGCAGCATTTGACACTGTCAGTCATGACATTCTCGTTGAGAGAATTTGTAATGTGGGAGTTACCAGCCATGGCCTCACTTTGCTTCAATACTTTCTTAGTAACATGACCTTTCAGGTTTTCGAGGGATGCTATACCTCAGATATTTTCCTATTGAGCAGTGGAGTTCAACAGGGCTCCTCAATAAGTCCTACGTTGTTCAATTTATATGTGTCCTTTGGCTGATATCGTTCTGTCATTTGGGATTTCAATATTCTCACATGCAGCCGATAAGCACGTGGTCTTGTCCCTCTCTCATAAGAAGGATCCGTGCTCCATGGCATTAGGCCCCTGTTTAGAGGCTGTGGCCAATTGGATGAACAATTCCGCCCTGAAATTGAATGGGGAGAAGCCAAAACTTATGATTCTTATTATTCTTTGGCACTCCCCAAACCGTAAGGTAGACCTGGGATGAGCAAGCCTCCTAGGAACTCCTCCTTGTCCCAATACGGCCATAAAAAGTCTAGGCTTCTGGTTAGACAAATCACTGACCATGGAAAGACAGGCTACAAAATAGTTGAAACATGTTACTCAGGAAAATTCTTCATTTGCTCCCTCATTCCTCTAAAAGAATAGTATTCCAGGCATTGCATTTATCTCACCTGGACTATGGAAACTCACTAATTAGGAACCCCAAAATCTGTAGTAGGAAATTGCAGGTTGTACAGAATGTGGCTGCTCCATAATATTCCCAGACATGAGTCTGCCCAACAAGCTCGTCTGTCTCTTTATTGGCTCCCTGTGGCCAAAGGGTTAAATTCAAATCCCTCTGTAAAGCTCACAGAGCATTTTTAAACAGAGGTCCTTTGATCTATCTATCTCTTACCTCTCACTATTCCCCTACCAGAAGCCTGCAGTCTACTAATGCCCGGCTTGCAGTGGTCCCCTCCATCAAAAAGGCCAGAAGTGGAGGTTGGTCCTTTTGAATCCATTATTGCTAAATTATGGAATTCTGTAGAAATAAAATGAAGTCTTGTAGACAGCTCTTGTAGTAGGTAGTTTATTCTTCAAGTTACATCCTAGTAGTTCCAAAGTAAGTCTTTACCACCAGGAGCAGCCTCCTGGCTGCTCAGCTCATCTTCTCCAACTGCTCCCACTTCAAGTACAAACATCCCTAACATTCCAGATGACATCATATAGCTAGAGCATCAGGGCCAGGAAGATGCATTACATAAGAAGCAGATTACTACACATCTTCCCCTTTATAATATTTAACAAAATGAAATAGTATAACATAGGAAGAGAAGATAAACATTCCAGAAGTAAACATAAAAGAACACCATAATACCAAGAGCCAAACTCTCCTTATGTAATAATAATAATAACAATGCAATAGTAATAGTGTAAGTAACAAACAGTAAAACGGCCTTCTCTGTGTAATAATAATGATAATAATGACGTAGTGATTGTAGTAATAGTAATGTAAGTAATAAAGTAGTAATATAGAATTCGTAAACTTATACAAATGGCAGGACCAGAGAATACCATACGCCCTCTACTGCATACACTATAATATACCGTCCACTTACCAAGAACACCCTCTACTGCATACTTTTGCAGGACCAGGGAAATTTACATATCCTCTAATACACATATTATAATGTTCCGTCTGCATACTATTGCAGGACCACACACGCATTAATACACAGTAGTCTCCCAATAAGAGAACACTTACCTCCTCGTAAAGGGGGAAACCACCTCCCTATAAACCACCACACACAGTAACCCAAGGGGGAATCCACCTCCCTATAAACCTCCGCACACAGTAACCCAAGGGGGAATCCACCTCCCTATTAACCACCACACACAGTAACCTCCCAAGGGGGAATCCACCTCCCTATTGCCACACACTCGCAGTAACCTCCCAAATAATTGTAAAGGGGAAATCCACCTCCCTATAAACCACACACTCGCAGTAACCTCCCAAATAATTGTAAAGGGGAGTTTATCCTTATTTACTACAGTCTTTTTGAGTAAGATTCTGAATGTTTTTTTTTTTTTAAAACACCTGTTGTTTGTTTCGTGCACAATAGTAATATTTTAACTCATTGTTATTAGACATTAACATCTGACACCACGGTGAACACATGTCCCTGATGAGCAGTTCTAATAAAATTAAGACACTCTTTAGACATGCTAACATTAAAAGCCTCAACAAGAACGAATCATAGCTTGAAGTGGAATTGCAAGTGAAACGTACAAGTTGCTGACACAGGACATAGTGTGCCAGAAGTAGGGAAAAATGTACCTTTACTTTTCTACTGTCATTGAATCGCCGAAATATAATACGCTGCCGATGAAGATGCGAACTCTCAGATCTGAGTTCTTCATCACCGCACTGATCCACAGCATATATACCACCATCTAACTCCGAACCTCAACGCGACACTTCCCTCCTTTCATAACTTGGCTGGCAGTATCGCAGACAAACACGCAGTCCGCCTCCAATCTCAAGATAGCGGCACGTCACTCACGGTGAGCTGGATGGCTCACAGCACACGATGTAACTCAGCGTCACTGAAAGTTTGTGGGTGCAACGTCACAGAAAACAGCGCAAGTACTTGCAAGTAAGCTGGCTCGCGCTGCGAACGATGTTTGAAAATGTAGTACGCGCTTCCAACAACTCGTGCCAAAGTTTTGAACCTAACTGGCAATATTTAACTTTAAATCGTGTATCGCAATTACCAAACACTTCAGACCTGGGGCTCAATAATTACAGCTCGACCGCTACAGTTCAGCGAATACTTCCCAAACTATTAGGAGAGTCAGCACTGCATACCCGGGCTCGAAATCTGCCCCCGAATATTTTCTACCGTGCGCAGCCACTTCACACCAGGGCTCACACTTCTAGGGCAAGTAGTGTACATCAGGGCCTTGTCTGAATACTCAACACCGGGGCTTGAGATGTCAGCAATAACAGTGCTTTCTCCTTAATCACGGGACTCGATGCGTGCCTCCGACCACTACTACATCACAGTCCACTAATCCATAGTCCTACTTCAACACTGCACTCCATACACATTCAGTGCTAGTGGCAGTTTCAGGTTGATTCAGCATACACAGGCTCCAGGTTGCCTCCCACTGCACACACGACCAACAGTCACCGCCTAAACACCGGGGCTCGCTCTGTGCCCCGAGTGTTACACTTCACAGTGAAACTCTTCATGCAGATGACACCGGGCTCTTCTTACAGCTGGATCTGGCACTCTTGGATTTAGGGCGACCATTCTTGGGGTCACTGGTGGGGCCAGATAACTTTAAACGCATACTTTTAATTTATGTAAAAAGTTTTTGATTTCCGTTACTGTTTCTTTGAATGTATTCTCTCAGGTGATTGCAGCTTTCTTTAGGCGGCACACATAGGTTCTTGCTTCTTAATCGTCGCCAATGTAAAAATAAAAGAAGTCTTTTAGACAGCTCTTGTAGTAGGTAGTTTATTCTTCAAGTTACATCTTTGTAGTTCCAATGTAAGTCTTAATATAAGCCCCACCAGGAGCAGCCTCCTGGCTGCTCAGCCCATCTTCTCCAACTGCTCCCACTTCAAGTACAAACATCCATAACATTCCAAATTACATCATATAGCGAGAGCATCAGGGCCAGGGAGATGCATTACATAAGAAGCAGATTAATAACATTAACTACTTACCCGCCACCCTACAGACAATAAACACGGAACTTCCTTTTCGCAAACTCCTGAAAACATGATTGTTTGACGGCTCCCATCACTAATGTCTTTGTCAGCTAGATGCGTAGTTAGTGCTGGGACACCTACAGGTAGCCATTCACTCTATAAGTGCATCTAAGGGAAGAACGTACTGGTAAAAGCTGCTGTACAGGCAATCTGTCCATAACCTATGAATGCTGTTATCAGGAAAATGCCTCTTAAACTGAAATTGCCCTCTGGATTGCTTGAAAGACCAACTAGTTGGAAGTGTTTTTTTGTTCATCTAACCACCCAAGACAAGCATAGAATTCTGACTATCTATGGTGCCACCCAAAAGCCATTTTTCCTTAGTACCTGAAGAGGTCAGGAAAAGATATGCCAGAGAAAGGGCACTCAAATAGGCCCTCAGCATTGGACAGAATTCAAGTGTGGTGGGATAAACACTCTATTTTGCATGTCATTCCCTTACACAGTGAGCCTCAAGCACAAGCTCAATACCCTTTGAAGCCAGAAGCAAAGAGCGTAATAAAAGCCATTCTAGAACAGCTCCAGTATCAAGGTATCATAGCACACCTCTTTTCCCGTCACCAAACCAGATTGGTCATATAGAATAGTTGTAGATTATAGAAATCTGAATTCACATGAAAGAACATATGCCGTGCAAAACACCTATAGTACAGGCTTAGTGACAAATCAGGTCCGGAAGAAATACAAAAGAACCCTATATATTTCAAATGGGTTTTTCAGTCAAAATATAGCGCCTGGAAGCAAGTATCAAATGGCCTTTAGTTTTAATGGAGAGCACTACTCGATTAAACGTTTGGTTGTGGGATATAAGAATTTCCCTGGACTTTTTTCAGCATGCATCATGGCGACCTTACTACCAGATCCCTAGACACTAGCATACACTGATGGCATCCGTTTTACAGATAATGATTTAACAACACACCTGATAAAGGTGAACCAGATAGTGAACATTTCAATACCCCACACCTACAAAATTAATATTAAAAAAAATAAATAAATAGCTTACCTGCCAGTGGCCTTTTTTGGATATGAATTATCTGATGTGGGCAAAGGATTGGCACCAGCAATGTGCATTTTTGTAATCTCCTAATACCTAAAATGTTGCAATCCATAATGTGATTTCTTAACTTTGGATGGCCTTACTTGCCTCACTATACTGAGTGGGTGAAGCCCTGTACAACCTCATTTCTCCAATGTTTTCTGCAAAAAGACTAATAAACACACTGATATCTTGTGTGCCCTGCAAACAGACATGCTTGGGGCAAAATATTTACAGACTAAGGATAACAATAGCAAATTATTACTGAGAACCCTACTCAGTCACTCGGGTTACACATATATAATCTACAATGAAAGACAAACGGTTCCCATAGCCTACAAATCATATTTACATTCCCCAACAGAAACACTGTTTGCTTCTATCGAAAGAATTCTTACAGCGATTTTGAAAGAGTGCCCCTTGGAACAAGGAAAACTCATTACTGTAGTTTCTCCCATACCAGCACTAGAGACAGCCACTAGAGCAAGCATTCTTAATGCCTGTGCATTACACACGAGATGGGTGCCGTGGGCCTCTTCATTAATTGCGCTGGATGTAAAATACCAATATGATCCAACTCTTCAGACGCTAGCTTTGCTACATTATGAACAAAATATTATCCCCACTACGAACGTTTTACCCATTGAGACGTATCACAGTATGTTTTACACTAACGGTTCTGCTCAACCTGTAATAGGAACAAAAGTACTCCGTTGCCTGCGCAGCAGTGCAGGGTGTAGTACAGAATGGTCAGGTCCAACCACAGAGCATGCACATAAAACCTATAGGTAACATCACAATATATTGAAATACATGTCCTGGCACTTGAGTTACAAAAGGCTGACTCATGAGTTACCACATTAATAGTGTCAGACTCAGCCTTATGTGTGTATGAGCTTATAATGTAGATTTGAAGTCCTGGCGCCTACATGGATTTAAAGATTCAGAAAGAAAGCCAATACAAAATAAACAGCTCCAGGGAAAGGTAGCCAGCTTGCAAGTTGAGCTTCCATTGGTCCATGTGATGCACACTTTGGGCCCTCACTGTGAGGGAATTCATGCCAAAGGGAACCGTGTGGCTGACCTAGCTGCTAAAGCCGCGTTACAGACTGCCAGAGTAACAGTTTTAAACAAATCCCAATCAAAGTTCGAAACAAGTATACTAACCGCAATGCAGGCAGCTGTGAATGGGGAAACACGGCTAGCTAGCTGTCTTTTGAAATACTTCTACACCCAGATTTCAAATTATACACCCTTATTTGTTATACCCGGTTGGGAGTTATGAGAATTTCAAATAAATTGGCACAGATTAGATTTATTTAAGGAAGGTCATGAAGGGTTGGTGTGTGCTCATGCCAGGATAAATGCAACCACAGCCATTCTACAGCAGCGCTATTGGTGGCCGTATTTATATACACAGACAAGAGATTATGACAATGTGATGTTGGTCAACAAATGAACGTTTCTATTGTCAGAAGACCCTCCTCAAAGTCTCTAATATTCCATTTAGGGTGATATATTTGGACCATATTGGGCCGATAAATTTTGAAAACAAATATAAGTTCATATTAGTAGCAATTGACTCGCGCTTTCGATTTCTCTGGTAATAGCCTCAAAGAAATGCGTGTTCTTGAGCAGTTGTAAAAGATTTGGAGGGTCTTGTAGCAATAGGAGAAGTTCATTTCTTGCATGTGGACAACGGTTCTGCGTGTGCCTCTGAGGCTTACAGGAATGCTATGTCTGCAATTTGAGTATGTCTGCAATTCAGCAATCCTTAAACAGCAGAAAATAGCAGATTAATTTACCGTGCTAACGGCACGAATAAATAAGCCTTGACTGCTGAGGTACTGATGGCAAGATTATTCATTTTATTACGTTGCCCTTGCATCACAAATGGTGTTGCAAGGGCAATGGCACTGTAAAGTCAGATTTACCAAGTAACGCAAGCTCATCTTGGTATAACTTTGTTGCATTGTAAATATGGAGTAACGCAAGGCAGTGCAAGTTACTGCCCTGCATTACTGTCCCCTCGGAAGGCGTTTCATGGGTGGAGTGTGGGTGTTCCCATATATCCACATAGGGATTTTGGTGCATTTCCAGATTTACCAAGAATGATAATCCTGGGATGCTTTGAAATGCTACTCCTTCCCGGAGGAGGCACAATGAGGGGAAATATCTTTATTTTTCAACATTCTTCCCTCTGTCTAAGTGTGCTGCATTCTGCAGCACTCGTAGAAGGAGGAAAAGGTATCAAATGATTGTATTTGTGCAGGGCGATGTTCTTTCCTTCACAAAAACAATCCTGCCTGCACTATGGGCCAAGGGTGCCTGTGTTGGGCCCCAGGGAGCAGATTGTACTCCGGAGGAGGAATACAGCAGGAATGTGTAATATATTGGTAAATATGACGCATTCCTGCCCTCTCCTTACAGTGCAGTGCAGCGGGTTGCCCTGCTGCATTGTGTGAAATATTGATAGATCTGGCCTTGAATTCAGGTCTCAGTTGGTATTATCATCTGTATGGAGTTCAGAGAGCATTACCTAACTTGCCTAGATGAGTATTGGCAGGGCACACTCCATAAAAGGTGCATATACCTGGCTTAGATAATCCTGGCAAGCTGGCGGGACAAATAGGATTTGACCTGGACCAATGTTTGAATGTTTTAAAGAAAGTCTAAGAGGTTAGAAACATCCTGTTCAATTCTGAGATCTCAGAAGCCACCATCAGCGAAAAAAAAGGTTTTCACAGCAGCAGTGGGTCCTCAAGGTCGGGGATCGGTGGGTCCTTAAGGTCGGGGATCTAGTCCGGCATAAGGTCCACGATAAACAATCTGTTGAGCAATCTATCTACCTGTCCAGTGGTGAAAGGGGAACAAACTGTGGGTCTGCCTCCTGTTGCTGGTACCAAGAAAACCTGATAGGTGAAAATGTAATACGGTAAGAACCACTATGTGGCCAATTCTGTACAGCAGACTCTTCTGGACATCAAGAAGATCTCAATCTACTGTCTATGAAATACCCCTTGAAGAATATTGTAACTTCACTAGTTCGAGTTTCCAGCCGGGAAAATATGAACCTCCAATTTCACTTGAATCTGCTACTGCAGTATCTTCTGTTGCTGATCTCACAAGCAACTCCATAATTTACAATGAGTCACTAGTGAGTATCCGCTGAGATGGTCCCCTTTCATGGAACAATAATCTATGAAAATGTCTCAGAATTCTACACAGAAGACTCATCAACACATCCCCACGTCACTCTACATCAGCAATTTCTTTCGACCTATCATTGGTTTTGTGAGAATTACTTAATAACACTGTAGCCCTACATTTGGATTGGTAAATGACAGATACTCTTCATCACATAGCTGAGAACAATATTTGTGGTCTTGTTGCTATTGAATGGGCATTATGTCCCTTGGAGAACTGTCACACAACTTGTGATTGAAGAACTGCAACCACACCGCTCAATCCACAGAGTTCAAAAAGATCTCTATGCTGCTAACATCACAGCTTAACTGTGCCCAAAGGTATAGTTTAGGAAAAGGTTCTTTACCAAATTATGGGACCTGCTGAGACACTGCAATGTCCATATGTGTTGAAAGTTTCAATGAGTTATGTGATTACAGAATGGTACTAGCTCAGATGACTTGGATACCGACACTGTAAAACACATGATGTCAGGCATATCCTACTTTGAACAATGAAAATACCTTCTTAAATACAGTGAATTATAAAGAGATGCAATGTTGTTATCACTATGCACATTATTACATACACCAAACTAGTTAAACTAGGGCAATACACAATTACAAATATTGGGAAAGTTGTGATGCCCATTTTCAAAATGAGAATAGATCGCAACCTCAGTTTATTCTTTTTCATAAATTCCGCAACAACTTAAGAAAAACCTAATTACCACAAATAAGCTGATTTATTCAAGTGAATTCAGTTAGAATCTGGCAAATGCCTGGATATGAGTCCTGCAAAGCGAACACTGATAAGAAAAGCATTTTGGGAAATAAATATTGGCAAAAACAAGGTAAAGAAACCCTGTTTAGGGGGGGCGTGGCCACGAGCTGAGCATGGCGGACGTGCTTTAGAGAAGCTCTGTCCGCTGCCCGCTATACTAGCATCTTATCCTGTTTTCCACTAGACCCCGATCGCCCAAACTACCCCAGAACTACTGCGGAACCAGAGGACTACCTGAGCCGCTAACCGCTGCCGGTGAGGACCCCTTCCGGGGCCGAAAACTTTGATCGGCGACTGTGAGGCCCGGCCCCTGGCTGACGACCGCGGCCCACAGTGAAAGCGCTACGCCGCCGGCGCGGAGGCCGTCGGCCCACCTGCCTGCAGGGCGCGGCCGCGAGGAACGGCAGTGAACGGACGACGGTCCCGAGACCCACAGGCGCTACAGGGCTGCCATACCTGCCCGACCTTCAGGACCAGGACCGGAGTATAGAGGAGGTACGAGCCGGGCCCTAGGTGAGGCGGACCGGGCGTCTCCCGCCGCGGCGCCCGTGCGTCAGAAACACGAGAGATATGCTGGATGGCAACCTAGGGAGAGCGATCGCGGTGTTGAAATCACAGGTGCTATTTTGGACAGCATTACCACTGTCCGTGTCGGGCAGGGTGACTATATCTAAGATGGTGGTGCTCCCCGCCTTCTTTACTACTTCACAAGCATGCCCTTCTTGATTCCTGTATCCACGTTAAAACTGCTGAATACCCTACTGACTGAGCTGGTATGGAGTACAGGAAGGAGGCGGATTAGCTTAGCCAGACTGCAGCTCCCCACTGCAGCTGGCGGTATGGGGGTCCCGGACATGCAAGCTTACAACTTCGCCTGCCAACTGCAATGGCTTGCCTATTGGGTGGCCGGGAGGAACCTGCACGAAATCAACGTTCCCGAGGCGGACTGGAACAGGGGGAAAGTGCACGCCCTGTTATTGCCAGGAGTAGACATTCCCAGATCGACTCCTCCTCTACTCCGGCTTGCAATTGCATACTGGAGGAAGGCAGTGAGATATACATCCCGCACGACCTCCTACCCCCCCACGATTCCACTACTCGGACTCCCGGTGGGACTGAGACCACTTTCGAACCAAAGGCTCATGGAATGGAGGGAGGCGGATGTAACGCAGACCGGGGACTTGTTCGCGGATGGTAAGGTCTTATCATTTGAGGACTTTCGTACTACACACCACACACAGGGACGATCATTCCTACTATATGCCGGGGTGCGCCAATATATCACACAAATGTGGGCACCAGACGGGACGGAGCCGCCCACGAACCCACTGCGCACAATGCAGTACCTCATGGGGACGGGCAGCCACCTCACGAGATGGTTAACACATGGTATATGTGAGGGCAGGGCAATCTCATTGCAGACACTACGAGACACATGGGAGGGAGACATAGGGAGGTCGTTCAGGGGCAAGGAATGGGACAGAATACTTGCATTTCCGAAAAAAGTCTCGAGAAACCCGAAATTCAAATTCATACAACTCATGATACAGCACAGAGCGTATCTGACACCGCGCCGCATTCATGCAATGTTCCCTACCGCAGCAGACAAGTGCCCCCGTTGTGGTGCGGAGAACGCAAATCTGATCCATATGTTCTGGGAGTGCCCAAAACTGGGTTACTACTGGACAACAGTACATAATGACGTAGCCAGATTGGTCCCCTCCAAACCATACACTGCACTGGAATACACACTACTGGGGCTGGGCCCTGTGGAACGAAGGAGGAGTGTAGGCTCACGCTTCACTGATCTGGCCCTGCTACTGGCGAAACGCACTTTAACAATGAAGTGGAAGTCGCCTAGACCACCAGATCTGGAGGTATGGAGGGCGGAGGTGGTGAGATGTGGGAAAGCCGAAAGCATGACGTTACAACGGGAGGAGCGTAGAGGGCTAAGGAAGAACCCCATATCATTGGACTGGAACGCATTACTGGGGTCGTTTGAGGCAGGAGAGGGCGATAACTCTGATGACTCTGATGTGGTGTTTGGCCGGCCCTACAGTGACATGAACAGCTTGCGTTACATACTATTAGAGTGGACCCTGCACAAGGGCTGCAGGTTATGCCTATCTATGGGTGCACAGAGTAGTCACGACGTCCAAGAGACTTACGTATGATCCCCTAGGAAGTTGTAATGGATACACTACAAGTATTAGGCTCCAATAGAGTGGACTATGTCACGCGATTGCTGAATTATGCTCTACCCAAGTGCCTAGGGTGGGAGGGGGTGGGAGGGGAATGTTTTACGGGGAACGTTTTGAAATGTGTTAACTAAAAATGTATCATTGATGCAAGAAATGGTATACGATTAATATCATGAAGTGTAACGTTTATGAATGCGATTGCCATGACATGATAAATTTTATACACACTGCCAATAAAAAAGATTTAAATTTTTTTTAAAAAAAACCCTGTTTAGAGCATGTATTATACTGAAAGAAATTATTGTTTTCCAGCAAACTATCTGCTTGGTGTTCGGACCATGAAATATTTTAAGAAACCTTCCATACTTAAGGTTAATTCTACTCTATTCACTAACTGGCAGACACAAATTAATCCTTCTAACTGTCATATCAATATGATGCTTCACAATGGAATGTATAATTCCTCACACTTCCCCCCTGAATGTTTGGCCTTACAATTCTGATTCCTGCTTGCATTGTTTCCTTTCCTATACCCCTCGTCTAAAAGCTAATAGTCCAGATCCACAATATAAACATTCAAATACCTGTAGTAGTTGCTACATATAGGGCCAGATGTACGACCAATTGTAGCATACGCAAACCAGTTAGCGACCCGTTTGCGCATGCTAAAATTGGCATGGTCATGTACCAACACATTTAAGCGAGTCGCAAATGAATTGCGACTCGCAAAAAAGTGTTTAGAGACTCGCTATTTGGAAGAGGCATTCCCTTCCAAATAGCGACTCTCTTAACAATGTATGAATGCGTTGCTTCCGCAATTGTGGTCACAAAACACTCGCAAATTCCCACCCTCTTCAAGAGGGTGGTAATGGAGTCGCAATTTGGAAGAGGTCCACTTTGTGACAGTCTGCAAAAATATTTTTTAAGGGCAGGCATGGTCCCAGGGACCACTACCTGCCATTAAAAAGTTAAACAAAAACGTTTCATTTTTTTTTTTTAATGCATTCCGTTTTCCTTTAAGGAAAACGGGCAGCATTAAAAAAAAAAAATGCTTTATTTAAAAACAGTCCCAGACATGGTGGTCTGCTGAGCCCAGCAAGCCACCATACCTGGGAAGAAGGCCTGTCATTCCCAATGGGCTTGCAAATTGCGAGAGGCTCAATAATATTAATGAGCCTCGCAATTTGCGACCCCATGAAACACACTGTTGTACATCGGAAATTGCGCCTCACAAATTGCAACTCTCAAAAGAGTCGCAATTTCCGAGGCGCAATTTTCTTGGTCATACAGCTGACCCCTAGGTGTCGATTCCGATCCGGTAAAAAGCGCTCCGAATTGCAGTTCGGAGCGTTTTTCCCCGTACGAATAGCACCCGTAGGCGTCCCCGTACGATTCAGCAAGTACGATCACAAATAAATGCGTGGCTCCGTACGACTCGTACAAAACACCGTACAAATCGAAAATCCGTACGATTTGCAGTCGGCTGACGCACCACGCTGCGTCCGTACGTAAATAGACCGCGCCTTCCGACCCAGGAAGTACGATCCGTGTCGAACACACACCGTACGGCTCTTTTGCTACGAGAGCTCTAAACTACCGTAAACCCACACTCCGTCAAACCCGGCACCCGGTACACGACAAGCAAGACATGAACGCCATCGTCCGTGTCATCCCTATCCTGTACGCCCACCACCTCGTATATAGAAACCGACGACGGCGCAGAAGGTGAGTACAACGAACACCAACATACCTGTACGTGTTGCCATACGAGCACATCTCCATTGCACGACTGTCATGTCTGGGTACGTTGCACCACACAATCCCGCACAACACCAGTGTCATACGGAGACGTACCGCACCTACGTCATCGACTTCGGGGAACGGTACGTCACCGCACTCCACCAGTGTTATACGTGCCGCATGTACGTCATCCAGCTCGGGGTACGGTACGTCACCGCACAACACCAGTGTCATACGGAGACGTACCGCACCTACGTCATCGACTTCGGGGTACGGTACGTCACCGCACTCCACCAGTGTTATACGTGCCGCATGTACGTCATCCAGCTCGGGGTACGGTACGTCACCGCACAACACCAGTGTCATACGGAGACGTACCGCACCTACGTCATCGACTTCGGGGTACGGTACGTCACCGCACTCCACCAGTGTTATACGTGCCGCATGTACGTCATCCAGCTCGGGGTACGGTACGTCACCGCACAACACCAGTGTCATACGGAGACGTACCGCACCTACGTCATCGACTTCGGGGTACGGTACGTCACCGCACTCCACCAGTGTTATACGTGCCGCATGTACGTCATCCAGCTCGGGGTACGGTACGTCACCGCACAACACCAGTGTCATACGGAGACGTACCGCACCTACGTCATCGACTTCGGGGTACGGTACGTCACCGCACTCCACCAGTGTTATACGTGCTGCATGTACGTCATCCAGCTCGATGTACGTCATCCAGCTCACCGCACAACACCAGTGCAATAGACGTGTGGGACATACGTCTGCTAAGTAATTGTATGTGTAAGTATGAGAGTGTGTGTCTGAGACACCCCCCCCTGGCCACCTGTGCCCAGCATCAGAGTGCCCAGCATCAGAGTGCCCACCACTGCCCAGCATCAGAGTGCCCAGCATCAGAGTGCCCACCACTGCCCAGCATCAGAGTGCCCACCACTGCCCAGCATCAGAGTGCCCAGCATCAGAGTGCCCACCACTGCCCAGCATCAGAGTGCCCACCACTGCCCAGCATCAGAGTGCCCAGCATCAGAGTGCCCACCACTGCCCAGCATCAGAGTGCCCAGCATCAGAGTGCCCACCACTGCCCAGCATCAGAGTGCCCACCACTGCCCAGCATCAGAGTGCCCACCACTGCCCAGCATCAGAGTGCCCAGCATCAGAGTGCCCACCACTGCCCAGCATCAGAGTGCCCAGCATCAGAGTGCCCACCACTGCCCAGCATCAGAGTGCCCAGCATCAGAGTGCCCACCACTGCCCAGCATCAGAGTGCCCAGCATCAGAGTGCCCACCACTGCCCAGCATCAGAGTGCCCAGCATCAGAGTGCCCACCACTGCCCAGCATCAGAGTCCCCACCACTGCCCAGCATCAGAGTGCCCAGCATCAGAGTGCCCACCACTGCCCAGCATCAGAGTGCCCAGCATCAGAGTGCCCACCACTGCCCAGCATCAGAGTGCCCAGCATCAGAGTGCCCACCACTGCCCAGCATCAGAGTGCCCAGCATCAGAGTGCCCACCACTGCCCAGCATCAGAGTGCCCACCACTGCCCAGCATCAGAGTGCCCAGCATCAGAGTGCCCACCACTGCCCAGCATCAGAGTGCCCAGCATCAGAGTGCCCACCACTGCCCAGCATCAGAGTGCCCAGCATCAGAGTGCCCACCACTGCCCAGCATCAGAGTCCCCACCACTGCCCAGCATCAGAGTGCCCAGCATCAGAGTGCCCACCACTGCCCAGCATCAGAGTGCCCAGCATCAGAGTGCCCACCACTGCCCAGCATCAGAGTGCCCAGCATCAGAGTGCCCACCACTGCCCAGCATCAGAGTGCCCAGCATCAGAGTGCCCACCACTGCCCAGCATCAGAGTCCCCACCACTGCCCAGCATCAGAGTGCCCAGCATCAGAGTGCCCACCACTGCCCAGCATCAGAGTGCCCAGCATCAGAGTGCCCACCACTGCCCAGCATCAGAGTGCCCAGCATCAGAGTGCCCACCACTGCCCAGCATCAGAGTGCCCACCACTGCCCAGCATCAGAGTGCCCAGCATCAGAGTGCCCACCACTGCCCAGCATCAGAGTGCCCAGCATCAGAGTGCCCACCACTGCCCAGCATCAGAGTGCCCAGCATCAGAGTGCCCACCACTGCCCAGCATCAGAGTGCCCAGCATCAGAGTGCCCACCACTGCCCAGCATCAGAGTCCCCACCACTGCCCAGCATCAGAGTGCCCAGCATCAGAGTGCCCACCACTGCCCAGCATCAGAGTGCCCAGCATCAGAGTGCCCACCACTGCCCAGCATCAGAGTGCCCAGCATCAGAGTGCCCACCACTGCCCAGCATCAGAGTGCCCAGCATCAGAGTGCCCACCACTGCCCAGCATCAGAGTGCCCACCACTGCCCAGCATCAGAGTGCCCAGCATCAGAGTGCCCACCACTGCCCAGCATCAGAGTGCCCAGCATCAGAGTGCCCACCACTGCCCAGCATCAGAGTGCCCAGCATCAGAGTGCCCACCACTGCCCAGCATCAGAGTGCCCAGCATCAGAGTGCCCACCACTGCCCAGCATCAGAGTGCCCACCACTGCCCAGCATCAGAGTGCCCAGCATCAGAGTGCCCACCACTGCCCAGCATCAGAGTGCCCACCACTGCCCAGCATCAGAGTGCCCAGCATCAGAGTGCCCACCACTGCCCAGCATCAGAGTGCCCAGCATCAGAGTGCCCACCACTGCCCAGCATCAGAGTGCCCACCACTGCCCAGCATCAGAGTGCCCAGCATCAGAGTGCCCACCACTGCCCAGCATCAGAGTGCCCAGCATCAGAGTGCCCACCACTGCCCAGCATCAGAGTGCCCACCACTGCCCAGCATCAGAGTGCCCAGCATCAGAGTGCCCACCACTGCCCAGCATCAGAGTGCCCACCACTGCCCAGCATCAGAGTGCCCACCACTGCCCAGCATCAGAGTGCCCAGCATCAGAGTGCCCACCACTGCCCAGCATCAGAGTGCCCAGCATCAGAGTGCCCACCACTGCCCAGCATCAGAGTCCCCACCACTGCCCAGCATCAGAGTCCCCACCACTGCCCAGCATCAGAGTGCCCACCACTGCCCAGCATCAGAGTGCCCACCACTGCCCAGCATCAGAGTGCCCAGCATCAGAGTGCCCACCACTGCCCAGCATCAGAGTGCCCACCACTGCCCAGCATCAGAGTGCCCACCACTGCCCAGCATCAGAGTGCCCAGCATCAGAGTGCCCACCACTGCCCAGCATCAGAGTGCCCACCACTGCCCAGCATCAGAGTGCCCACCACTGCCCAGCATCAGAGTGCCCAGCATCAGAGTGCCCACCACTGCCCAGCATCAGAGTGCCCAGCATCAGAGTGCCCACCACTGCCCAGCATCAGAGTGCCCACCACTGCCCAGCATCAGAGTGCCCACCACTGCCCAGCATCAGAGTGCCCAGCATCAGAGTGCCCACCACTGCCCAGCTCGTACATCATAAACATACCATTGTCAACCTCATTACCCTCAGGAGATAGACACATTTTAGTAGACCTAAATGTGAACATCACACCAGCTCCCAGGCACCCAGCAGTCACAGACATCATCACACAAACTACAAATCTGAAAATAAAAAATCAGCTTTATTCAGCGGAATCACAAAAGAAAAGCAAATGAGAGTCCTCGCTCATTAAAGGGCAATGGCCAGTCCAATAGAGTCTCAGCAATAGCTTGTGCCTCCATGGGTGTCATCTCACCCAAACATGCCTGCACATGGCGTTTAATCAGCTGTGCTGACTATGGGGGCACCATCTGTGGAATCCTCCGGCACCGCATGGACAGGAGAGGGAAGGACAGGTGGAGTGGGTGCAGGTGTAGTGGATTCATCCACACTGGTTGGGGCATCGCCGAAAGTAGATTCAAAAACCTGGCTGCACACCTCAGCCAGGGCGGAAAAACTACCACCAGAACCCGGGGACACATTGGGGGTGGAGGTACAGGGCTGTGAGTCAGTCCTACTGGGTGTGTGGATGTGTGTGTGAGGTGTCTCCCCTCTCCCTGTGGGTGTGCCTACTTGCCCTTGAGACTGTGTGCGTGGAGCTTTGAGCTTCTTATGCTGTGTGTGTGCGCTGGGTGTGTCTGACCTGTGGCGTGTGCGTGTATGCTGTGTAGGTATGTGAGAGGCAGAGGTGGATGGCTCGGAAGGATGGGGGGGGGACAGATGCTGCTGGGTGTACATAGCTGCCGTCAGCGTTGATTCAATGGCAGCCACACTCCGACGCAGATCAGACATGGCTGATGACATGCCCTCCATGAACGACACCACCTGTGTAATCAGTTGTGTATGTCCATGGAGGACAGACAGCATGGATGCCTGACCTACTGCAATCTGCCGGAGTAGGTCCACTGTCTCAGCACTGAGGGCAGCAGGGGACACAGGGGCAGGGGCTGCGGTGCCGGGAACAAAGGAGACACGGGGGCTAGCACGGACCCTAGGCACACCAAGGAGTGGGAGGTTGGAGATGGGACTGGAGGAGGGGAGGGCAGCCAAAGATGTATGAGTGACCATTGCTGCATATTCCCCCCCCTCCTGAGAGTCTGTCTCGGATTCGTCGGCATGGTACGATGTGTCAGTCACATGTCGTGCGGCCTGTAGACTCTCCTCCCACTCTGTGCCACTGCCTCCCTCTGACACCTCCCAGCAGGTGGCACTGTCGGTGTGTCCCTCCGCCTGGTCCGCGCCTCTGTCTCCTCCAGATTCAGATGATGATGCTGTGAGCAAGGAGAAGAATTAAAACATATCAGTCACCTGTACACATCAGACATATCAGCTGCAAATCATATGGCCTCTTTCGTCAACATGGCATGCATCATGAGTCACATGACACATAACTCTTCATAATGACAATTCTACTTGTGGAGAAATGTCAGAGACACACAGCTCAATGTAAGGTAGGAGACAAGGTATAGGCAAGTAAAATACTTGTATGAGAGACACAATCATGATCCACTGCCTGACAACAGGATAGCTGATGATGCATAACAGTTCATTACCCAACCCTGCCACCCAAATCAAGACCTGGTCATGTTTGATTAGCTTTGACTCTGTGCCACATTAGAAAAGTCCTGGGCAAACTGCCATGTGATGCCGTCCTGGGACCTGAAACAAGTCTTCCATCACCTCACACTGCCATCACCGCTTTGTACATCCAAAGTCACATTGTGTGGCAAACCATCAATACCATGTACAAAGAACATGCCACAGATGGAGAGAATATGCACACACGCACTGCCCAGTGTGAGTATGCAGAAGTCCAAAATATAGCACATGTACATTGTGCACCTGCAGCTAACACAAGATAATTAGAAAGTGTACCATGGACAAAGGCCACTGAGGCTGACTTGTGCATAAAACACTTGTTGAGACTCAAGAACAGTGCCACAATATGAAGAAGGGCAGACATAGTGCACATGTGGTGCTACATTTAAGGTACGAACAGGTGTGACATACCCCCCTACAACATGAAGATGTGCAAAGGAAGATGCAACTTGAGACACTGCACCATAGGAGTACATGTCAAAAACAAGCATTAGCCAAAGCAAACCTCTACTGTGGAGTAGGGCAAGGCATGTAAAGAAGCAGCTGCTGACAGAGGGACAATCGAATTCCAATGCATGAACTGCCTGTCTGACTACACCACTCAAACTATGGGAGTGTGACCATGCCGTAGAGCTCTTCAGGTACCATTTCTCACACACATGACTACAAACAGACATGTACCTACCCCCTTCGTGCTGCTGTCCCTCCTGCAACTGCCTATGGAGGTCTGGGAACACCACTTCCAGGACCCGGAGCATGTTGGGGGTGAGTTGCCGGCTGCCGCCATGCCGGCGTGGAGCTTCCAGCTTCAGCTGGACTCGGGCGATGCGGCGGCTCCAGCACCGGATGTCCTGCCACCTCTTCTTTATGTTTCGAAGCCTCCTGCGAGGCCCCCCCTCGCTCCGGACAGCCCTGGCGATGTCCACCCAGATTTCACCCTTCTCATAGGCAGATACCTGTCACAAATGTAAAGTTACAGAACATCAGTATACCTGGTGCATGTTCCCAAGACACCCATATGTCCACAAAATACATGATGACAATAGGGCAACGTATGGCACACACATTAGCATCATTGTCCAGGAGTATGTGGCCTGTGTGCTAACAAAACTGCTTAGCATTACATTGTAAATCTACAGATTACATGAGGGCTGTAAAACACTCTTTGAGCATGACACTCACTGAACAAGACATGCTATATCTGGGTGCAATGCAGCACGTGACATGCTGTCACACACCACACTACAACAAATAACTCTCTTCTAACAACACTGTGCACCCTGGCACTCACTCACAACAACATTGCATCTATCCAGTATTACTACACAGTGGCTATGATGTCACACACACAACAGGTGCACACTCCAAGGTATTGCACACATCACTCACCTGATCCCCTGGTCTCCCATACAGCTTGCTGAAGTTGGGCAGGAGGGCATCCAGAAGGGCCTTGTTCTCACCATCAGTGAATGCAGGTGCCCTCTCCATGTTCAGCTAATCAGGGCCAGAGGATTCAGAGACAGCAGCTGTGGTTAGCACACCAATGTTGTGCAGGCAAGTGCCCTCCCACAGCCACATGCTGCCTTATATCTGTGCTGCAGAGGGTCTGTGAGTCCAAGGAGTAGTGTGTGATAGGCCACCATAATTTGCATCCTATGTTCCATCCAATCACATCACACCTAAGCCCATTACACACATATGCATGGTTTGAAAATAGAGCCAGAGCTGAACAACAACTTTCGCAACATTGTATACTTTTTCCTAACTGAATCTTCCAGGACACCTGTAGGAGTGTAAAAAACTCCGTATCCATGACAACCTGGTTGCATTTGGAACAGTACACTGTTTCCTTAGTTGTTCCCTATGAAATTTAAAAAATCCACACACAAGTACGGTGACATTGCCATTGCTACACATTGAATGGTGTAACGATGCGTACACAGGCCCGTACCATTGGGGTACGCTCAGCTCGCGTAGAGCCTAAAGGCGATAGGGAAACGATGCGTACACAGGCCCCTACCATTGGGGTACGCTCAGCTCGCGTAGAGCCTAAAGGCGATAGGGAAACGATGCGTACACAGGCCCCTACCATTGGGGTACGCTCAGCTCGCGTAGAGCCTAAAGGCGATAGGGAAACGATGCGTACACAGGCCCCTACCATTGGGGTACGCTCAGCTCGCGTAGAGCCTAAAGGCGATAGGGAAACGATGCGTACACAGGCCCGTACCATTGGGGTACGCTCAGCTCGCGTAGAGCCTAAAGGCGATAGGGAAACGATGCGTACACAGGCCCGTACCATTGGGGTACGCTCAGTAGAGCCTAAAGGCGATAGGGAAACGATGCGTACACAGGCCCCTACCATTGGGGTACGCTCAGTAGAGCCTAAAGGCGATAGGGAAACGATGCGTACACAGGCCCGTACCATTGGGGTACGCTCAGTAGAGCCTAAAGGCGATAGGGAAACGATGCGTACACAGGCCCCTACCATTGGGGTACGCTCAGTAGAGCCTAAAGGCGATAGGGAAACGATGCGTACACAGGCCCGTACCATTGGGGTACGCTCAGCTCGCGTAGAGCCTAAAGGCGATAGGGAAACGATGCGTACACAGGCCCCTACCATTGGGGTACGCTCAGCTCGCGTAGAGCCTAAAGGCGATAGGGAAACGATGCGTACACAGGCCCGTACCATTGGGGTACGCTCAGTAGAGCCTAAAGGCGATAGGGAAACGATGCGTACACAGGCCCCTACCATTGGGGTACGCTCAGTAGAGCCTAAAGGCGATAGGGAAACGATGCGTACACAGGCCCCTACCATTGGGGTACGCTCAGCTCGCGTAGAGCCTAAAGGCGATAGGGAAACGATGCGTACACAGGCCCGTACCATTGGGGTACGCTCAGCTCGCGTAGAGCCTAAAGGCGATAGGGAAACAATGCGTACACAGGCCCGTACCATTGGGGTACGCTCAGCTCGCGTAGAGCCTAAAGGCGATAGGGAAACGATGCGTACACAGGCCCGTACCATTGGGGTACGCTCAGCTCGCGTAGAGCCTAAAGGCGATAGGGAAACGATGCGTACACAGGCCCGTACCATTGGGGTACGCTCAGTAGAGCCTAAAGGCGATAGGGAAACGATGCGTACACAGGCCCCTACCATTGGGGTACGCTCAGTAGAGCCTAAAGGCGATAGGGAAACGATGCGTACACAGGCCCGTACCATTGGGGTACATTGAGTCAGACATGGTCAAGTGAACGATTGTGTAGGCTGCGTCCCTGTCCACCTTCATGTCACCATTGGCAGAGTCACACTAGGAAATCACACAGCAGGGATGTAGTCTACACTCATGTCAACCATGTGGATGCATACATCAGCATGGCACACATACATCAGTATGTGCCAGGTTTGGCAGACATTGAAGAAGCACAGGGATTGTGACCGTGTGCCTCAGTTGATGTGTAAATAGCTTGCACAACATGTCATCATTCATGATGCACATGTGCATCACATGCATTCAACAATTTCAACACGATTGACGCCTGCAACATGTAGCGTGGCACATGAACACTCGAATGGGCCACAATTCAGTACAGGGAACTGCCACATGATGACAGGAACATGCCCACTGTCACAGAGGGGTCATAGCCGCACAGCATGACCCTGTGTGACCACGTCATGTGTGTGCCTTGTGCTACATTGTGCATGCTGTTAGCATATGCCATGAAGAGGTCAGTAAAGTATTACTCACCTCAGAATATCCACACATGTCATCCTGGACATGGCAATTTCCGTAATACCGTACACTTGTGTGTTGGTGTGTAATTCCTCTGGCTCTGCAAGTATCCTTGGCGTTGTGTCTGCCCTGATGACGTTATCTGAGTAGTCATATGTCACCTCTGCGTCCACACGTCAGGTCCTCTGTTTGTTTCTCAACACCAACGCAGCTCCGGTCTAAGTTAAAGCTTACACATTTTGTACCCTAAATCATTGTACTAACACTTCAGAACATTTACCTTTTATTGTCATACTCAAGACCGTGCCAATAGGGATGTCACTTACAAAGCCTGTGAGGAATGAAAAGGCCTCATGTTGGTGAGTGACCCTCACCGTCTGTGTCTCCACGGTTTTCACGTCAGGCACAACAACAAGAGCTGCTCCAATTGCGGGGAGCTGACATATGAATCCAGGTGTGATATGTCCCACAAGCCACTTAGACTCCAGCAGTTGGCACAGCAGCACAATAGCTCATGGTTGGGATGTAGGACCAGTGCATGTGTGTGGGTGTGGAGACATGTGAGCCCCTCATTAGTACATCATTCCCCAGGCGACACTTGTCAGGTAAACAACAAAAGTCAGAGATGTGTAATTGCATTGACAAATAACCATGATGCAAGTGCAATGCTGCATGGGATTAGGGTGACGGCGACCACACGGCTCCATCAGAACAGCAGCCATCGTAGCCAGCACCACGACCTACGGTCCCAGCCCTGCATGTGACACAGGAGGAGTAACTGCACTTCCTCATGTCCATGATGTCCTTCACCCCGGCCAGTGACTCTGCATCAGCTTCTGGCCCACCGTACCCGTCAGGGGGCAGTTGCGCCTCAGTTGATATGCCCCTGACACCATCATTCGCTGAGTGACGGACGCAGGCGGTGCATACGTCCCAGAACCGCTGTGACAGACATGATCGGAATGTTCATCCAGGTCCCCGCTGGTGCAACTCACAACCTCACTGCCAGATCTCCCCCAGGTGTCAGCCGTGGCGCCATTCTGGGGTGGTGCTGGCCCCGATAACACACACTGTACGGCTCCGCCGTGGTAACTGTGTGGCAGAACACCGCTCTTAATGCTGCATGGGAATGTAAACATCAATGAGCTGGCCACACCTCATTACAATTGGCGCTAATGAGTATTGGGAGGGTCAAGAAGACCCACTGGCACGTGAGTGTCAGTCCCAACACCACAGGACAGGTGGACTGGGGGATGCGAGTGTTGTGGACACCTAGCCAGACACAGGTGATGTCTCAACTCAAAAGATGTATTTGGATGATTTGGCAACGTTCAGTGTAGTGTTTATGTGGGCGGTTGTAACCATGGCCCTTCATCTCCCTGTTGTTGCGGTGAGGACCAACTTGTCACTCAGGTCCTTCAACTACACTAACGCTACGCTGAGCCTCTGCAGGCTCATCTTGATGAGAGTACTGTATGTATTTTTGCAAGCTTGTACAGCCACGCAGCATGTTTGTCTGTACATAGGCACGTTGTCAGACCCCCACTGCCCTACCCGGACTGACCATGTTCCCTGTCCTACCACCCCATCCCAGGAAGCATCTGCATGCAGCCCTCAAAACCACAGAACACAGTCACGTTACCTACGCTGTAGAGGGTATCCAAGAGGTACAGGCACTACGCAAAGATGTCATCATCCTCCCTGACTCTGGGAGTGATGTTTAGCTACTTGACATGCATCTTTGCCTGCTACCCACACTCTCTGTGGGATATGTTTGTGTAACAGCTGCCAGTGTATGCGTTGTAGGTACAGCCAAAACGTGGCCACGCCCTTGTCGGATGCCAATCAACAACACTACTTTTGTTCCGGTGTGGCCTGGATAGCCACCACTCACTGGTCAGATCAATGACACCCAGGGAGGCTAATTAGTCCTAAGCTATGTATGTATAGAAATGTGACACTTTGCTACTGCCTAATGTTCCTTACAGATATTGGTTCACAAAAGGTAAGTAACTAGTCCTTGAAAGTACTGTGCATCTGCTGTAGGAGCATATATGTTGTGTCCTTGCTGTGATGGCAGGGTGACTAATGTACACACACCATGCCACGTGTGTAAATGACCCGTTCACATGTGTGATGGCATTACAGACCGTCAGTGACAAATGTAATTATCATGATGTATGATGATGGTCATGTAATTCTCACTGAAAGTACACACCGCGACATGACTAAGGCTGAACAGTGCAAATGATTGCACATGTGGTGTGTGTGTGTATTGCAGTCTGCCCTCTGGGTGTGCAACCTCCTACTGACATTGACATGACGTGTCTCACTGACATGATACATTGTCATGGTCACTTAGACCTGTACATCTGAAGGCTTGTATGCATGTCACATCCATTCCACACACTACAGGTATTTACCTTCGCCACGGAGGAGTGTGTGGGAGCTGGCATCTGTGTGTATCCCACACCACACTCCAAATTGTCTACATCATTTGAAGAGGTGTTGCTTGTGCCATGTACATTGTTATAGTCTTAGTCAGACAGTTGTAGACATTTCCTTAAAATTGTGTCTTGCAGGGCACCCCCTCTGGAAAGGCCGTTGCCTGACTTGGAAGCCATGAGGGAGCGCAACTGCATCCGTCGATATCGCTTCGGCCGACAGTTGATCAAGGACCTGACGGGCAGGCTTGAGGCTCACCTACAACCACGCCACAGGTATCCAAGTGCACTGACACCCAAGGTGAAGGTGATGGCAGCCCTCCATTTCTTTGCCACAGGTACCTTCCAATTTACCATAGCTGATGTGGGAGGGATGTCTCAGACCATGTTTAGCCGGGTATTGAGTGATGTTTTGGGAGCAATGTTGCTCCACCTTGATGATTTCATTACATTCCCTACTCCAGAAGAGTTGACAGATGTCAAGGGGCAATTCTATGGCCTGGGCCGTATGCCACATGTAATTGGTGCAATTGATGGTACACATGTTACTCTTGTCCCACCACAGGCTCAGGAGCAAGCGTATCGCAACAGGAAACACTACCACTCGATAAATGCCCTGGTGGTGTGTCTTGCCAACATGATTATCTCACATGTTTGTGCACGTTATCCAGGATCGTGCCACGATGCTTTCATCATGAGGCGTAGCAGGGTACCACAGATGATGCTGCAGCTGCACAACCACCGGGCATGTCTAGTTGGTGAGTATACACTGTGAGCTCTGTATGTCAGTATGTCACAACTTCATGATCTGCATCATATGATTGACTCTTGTACATGTTGTCAAATTGCAGGAGACGCTGGATATCCAAACATGCCATGGCTAATGACTCCGCTACGCAACCCCAGGACAGCTGCAGACCAGCGTTACAACAATGCACATGTGAAGACCAGGCAGGTGATCGAACGGACCTTTGGACTCCTGAAGAGCCGCTTCAGGTGCCTGGACAAGACAGGCGGAGCCCTCCAATACAGCCCACGCAAGGTGTGTGACATCTTCACCGTGTGCTGCATGCTACACAACATGGCAGTGGAGAAGGCTGTGCCACTCTACCTGGATCCTGATGAGCTGGAACATCCGCCCGTTGAGGATGAAGGCCTTGGCCAGGATGCCAGTGATGAGGAGGGTGAAGATGATATCCGCGGTCACCTCATCCGCAACTTCTTTTCATGATGGTGAGTCCTTTCATCTTTTCAGTAAAAGATGGACTATAGAGTAGCATGGGTAGCATGCTATGTATGCAACAGACTGTAAGCAAGATCAATTGGATGTGTGTTGTGCTGTGTCACATGTTCAGTTGGAATGCTACACACATACGTGCTATGAGTGCACTCGGAATGTACAGGTGTCATACTACATCAGGCTATTCAACAGACATTGTCAAAATGACATTATACCGACCGTGACCCCTTGTGTGCCACTCTCATCCACAGCTCGCCCTGCCTGTTGTCCGTTGGGGTACATCGTGGTCATCCTGCTACTGCTCATTATGATTGCACCGTCAGCCACATCAACGGAGCATGCTTGAACATGTGGAGGAGTCAATTTGGGTAAGGACTCATATGAGGCTGTTTAGCATTGGTATGTGTAGAAATGTGTGGTACATGTTCATGTGCATGTGGTGTCATCTTGCATACATGCTACTCCATTATGTACCTCATGACATGTATGGCCACTCCCATGACAGGATAGTCACCCCTTCTGTCATCTGTTGTACTTTGATACTCTGGTGAATGCATCAATGTGTGTAGACATTGCCACAGCAACATTGCACATACCATGGCATGACATTGTGTCAGAGGTCACAACCACGGACTCTGTGGGGGATTGCAGCCTCACTGTGTGCATTAGAATGTGACTGGATCCTCACCTCCAGCTTGTGGGCCAGTCCAGTGTGAGTACCATGAAAGCATGTGGTGTTGGTGTTGCCCAGTGTATGTTCCACATCTTAAGACAACTGTCCCGTGAATCAGTTAACATGGATGCATTGCCCCTTGCAGCAGTATATCATGTCACTGTCATGTCGTTACCTCAGTGCAGGTTGAGAATACTGCAACGCCAGCCTTCACAGTGAGTAGCCGTGATGTTTAGATGCACATGATGCCATGTATGTTTAGCATGACAAAGTAAAAAGTGTGAAAGATGCATATGTGAATTTCTGTGTAGCACCAGTGGAGTGCGGTCATTCACATGAATCTCTGGTCGCCGGCACCATGACTGTGCTATGGTAGGGTCTGATTATGTAGCTTGGATGGACATCACTTGCACTTAATATTTGTTGTACATGCATATCATGTTTAGCATTGTGATGCATACTTGCCACACCAAAAGACTGGCTACAGAGTGCCTTCATTGCATGTCGATCATTAACTTCCTCGTCATATGTGATACTAACAGCTGGAGTGGATTTGCTCAAGTTAGCTTACAGGGCCCTTATGGCTTACCAATATCACATACAGACTTTAGAGTTAGCGGTAGTTTGATTTCCATATGTTTCCATTTGTTACTGATGTCTACCTCATCTGTGCCTGGGAATGTGTTTATACTACATAGATCTTTTTGCATGGGTGCTCACTTGTGAGCGTTACACATGACTCTAATGGATGACAGACTGTCCCAGTTTTTATGTGTCTGTGTCACAGCATCGAATCTGATGTGATGGCATGATTAATCATCATTATTTGTCACCAGACAGTACACTTCACAGGTGTGACTGGTAGAGTGTAGCTAATGAGGTTTTTGAAGTGTCTGTGACATGAGAATGTTGTCCTAATGCTTAATTGCCTCTGTTTCAGGTCTCCCTCCCAGCAGTTCCCATCCTCTCCTTCCCTCGCCTGATCACCCTTTTGTGTCTGTTGTTTGTACTCAGACCAATGGGCTATTTGGAGGTGGAACCCTTAGAGCATCACACCAGTCTGATGAAGAAAGGTACGGCCAGTCGTTGACAGCCTTGTAGGTATTCGTAAAGCGGCATTACAGGTGACATCATGATTAGTGTGAATTGGACTTATTGACAATGCACATGTATGATTGTGATAGCTCCATGGGCTCACAATGTAGATTATCATGTTGTGCATGACGTCTGACTCCTACAGAATCTAGTGCCTGCTTGTGTCTCTACACACATGTCCGTCTAATGTGCACATATACTATTTTCAAATTAGTTACCTCATGCTTGTTAGGTGTGTAACTGTGTATTGTCCACACACATGGGGTGGGTGAAGGCTATAATACTATGTTGTGTGTGAGGTAGATGTCTTTGTTGGTGCAGTTTGGATTTGAACACACTAGCTCTTGTATACACCTGCAGACGCTGTGTGTCTTGTGCCCCACTTGACCGTAAGGGCCCTGATCCACTGACTGTGATGTGTGGTGTTTACTGTGCCATTTAGTAGTCAGTGATCCTGAGTGAGGCAGACACTCCTGCCTTCACATCCACATGTCACTTTGCGCATTGCGGCTGCCCTTGTGTTATGTGTTTGTTTAGCAATTAGTCACACCCCTCCTGCCGTCATTTATTCACTCATTGCTGCAGCTGCATACACAGCCAACATGCAGCGCACACTATCCAGGAACACAGACACCTACAGGATGACCCTCCTTCCATCCATTAATAGAGCATGCTCCGGCCACCCTACACACAGACAACACCAGACATTCACCCTCGTGCTATGAAAATGCTGTGTACTCAGTCATAGCTGCTGCTATGCGTGTGTGTGCAACACATACTGGCACAACTATGCAGATTCACATGACATTGGGTCTACGTACCACCAGGTCATGTGGCGTGTCCAACACACACACACCTTACATTGGCACACTATTGTAGAGTGTTAGCTTGTCAACACCACTAGATCCGAAAACTGTTAGCTTACAGTCACGTGCCAGAACACAACATGCTCACACCACTTCAACATTGCTGTCACAGTCAGTCAAGTTGGCACATGGGACACACACCATGACCCTGTCTCTTGGGTGTGGTGTGATTTGGCGGTTCCGGGGTTGGTATTTGTCTGGTGTGTGTTGTTTTTCTGTATGCGTTGTTCCCATTACAGTAGTATAGTACTTGTAGCTCCATAGGGGTAGGTCACCTAATCAGGTGTGCCTGTGTAGAGTGCTCCAGCCCATTGCCCACAGTCTGTCCTGCCACCGTCATCCTGTGCGGCATTAATCACATACACAGTAATGCATCATGCTGATGGTAGCTCACATACCTGAGGACACAGTTGTAGGTACTCCCTACATGGACTACTACTTTTGTGACACTGACATGTACTCCTCAAAGTGACTCTCCTGGGCCTGCCTGTGCTAGCTGTTTGGGATTCATTCCCCCCTCCAGCATTGACTGTCCCACACAGGTGTGTCTTACCATCCATGTATGTAGTTTGTGGAAATTTCTGACCAATGTGTGTCCTCACTCAGATTCTGATCCAAGTGTGTGGATGACTGCTGTTTGTTGTATACCTTGCATTTATGACATTTGCTGACACATATACATGTATGCTGTTTCAAAGATTACTCACCAAATGCGTATGATGTTTAAATTATTTATTGGGTGCTCTAGTGCATGAAACGTGAATAGGTGCTGTACAGAAAGGGGGGGGAATCCAAAATTCACTGCTGGAGATGAGATGGCTTACTGTTTCAGTCAACAGAGTCCAGCCCACAGTGCCTGACATCATTGGGCAGACTGTGACCAGCAAGTCCTTGTGGGAGAGTCTCGTAGGGGATGCTGTTGCACCCAGGGGCTATATGCCAGGTCCAGTGTCCTGGGAGAAGTCCATGGGCCACAGGCCCTCAACGCCTTCGGCGTGGACGACCCGCCTTCCTTGGGGGACCCTCATGTGCAGGCATGGACGGTGCATGGGACGCTACGTCAGAGGGTTCAACCTCCTCCCTCTCCTCCCTCCCTGTGGCTGGTGTTGCACTTTGCCGTGATGTTGCTGGCCTTGTGACACAGGGAGGGGGCTGCATGTTGGCAGCCATCTGACGTAGCACATGGACAATGTCCCTATGCACCATCAAGAGCTGAGCCTGGTGTGCCTCCACCCGTCCATAATGCAGGTCTTGCCTGGCTATTTGCTCTGCCTGCTGTTCTTTGAGCTGGTTGAGGGTCTCCGCAAGCTGGTTTACCTCACTGGTGTCCCGCCGGTATGCCTCAAGGATGTTATCGAGTTCAGCCATACCGGTCCCTGCAGCTGACTGGCCAGATTCTCGCCTCCGCCTTGCGCCACTCCCACCACCCTGACCCACATGAGCACGGCCTGCGCTTGTGGGCACATCCGATCGACGGGCCCCCCGAGTGCTGGGAGGGTGGAGGTTGTCACCAACCTCAGGGGCGCCCGACAAAGGGTGTCCCTCATTTTCAGACTGGCTCTCTTGTGAATCATGGGCAGGGCTCTGACCTGTCTGCTGGGATGTGGTGGGAATAGGTCCGGTGGTTGGCAGAGATGTAGCTGGTATAGTTGCTGCAGGGGTTTGGGATCCAGAGGAGCCAGGTTGGTTGGGGTCATCCACAGTGCGTTGAGGGACGGCGCTGGCGGTGGGGTCTGGGTCCTGCTGAGCCTGGGACTGGGATCCTTGGCCCCCCTGGCTGGGGGGGCGATCCGCACGTTGCCCTGTGTGTGGGAGAGAGAGAGACACTGTTAGGGCTATATCAAGTGACATGTGGTTTTGTTATCCATTATCAGCATCACTGTTCCACAAGCTATACATAGTTGACATTGTACAGTTGTGTATTTAGTGGTAGAAAAACACAATAGTACGATGGGGTATATACATTCTTCCAATCTCTTGACAATGACTGACACAGCCATTGCTGTGTCTTGTGTTGCCGGCACCACACGTGTAAAGAATTTGTAAGTTTCACGCAACATCCTGGATGTGGTGAAAAATCTTATGTGTGCGGCAAGCATGCACAGAGTTTAGATGCAGCATGTTGATGTAAGAGACAGAGCATCATTATTTAGCATGTCAGCTACTACTTTGGATGTCTTTTGCTGTTCCATACTGGCCAAACAATGGCAACACCGCTGGACCTGTACACCCACTTGGAGATCATGGCTTTAGAACTTGGCACTTCTCTGAGACGCATCACCTTGTCAATACCCATGTCCATGTTGGTGCTTATGTACATCCACAAAGGTAATGAGATGGGGCACTAGCTTTTTTAGAGGGCCACAATGGACTGGAGCTTCTGTTATGTGCATGTAAGAGTTGTATGCATATTCTTATGAGTACGTGTTTTGTTGTGGTACATGGCAATTGGAACAGTGTTGCAATACAACGCCTGTCTCCCGGGGATGAGTTTATGTAAGGGGTGTGTACAACACGCCATGCTATTACTTTGTTTGCAAATTGCAAGCGTCCATTGTTCATGTTTTGGCTGTCCCCTCATGTGGCATGCTGCCATTATGTTGGATTTGTGTTTATGCACAGCATGTGTGACCTTGTCCTGATGTTTGTGTTGGCAATGAGCACAGGAGGGACTTGTGCTGCCTACACCTGTGCCCATTGTGTACTATTGAGCTTTCTGAGATGTGTGTCCTGACACAGTACAGTGTTGACAGGAAATGGTGGCTGTCTTACAGGCACATGGCAGATGCTTGCTGGTACTTGTGAGACATCCCTTAACATTCAGCTCTATGGAGTTTGTGAGGCCTGTGCAGTGCTTGTGTGCAACTGTGTGTGTGCCTCAGGGATGTGCATTGAGGTGACCGAGGGACAAACACTGACTGATGGAGACAGAGGGAGAGGGCAACAGAGGGAGAGGGCCACAGAGGGAGACAGAGGGAGAGGGCGACAGAGGGAGAGGGCCACAGAGGGAGAGGGCCACAGAGGGAGACAGAGGGAGAGGGAGACAGAGGGAGAGGGCGACAGAGGGAGAGGGCGACAGAGGGAGAGGGCGACAGAGGGAGAGGGAGGGAGAGGGCCACAGAGGGAGACAGAGGGAGACAGAGGGAGAGGGCGACAGAGGGAGAGGGAGGGAGAGGGCCACAGAGGGAGAGGGCCACAGAGGGAGAGGGCCACAGAGGGAGACAGAGGGAGAGGGAGACAGAGGGAGAGGGCGACAGAGGGAGAGGGCGACAGAGGGAGAGGGAGGGAGAGGGCCACAGAGGGAGACAGAGGGAGACAGAGGGAGAGGGCGACAGAGGGAGAGGGAGGGAGAGGGCCACAGAGGGAGAGGGCCACAGAGGGAGACAGAGGGAGAGGGCGACAGAGGGAGAGGGCCACAGAGGGAGAGGGCCACAGAGGGAGACAGAGGGAGAGGGAGACAGAGGGAGAGGGCGACAGAGGGAGACAGAGGGAGAGGGCGACAGAGGGAGAGGGCGACAGAGGGAGACAGAGGGAGACAGAGGGAGAGGGAGGGAGAGGGCCACAGAGGGAGACAGAGGGAGAGGGAGGGAGAGGGCCACAGAGGGAGACAGAGGGCGACAGAGGGAGAGGGAGGGAGAGGGCCACAGAGGGAGACAGAGGGAGACAGAGGGCGACAGAGGGCGACAGAGGGAGAGGGAGGGAGAGGGCCACAGAGGGAGAGGGCCACAGAGGGAGACAGAGGGAGAGGGAGACAGAGGGAGAGGGCGACAGAGGGAGACAGAGGGAGAGGGCGACAGAGGGAGAGGGCGACAGAGGGAGACAGAGGGAGACAGAGGGAGAGGGAGGGAGAGGGCCACAGAGGGAGACAGAGGGAGACAGAGGGAGAGGGAGGGAGAGGGCCACAGAGGGAGACAGAGGGCGACAGAGGGAGAGGGAGGGAGAGGGCCACAGAGGGAGACAGAGGGAGACAGAGGGCGACAGAGGGCGACAGAGGGAGAGGGAGGGAGAGGGCCACAGAGGGAGACAGAGGGAGACAGAGGGAGAGGGCGACAGAGGGAGAGGGCGACAGAGGGAGACAGAGGGAGAGGGAGACAGAGGGAGAGGGCGACAGAGACAGAGGGCGAGACAGGGATGGAGACAGGTAGATTGTGCTTGCTCTATTGCTACACTGCCTTACTTTGTCACAAAATGATGCATCTCTGAAAGGTGTGTCAGCAAAATGTTAATATTTAGCAGCTGTGGTCTAGTATCTTGTGTGATCTTTACCTATCCCTGTGCATTGGGCATTATGCTTGTGTGTGTCCCTGGGACATATGGCATGAGAGCAGCCTCTTACCCTACACATTGCACCCTATGTGCCTCCCCCTTGCAACTCCCACCATTTGGTTGTGTACTGCTTGGAGTCATGGCCACCCACCCCATGCTGCTGGGCACTGTTGTTAGTCTACCCATGTAAGTTGTGTTTTTTGTACACTCACCAGACTCAATGGCTCCTTCTATTCCATGTACTCCCACCGCTGGCAGTAGGACCATGACCTTCTCCTCCCAGGGCTGGTATACAGGAGGTCTGCGGGGACCACCGCCTCCAGTGTGGTGTGCATTGGCGTAATCCTGTGCCATCTTCTTCTTCACCATCCTCCGCAGATCGTACCACCTGGCCTGGCATTCTTCCCTGGTGCGCCTGATGGGTGCAACAGCATTGACCCGGTCTACAATCCTCTCCCACAGGCGTGTTCTTTCTGCCATGCTGGTCTGTCTGACCAATGCGCCAAACAGCTGTGGGTCGACTCTGATGACTTCATCAGTAAGTATCTCCATCTCCGGGTTGGTGAATTTTGGATTCTTGGGTGTGCTCATGGTGTGAGGTGTATGTGATTGAGGGTGTGATGGTGTGTATGGATTAGGGTGTGTGTTTGTGATAGTGAAGGAGGTGGTGTTGGTGTAGATGTGATAGGGTGTATGTGTGAAGGTATGTGGCTGGAATTGTTGGTGTGCTCTCTGTTTCCTCGCAAGCATGGGTATGTTGCAAAGGATGATGGGTTGTATGTGTGGTCCCTTTTATTGGTCAAATCGTGGGTGTGGCTTAATTTGAATTTTTTGTGTGGGTGTTATATGGGGTGGGTGTTGGCTTTGTCCTCTGTTTGGCTGCTTGGCTGTGACCAGGACATTGATTGTCAAAGGTGTGTACACAGGAGACATGTTCAGTGTGGTAGTGCGACTTGTTAGCAAGGTCCTTGTGGTCGTTTTGGTGTTGGCGTTATGTGTGCTTGCAGTACTTGTGCGTGCGAGTGAGTAGTACGGGCCGTTGGCGGGTGGGGGTGTTCGCGTAGGCTTGTTGGGGGGGTGTGCGTGTCGTACTTGTGCGTGCGAGTGAGTAGTACGGGCCGTTGGCGGGTGGGGGTGTTCGCGTAGGCTTGTTGGGGGGGGTGCGTGTCGTACTTGTGCGTGCGAGTGAGTAGTACGGGCCGTTGGCGGGTGGGGGTGTTCGCGTAGGCTTGTTGGGGGGGTGTGCGTGTCGTACTTGTGCGTGCGAGTGAGTAGTACGGGCCGTTGGCGGGTGGGGGTGTTCGCGTAGGCTTGGCCGAGGGGTGTGCGTGTCGTACTTGTGCGTGCGAGTGAGTAGTACGGGCCGTTGGCGGGTGGGGGTGTTCGCGTAGGCTTGGCCGAGGGGTGTGCGTGTCATACTTGTGCGTGCGAGTGAGTAGTACGGTCCGTTGGCGGGTGGGGGTGTTCGCGTAGGCTTGTTGGGGGGGTGTGCGTGTCGTACTTGTGCGTGCGAGTGAGTAGTACGGGCCGTTGGCGGGTGGGGGTGTTCGCGTAGGCTTGTTGGGGGGGGTGCGTGTCGTACTTGTGCGTGCGAGTGAGTAGTACGGGCCGTTGGCGGGTGGGGGTGTTCGCGTAGGCTTGTTGGGGGGGTGTGCGTGTCGTACTTGTGCGTGCGAGTGAGTAGTACGGGCCGTTGGCGGGTGGGGGTGTTCGCGTAGGCTTGGCCGAGGGGTGTGCGTGTCGTACTTGTGCGTGCGAGTGAGTAGTACGGGCCGTTGGCGGGTGGGGGTGTTCGCGTAGGCTTGGCCGAGGGGTGTGCGTGTCATACTTGTGCGTGCGAGTGAGTAGTACGGGCCGTTGGCGGGTGGGGGTGTTCGCGTAGGCTTGGCCGAGGGGTGTGCGTGTCGTACTTGTGCGTGCGAGTGAGTAGTACGGGCCGTTGGCGGGTGGGGGTGTTCGCGTAGGCTTGTTGGGGGGGGTGCGTGTCGTACTTGTGCGTGCGAGTGAGTAGTACGGGCCGTTGGCGGGTGGGGGTGTTCGCGTAGGCTTGTTGGGGGGGGGGTGCGTGTCGTACTTGTGCGTGCGAGTGAGTAGTACGGGCCGTTGGCGGGTGGGGGTGTTCGCGTAGGCTTGGCCGAGGGGTGTGCGTGTAGTATGTATTGGTGGAGCTTGCAGTGAGGCGAATGTCCCATACGACTGAATGTTGAAGCGTGAATACTTAGGCCCGTACGTATCTCGCTCAGGCATATCGTTCCGAATCGGAATAGTGAGTTTGTACGGACTGATTACGAATCGTACGGTGGTCTGCCCGAGGCTTATTCGTACGGGTATACGAATGTCAATCGTACGGATCTTAGAAAATCGTACGGAAATCAACGGTAACGGATCGGAATTCGCTGGTCGGACGGTAGTTTCCCAATCGTACGGAATCGGCTACGAATACGAATCGTAAGCCGGTTTTTTTTACCGGATCGGAATCGAGCCCCTAGTGTTGGTAAATTGTGCAAAATCGTTTAGCACATTCTAGTCTTCCAGATGTGAAAAAACATTAGTCCCTTATTAAGGAAAACATGGATATCTCTGACTTCCTCCTATAACCACGTCCCTCCAGAAACAATTTTTGTTTTTAGCAACAAGTATATTTGCCATATGTAACGGATTAAGCAAATATTTGGAATTAACAAAGCTGCAAAAAGAATTAGCCAAATAGATCATGAAAATTTACAGACAGTTTTTAAAGTTATTGACATGCACACACTTTCCAAACGAGTATCTTTGTTAAATAATATCATGTCCTGAGCCTTAGACCTTTTTAAAGAACACTTGGATTATTGGAACAGGGCCTGGCCCAATTAAGATCCAAAATACAGGTAACCTTGGCCTTACAGACCCGTCGATATCGTTATGTGACCTGGCAGCTCTTGAATGAAACAGCCATTTTCCGAGTCCTATAATTTGACTTTGTCACAGAAAACCATGGCTAAGAAAGAGTCCACCTCTCCTTTGATAAACATTGAAAACTTAGAGGAAACACCTATTTCCATAAGTGAAAAATCAACTTCTACCTGGTTAATACAAGGAGTCTTATCCTCGACTATTACAACTTTTCATTTTCAAAATTATACATCATTAGGCTGGTATAAGAAAATGCACAATTCACAATTGTTTAATTCCTAGATATGACCTTTCCCTCATATGTGTCTAAATGAAGATGACCCTATGTTTATGAGTTTTTCAAGATGCAGGAACCCTCTGGGACACTCACTGCTGTGTGATTCCATTTCGTTCAATGGAATGTGTAATACTTTGATGCCCAGACTCAGTTATTCCTTATTGGTTACCCCTATTTCATCCATCGCCAGGCACAATGAACTGTTGAATAGTTGAATAACTGTTCTTATTTAAGGTTAGCTAACATCAGTTGCTGCAGGTTGGAACCTGGCCAGTTATATGTGATTACAGTTTCTAAGGCAACAACATGTTATGGAAAAAGATTGTACCCACCACCACAACTTCATACTCCTTGGAGATCTAAATTTACACCTTGAAGATGAAACAAATGTAACATGTTGTAATTTAATTGACGACCTAGCTGCACTCAACATGACACTACTTAATTCCGGACCCACGCATGGGGCTGGTCACCTATTAGACCCCATTTTTTCAAATATTCCTGATTTAAAATGGGTTCAAACCAGTCCCATATGTTGGTCGGACCACCATCTTCTTCACTTCTGCCTCACATTACCCAACGCCCCCTTTACAAATATGGCTTGGCCAGCTACTTCCATGAGAAACTGGAAGCTTCTCGATGTCAATGAACTGAACCACACCCTTGCAAATAGACCGCCCACCCTTGCCCGGGATATGGAAAGTATAGCCGAAGCAACTAATTCATGGCTGGAAAATGCAGTTGAGAAATGTTTGCCCCAAACGCGGACCAAGAGGAATATCCATCGTCCTCCGGCCCCTTGGTTTAATGAACTCCTGAAAAAAGAGAAATCAAGATGCAAAGCCCTGGAAAGGCAGTGGCGAAAGGATTACACTGAAGAAAAAAAGGTGATATACAACAAAGCCAGGAATGTATACCACTCTTCGTGTATCAAGGCCCGAGCCTTGCATGTCGCTAACACTATAAATAATGCCACAAATAAAGCCAAGACATTATTTAATACGGTAAAGGACCTTGCTGGCGCCCAAACCTCTGCGATGACCCGTCCTTTAAATAAAAAACAATGTCAGGATCTTGCATCCTTTTTCAATGATAAAATTGAAAAAATTATTCTCAACATCAATTCCACTTCTGATGATACTGGCCAACAGGAAGCCACCCCTCCGAAATCAGAAAATACGAAAATCCTAGAACAGTGGCCCCCTATAACCGTGGACTCATTAAAATCCTCCCTTAACACTATCTCATCAGGCTCCCCTCAGGACCCAGTGCCTGTCAGCGTTCTGAAACAGATCGACACCGTATCTCTGACCATTATAGCAAATACCTTAAACTCTTCCCTCCAACTTTCCACAGTTCCATCTCTCTGGAAACATGCGATGGTAAATCCACTCTTGAAGAAACCATCAGCAGACCCCACAATACTGACCAATTATCGGCCTATATCTCTGCTCCCGGCCTTTTCGAAACTCTTGGAAAGGCACATACACTCTGCCCTTACTCTCTTCACAGAAGAAAACGATCTTCTCCATCTGACACAATCTGGCTTCAGAGCCGGTTTCTCCACGGAGACCGCCCTGCTGGGTGTGACCGAAAATATCAGGAGACTCTTGGATAAAGGTCAAACTGTCGCACTCATCCTATTAGACCTGAGTGCGGCCTTCGATACCATCTCCCATGGCAAACTCTTGGCCACACTCGAGAGGAATGGTATCTGTGGCGAGGCATTGAAGTGGATCAAGTCATTTCTTACAGACAGGACCTTCCAGATAAAATCTACCCTCGCCTGCTCTGACACTTTCAAAGCCCCACATGGAGTACCTCAGGGCTCCATTTTGAGCCCGTTGTTCTTTAACCTTTATCTCAGAGACTTAGCGGATCTAGCCGACAGCGTAGGACTCACCCTTATGACCTACGCTGATGATTCCCAAATTATTTTTTCATTGTCCGACTCAAACCCCTCAGTCCCCTCTCTTCTTAAACACGGTCTTCATAAAATCTTCAGCTGGATGTCGACCAACCAGCTAAAACTGAACGGTGACAAAACCGAAATTCTCTTATTAGGAAAGAACAAAGAGCTCTGGAACTCCTCTCACTGGCCCCCCGAATTAGGAAACCTTCCCATTCCGGCAACCCAAGTAAGAAACTTGGGGGTTATCATTGATGATGCACTATCAATGAAACAGCAGGCAAATAAAGTAGCAGGTCTCTGCTTTACCATCTTAAAGTGGCTGCATAAAATTATTTGGATGCTGCCCCCTGCCACCCAAAAGACCGTAGTCAACGCACTGATTACTTCGCGTATTGACTACGGCAATATTCTCTACCTGAGCGCAAACCAGGCAGTCATCAAACGGCTACAGATAGTTCAAAACTCAGCCGCTAGACTCCTGTGCAAAATACCAAAAACCGCCAGGGTGTCAAAACATCTAAATGATCTGCACTGGCTCAGGGTGGAGAATCGTATCAGTTTCAAGGCCCTGAGCTATATGTTCAGGATAAAATCAAAAACTGCACCAAAATACTTGCAATCTCTAGCCACTCCCTATTTACCAGCAAGAAATCTGCGCTCGCAAACAGCAGCAAAATTCACAGTCCCTAGGTTCAGGCTGACAAGAATGGGAGGAAGATCCTTCGCTGTCAAAGGACCCATTCTGTGGAACTCACTCCCTCCACACATACGAAAAGAAGAAATCTACGGCAGGTTTAGAAAGAGCATAAAAACCTGGCTCTTCCAGAAACAGCTATGCTAAACCAGATCGCCATATGGCTTTGCTCCCTCACATGTCATAGGCGCCGGGAAACCCTTTTTGGGTAGCTGAGCGCCATATAAGTGTAAAAAATAAAATAAAATAATAAATAAACATGCAATGAGAGGGGCCCCCTGGTTTGAAGGAAATACGTTTTGACAAACTGAGCAAATAAGTATCAATAGTATTACAAAAAGAAGTCCCTTTGACATCAGCAGCTGAGACTTTTAACCTACAGACAACCAGAAAAGCTTCAGAGATTCTAAGGCTGTTTTAGACGCAATATCCAATGCCAACATCATACAGACCCTCTATAAAGCTTCAACAAGTTTTATTGTGCTCTTTTGTAAGGGCATTGGATCAGGTCTGGTAACTGGGTTTAGAGGTAGGCTTGAATTTAAACTTTTTCCACTGTCAACATGTGAACCCCTGCATGCACCCCAAGGCAAAGAGGCACAATGGGGCCCTGTAGGGCCCCCTTTGTTTCCTCACTGTCACACTTTACATGGCGGTTCGCCATGAAAAGTTTGGTGGTGAGAAACTTCTTATATGCTTGGCGGAGCCACAGCCGCCCAGCCAAGGATACTGCGGCCTCAAGAGCGCCGCAACATCACCAGGGATCTCTGATCCCTGGCGGTTGTGGCGATGCCAATGCGGACTGATCGCCCAAGTTGTAATGGGGTGGTCGGACCACCAGTGCAGAGGCGCCCACACTGCCACCATGGCTACGGTGGTCTGATGGACCGCCATAGTCATAATAAAGCCTTATGTATTCTATAATGGAAGTATCGCATTAGTTTTGCTTTGCAAAATTGAATGAATTTCTTTTTTATTTGCTTAGCTTTTCTTTCCCATTTTGCACTATTTATCCGTTGTACTGTATTAAGAATGCAAAGTTCCTGCATTCTTCAAGGGTATAAAGCAGGAATATCGACGGGATAATATCGACTAGCATAAATATCGAGGTAAGAATATCGAATTTAAAAAATATCGTTGAAGTAAATATCGTTGTTGTAAATATCGATTTTGTATAATGACAAAAATATCGTCAAAATAAAATATCGTTGTAAAGAATATCGTTTAGAGAAATATCGTTGAATATAATATCGACAAAATAATTGAATGTGTTATATAAGTGTAGAAAAATTTGTTTTATGTTTAAATATTATTAATTAAATGTCTATTTTTATTATTATAGGGATCAAAATGTAAAAAAAAATTAAATGTTTGTAAATATTTTAGGAGCGGGTTATTGGTATTATAGGGGATAAGGGTGGGTAGTAATTTAAAAAAGTAGTGTAAATAATATGTATAGAATGGTAAAAAAATAGAAAATGTTAATTTATTTTTTATTTTGAATGGCGGAATTTGAAATTTAATTTAAATAACAGAATTCTTTATTTAATGGGTTTTTAAAAAGATTTAGTAGCGGGTTGTTGGTGATATAGGGGATAAGGGTGCGTAGTATATTAAAATATGTTTAATAAAATGTAAATTTAATTAAAAAAAATGATAAATTGAAATACGAAAAAATATTATATTTAATTGAAATTGAATGTATTATATAATAATTTTGTAATTAAGGGGTCCATTAGGATGGCGGGCGGATTGCCCCCGCCAGGCAGGCGGTAGCCACCGCCGGCCTGGCGGGGGCAATCCGCCCGCCATCCTGACACAAAACACCCCCTGCCATATTACGATGGCATTGTTGGCCGCGGCGGACGGAAAGAAAGTCCGCTGCTTTTCCGCTCCGGTCGCCTTGCGGCCGGGCGGAAAAGGGTTTATATGGTGGTGGTGTCAATTAGACACCGCCAGCCATATTAGAATAGGCATTTGTGAATGCCTTTCCGTGGCGGCAATGCCGCCACGGAAAGGCATGCGGAGTCCTCCTGCTGGGGCCCGTTGCGGGCCCCCAGGGACTCCATGGGGGTGGGGGGTGCACATGGGGGGTACCTATGGTACCCCCCTGCATTCCAATGCACAACATGACAGGCACCTCGCGGTGCCTGTCATGTTGTGCATTGAAATGCACAACGTGTATTTTTAGCATTGCGGCGGGCGGTGCTTTCAGCACCGCCCGCCGCAATGCTACAAATGCAGGAAGCATCATAATATGTGGCACGGGACCCCCGCCTTTATGGCGGGTGGTCCCATGCACCGGGAGGATGACGGGCGGACAAAGTCCGCCCGTCATCCTAATAGACCCCTAAGTGTGGGTTTTATTTATATAGTGTTTAATAAAAAATAAAATTGCTATAAAAAATACGGAATTTGAAATTTCAATATTTAAATTTCAAATTTGAAATTAGAAAATTGATTTTTAAATTATATTAAAATAAGTCAAGTGTGTAATATTTTATGTTTGTGTATTTGTTATAATATATGCTAAGAATGATTCGAAAAACAAAAAAACAAAGTTTGAGTTAAAAATTATAAAATTGTGAAAATTATGTAAAAATTTATAAAAAATTCGAAATGTGAAATTTCAATATTTAAATTTGAAATTTGAAATTAGAAAATTAATTTTTAAATTATATTAAAATAAGTCAGTTATGGCCTTTAGGGTAAAGAGGTATTTTTAGGGTTCAGGGTCAGTTTTGTGTTTTTGGGAAAAGGGGTATTTTTAGGGTTCAGGGTCCGTTTTCAGTTTTTGGGTATAGGGGTATTTTTAGGGTTCAGGGTAAGTTTTCAGTTTTTGGGTAAAGGGGTATTTTTAGGGTTCAGGGTCAGTTTTCAGTTTTTGGGTAAAGGTGTATTTTTAGGGTTCAGGGTCAGTTTTCAGGTAAAGGGGTATTTTTAGGGTTCAGGGTCAGTTTTACATTTTTGGGTAAAGGGGTATTTTTAGGGTTCAGGGTCAGTTTTCAGTTTTTGGGTAAAGGGGCATTTTCAGGGTTCAGGGTCAGTTTTCAGTTTTGGGGTAAAGGGGACTTTTTAGAGTTCAGGGTCAGTTTTCAGTTTTTGGGTAAAGGGGTATTTTTAGGGTTCAGGGTCAGTTTTCAGTTTTTGGGTAAAGGGGTATTTTTAGGGTTCAGGGTCAGTTTTCAGTTTTTGGGTAGAGGGGTATTTTTAGGGTTCAGGGTCAGTTTTCTGTTTTTGGGTAAAGGGGTATTTTTAGGGTTCAGGGTCAGTTTTCAGTTTTTGGTTAAAGGGGAATTTTTAGGGTTCAGGGTCAGTTTTCAGTTTTTGGTTAAAGGGGAATTTTTAGGGTTCAGGGTCAGTTTTCAGTTTTTGGGTAAAGGGGTATTTTTAGGGTTCAGGGTCAGTTTTTACTTTTTGGGTAAAGGGGTATTTTAAGGGTCAGGGTCAGTTTTTACTTTTTGGGTAAAGGGGTATTTTTAGGGTTCAGTTTTGTGTTTTTGGGGTACAGGGGTACAGGGTAAAAAAAGAAAAATTTATATATTAATTAAATTAATTAAATTAAATTAAATTAAGTAAAATGTAATTAAAATCTATTCATTTTAATTAATTTATATTAAAAAAATTATTATATATTTACTAATACTTACGTTGTAATGGTATGCGTTGTAAAGGTACCTGTGTTCTAAAAACATGCGTTGTAAATACATGCGTTGTAATGGTTTTTGCGTTGTAAAAATTTCGTTGTAAAGGTATGCGTTGTAAAAGTATGCGTTGTAACGTCATACATACTTTATATTACTAATGTATTTTTTCTTATTATATATAAATAAATAATACATATTGTATATACATATATGTTAGAAAAGCTTTTTTTGAATTTAAATAACTATGAAAAAGTGAATAACAGAAAGGTAATGTGTATATAAGGTTATAAAGAAAATGACGATATTTTTTTTTATATTAATATAAGTAGAAAGGTAGTCGATATTAGTGTTGTCGATATTAGTGTAGAAGGTAATGTTATTTTAAATATTGTCGATAATGTAGTAGTCGATATTTATGTAGTCGATATAATTGTTAACGATATTAGAGTAGTCTATAAAAAAATATCGATATTTGTGTAAATCCTTGTTTAAGTATATGGTGACCATATTTTTGTAGACGATGTATTTGTGGCGATATTTTTGTAGGTCGATGTTTTAGTAATCGATATTTCATCATGGAACCTTCTTCAAGAACTACACTATTATGCCTAACCGATTTCTTTGTGCATTTGCCTTTTATCTGTTTCTCGTGTCTTAGAAGCTGCAGACGGTAGTAAGCCGCAGGGATCCTTCTGCACTTTATTAATTTGTTTTCATTTTACTCTATGTGTTTCTATATTGCTTTTTGCATATTATTGCTTGTATTAATGTGAACTTCTTTGAGTTCCAAATCATAATAAAATACTTGATTTTTGAAACTTGAGCCCTCTCCCATCTCTTCCTCCAAGCTCTTTCCTTCTCTTTCCTTGGATGATCGTCCTGCAGTCTGACCATGTCCACACTAGCTTTCACCTTCCGTAACCTTCTGTGTTTTTTCTGTTTGATCTTATCATTTCCTTTGACAGCAATGTCCTGCAGCTTAATTTCTTAGTGACCACCTATTAGCTCCGGCGTGTAATAAACTGTTACCAAAATATTAATAACACATTTTTAGGATACAAAAAGTAATAAGGTATGCGTACTATCTAAATAGGAAGAAATACAATGTAGGACTGTATCCAGATTGTAAACCAGATCCCTCTTGCACAGGAGCTCAGCAAGGCCTGGGGGCTTAGAACTCAGGGGGATCCATCGATCCCTGTAAGTCCAAGTCTTAATATGTTCATTCTATAACCTAAGTAAATTCTCTCCACCTTCCTGAAGCTTGGCGTGGTAACTAGGCTTTAAGTTTTGTATTCCAATCACCTTCTTCAACATACCTTTGGGCAGACATGGAAAAACATCCATTACAACGCAGTCATTACATTGCACTGCTTTTACAACGCAGCTGCTACAACGCAACTGCCTTTACATTGCATGCCATTACGATGCATGCCATTACAAAGCATACTATTACAACACATGCAATTACAATGCACTACAAGGTAAGTAATAGTGATTATTTAGTTTTAGGGTGGGTATGGGTTTTGGGGTAGATGGGAATAGTAATTTTTACCCCTACGCTATCCAACATTTACCCTAGTGTTGACACGCCTTGACACCTTCTGGTTTAGTTTGCGCAATACAAATTGCATAATAGCGAATAGTGTTGCACTCACTGGAGTTGGCATAGTAATTTTTATCCCTACACTATCCAACACTTACCCTACTGTTGCACTCACTGGAGTGGGAATAGTAATGTTTACCCCTACACTATCCAACACTTACCCTACTGTTGCTCTAAAAGTATTATGCGTTGTAATGGTATGCATAGTAATGGTAGTTTTAAAAATGCGCTGAAATGGAATGCGCTGTAAAATCATGCGATGTATTGGTAGTCGCGAAGTAAAAACCACGTTGTAAAAGCATGTGTTGTAATTGTTTGCTTGTAAAGTCCTATATTCATATTCCAGATCTGTTGACTACCATGCCCGCATCTTTGTGCCAATGTGGAGCTTGTTCACTCACTGAGGTATTGTATGCATTTGCATCTTTTAAACACCAGACAGCCAACGCAATCTGTTGCACTCTGCAACAATTAACCCAATTACATACAATGAATAGATGAATCTATGACATAATATCGACAGACAGAATATCTACATACAAAAATATCGACACAAAAATATCGAAATCAAAAATATCGAAGTTATATCTACATAATGGTAAGTACAAAAATATCGAAAAAATAATATCGTTGTACAAAAATATCGAAATTAAAAATATCGTTTTTTTAAATGTATTAATAATAATTTAAAATTAATTTAAAAATATAAATAATATTACAAATATTAAATAAAAACATTAAAACATATTTAAAATATTATAACTATTACCTATACATTTAAAATAAATTTAAAATTGTACATATTCATCTGTAAATATACTTACTCCACATATTATAACAGTAGAAAAAGCGTTGGATAGCGTAAGGGTTTAAATTACTATTCCCACTCCAGAGAATGCAACAGTAGGGAAAGCGTTGGATAGCGTAGGGGTAAAAATTACTATTCCCACTCCAGAGGGTGCAACAGTAGGGAAAGCGTTGGATAGCGCAGGGGTAAAAATTAATATTCCCACTCCAGAGGGTGCAACAGTAGGGAAAGCGTTGGATAGCGTAGGGATTTAAATTACTATTCCCACTGCAGAGGGTGCAACAGTATGGAAAGCGTTGGATAGCGTAGGGGTTTAAATTACTATTCCCACTTCAGAGAGTGCAATAGTAGGGAAAGCGTTGGATAGCGTAGGGGTTTAAATTACTATTCCCACTCCAGACGGTGCAACAGTAGGGAAAGCGTTGGATAGCGTAGAAGTGAAAATTACTATTCCCACTCCAGAGGGTGCAACAGTAGGGAAAGCGTTGGATAGCGTAGGGGTTTAAATTACTATTCCCACTCCAGAGAGTGCAACAGTAGGGAAAGCGTTGGATAGCGTAGGGGTTTAAATTACTATTCCCACTCCAGAGAGTGCAACAGTAGGGAAAGCGTTGGATAGCGTAGGGGTTTAAATTACTATTCCCACTCTAGAGGGTGCAACAGTAGGGAAAGCGTTGGATAGCGTAGAGGTAAAAATTACTATTCCCACTCCAGAGAGTGCAACAGTAGGGAAAGCGTTGGATAGCGTAGGGGTCAAAATTACTATTCCCACTCCAGAGGGTGCAACAGTAGGGAAAGCGTTGGATAGCGTAGGGGTTTAAATTACTATTCCCACTCCAGAGGGTGCAACAGTAGGGAAAGCGTTGGATAGCGTAGGGATAAAAATTACTATTCCCACTCAAGAGGGTGCAATAGTAGGGAAAGCGTTGGATAGCGTAGGGGTCAAAATTACTATTCCCACTCCAGAGGGTGCAACAGTAGGGAAAGCGTTGGATAGCGTAGGGGTAAAAATTACTATTCCCACTCCAGAGGGTGCAACAGTAGGGAAAGCGTTGGATAGCGTAGGGCTAAAAATTACTATTCCCACTCCAGAGGGTGCAACAGTAGGGAAAACGTTGGATAGAGTAGGGGTAAAAATAACTATTCCCACTCCAGAGGGTGCAACAGTAGGGAAAGCGTTGGATAGCGTAGGGGTAACAATTACTATTCCCACTCCATCGGGTGCAAAAGTAGGGAAAGCGTTGGATTGCGTAGGGTTTAAATTACTTCCCACACTACTCCCCCTGTAACACACAACACACTAAACATTATAAAAAAAAACAATTAATAAAAGTTTCAATTAATCAATTAATAACAATAAATATTATTAAATTAATGTAAGTATAAATGAACTATTTAACACTTATTAATTACCAATTAATTAACAATAAATACCAATAAATAAATACAATCTCTTTAATTAATTATATGTAATTATATAACACCCTACTCCCCTATAAACACACAACCCACTACACATAAATAAATGAACTCATTTATTCACTTAATAATTATTAATTACCAATTAATTATTAATTAACAATATCAACAAATTATAAATTAAAAATATTAACATATTAACTCTAATTAATTTAATTTACTACTTAATATTATTTAATTACAAATAAATTATTAATTAACAATAACACAAAATTAAATATATTAGCACAATAAATCTAATTAATGTAATTAACTAATTAATATTAATTAATTACCAATTAATTATTAATTAACAATAACAATAAATTAAATAGCTCAGCACATTAAATCTAATTAATTTAATTAACTAATTAATATTAATTAATTTCCAATTAAATATTAATTAACAATAACACTAAATTATATATATTAGCACATTAAATCTAATTAATGTAATTAACTAATTAGTCTTAATTAATTACCAATTAATTATTAATTAAAAAATATTTAAACATTTATATTAATTAATTAATTATTATTAAATTACTTCCCACCCTATTCCCCTATAAACCCACAACCCGCTCTAATACTAAAACGCAAAATGTTAACAAAATTACTAATTTTTAAACATACATTTCTAAACATATTTAGCAAACATATAAACAACAAAATAAAATACATAACACTAAACAACAAAATTTCGATATTACTAACATACATACCTTAATCTCGATATTCTGTCTGTCGATATTATGGCACATCGATATACTATACCAAAGATATTTAAACATCGATATTATTGTATATCGATATTTTAATTTCGATATTTTGTCTGACTACTGAATAGATGCTTCCCTAGTGTATCTTTTTAACACTACTGGAAAAAGCTGCTTTATTACAAAACATTCATCAGCGATATTTGTGGGTTTCTTATCTGGGATACAAAAAATTATTTCAAGAGTCAATACGCACCCTTGATTCTGCCAGTGAGGTAGAGAAAGCCATCCTGGTCGAACTTGCCAATGTCGCCGGAGTGAAGCCATCCCTCCTCATCGAAAGCCTCCTTTGTTTTTTCAACCATGTTCAAGTAGCCCATGAAGACGTGTCTCCCGCCGAAGCAGACCTCCCCGTTACCGTCACGGTCTGGGATGTGTATCTTGGTCCTGCACCCTGGGATCGCCTTACCGCAGCTGTTGGCAGATAATACAGTAGTATGATTGGGACACAGAGTTAACTGCAGTTAACTGTATCTTTTTTGTTCTAAGACCTGCTACTTCTAATCCTGTGGTCTGATCCACTCATTTGGATAATTGGTGATGCTCCCTCCCTTTAGGCTCTAACTCAAAGTACAATAGTCACTTTCTCTCACTGCAGCAGTGATACAGGTTCAGTTCTACTCTACCCCCCTCTATACATACATCAGAAGAGGCATAATTATCCATGAGAAGAACTCTATGGATTATGCATTGAATGCTATAGGTCATGTGATAACTGTGTATATAGGATCATGTCTATTCTGTTGCATGCTTTACATTGTCTTGCTTATGAGCCCCTCATTGCATTTGATTCCTTTGCATATGCACTTTCTTTTAATAAACTTGTGCTTCATTTATTCTTAATTGGACATATATAATTTAAAGTTTGCTTTATAATACGTTGATAGTGCACCAAAAATGCAAATATATCACATTTGAATTATAATGTCTAGCAGACAATACTAAATGTGTAACATATTCCATTTGCTAATTCTTCCATTTTAAATCATTAATCAAGAAGCCTAGTCATCCCACAGATTCTGTTGCTAGGAGATGGGGCTGCTGATCTCTGATTGGTCCGCAATCATCAGCCCTCGCTATAGGAAAAACAGTATTGGGTATTTGTTTGCATCTAGGGTGGACCTGTGGAGAGATACGGAAGATTTGGGAAGATGTGATTGGTAAACTTAACGAGCTTACTGGCTGCGATGTAGCATTGGCACCTGCGTCAGTCTATTGGGTTTATTCTGCCTACAGAGAAATGTAATCTAGACTGAGAAATGCACTGCACCGGGACTGGTGTGATCAAGGAGACTAGTTGCAATTCGTTGGTAAAAAACGAAGAGGCATATTTATGGGAGGATTGCGTCATGTATGCACCGTGCAATATGGTACATGTGTGATGCAAACCGCTAAGTTAAATTGCCACTTTGCCTGGCTCTAAGTGGCCTCATAAATATGGAGTAGCGCAAATCACTGCATTGCATTACTCTGCCCTGGGAAGTCATCCATTGTGTTCCCACGCAACACCCATGCATTTTGACGCAATCCCAAAATGTACAAGGACTTGTAAACCTGGGAATGAGCCAAAATCTTCTGCCTTCCCAGGAGAGCAGTAAGGAGGAGAAATATTTTGATTTCTCCTAGTTTTTCCCTCTTTCTGTGTGTGCTGCATTTTGCAATGCCCATACAAAGAAATAAAAGCCTATCAGGATTGTTTTTGTGCAGGAAGGTGTCCGTTCCTGCACAAAAACAATCCTGCCTACTACAAAGGCACCCTTGCACCATGGTAGAATCATGCCTATATTTGTGCTAAGCTGCCAAAATGGCGCCAGCACTAGGAAAAATAACAGGAATACACCATATTGGATAAATACAGAGTTTCCTGCCCTTTCCTGTAGTGCAGGGCAGCGCATCAAGATTAATGGCTGCACTGCCCTGCGCCAAAAACATCATAATTTATGCCCCTAAGAGTTCTTGATGAAAAAAGGTGGGTCACAGATATGATTAAATAGACCAAAATTTAATGTGAGGTAGGCTGCTGGTTTAATGACGATGTGATGGGAAATGAGTGGACAAGGAAGAAAGCAAACAAAGACATACACTGTCATGGATCGCTGATGCACAAGTGAAAAAGTATGTCATTGATGTCAGCAGTTGTGAGAGGCTGGCCGGGTATATGCTGTCCACTATTAAAAGTGGGCACCCTGCACCAGTGCAGACAACTCGTATGGTGATTTAAGAGGTCTCAGACAACCTTAGAAAGGTATTGGTAGCTGTGGAGAGCAGCCTTTAGGCTTAGTCTTGAAGAAGTGTAAAGCAGCTTGTATGACCAGAATGCAATCTTATAGTATAGAGTACACAATAGTTATAAAGTATATGTATTTATTATATAACACTGTCTAGTACTTTACAGTTTCTCCTACAGAGATAGACACAAAACACACAATTCTTAAGTAAAGGAATGAGAGTAAATAGCACTAATGCAGAGTGGGCCCCAGGGGGGGACAAAACTATATACTGAGAGAGTAGTATAAGAACCACGACTCGAGTCAGGGCGATGTTGAGAGGACGTACAATCGCTGGGACCCCAAAGAACCACCAAAGGTGAGTAGATATGGACCCCATGGAGGACGGGTGCAATGTGGGAACATGACTTCATGCTCCTTACAACTGTATGTGAAAGTCGCAGTTGGAGTTTTACAGATTAAGGACCCTTCCCAGTGGACTATGTAGAACCCAGTGGAAGAAAAAGGTTGGAGAACCTCCACCCCTGGATACCAATGTACCCAATTTACCTAACCCAGAGAAGCCGGGTGCATAGGTGTGAAGTGGTGTCGGAAACCTCAGTCGATGGAGGACTTCGTAGGAGAACCACTGCTGGAAGGGAGAAGAATATCCGTTGGAATTCAAACGTGGATTCTGGTTGAGGAGTAACTGAACACAGAGGGTACAGAGTCTGGGTCATTTGAGAGGAACCAGGGCTTGGTAGACGAATGCTCACCGATGTCAGGTGCTTCAGGATAATTGACGGTGCTCTTGACTCTGCTGCTGCGGGGACCAGGCGTTGTTGGGGATGACCAGGAGCTGGATTTCAGCTGTCCTATGAAGGATGTCGAGTGCTGAGGGGACGGTATCCAACATGCCCTGGCAACGGCAACCCAAGCAGGAAGTCAAGAAAGTGTACGGTTCGAACCAGCAAGGTCCAGGTGACCCACTAGACACAGCTGAGTCAGGGCGAGCCTGAAGAAACCAGAGGAACCCAAGAAAAGCAAAGTTGGCCCTCAAATGGACCCACAGACCAGAAGCACAGGAGTCGCAAGATGACCTCGAGCAGCTTCACAAAACAGCAAGCCACAGAGAACTTGGTGCAAGGTGGATGAAGATCTTTGTGGAGAAAGTCGCCAGAGGTTGGGGCTACTCAGAGCCCAATGCAGGGCTTGAATGAAGAGGCTTGCTTTATGTTTGCACCGCTCAAAGTGGTACGTTTGTGACGCAAGCTTCTAAGTCATATTTATGAAGCCACACAAAGCCAAATTGAATGACATTGAATGGCCTCATAGATATGGAGTGAGGCAAGGTAGCGCAAATCGCTGCGTTGTCCTACTCTGCACTAGGGAGGCATTCTATGGGCATTGCGGGGAGTTATCCCACGCTACTCCCATGGGAATGTGCCAAAAAGATACGCTTCCCCAGGAGAGGCGTAACAAGGAGAAAAATCTTTATTTCTCCTTGCATTCTGCAGCACCCATAGAAAGAGGAATACACAGCTATGGGTTGGTTTTGGGCAGGACGTTGCTCCTTCTTGCACATAAACAATCCTGCCTAGATCACCGGAACCCTTTCACAATGGTACAAGGGTGCCTGCTGTGGCAGTAGACTGCAAGGCACCAGCAGAAGGGGAACGGACTCGAATCAATCATAGTAGCCGGCAAGCAGTCTGGGCACCTCCGTTTTCAGCCGAAATGCCGCCGCTTGAGGTGGGGGTCCCTCAGGGATCTATCCTGAGCCCCTCTCTTTTTAATATCTACATGGCCCCTCTCGCGGCGGTGGCTGAATCGTATGGTGCCCAGATCATTTCCTATGCTGATGACACCCAGCTTTTGTTCTCGTGTGGCAAGGGGGAAGACTTTGACAGCGGTCGGATTCGGGAATGCCTGGAAGCCGTTTTCAACTGGTTTCAAAGGCATAGTCTGAAGTGCAACTCAGACAAGTCTGAGCTGCTCTTCTTTGGCTGCCAGCCGGATCCGGGCTGGAAGTCATGGTGGCCCTGCGACATGTCTCCACCTGACACGGCAACACTAAAGGCGAAAAATCTGGGCGTCCTGTTGTGATGTCGATCTTTCCCTTAGAGCCCAGATCATCGGGCTAATGGGGGAAGTGTTTTGGCATCTTAAAAATGCTGCGGAAGTTCCTTCCTTTTTTATTTCTCCAGCATAAAAAAACTATTGTACAGGCCTTGATATGCTCTCGACTTGATTATGCGAACGCACTTTATTCGGGTCTTCCGAAATACTTGATGGCGCGCTTGCAGGTCGTACAAAATTCGGCGGCCAGAGTAATCTTTGGATTACCAAGAAGGGCACGAGCTTCTGAGCTCCTTGCACAACTCCATTGGCTTCCGGTTGCCAAGAGAGTCACTTTTAAGATCTTGACGATGGCTTTCAAGTCGCTGCACCGGATCGGCCCAAGCTATCTTGGAAAGCGGATTGCCTTCTACGTTCCTAGAAGAACTCTTAGGTCTGCTCACGAGGCCAAGGCCGTGGTTCCTTTCATTAGGCGCACACTCATCGGAGGTCGTTCTTTCCGGTATTTAGCACCGCATTGCTGGAACGATCTTCCCTTATCTTTGAGAACAGGTAGCAATCTGTTAGCTTTTAGAAAGGAGCTGAAGACTTGGCTCTTCTCTCTGTAATTGCTGCATGGGCCTCACGCATTGCTATGTTGTGTGTTTCGTCTCTTTTTCTCTTCGCCAAAGCGCCGGGACACTCCTCGGAGTAGCCGTGCGCTATAGAAGAGCGGTTTTAACATAACATAACAAATATGACGTATTCCTTCTCTCTCCTTCTGGCACAGCGCAGCACAGCAAGGTGAAAGTGTCAGAATCGCTTAAAAATACCCCAGGGAATTTACACATGGTATAAAGGCTGAATGCAATGTGATGTTCCCCCCAGTTCCTTTTAATCCCTGCCTCAGTCAATCTGTATACAGAGCCCTGAGTCTGATCGTTCAGTATACAGGCGGTATGCTGATGACCCTCAGTTAATGAAAAAACATAAACAATTATAGATATTGTCACTTCCCTCCCTCTCTAGCTCAGTTTCTGGAGGTGAGATCTAAAGCCCAATGCTCTGTTCAGTAGAAGCCCATCGCTGCTTCTACTGCTGCTTTGACGTCACTACCTCTTTACATCTGACTTTTTACCTTCGACTTGCACCCTACAAGTAATTTCTTCTGCCAGTTTTAAAAGTAATGCTTCTCAAACTTTATTGGATGAACTGACTGATGCTAAAAGGGGCTGAGACTATGGGCCTGATTTAGATCTTGGCGGACGGGTTACTCCATCACAACGGTGACGGGTATGTTTTCCGTCAAAATATAAATCCCATAGGGTATAACTTGATTGATATTTCTGCAAACCGGCTATCCGTCACCGTAGTGATGAGTAACCCATATACCAAGATCTAAATCCTGCCCTGAGTCTGGGGTGCTGTGCAGGGAGAAAGCTAGGGGACTTCCTAAGCACCCATTCGCCACGCTGTTGATGGCTTAATAGCTGCTTTCCAAGAATACATCAAAGGTGACACTGGACCACCTGGAGCAATCAGGTCAGAATATGTGTCTTACTCGTCTTCACCTTACCCCTGCTCTGACATCCCAGAGTCCACCAAACACCACCACACCTTTCACCCCTCCCTACTTCCCCCATGGGTTTCCAGAATGACCCACATACACTATATGGAGCCTTTCTGAACATTTGAGGGGAGGGCGGGAAGGCGAGGGAATAGACATACTTGAAGATATTTTGTGTGCTTTCCCACATCAACCCTCCACACAAACTGTGCTGGACCTGTAGCTTTTGAGTTTTTGTTTACTGTTATTTCTTATTTTAATATGCTTGCCCTTTTGCAAAATACTTTGAATGTTAACCACGATAATAATACGGCTATTGTTGGCTTACAAGGATGATAAGCCACTGCTGATGAAGATGTATCCTGCTTGAACAGGTGTCTTTAATGTGGTTATATGGCTAAAACGTAAAATACTCTCATGCTTGCGAATGCCAATCTCCAATGACATCTTGCAACACAATTGCTTAAAAACAAATATCTGCATCACTGCTTTCAGGTTTCTCTCTGTATGGCATGCCATGGGTCCTGAGGTACAGGGTAGGTGAGCAATGCACTTCTATTGTGTTCCCACAGGAGGTGAGACTCATTCACATGCCTTCATCATCAGCCTTTACAGTCTGTGGCTACTGACCTTTCCCATTACAACCTTTCTAAAGATTTTATGAGTAATGGTTCTTGCACCATTCGTAACGAACATATTCTATTAAAAATACACTCTGAGCAAACAGAAAGGGGCTTTGGGTCAACCTCCTGAGCGATTGTCTCTTTGGCTCTGGAACCTCCAGATATTGTCAATCACATTTTAGACCCACTTTCAGGATGTTGTATGAAACACCAACTTGCTATTGGCTGTTTGAGTGTGTCCTTCTGCCTCTATCTGATTGCATAAACTGCAATTTTACATCTGAAAAGTGTACTCTGTCATCACTAATTTAATTCTTTATCTCATAAATGCTTTGCATACACAAAGCAATCCTTCTTTAACTGCCTCTGAGCACCACCTGCACGTGCTTTGGGAGAAGAACCCCTCCTGATTCGTTTGCATTGTTTACACAAGGTTGAGCGTCCCCAGTATCCAAAAGATTGAGTTGCAGATTTAGATCTAGGCAGACGGGTTACTCCGTCACAACGGTGACATATATTCCGTCCGTCGAAATATAAATCCCATTGGATAATATGGAATTTATATTTCTGAGTGTGGGATATCTGTCACTATCGTGATGGAGCAACCAGTCTGCCAAGATATCCGGCCCTAAGTTGCCACTGAAAAAAACCTCTTCCAAAGATGTTGAATCTTCAGACTTCCCAGACCCTGTGATGAAAAGGGCCCCAAAACACAGTCTGAGGGAATGACAAGAGAATGAATACCTGCTGGATCAGTCCCAGAGGGGCATCTGGTGAAGTGGAATTTCTGGTCTGAGTCAGCAGGTGCTTCTACTAAAGTTCATCTTGATAGAACAGGATCGCATATGACCCTTTTAAGTCTATGTCATTACTTGGGTAAACATGCTTCAAAGCACAGTCTAGTGCAAATACCACAGCATAAAAAAACCAAGCATTTGCAATGCAATAGATCTCGCATTTGCGAGAGTGTCAGTCCCTGACTGGAAGTGGTGTCCGGTTGCTGACCCCTCCCATGACTGGGGTGCATGGTCCTAGTGCTCTCTGCCCCAGGTCACGATATCTCACCCTTTTGAGGAAAGAAATAAAAGCAAGATAGAGAGATAAAGAGAGAGAGAGATGATAGGGGTTGCTGACCCCACCACTATATTTCCTCAATAAGTCTTTATGGTCTTCTGCTTACTCTCGTTGGGCACAACCCTTCAGTCCCTTCGTTTGGTACCTCTTCTTGTTTCTTGCTGTTGTGGGGTATCGTTCCCTTGCTGTCCATAATTTCTCTTTGTCATGTGTTGCGTTGCTCTTGGGTGCTGTATCTCCTGCGTCCTCATCTGATGTCTTGAGTCCCTTGAAATGCAAGCTATTCCTGGTGATCCAGTAGGGGCCTGATGCAGCTGTTATCATTGGCCCTTTGACAGTTAGCGGTTAACCTGAGAAAGGACTGTCTGATTTTCTTGCTTGTTGTTGGTGCACCAAAACTAAGTACCCCTTGCCTCAGTTGTGATGATGTGGCAGGGATATTGGTCTAAAGCTTGCCAGGTTTGTCGGATCCAGAGAGGGCTTCTTAATCAGGGGCGTCACTACCGCCTGCTTCCATCCCTCCGGAACGGTGCCTTCTTCCAGGGACTGATTGCATATCTGTCGGAACCATGGAAAGGTCGTTTGGCCATAGGTCTTCCACACTTTCGGAGGCAGGGGGTCAAAGGGTGATCCTGAGGATACGCTTTGCGCCAAGGTGTTAAAAGTGAGATCAGTAAAGATCTGAAAGCTGTCCAGGGTACATGACTGACCCCGATCTCTTCCGCCGCCTGTACATCAGAATCCTGGGTGATGATTTTGTTATCCAAAAAGGAACCAACAATCTTCGCCACTTTATGCAAAAAGTAGGAAGCAATCTCATCTTGGGAATTATCTGTGTCAATACAAAGTGAATGCACGCCTCAGGAAGGGGCTTATATAAGGAGCAAGGTCCCGGAATAATACGTAAGAATCCACACCAGGGCACAATAAGAATAGAATCAATCAGCCAGCATGAGTACTTAAATTACTGAACGAAAGGATGGGACACCTGACCATTATGTAAACAACTACATTAGTACATGGTACATCCACGTCTTGGTGAAGAGCTCGCAAAATTGGGGGGAACCAGACCAGAAACGAAAGATTGCAGATGTTGCCCGGTGCAAGAATGTCAGCAATACACTTCCACTGTCTGGGAAAACATCCTCATCTCTCTCTTGTGCAATTTCCAGACCAGGTGCATGCAAAAAGGATCCCAATAGCCTCCATTACAGTGGCTTACTCTCGAACACCTTGCATTTACCAAGCAGGTTGCACAAACATGCTCAACATACACTTGGGATGTTAAAGATATGCATTGCGTAAATGCATAGAAGTGCAGCTTTACACAAGCGGGCCAGTCGGCTTCTACTTCAGGGACACAGAGAAAAGGGTCTGGCCACAACTATTGATTAAAAAAACACAATACGCTGCTATCACCGCTCTTAGTGCGAAAGACATAACAGGGACAGTTATAAATTTGTCCTTTGTATGAGGGCATGCTTGGTGCACTCCTCCAGGTCATAGGACCTTACTCGTGTCAAGGGACAGGCCTCGACCTCTGCACACACAGTACATTGACAAAATATCGACACTCAAAATATCCCCACACCAAATATATCGATGTCAAAAATATCGACGTCCCATACGTATAATGGTAAGTACAAAATATATCAACAAAAAAAGTCAAAGTCATTAATATAGTGGTATTAAATATCGATTTTTAAATATATATCAAATAAAATGATACATATTAAATATATTAAACAGTAACATTAATTATAAAAATTTAAATATAACAAATAAACCTAGGTAAAACAAGTTAAACACATATATATAATAATTATTATATATTTACATATATATACTTACAGTTATAAAACTAAAAATGTCAATTTATATTATAATTTAAAAACAATATAAAAACAAATAGGTATGTTAAAACTAATACCATTAACATAAAATCTATTAAAAATAAAGCATTACAAATCAATAAAAAATGTAACAACTTAAAATCTTTTAAATTTAGCAAAAATTATTTTACACATTAAAAATATGAATAATTAAAAATATTATAATTTTAAATGGACAAAAACATAATAATATAAATTATAAAAACATAAAATAAATTATACAATATTAAGCGTAATACATATACTGTTCCCACTACAATTCATACCAAACTACACAAACTATTAAAATACATATATAAAACAATTTACTACTCCCACGTCACACAACACAAATTTTTTAAAACTGGTTAAATTTAGAAAACTCCCTCCAATAAATGCAACAGTAGTAAAAGCATTTGATTGCGGATAGGTAATATTTACTTTACCCATTCCATCCACTACAATAGTAGCAAAACTGTTGAAGTGCGAATGGATACATTTACTATTCCCACTCCAATCACTACAACAGTAGGGAAAGTGTTAGATTGCGGAGGGGTACAATTTATTATTCACACCCTAATGAGTGTAACAGTAGGAAAAGTTTTGGATTGCGAAGTGGTAAATTTTACTATTCCCACTCCAATAAGTACAATAGTAGGGAAAGTGTTGGATAGCGGAGGGATAAAATGTACTATTCCCACTCCAGTCAGTACAACAGTAGGGACAACTTAGGATTGCAGAGGGGTAAAAATTACTATTTCCACTCCAATAAGTGAAACAGTAAGGAAAGTGTTTGATAGCAGTGGGGTAAAATGTACTATTCCCACAATAGTCAGTACAACAGTTAGGAAAGTGTTGGATTGCAGAGGGGTAAAATTTACTACTCCCACTCCAAAAAGTGCAACAGTAGGGAAAGTGTTGGATAGCGGAGGGGTAAAATATACTTTGTCTATTCCAGTTAGCACATCAGTTGCAAAACTGTTGGCGTGCAAAGGGATACATTTACTATTCCCACTCCAATCACTTCAACAGTAGGGAAAGTCATACGGGCCGATTACGATGGCGGGCCGTCCGCCACCGCCGGGCCGGCAGTGAGGCCCGCCGGCCCAGCTGTGGCGGACCACCCACCATCAACCTCAATTTTCCCGCCACGTCAGGATGTAGGTGGGAATGGGATTGGTAGTGCAGCGGACGTGAAGACCGTCCGTCGTGGTCCCGCAAGCCGGTCCTTTTCCACCCGCCTTGCGGGACATGGTACAATGGGGGTATACTGGTGGTGCCTTGCAGGTACTACCATGTGTATGTGGATGCCTGTCTTTTTTTGGTGGAGATTCTGCCGCAAAAAGACAAGTGGTAAATGCCTGTGGGGATCCGTTGCAGGACCCAGGGGGGTGGGAGAGTGGGGTGCTGCACGTGTGGAGAACCTATAGTACCCCCCTACATATGCATTTACAAGGTGGCACATTGTACATACATATGCAAAACATGTCTTTTTACATTGTGGCGGGTGCTGCCGCCCGCAGCAATGTAGAAATACAGAATGTGCCCGCCAGTGTGGTAATTTGCATTGCGGGACCGCCGTACCTTTGGCGATCAGTCCCTTTTGCCTATGCGATGGCGGGCGGACAAACGTAATTGGCCCCTTAGATTGCAGAGAGGTAACATTTACTATTCCGACCCCAACAAGTGTTACAGTAGAGAAAGTGATGGATTGCGGAGGGGTACATTTTACTATGTCCACTTCAATAGGTGCAACAGTGGGAAAAGTGTTGGATAGGGGAGAGGTAAAATTTACTATTCCCACTCCAGCCTGTACAACAGTAGGGAAAGTGTTTTATTGTGGAGCGGTAACATTTACTATTCCTATTGCAATAAGTGCAACAGTAGGGAAAGTGTTGGATTGCGGAACGGTAACATTTACTATTCCTACTGCAATAAGTACAACAGTATAGAAAGTGTTGGATAGGGGTGGGGTAAAATGTGCTATTACCACTCCAGTCAGTACAACAGTAGGGAAAGTGTAGGATTGTGGAGAGGAAAAATGTACTATTCCCACTCCAATAGGTGCAACGGTAGGGAAATGGTTGGAAAGGGGAGCGGTAAAATGTACTATTCCCACTCCAGTCAGTACAACAGTAGGGAAAGTGTTGGATAGCGGAGGGGTAACATTTACCTATTCCCACTCTAGTCTGTTCAACCTTAAAAGCAAACACAATATCTTCAACAAAATTAAATTATTTTAAAAACCAAGGGGGTCATTACAATGGCGGGCGGATCGCCACCGCCCAAACGTCAGTGGCGATCCGCCCGCCATAATGCACCGTCCACATGCCATTTACCCCCTGCCATACTATAATGGCGGGGTACCGCGGCGGAAAGGAAACAATATGGTGGCGATATCTTGCAGACACCGCCATTCATATTAAGATGGCAGCGGAAATAGGCATTTCGTATGCCACCATGGAAAGGCATGCAGTCTTTGCAATGTGGGGCCCGTTGCGGGCCCATATGGTGTTGGGGGTGCACATGGGGGTACCTATGGTACCCCGCTCCATTTGCATGAACAAGTTGGCAGGCACCGTGCGGTGCCTTCCACGTTGTGCATGCAAATGCACAACATACATATTGTTCATTGCGGCGGGTGCTGTTGAAAAATAAATGAAAAATATATTTAATAATGAAAAATGTTAAAACCTAAAATAATTACAATGTTAAATACATATCACAAATACCTAAAAATATTATTGCAAATACAATACAAAAATATTTTTCATACAAATATTTGTATTTGGAAATTATTTATTAACAAAAACATTAATTATTACATACATTTAGTTTAGTTACTTCCCACCCTACAAGACCACAAAACTCAGAACCAGCAACTAAAATATTATTTACACTATTAATATAAATATTAATTAACAAACTCATTTTGATTAATTAAGTATTAATGATTAATTAATTATAATCAATGTATGTCCCACTATAGAGCCCCACAAAGCACAATACGCATTTATAACATTATACAAAAAATTATAAACACATTTAACATGATTATTATTACAATCATGTTAATAATTGATATTAATTACAAAAAAAGTATTAATTGCTTAACATTAATTTACTTCCCATCCCAAACCCCTACAAAACACACAACCCACATCTACAATCTAAAACATAAAAAAATGTATTTGCACAATTAACATAATTATCAAATAAACAAATATTATTAATTAGAAACCAAATTAAAAATCAATTAACTTAATTGACGTCCCACCCTTTACCTGTATAATCCCCACAATTAAAATTAAACTTAAAAAGAATTATTTCACTATTGAATTTAATTTTCAACTAAATAACTAATAGTATATAACAGTTAATCATAAGTTAATTGCAATTAATTTACTCCACACCCTATACCCCTATAAACCCAAAACCTGTGCCTAACATTTTTTAATAAACAATTAACATAATTAATTATTAATTAATATTAATTATCAACTAATTATGAATGAATTACTCCCCACCCACCTTTACCCCTATGACCCCACAACCCGGACTAAAAACAATTACACAATTAACATAATTAATAATAAATGAATTAATATTATTTAACAACTATTAAATTACTTTCCACCCTTTACCCCTATAAACCTCACACCCCACACATAAAATTTAGCCCAACAATTAAAAGCACAATTAACACAATTGAATATCAATTGAATAAACATAATTAAATAAAATAATCATTCATTTATTATAATTAAATTACTTCCAACCCTATTTCCCTGTAAACCCACAACACACTATGAAACTGCAAAAAACCCCAAATTAAATGAAATTAAATATCTACTAAAAATGTAACACATACATTAAAAAACATAAAGAACGTTTATACAAAATATTACATCACATACATTTAAAATAAATACTAAAATACATAACACTAATTAAAAAACGATTTTTTAAACAACTATATTTTTGCAAACATATTAATGGCTTCTATATTTTAACAATCAGTATTACTTACCTTCAAATCGATATTCTTGACATCAATATACTCGACATCGATATTTCCATGTCACAATATTTTATTCTTTACATCGATATTTCCATGTCACAATATTTTAAACACAATATCTGCAACTTGATATTTTGTCTGAATACCGCACACAAACTAGAAAGTAGGGCTCCGGATACATGCAGTCAGTAACGCATGGCAGAGGAACACCACTGCATAGCATGCAGGGGTCACTGCTGTCCCAGCATGATGCATGACACAATGGTACAGACCCAACCCTGCCAATGTCAATAATTCCTCATTGCTAACATTGAAAATGGTCTCAGCATAAGTGAACCAAGCCATCTGAGATGAAAAAAAGTGTTACCTCCATCAGATCCTAGTATTGTATAGTGTGATCTGTACAATGTGCTTGCTCACATGAACATTTTAGGCACTGTGCTAGCCTGGCAGGAGGACTGCTTCGTGCTGCATCGCATTTTGCAATGCAGGGCACGCAACGAAATTCATTTTATTCATTTCATTGTTTACTTATCTTCAATCATCCATATTCCGGTGTTTACTCCCCCCCCCACCCTGCCCCTTCCCAGCCCTGCGTTTCCGCCCCCTGGAACTCCCTCCATGGGACGCAACTGCCCACTCGGTCCATGCCTTTCAGTCCACTATGCTGTTCATTAGTGAATGGATGAACAGCAACCACCTAAAACCTAAAACTTCACCCGGAAACCACAGAGTTGGTTCTAACAGGATGTATTCACAAAAATTCCCGGGGCCCTCACTTCAACCTCCCTCCCCCTCCAGCTCGGCCAAGAGCCTTAGGGTAACTATTAACCAGGACCTCACCATGAAGTCCCAGATTGGGTCAGTAATTTCCACTTGTTTCTTCCAGCTGAGGAAAATAAAAAAGATCCGAAGATTACTCACCCAGGAAGCTCTGATTCAGGTGACTCTTGCCATGGTTATGTCCCATATCGACTATACAAATTTGTTGTACTTTGGCATTCCCTTATACCTATCAAAACGTCTGCAGCTGGTACAGAACCAAGCCACACACTTGATTTTCCATCAACCCAGGAACCACCATGTCACTCTGCTCCTGAGGAAGCTACATTTGCTCCAGATTACTCAGCATTGTGCCTTCAAGGGTTGCTATCTCATTTTTAAATCTCTAAATGGAAGAAGTCCTAAATTTCATGGAACAGCCTGATCAAAAGGCATGCACCTACACACAATCTGCGCTCGGCCCACAAGCAATTCTTCTCCACCCCCTCCTTTAAATTGAAGCGTGTAGGTGGTGCGAGGTTTGTTATCATAGCCCCTAAACTCTGGAACTCCCTTGCTTCTGAAATTCGTTTTTGCACTGATCTCCTAGGTTTTAGGAGACTCCTTAAAACCTGGCTGTTTCGACAGGCTTATGAGTAATTCCTTAGGGCACAGTTATCTATCGGAGTAGCTCCATGAAACCATCCTGGTGTACGTGCACTATAAAAATCCTTTTAACATAACATAAAATAACAAGCAAGGCACCTTGCTGCGCTGCCCTGCATCAAAGGGAAAATGCAGAAATGTACCGTGTTTGAGTAATACGGGGCATTCCTGTCCTTTCCCTTGCGCTGGCACAGTTTCGGCAATCTAGCTCTAACACTGGCACCCTTGCACCATGGTGCAAGGGCGCCTATGTTGCATGCAGGATTGTTTTTGTGCAGGAAGGGGCACCTTCCTGTACAGAAACAATCCTCTTTCTATGTTCCGCCAGCTCAATTTAGATGTTGGTGTTGGCCGATCTATGCATGTAAGACTGCCAGAGTCCAGCTGACTTCATAAGGATTTCTCACCTGCATCAATGGCGTTGATGAAGTAGTGGCTGTCGGCAGGAGCCCAGCAAAGATGACCGCTGAGCTAATCACGATTTGGCTTCCCATTAAGGCAACTGTGGAAGGAATACTCCTACTTTGAATTGGTGGAATTGACGGAAATGAGGTAAGAACTTACCTTTTTTGCTGTTTTTCAATTCCGTTTCTGTCTTGAACCCCATTGTCTATGGTAGCTCCAACTCCAGTATGATACCAAATGACTCAGTTGTCACCGGCATCTAAAGTAAGCAACATCTATAGATGACATTATGAATCGTGTGATGGCAATTGCTGTAGTCTTGTGTATTTTTGCATTGCTCTTACATACAATTTTTTCTTATCTGTAATGCAGTAGTGTTCAGTTTCTAGCCTATCAAGGTAAATTGAACACACCTATATTGACACTTAAAAATAATATTGGTTTTGTGGTTGTTGTGGGGGGTTGTGCTTGTGGTGCCTGTGGGTGTGCATTCAATGGTGTGTGTATGTTGTTTGTGTGGCATGCAATATGTAACAAAAAGGGGCACAACACATTACCTCAATATTTTTTTGAGGCAAACACAACTTCTCCAGTATTAGGGGTGTCTTTCATAGATTCACATGCCTGAATGATTCCCCGTCGTCGGAGTGGGAGTCCCACGGTACATAAAAAAGCAATAATATACCATAATAAAATAGGGGAAAAAAGTAATTCCCAATCAGGAAGTAAAGTAGCCCAAGCTACAGGAGAAAAAACTTCCACACTCATGACTATCCTAGTCATTTTGTATAGCCCAAGCTGCAGCCAATCAGGCGACAGCACCCACCAGAAGGTTCTCCCCAGAGGCTCAGGCTCTCAGATTTTCTACCGCACGTCATGTGAAGGGAGTCTCCCTGAGCTCTGCTCAGTACTTCTCTATTTTCCTTCTGTAATCTAGTTTTGAAGATGTCTTCTTCCAAGAAATCTTTATTCAGGCCTTGTGACTCTTGTCGTAAGCTCCGGCTGTTTAAAGAAGATCCCCACAAGAAGTGCATCTACTGCCTGTATCCTGAACATCAAGTGAAGGACTTCAAGATCTGTAGGACCTTCCCTCAGAAGACCCTCAAGGACAGAGAGGGCCGCCTGCTTTTGTGGCTACAAAAGCTCAAGGATACTGATTATCCTGCTTCTGAGGTAGGCAGTATTGCCTCTGGGTCTACTTCAGCCTCTAGGAAGAGAGCTGCTGAGGAGGTATTATCTTCTTCTGGGGCAAAGGTTGTAAGGAAGGAACAACCTACTAAGGGGTCAGAGAGGCCTTCCACATCTAAGGCTACACCCCCTGTTAAGGAGAAAAGTGGTTCCTATACGCCCTCGAGAAGGTCTACCAAGAAATTGCCTCAAACATCTTCTGAGAAGACTTTCAGGTAGCTTCATCAAGCATTTTTGCGAGCGCAAACGATGCGAATCACAAAATTCGGCCGTTTGTGCCCGCAAAAATGGCATTTGGAATTCATCAATGGGTCATGTACTCGCAATTTGAAAAATCGCAAATAATTGCGATTTCTCAAATTGCGATCGCATTTAAGGAATCTCAATTAGAGATTCCTTAAATGCTATTCATGAACCTTTGAAAATTTGCGAATTCGCTATTTCTTACCGCTATTTACCGTGAAGGCTGACTTCGTGGTATGTTACACACACACACACATGTCCTTTGGACATGTGTGTGCGCAACATCAGTCTACATTGACATTTCAGGGGTGCTAAAGGGTGTCCTTTGGACACCCCTGGCACCCTTGAAATCGCATCCTTATTTGCGATTAGCAAATTGCTAATCGCAAATAAGGATTGACGCCCCATTCATTCCTATGGGCCTTTAGGCCCATAGGAATGAATGGGGAGTTATTCCTTATTTGCGATTAGCAATTTGATAATCGCAAATAAGGAGGCTGTAGGAATCGTAATATATTTTGCGATTTCTACATGAATCCCGATTTGCAAGTCCTTAATGGCGATTCCTTAATAATCGCTATTAAGGACTCGCAAATCGGGACATTGATGAATCTGGGGGTTTACCTCAGAAACAGACCCTGTCGTCGGCGATGCCGGCTTCGACTCCTACGTCGACAAAGATCTCCGTCGACGCTACGTCCACGTCTACGGTAACCTTTTCTTCTCCTAAGCCTGAGATGATTATGTCAACAGCGTCTTCGTCATCGAAGATGGTCTATGTTTCTCGTCGATGGCAGAATCTTCTTCTTCTGCCATCGTCGGCGACTCGTCGATGACCAAGCTAAAGAAGATTCCGTCGACGCTTGCTCTTTCATCGACGAAGAAGCTCATCGACAACTACCACACCATCGACGAAGACACCATCATCGACGAAGACACCATCGTCGACGAAGACACCATCGCCTACGGAGACACCACCGTCGACGGAGACACCACCGTCAACGGAGACACCACCGTCGACGATGATAACTTACCGTCGACGAAGACCTCGTCAACGTCTGTCACCAAACCCAGGTCAACAAGCCCTTTGGTGGGGCCCCCGTCGACACCACAACTATCTTCTTGTACCACTCTGCAAGTTTGGTCACCGTTTACGGCTTTTTTGTCGACACCAAAGCCATCTTTACTTCAGAGGCGTGGTTCTAGTTTAAAACCTTTATCCCCTCTGCACATCTCACCACAAAGGGAATCCCTACAGGGTCCAGACAAGTTACTGGATTCTGAGGACAGTGAGGAGGATTCTGTTATTGAGGAAACATTTGGAACGGCGACAAGTCCTTCCGAATTAAACATTAAATATCAGACGATCAAGAAGAACAGCATTCACCTGAGCAAGTGCATTCACCTGTGACCACTGTCTCCTCAGCTCAGGTACCTATAGCATTGCTTACCAACCTTCATTGCATGCTGGATGACTATTACAGGCGTTTTCTGCCATCGGAGTCAACAGGTTCTGTACCTCCTACACCTGTGGTGCAAACGCATAGACCTGATTTCAGACCCCCAAGGTCTCATCCACCTGCATCGTCCAATCCACCAGAAGAACAACATTCTTCTGACGAAGAAGAAAGAGAGGAAGGAGAAGTCGATGACAGTTCATTGATGTCGGAGTGGGATGATTACCAAGTGCAAACTCCTTCTCCTTCACCACCGGCTACCTCTGATTCACCTCCTTTTAATGGAGCGGGCTACGCAGCGCTTTCACATTGACATGGAGCATACAGAGCAGGAATGCTTTCTATATGATTTTAAAGACCAGCCAAGGAAGCAAGCCAAGTCTATACCTATCATAGATTTCATCTGGAAGGAGGGAATTAGGTTCTGAAAACTCCGGCTTCCATACCTCCGGCTCTGCCAAGGATTGATAAAAAATATAAGGCTCCTGAAAAGTCCCCTGCTTGCCTTATAGGACAACCGAAGCTGGATTCGGTCATCGTTCAGGCTGCACAACAGAGATCTAGAAACCCTTCTTCTCCAATTGCAGCCCCACCGGATAGATACGGCAGGCGTTTGGATGCCATTTGAGAGCGTGTGTCAACAATGGCAGCCACCACGGTCCGAGCTGCAAACTCATTGGCCATCCTGGGCAGATATGACTGGCAAATGTGGTCGGATATCTCGCCATATATCAACTTGCTTCCAGAACCCTCCAAGTCTGAAGCTCTGAAAATCCTGCAGGAATGTGAAAGGATCTCGGCGGAGATGATTGACTCTGCTGTTGATGTGGCTTTAACTGGGTTCAGGCAAGTGGCAGGAGCTGCTGTCTTACGCAGGCAAGGTTGGCTACGATCCACTTCGTTCTGCCAGGAAGTGCAAGCAAAGGTATTGGACATGCCTTATGACGGAGAGTTTCTGTTTGGTCCGCAAGTGGAAGAAGCCCTGCAGACAATCAAAAAGGACACAGAAACAGCTAAATCCCTAGGCACCCTACAATTTCGTAAAACGCCCTTTCGAGGGGCGAGATGACGTGGATCGTCCTCTACCATATACTCAGCAGTCTTCCTACAGGCAGGGGAATCAACGCTACCGAAACCAGCGTTACCAGTCTTACGGCCAACGCAACACTAAATATTCCCAGAACAACAAGAGGCTGACCTACCGCGGAAAGGACAAACGACAATGAGCTTTATCACCTGCCACCACTTCTGCCCCAATCTCAAATATAAATTGGAGTACAAATATCAAAATTCTACTCAAAATGGTCATCGATAACATCGGACAGGTGGGTCTTGGACATCGTGGCCAAGGGCCATGCCCTCAAATTCAAACAGTTTCCTCCAAACGTTCCCCCAAAAGGCCCACCTCCAGCTCATCTAAAGGAACTGTTTGCCCAAATCAATTTGATGTTGAAGAAAGGAGCAATCAAGAAGGTTCCTCAGACTCTGAGAGGAACAGGATTCTATTCCAGATTCTTTCTGATAAAGAAGAAATCCGGAGAGTGGCGTCCAATTCTAGATCTCCGTGTCCTAAACAAATATTTGAAGAAGCTAACGTTCAGAATGTTGTCGCTACAAGAAATATTGCATCTCCTATCGGCTGGAGACTACATGGCCACCTTGGATCTCCAAGATGCGTATTTCCACATACCCATCTTACCTCGTCACCGAAAGTTCCTGCGATTCAGATTATCAGTTCAAGGTCCTTCCCTTTGGGCTGCGCTCGGCACCCAGGGTATTTACAAAGGTCCTGGCTCCGGTAGCAGCACACCTCCGGCTGGAGGGAATACAAATATTTCCATATTTGGACGACTGCCTTATCAAGGCCAGTTCTTACGCAGACACAGACAACCATTTACAGCAGTGTCTAGCTCTCTTTCAATCTCTGGGTCTTTCCATCAACGTCAGCAAGTCCCAGTTGGTACCATCCTGAAGACAAGCTTTTTTGGGAGCAACCTTAGACATCCAGCTGCTCCAAGCCTTTGTGTCGGACAAGAGGCAGGACAGAATCCATGACATGGCGCCTAATCTTCTTTTAAAAAACTCAGTTTCAGTCCAACGGTTCAAATCCTTTATGGGGATGATATAGTCTTGCATTCCTTTGATACCGAATTGCCGACTCAGAATGAGGCCTCTTTAAGAAGAGATCAGCCTTCAATGGCTGCAGGTCTCCGGTTCTTTTGAGGACCTCATCCATATCACCCCTCGCATTCGGGGTTCCCTTCTTTGGTGGACACAAAAAAGGAATCTGCAACAGGATTGCGCTTTCCTTCAGGATGCACCAAGCTTTACAATCACCACAGATGCATCCCTCGAAGGTTGGGGAGCTCATCTTCAGGGACTGACAATCAGCGGCAAATAGAGCCCACAACAGAAAAGTTGGCACATCAATCTGTTGGAGCTGAGAGCCAATTCCCTTGCCCTCAAATCATTTCGAGCACTCATTCAAGGAGCCACTGTATTGGTCCGCACAGACAACACAACAAGCATGCATTATATCAACAAACAGGAAGGGACAAGATCGGCTCTTTTGTCTCAGGAAGCCCAGGAGCTATGGGCATGGGCAATACGTCACAGAATAGATATTCTGGCGGTTCATGTACCTGGAACGGAGAACGTTCTTGCAGACACTCTTCAGGACGACAGTGTCCACTCACGAGTGGGAGCTTCATCAACGGATGGTGGATTGGATTTTTCGGCAGTGGGGTTATCCAGATCTAGACCTCTTTGCGACCAGGAAGAACAGCAAATGCCAGTTTTTTGCAAGTTGGCATCCCCACAAAGACTCCCAGGGGAATTCGTTTTCGATCAACTGGTCTTAAATATATGCTTACGCTTTTCCTCCGATACCGTTGATCCCCAGAGTTCTGCGGAAGATGAAGAAAGAACCGTGTCGACTGATTCTTATTGCCCCCAGATGGCCTCACCAATACTGGTTCACCGAGCTCCTTCTCCTATCGAAGTGCGAACCAATTCAGTTGTCTCTGACTCCGGACATACTCTCCATTCAGGACGGTCAGATTTACCATCCGGATCCGACATCTCTGAGGTTAGTGGACTGGCGCCTGAGTACCTTGAATTCGCCCATCTAAACATCCCTGCAGATTGCAACGACGTACTAGCCAAAGCAAGAGCACCTGCTACAATAAAGACATACAGACTAAAGTGGAAATGCTTCTGTATCTGGTGTTGTTCAGCTGGAATTCATCCTTTTTTGGCTAAGCCAGAGCAAATCTTACCTTTTTTCTTGCATCTAGCAAAATCGGGATTGTCTCATGCAACCCTAAAGGTTTTCCCAGCAGCGATTTCAAGATACCGACAAGATGGGTCCACTTCTCTTTACTCTTCAAGAATTATACAACAATTCTTCAAAGGGCTTTTCAAAATGTTCCCTCTGGTACGTCGTCCACCACCATCGTGGCATCTCAATGTAGTGTTAGCGCAACTCATGCGCCATCCTTTTGAACCTATCCACAGAGCTGATTTGAAGTTCTTTACATGGAAGCTGTCACTTTTATTGGCTTAGACTTCTTCTAGAAGAGTCAGTGATATTCAGGCTTTCACAGTCCATCCACCTTTCTTGCAGTTCACAAATGACTCAGTAGTGCTCCGCACGAATCTGAAATTCATACCTAAGGTGCCTTCGGACTTCCACCTGAACGAGCCTGTCATTTTGAAAACTTTTTTTCCTAATCCACAATCCCCTGCGGAAATGGCACTGCATACACTGGACATTATGAGATGTTTAAAATTCTATTTACAAAGAACATCTATGTAACGCAAATCTGATCAACTGCTTATCACCTATGGTAGGATTCGTACACGCCAAGCAGTGTCTAAGCAAACAATTGCAAGATGGATCTCGGCAGCTATCGACTTTTGCCATACACAAGCAGGATGACCTTTGCAAGCAGCTCCAAGAGCCGACTCTACGAGAGCAGTGTCTTCCTCAATGGCTCTTTTCGCTGGAGTCCCTCTCCAGCACATCTGCAGAGCGGCAACCTGGGCCAGTTGGCATACTTTCACCAAACACTACTGTTTGGATGCAGCCAGCGAGACCGATGCTTCAGTGGGTCAAGCAGTTCTGTGTAATCTTTTCAAATAAGGTGAGCCTCTGTTTCCCTCCTCCTCTTACTGCTGTCAGACGCTTGTTATGCTTATTATTATTTTGCACATGCACAAATAACTGCAATTTTTCACGCTTCTAGTGATGTGATTATATATATATATATATATTTCATGATTATGTGCATTTCATATTTACAAGCTTATGCTACAAATAGCGTCTTCATAGCACGGATATGTACTGCTATCTACTCTGATTCAGGCATCTGAATCTATGAAAGACACCCCTAATACTGGAGAAGAACAATAGTTACTTACCTGTAATCTGTGGTTCTCCAGTATTGGTGTCTTTCATAGATTCACATGCAACCCGCCCACCTCCCCTCAGAGGCTCTTAGGCTACATTTGTTACCATCACTCCTTGCGAGAAAATCTGAGAGTCTGAGCCTCTGGGGAGAACCTTCTGGTGGGTGCTGTCGCCTGATTGGCTTCAGTTTGGGCTATACAAAATGACTAGGATAGTTATGAGTGTGGAAGTTTTTTCTCCTGTAGCTTGGGCTACTTTACTTCCTGGTTGGGAATTACTGTTTTTTTCTTATGTTATTATGGCATATTATTGCTTTTTTATGTACCGTGGGACTCCCACTCTGACGACGGGGAATGATTCAGGCATGTGAATCTATGAAAGACACCAATACTGGAGAACCACAGATTACAGGTAAGTAACTATTGTTCATATATGTGTATTGACACGAAAATAAATTGTACTTACCAGTCTTCATGAGACCAGGTACTCACTCCATCAGGAAACCACAGCTAGGACAATGCCAGCACTTCTGGCAAATCCAAATCAGCACAGTGCAAACATGCCAGCGTGACGGAGTACTGTTACCCGTCATTGGAGTCTGCCACGTAAATGGAGTTTCATGGCTTATGCGCCGGTAAACAGACTGTCGATGCGGTCGGCAGTTTAGTCAGCACCCATCTAAATATGGCAAGCGGGACTCCATCAACTCGACGGAATACTTGAAACCACCACCACAGAGGGACAGTAGGAGTACTGCCAAGATTTAAATCAGGCCCTAAATATTCTGCATGTCTCATTTCATTAGAATGTTACCATTCACGTGAATAGAGCTGCAATAGTCTTGTGTTTTCTTTCATAATAAATAAGGCTCTCACTCGCAAAATCTGAGAGAATCTCCATCTGCCGAGAGAAACTGTGGCTATAATGACATCTCTTATGCATCTTCTTTCAAATTCCTATATGACTTCCCCGTGTTGGCCGTCAGCTCTGAGTGCAGTTTTGTAGTTGTTCATCGCTCTCAATGGGGAAGGAGACTGGTGTGTTCCATGTCATTCCCATAGTAACATTCTGATCTGCAGGTTAATGGTAACTTGCGTTGGAAAGGAAGCATGAAGAAGTGTGAACTAAGAAAGCTACAATATGTTGTAGGCCACCTGAACTTTGCTGCCAAGTAGTAGCCCCAGGCATCATGGGCTGGTGTTTGTGCCTTTTTCTGGAAAGGGAGATGTTGATCAGTGGCTGAGGACTAGAGCAGACAAAAATATGACACTGCATTTCTGGGATCCTTTCCAGTACTCTTCACTGCAAAACTGTGATGAAAATGACTAATAGGATTGTGACCTTTCTGATAGACAGCGAGGTGGTGGTGGAAGCCATTGTCCAATTGGGTGCAAATCTATTCTGGGTCGCAAAGTTACTAAGAGAGTTAATTCTGAGTTGCTTACAATAGAATGTGGTCCTTCTGTAGTAGGGGATCTCTGTGTATAGTCATAATCTAGTGAATAGTCCCGCCCATGTGCGTGGACCCCAGAGCAATCGAAAATAATCTCTTAAAGTGTAGAAAAATGCAGAACTGCACAGACACTTAAGAGAGAATTTAAAGACAGATAATGCAGCCTAAAAAGGCTACACTGTCCAGTACTTCAACTAGAAATTCCACCACAAAAATCCACAAAACAGCAAAGCCTGTACAGATTTCCCTTGCTTTAACAGCAAAATCCCTCAGAAATGATAGAGAGAAGAACCTGGACAGACAAGCCCCATAGGCTGCCATTATGTGGCTCAGAACAGGATACTGTGCCTTTAAGAGAACTTTCCAGAACTTCACAGTATCCCAGAATGCCCTGCAGGTCCCAGTTACTTTCAGTTCTTTTTTCCGGCTCCTGCAAGCAGGACCCTGGAGCATTGAGCTCTCCCTTTTCAAGGGTTTATTGCTGTTTTTTCACTGTAAATTCGATTTGAGTACTTTCTAAGTACTTTTAGGCTTTTCTTCTTGGTGTTTTGCACTCTTTTGCTGTCAAATATGCCTGCATTATTTGACAAATGCCCGGAGTGCTCCAGGAAGAAGGCAAAGTCAGACCCTCATGAGGTGTGTATCCTCTGCCTGCCCTCTTTCCATATTCCTGAGGAGTGTGAGATCTGTCAAGGCTTCTCTGGCAGGACCCTGAAGGACAGAATGAAGATAAGGCTTCAGGGCCTCGAGGAAAGGAGGCTGAAGGCGCAAGGTGGGTCTGGAAGGGCTTCATCTGCCCATGCTGAGGCCTCTGGGGGGCTCCCCAGGGGCAGGAAGTCCAGCAAACGTCCACATTCTCTGTCTGGGTCAGTAGCACTGACCACGACGTCGAGAGGGAGGTCCACGGCCAGCTCCCGGTCTCCCCAGGGCTCTGGGTCGAGAAAACGTTGCCCGTCGACGTCGAGGGACTTACACAGGCCGCCGTCGAACCCAGTGACGATTTCTTCGTCGTCGTCGTCTTCGGCATCTACTTATCGGCGTCGACGGGCCCGGCGTCGGCGCTCGCCGTCGAGGCGACACCGCAGATCGCCGTCGACGGACAGAACATCGGCGTCGTCGAGGGGATCCTCGTCGTCGAGCCCGCCGTCGAAACGGAAGAGGTCGCCGTCGAGGCAGAAGAGATCTCCGGCGAGGAAGAAGTCGCCGTCGAGGTGCTCGAGGTCGCCGTCGAGGCGCTCGAGGTCGCCGTCGAGGCGGACAAGGTCGCCGTCAAGGCGTTCGAAGAGGTCGCCGTCGAGGCGGTCGAGGTCGCCGTCGAGGCACAAGAGATCGCCGTCGAGACAAAAAGGATCATCGTCGAGATGGTCGGGCTCGACGTCGAGGCATGGAGGCCGTTCGACGCCGAAGCATAGAAGAAGGTCGATGCCGAAGGGGCGCTCGACGTCGAGGGACCTACGTTCGACGCCTGGTCACCGTTCTTCAGCGTCGAGGGGTCGTGCTGACAGGCCTAGGACTGTGGGGGGCTCCCCTCAGTCCGGAAAAGAGGTGTATACCCCGAAGACGGCTGTTCCACCTCCTCCTCCGTTGCCAGGAGGTCTGCCTCCGAGGGCTCCAACCCCTCCACCGTTGCCTCCTCTGCCTCCACTTCCAACGGGACCTAGGACGCCTGTGCCAAGGTCTGTCTCGTTGCCCAGGCTTCCGACCCCTCCCAAGAAGACTCCTAAGTCTAAGGAACCGCCCAAGCCCAAGACGTCCGCCCCGGGGAAACTGGCAGAACGCCCCAGACCTAGGAGGTCGAGGTCGCGCTCCAGGCAGAGAGAAAGGTCGAGGAGCAGACACAGGTCCTCCACCAGATCTAGACATCGCCACAGGAGGCATAGGTCCAGATCCCGGACAGCATCATCTAGGACCCGTTCCTATTCGCCTACCCTGTCGGATTCTCCGGAGACTAGGGTGTCCCCAATCGACGACATTGGCACGTTCCAGGAGGTGCTCCTGAGGGGGGCTGCGAAGTTGGGTATCACGGTGACAACTCCTACACCTACGACGTCCGTGATATTCGAGACGCTTCACAAGAAGCACCTGTCTCGCCCTCTTCTGCCGTTGGTCCCAGGACTGGTCGAACCGGCGGAAACGCTGTTCCTTATGCCGGCAGTGGTGAAGGCTGCTCCCTCAAGACTCCTGAAAAAGTACCGGGCTCCTGATTCGGACCCGGCCTTCCTACGTGTGGACCCGGTGCCCGACTCGGTGATAGTGACGGCAGCCAGGAAGCTGCATTCTACCTCCCCGTCCTCCACGGTGCCACCGGATAAAGAGAGCCGCTGGATTGATTCGGCTGGTAGGAAAGCCTGTGGGACTTCTTCCACCACCATGAAAGCCTCCAGCGATTCGGCTTTGCTAGGGCGGTACAACCGTGCGCTATGGGACTCCCTTGAACAGTTTGCGGACCTTGTGCCACGCTACAGGAGGGAGGACTTCCTGGAAATTGACTCGGAAGGGATGCTGGTTTCCAACCAGGCCATCAGTGCCGCTGCGGACATAGCGCTGTTGGCCGCGCATGGCTACTGTCACAGGGTCAACCAGCGCCGCCATGCTTGGCTCAGGCTTACGTCACTCAAGCCTGAGGCGCAACAGCGGGTGGCCAATCTGCCATTTTCCGATGACACACTCTTCGGAAAACATGCCGAAGACGAAATGGCCCGGATGAAGGCCGAGGCTGAAACCCTGACGGCTGTGGGTCTGGAGAAACCCAAGGACAAAAAGCCTTACCACCAGTTCCAACGGCGGTTCGGCTCGCAGGGGAAGGGAAGAGGACAGTCTTCTGGACAACAGCAGCAGCAACAACAGCAGCAGTTCCGAAGACCCTTCCAAAAACGTCAGAGGGGTAGAGGTGGACAGCAGTCCTCTACCGCAACCAAGGGCCCGGCCGGGTCTCACCCCTGAGCGGTTACTTCCCCTTCATCCGTTACCCGCTCCGGTGGGGGGAAGCGTTCAATTTTTTCTGGCAGAGTGGAGAAAAATTACTCAGGACAAGTGGGTGCTGAAAATTGTTTGCAATGGATACAGTCTTCGGTTCATCAGCCCTCCTCCATCGATTCCTCCGGTCAGCTCGCAGTATCAGCTGCGCGAGCTCCAAGCGGAGGCCGATATCCTGTTAAGGAAAAGGCCGATAGAAGATGTACCTCTGTCTCAAAGGGGAAGAGGTCTGTACTCCCGGTTCTTTCTGGTCCGCAAGAAGGACAAGAACGAGTTCAGGCCCATTCTGGACTTGCGACAGGCAAACAAGTGGATTCGCAGAGAAAAGTTTCGCATGCTGTCGTTGCATCAGATTTATCCTCAGTTGCAACGGGGAGACTGGCTATGTGCCATAGACCTACAGGATGCATACTTCCATGTGCCCATTGCACACAAACACAGGAAGTTCCTGCGATTTCAAGTCAGCACCAATCACTATCAGTACACGGTACTTCCGTTCGGGCTGAAGTCTGCGCCCAGGACGTTCTCGAAGTGCATGGCAGTGGTAGCGGCACACCTGAGGAAGAACAAGGTGTTTGTCTACCCGTACCTGGACGATTGGTTGATCAAGGCCTCCTCCTTCTCGGAAGCTCAAGCACACTTCCAGAAGACGTGCGTTCTGTTGAACAAGCTGGGGTTGCACATCAACATGTCCAAGTCTGTTCCGACTCCGGTCCAGTGCATTCAGTACCTGGGAGCCTCCATCGATACGCTGTCAGCAAGCGTGTCTCCTTCGGAGGAGCGACGATTATCACTCCTTCGGAAGGCTCAGGCTCTCATGTCCACTCCATCGACGACAGTAAGGACGGTATCTTCTCTACTGGGATCGATGGCCTCTTGTATCTTCCTGACGCCACATGCGTGGCTGCACATGAGACCGCTTCAGGAGTGCTTAGAGGATCAGTGGGACCAGAGGAGAGGTTCTTGGGACGACAAAATACGACTGTCTCTGCATGCTCTTCAGTCTCTGAAGTGGTGGTGTTCAGCGGAGAATCTCCTCAGAGGGGTTCCCTTCCACAAGGACATTCCCACACAGACTATCGTGACGGATGCTTCTCTCCAGGGATGGGGGGGCGCACTCCGGAGACTTACAGAATCAAGGGACGTGGTCTCCGACGGAGTCCACGTACCACATCAATTTCCTGGAACTCAGAGCTGTTCACTTAGCGCTGAAAGCTTTTCGCCCGTCCTTCCGGACCAACTCTCTGCTTGTACAGACGGACAATACGACTACGATGTATTACCTCAACAAGCAGGGGGGCTCAAGATCCCGCACTCTGTCGCAGGAGGCGCAGGCGATCTGGCACTGGCTTCTGGCCCGAGGACTGTCGATAACGGCCACTCATCTACCAGGTGTGCAGAATGTTCAGGCAGACGAGCTGAGCAGACTGATTCAGGAAAACCACGAATGGGTCATAAACAACGAAGTACTAGGAGAAGTCTTCGCAAGGTGGGGAACTACAGACGTAAATCTGTTCGCCACCGCCGAAAACAGCAAATGCCGAGACTTCGCCTCCAGGTACTACCAGCCGGGGACGCTGGGGAATGCGTTGTGGATCAACTGGTCGAACAGCTTTCTGTACGCTTTTCCACCCATTCCCCTGATTCCGACGGTTCTCATCAAGCTGTCCCAGTCCAGGGCGCGGATGATACGGATTGCCCCGGAATGGCCCAGACAGTGGTGGTTCACGGACCTGCTTCACCGGTCTCTCCTTCCTCACATGAAGCTGCCGTGCAAACCGGACCTTCTCACAAAGTTCGGGGGGAGATTGGTGCACCCCAACCTCTCGTCTTTGAGTTTGGCGGCATGGCTCCTGAAATAGTGCAATATGGCCATCTGAATCTCCCAGAGGATTGTATGGACATACTGAAAGAGGCTAAGCGACCTTCCACTAGGACTTCTTATGCTTACAAGTGGAAGAGGTTTTGCATCTGGTGCAAGTCTAAGAACTATGACCTGACGACATGCAAGGAGGATGTCATCCTTCCATATCTGCTATATCTGGCGCAGTCTGGCCTTAATGTCCATTCCATTAAGGTTCATCTGGCTGCTTTGACTGCCTACAGGAAATGCCCTTCACAGACTTCCTTCTTCCAGGTCCCTGTGATCAAAGATTTTCTGGAAGGCTTGAAGAAAGTATTCCCTCCTGTCAGGCTTCCTTCGCCTTCATGGGACTTGAATGTGGTGCTGTCCAGGTTGATGAAGGAGCCTTTTGAACCTATTCATAAGCCTTCGTTGCAGCACCTGTCCTGGAAGGCGGCGTTCCTCGTGGCCATTACATCGGCCCGCAGGGTGAGTGAAATTCAGGCGTTGTGTTGCCAAGAACCTTATACTGTATTTCATGCTGCTAAGGTTGTTATGCATACTCACCCTAAATTTCTTCCCAAGGTTATTTCTGATTTTCATATCAACCAGACTATCACTTTACCTACGTTCTTTCAGAATCCTTCATCTCCAGCGGAACGGTCCTTGCATTCCCTGGATGTTAGGAGGGTGCTGAAATTTTATCTGGATAAAACCAAAGATATTCGTAGGTCAGACCAATTGTTCATCAATTATGGATCAGTCAGGACGGGTCTTGCTACCTCTAAACAGTCCATCTCGCGGTGGATTGTGTCCTGCATACAATTGTGTTACCAACAAGCTAATAAGACCTTAGGGGGAAAACCTAAGGCTCATTCCACCAGGGGCAAAGCCGCCATGACGGCTTTGCTTCGTAACGTGCCAATTGCGGAAATCTGCAAGGCGGCCACTTGGAAGTTGGTCCATACCTTTGCTAAGCATTACTGCCTGGACTCTGATGCCAGGGCAGACGCTCAGGTTGGGCAGGCTTCGCTGCGAAATCTGTTCGCACAATAGTGGTGTTATTTCTCGTTTCTCCACCGCCGCTTTGGTGTGGGGACGGGCTTGCCATTCTATTCACTAGATTATGACTATACACAGAGATCCCCTACTACAGAAGGAGTAGTTTCTGTCCTGTAACTCCAGTTCTGTAGTAGGGGTATCTCTGTTATAGTCATAAGCGCCCGCCCTCCTCCCCGGTGGAGAGAGATATTCATGTACGGAATGCTACAGGTCTGGCGTGTTACGCCTTCAAAAAGAACTGAAAGTAACTGGGACCTGCAGGGCATTCTGGGATACTGTGAAGTTCTGGAAAGTTCTCTTAAAGGCACAGTATCCTGTTCTGAGCCACATAATGACAGCCTATGGGGCTTGTCTGTCCAGGTTCTTCTCTCTATCATTCCTGAGGGATTTTGCTGTTAAAGCAAGGGAAATCTGTACAGGCTTTGCTGTTTTGTGGATTTTTTTGGTGGAATTTCTAGTTGAAGTACTGGACAGTGTAGCCTTTTTAGGCTGCATTATCTGTCTTTAAATTCTCTCTTAAGTGTCTGTGCAGTTCTGCATTTTTCGACACTTTAAGAGATTATTTTCGATTGCTCCGGGGTCCACGCACATGGGCAGGACTATTCACTAGATTATGACTATAACAGAGATACTCCTACTACAGAACTGGAGTTACAGGACAGAAACTACTCCTTCTCAATCATCTAAACTTTATGGCTCTGCAAGAGAACAAGAACTGCAAGAGGAGGTGGTCTCTAAGAGATGTGGATGTTGGGGAGATGAGGCTGGTCATCAAGCCAGGACAGAGTTCATCAGAAACGATGGACAGCGGAGAAGGGGTGACGGAGCAGATCTGGCAGCAAGGAGATTTGATGAAGATGGGTATAAGGATCATGCCGTACAGATGGGAAAGGGCTAATGTCCTGTGGACCTAGCTGCTGCCCATGACAGTGTGTAGGCTGCATGCAGCCCAGCAGGCAAAAAACAGAGATCATATTTACTGGAATTGTGTCGCAGGGCTGCACAGCAAGTTACCTTGTTGCACTGCCCTACATCACAGGGAAAGGGGAGGAATGCACAGCATGGAATAAAACAGGAACTCAAGATGCCAGTTTGAATCATACACAGAGCAGGCATAGTAAAGGCAGCAGCTGTTCAGCATTCCTTTAGAAAAACAGAAGAGTTACAGCCTCATTTACAATGAATTGATGTAGGGCAACGCCACAAGTCTCCTTAGTGCTCTGCCCTACAATAATGTGAAAGGGCATTCCTGTCCTTTCCCCCTGCACTGGTACCACTTTGGCAGCCTAGCACCAACGTAGGCACCCCTGCCCCATGGCGCAAGGGTTCCTGTGTTGTAGGCAGGATTGTTCTTGTGCAGGAAGGGGCACCTTCCTGCACAAAACAATCAATAGACATGTTTTCCTTTTTCTATGTGTGCTGCAGAATGTACCTGAGGGGGCGTAAGATTTTGACGAATTCTCAGGTTTACCAGTCCTTTACAAGTCCTTGTAAATCTGGGAATGCGGCAAAATCCATGGGAGTTGAATGGGAACACCGACCACAATGCCCATGGAATGCCTCCCCTGCTCCGAGTAAGGCAATGCAGTGATTTGCGCTACGTTGTATTACTCCATATTTATGAAGCCATGCAAAATAGGGTTGCGTGGGTTCATAAATATGACTGAGAGGTTTACGTTGCGCATGTACCACGTTGCGGGGTGCAAGCATGACACTAAGCCCTAGTAAAAATGCCCCAGGGTTGTTAAGGAGTTGAACAGAGAGATAGTGAAGTTTTACAAAGCCTGTAATATCGGGACAGTGAGCTATGTTATAAACGGACCATGTTACTTCAGCAGGATGGCATGCATTTGTCTTTGCTGAGGAACAGGATGCATTTGATAAAGGCGATGAAAGTGGTTTAAGATTGATGAGGTAAGAGGGACAGAGTATGGGGAACAGAAAGTGCAGCTTGAGAGTTTCTCTGGTGGCAGAAAGAGAGAGCTCAGTATAAGTCTGGGGGAGTGCTACGTGGGAAAGGGTAAGAGAAGTACGAGAAATGATGGAATGAAGGACGGAATAGGAGATAGCCTGGTACCTAGTTTGGACACACTGGAAACAATGTTAAAGGGGTGCAAGAATAAGGATTGGAAGAAGCAGTGTTAAAGATGTTGAAGTGTTGAGCACTGAAGGAGAGGGAGATGGCTTAACAGCTTTTGGGAGATATATTTAGGGGCAGCGGGATGAGTTAGGGTTCGCTGTTAGAACAATGTTTAGGAATATTTAATTTGTGGGGCTAAGCTGAAGGATGGTCCATGTTTACAAGCTCTAATTGCTTCCAATAAAGTGTATTTTAGCACAAACTGTGCCGGTTCACAGAGACATTAGGGAAAGAGCATCAGTGAAAGATGGAGCCATAGTTTCACACTTTCAAGAGGATCAGGGATCCCTTTCAGACGGGGGCAGGATGACTGCACCTGCTTGTGCCAGTATGCCTGGGGTGTACCTGAACCTCCTGCACACCCTCCCAACTGTCACCCCTGGTGGGGTGGGGGGGGCGTGGAGAGGGGTTGCACTGTGGCCCCTACCTCTTATTTGTTGCACAATCAGTGTGTCTCCTATAGGGTTGTATGTTGGAACCACACAGGCATTTAACAAGTCTGCCTTAACAACGCGGTCCAAACGCATTCCTTTACCACTCAAGTCGTTACAATAACTTGCCTTACGGAAAGCACTGGACTTTGGAATAGTATCAATAACTATTCCAAATCCAGTTCGCACAACAGTAGGAAAAGGGTTGGACTTAAAGTCCAACATCAATCAAACAATGCCTTCCTGAAGGCAAGTTGTTGTTATGACTTGCGTGGTAGAGTTTGTGGTTCGAACCGCACAGTTAAGGCACAGTGTGGTTCGAGACGCGATGTAAAAGCTGTTTCCCCCTTAAAGGTTTCCTTGCTATTGCACAAGTGTCTGTAATAGAGATTGGGTGGAATAGCAAAGACAGGAAACAGCAGACGTGCCTATTCACCCTCATATTGAGAGCACCCCAACTTTCCCGCCACATGTATGGGGAATGGTTAAAGCGTTTGCACCAATCTCAGGTAAGGGCCTGATTTAGATCCTGGCAGATGGGTTACTCTGTAACAACGGTAACAGAAATCCAGTCTGCCGAAATATAAATCCCATAGGATATAATGGGATTTAAATTTCAGCGGACGGGATATCGGTGACCGTTGTGATGGAGTAACCCATACACCAAGATCTAAATCAGGCCCTAAATGATTACAAACTCTAATGTTCATATGTACATAATACCTGATACTCATTAGTGTGAGTACATTCTAAGCAGTCAGACTACCATAGACATGTTTCATTTTGAGCTAAACCTTTAAAAATAAAGCCACAAAACAAGAAAATTTAACATTTATCAGTAAGAAGAGCAGATAGATACCTACTGCAGATGATTACCCAATAAATAGACAGCTCAGTGCTCATTACCTTAGTAGGCTGCAAACAGATCAGTTTGGTGTATTATAAGCAGCCTAGAGTACAGAAGTACGCTGCTTTTATGCGATTGGAGGAAGCAGGTATTGGGGAGAACAGGACACACTATATTGACTCAGATTATCTTCCTGGTGTTGACAATTCTTTCAAATTAAGTGATCACTCATTAGAACTAACCTTGTTAGACGGTAGTTGCTTGGAACAGATATGGTGTGGGGCCCAGAGGTCTCACTCATGCCGTAAGCTTCCATGAGAGGAAGATTCAGTTTCATGAAATACTCCAGGGTTTCTTTTCTGGTGGGAGCACCAGCTGTGTAAACTGTGGCAGCTCGATCCAATCCCAGGTCCCCTAGAATCTTCTTTAGGACCAGATTATCAGCCGATGGGTCCCCAGCAGATGCAGAGCCATTACTGTGATTGAAAGAAACGATAGGTTGAATGAGGAGGTAGAAGAAGAAAGAAACATTAACAGATGCAAGAGGTTGGGCATTATTGAGCCCTCTCTAACAAAGCAACACGCATCCGCAAACCTATATCCGTCTTGAGTGAGCTCAGAAGCCATGAGCTTAATGTGTGATACCTTATATCAGAACCAGCTTTATCTTATGGATACTTCTTCCCACAGCTTTCCCACTCTATTAATATACCCAGCAGTGAGTCTGGATCCAGAAAACATTTCCTCAGCAATAGCTTTCAAGCCCTGCCAGCAGGTGTCTCATTTCATTAGACATGGCTCCATCCACCCAGAGTGAGATGACAAAGGATTCTCTACAGTATGGTGTTTGACACACTGGTGCTGGTTCCTCTTATACCACCACACCAATGTCCGTCCATTGCTCACCTTCTGTGCTAGCTAAATTTCCTTACAAATTAAATAGAGCATTATATAAAAGGTCATTTTCTAATGTCTTTGGATTTAAACCCGTTCAAGAGTATTGAAAAATATGTCTTTTTTTGATTATATGTTGTGGTGTCCATCCATGATCCTTCGTCTTGCACCTTCACACACCTGAAAGCCATCATAGAGTGGAAAGATAAGTTGTTCTTTGCTTGAGCCTTTAAGGACAGTCCCTCTACCCTCCTTCAGGTACGTCTTCTGATAGAGAGTTGTCTTCTAAAGGGTTCTCTAAGAAACACAAAATATACCACAGGAAGGAGGGAACGCCTTCCATTTCAGCTCTATACATTTGCTCAGATATCTCTGTTTTCAAAGCGTCTGTAGAATATAGGAATGGACTGAGTGCATCTTATGTCCAGGGCGCTAGACTGGGCAAGGAGGCTTAGGTGCCCCAGTCTGTTAGAATTCGACCCCTCTTCCTCTCATCAGAGTAGGTTAGTCGGGTCTCCAGCCCAGATGCTTTCTCGACACTGGTGGAGATTGAGAAGTGTCAACTAGAAACCTTCTCCCTGGCACCAGAGGCACCAGATGTTATATTAGATGCCCAGAATCCTGCTAGGAAGTCGGTCTATGCCAGCGATGGATGAAGTGCGTTTCTTTTTGGGAGTCGGCAGGCTTAGAGGCTTTTGAGACTCATCATTCCAGTGTTCTGCATGTTCTCTTCGTGAGATGGGATTGACACTCAGTACTTTGAAACAGTATTTGGCTACTTTCTCATCCTCTTTGAGTCTTTCTCGCTAATGATCCTTATTCACCCCAGGTAGCAAGATTCTTAAAAGGCCTCTTGCATTTCATTCTACTGAGGCCCTTTACTGTTTTGAAGCGGGATGTGAACTGGTTCTGCTCATCTGGTAACTCTCAGGCCCGGGTTCATAAAGGCTTAGTGTCTGGTTAGCGTTACTTTTGTAATGCTAATCTGCTGCTAAACCTATTTGGGGATTAACAAACCAACGCTAATTGGTATTATCATTGGTTTGTATAGAAAAGTAAAGCAAAGCAGCGCAAAACAATGCTTTGTATTACTTTGCGCCCAGGGGGGTGCTTTACATGGGTGGTATGTGGGCATTCCTATGCAACCACCCATGCTTTTATACACTAAACTCTATCTACTAACATTAGTAGACAGGGATTAGCGCTAAAAATTAATGCAGCTATAAAGCAGGAGTTAAACAGAGAAATATTTTAATTTCTCCTTTAATTTCTGACTTTGCATGCATGCTGCACTGTGCATCCCACATACAAAGAAGAAAAGCTTTGAAGTGTGTCTAGGCATAGTATTTTGTACAGGAAGGGTACCCTTCCTGAGGAAACCTATGCTTATCTCAGGCACGCACCCTAAGGTGTGCGCCTGGCACACAGCAGCTGAAATCAGCGCTGGCGCTAGGGAGAGGGGAGGAGAGTGCTATATCTCTGTGAATATGGCGCTCTCATGCATTCTCCCTGTTACGCACCGCAGCCCCTTTGGGGGCTGCGCTGAGTTCCGTGACAGTTTCAGAATCTGGACCTTACCCTATATTCCTGGTAGTGACCACTTCAGCCCACAGAGATGGTGAGTTACAAGCCCTGTCTGTGCAGCAACCATTTACTGTTTTCTTCTCAGGCAAACAGGTTCTTCATTTTTGCTTGCTCATCTTTTCTAACAAAAGTTATGTCTGTATTCCACATGGGCCAGTCTTTCACTCTTCCATCCTTCTTTCCTTCTGCTCCAACTCCAGACAGGACCCTAGGCATGCTGCTTCCTTCTGGATTGACTCTACAAGACAGTTCACGGTGGATGATCAACTCTATGTCTTCTTTTATCAGAGTTAACAAAGGGTTCACCAATCAGACCATTTTATATCTGGTTACCGCTTGGATTATGATCTGCTACACTTGGCAATGATATTTGCACACATAGCCATTGCAGCTTGTGATGCTCTTTCTAGCTGGACCTTGGTGGCTAACATTTGCCAGGTGACCAGCTGGTCTTCTGTATCTGATAGAGACATCTAGCCACAGATTCCTTAACTTAGAATATCCCCAGGCGTCAGACTGGATCCAGAATTTTTTTTGCAGCAGCACCTCTGCGCAGGGGGACAGCGCCACATGACCCCGCCATGATGTCAGCGAGGTCATACAAGACCCTCCCGGCGCGCTGACGTCAGTTTCCTTCTTTTTCTCGTGCAACGCGAAGCCAGAGTAAGCGGATCCTCTGGCCTGTTTTCAGGTTTCTTTTCGACACTTCGTGTCTGAAACAGAGTGCGATGCCTTCGTGCTTTAAAACTTGTACTTCCTGTTCATGGCAGATGTCCGCGACGGACTTGCATCTTATTTGTACGTGGTGTCTAGGTGAGCACCACGACTACACGGACTGCGACGCCTGCCAACATATCAATCCAAAGTCCCGGCGGGAGCGCCGGATGAAGCTTCTTTCGGCACGGCTGTCCCTGTCAGGTTCATCTCGCCCCCGGCCTCTTCATCGCCGGCAGTTCCCTGTACTTTCTGGTTCCGCCGTAGATCGCACTCTGTGGCCTGGGGCCGTCGTTCGCCACTTGTAGGTAAGTCGAGGCGCATGTCGCCTAGGTCCTCGACCTCACTTTCTTCTGTTGTCTGGGGCACTGGTTCCCGGAACATTCCGGACTTGTGCTCCCGACAGTCACCCCCCCCTCTATCTGCCCTATCCTGGGGCGGCGGTGACTCGGGCCCAAATGGAGGCCTATGCCGTGGCCTTGCAGACCTCCCTTGGGTCCTCTCCTATTCCTGGGGTCTTCTTTGGGCCTCTGCTTCTTGAAGGATCCCAAATGGACTACCCGGTGGGTTTGCCCCCGACCCCGATTAAGTCTTTGCCCCGCAGGGATGCCGGAGATGTGATGTCATCAGGGCGCTGCCCGGCTGGTGCCCCCTCTACGGTCCACATGGTGTTGTCAGGGCGTGGCCCGGCTGGGTCCCCTCTACGATCTACGGCACCCCTGTCTCGTCACTTAGTCCTGCCGGGCTCCCTGTGGCGTCGCAGGTGGTTGCTGGTGCTCCAAGACGTGCTTTGAGCACATGCCAACCTTCCGGGTAGGAGGCTGCCTGTCCGGAGCCAGGATTGGTGCAGTTTCTGCGCCGTAGACTAGCCTCCCCGGCTCCGCCTCCGCTTCTTTCTCCGGAGTCGGAGCCTGTCGTGGTTGAGGCAGTCGGCGCCGGTGCAACGCCGGAGGCTTGCCTCCCCAGCTCCTTCTCCTTCTTTGGAAGGGGAGCTTGTCGAGATTTCAGCGCTGGACGGGGCTGACTCGACGCCGGATGGAGCCTAGTCCGTACCTGACGAGGCACGATTGGCGCCAACAAACGATGTTTTGGCGCCGCGTCAACGCTGGGTTGTTAACTCTTCTCCGGAAGCCTCTGGAGAGAGTTTGGTGTTGCTCTCACGCCCGGCGATGCCGGATGTATTCTTGCCCGTGCCTCCCTTGGAATTTGTGGAGCCTCCTCAGGAGCCCCATCAGGATCCTCATTCTTCAATGGGGATCCCTTCAGTGGGGTGCAGCTTTTCTGAGAGTGGTCTCCTTGGCCACTCGCATTTTGAACATTCAACCTCCTACAGCTCCCTTGTCTGTGGACCCTCTACTTGAGGTCCTTCATCGTGGATCCGAGAATGTGGAGCCGCTTCTGCCTTTTGAGGCTTCCCTTTATGATGCCCTTTTGGGTACCTGGGTTCGGCCTGCTTCAAGTGATCCGGTAGCTCGTTCAGTTTTGCACCTCCAACGTCCCGCTCCACATGATCCTGTTTGCCTTTTCGTGCACCCTGATGTGAAGGGGTTTGTTTTGAAAACTGCCTTCCCGTCTTTGCCCCGGCTAATGCTTCCTCCCTCCCAGGAGGCTTGAGTCATGGGGTCACAACATCTTGGCCTCCACTAGTGCTGCCCTACGATCCTTAAATACAGTGTGTGTTCTGGCTTGGGTTACCTTTGCCCTAAGGGACTCTGCAGTCTTTGCTTTCGGCAACCTCTGAAGGCGCCTGTTTTGACCTCCTTCATCTCCTCCAGGATGGCAATGACCGTGCCGAATTCACTATCCGCTCGGCCTTTGATACTGCGGATTCCTTAGGCCGGGTTATGGCTGGTTCTGTTGCCTTATGGCGCCATGCTTGGTAGTGGGATAGCGTCTTCCCGGAGAATATCTGGGAGCGTCTGGATGATTTACGCTCTGATGGGGTTTTGCTGTTTGATGCTTACGCCGAATCGGCGGTTCAGCGACTCCTTGCAGGCTTTCGCCCTCCCACTTAGGCCTGTCTTCTGTGGTGGTACCCTTTTATTTAGCATCCTTTACATGCGTCCTGTGTCTTAGATGGGCACTATGCCTTAGGTCTTCTTTTCGTAAATCAAGGGTGATTACCCTTTCATTTGGCATCCTTTGGATGCATTTTGCTTTTAAGCTGAAAGTTGGCCTGTTTTGGCAGTGTTCCACAGGTTGCTGTGTCTGGTCCTCTGACTGTGGTTTGCCCTAAGAGGTGTTCCCTGTTGTTTGGGGTGTGCATACTCCATGTGGGGTACTTGTATGCTATTATATAGCTCTGCTTATCTCAACTGGACCTAGAGATCCCGTGGGATCTAGGTGTTACCTGGGCTGTTCTGTTCCGTTGTACAGTGCTCAATGTTTTGTCCTGGCGCCATCGTCTGTCCGCCATGGGGTGTCTTGCATTTTGCCTTTTTCACCTCCTTGGGAGGGTTTCATGGTGTTTCTCCTCTCTAATGCGGCTACCACCTGCTATTTCTGTACTAGGTGTGCTTCTATACGGCCATGTTGCATTGTCCTGGCTCGTTTATGTATAAATATATACAGTCATGTTGCATAGTCCTGGCTCGTTTTTGTATACATATATATATCTTATATATATATGGATATTTATGTGTATATGCCGGTTGCCATGGGTATTCCTCTTCCTACATCATCACCAGTTGGGGACACTTTCAGTGTTGATTGCAGGATTGCCAATAAGGTCCCTCTTTGGTTCCTCTTACTGGGGTGGTTTCCCAGTTTTACAACTGCTCCTTTTATTAGTGTTCAGACACTGTACTTATCTGTTTCTGTACGCCGGTTACTTCCTCAAGTTGGTGGGTTTGGTCTTAGATTCTTAGATTCTTCCTTCAGATGTGCCTCTTTCCTAGGTATCATCCTACTATTGTATCAGCTAGGCCGGCTGGACAGCTATTCTGATAGCGGTTGTCCTTGGTCTACTTCCTGCATGTCTGTATTCGTGGTTGATTCTCACTTTAGCCTTCCTGCTACCCGGTCAGGCAGTCTTATGCTTCTTTTAGCTATGCTACCTTGTGGTCTCTATGGCCGTTTGCTGGTGCAGGTTCCTGTGGTGACCTGCTTCAGTGGGCTTAGGTTGCTGCTGTTTGCCCCTGTTCTCCCTTTTGGGACTGGGTGTGCACTTGACGGGTTCGCGCTTGCTTATCTCAAAACGCTGCTCAGTTTCTACCTCTTGCCCTTGATTCTTGGCTGTACCTCCTCCAGCCTTCCTTCTGTGGCCTAATCGGGTAGGCTCTGGATGCATCTCTTCATGTTCTTCTCATCCTTTGGTCGGTGTCCACATAGTGCACCATTACGCTGAGAGTGGTCCTTCTTCCCCACTCTCGCTTTCTTTTGTCTGGTATAGAACTGGTGCTGTTTATAACCTGTCATTCTTATATGGGTATAGTGTAGCGCCATTCTGGCATTTTTAAAGTCTGTTTTTATTTTACCCCCGAAGAAGGGAGTACGCATAAAAGGGTGACATATACACGGCGATAAGCCTACAACCCCATAGGGGCCGGCCGCATCAGAGGAAATGCAGGAAAAATAACTTGTAAAGCGAGTTTGCTTCCCAACATTATACACAGCGTTCCGCCTACAACCCAATAGGGCTGGCCGCGTCAAAAGATAGAAATAGCATTCTGTCATGCCCAATAGTCACTGCCAATAAAACCTAGCCCCTAGGGCCAAGTATAGACCAGGAACCAAAACTAAGAGAACTACCGGACCAGAGTGGTCCAACTTACAATCAGGTGCCTGGGAAACGGCAATAGGACAGCAAAGACAGCCGAAGAGAAGAAGAAGAAAGAATCAGGAAAGAGGAGAGAAAGGACCTAGAGAACAGCGGAGGGACCAGTGGGAAAGGAGTCTTCACAGACCCCGTCAGCAGCAGGAGCATCTGCCACGTGCCACAGTACTAGCTCCAGGGCTATCACACCACAGGCCTGCGTGAGGTGGGAGGAAGTACAGCATCGTCCACTAGATGCAGCGATCTCAATCTAGGGGGCATGCTTCGCGCATGTTCTGATTTGCACAAATAGGTCACCAGAGGCTGCCATACCGCCTTGAAGACCGCGAGACTGCAGTCTAGCGGAGAGTAACTCCATAGTAATGACATGCCAGAGTTTCACAATCCACGCAGCAATAGGGGGCGCCTCTGTCTTCTTCCAGTACAGAGCCCAGCATTTGTAGCGCTATAGTCCAGTCACTCCGGGTCAGAGCTAACAGATTCGCAGGTTTGATTCCCAACAACAATGTACTAGCGGCATCAGGCAGAGGAAACCCCAGGACCCCCTTAATGTGACTCAGGACCTCCTTCCAGAAGACGGTGATCAAGGGGCAAGTCCACCAGATGTGTAGGAAATCCCCAGGCGCAGCTCGACACCTCCAGCAGTCGGGAGAAGAGGTTGGGAACATTTTATGTAAGCGCTGGGGCGTGTAGTACCACTGGGTCATCATTTTATATGCGTTTTCCTGTTGCGGTATACTTTAGGGATATCTCGCCACAGACGACGCCACTGCGTCGGTGTAATATCGGTCCCCAGCATCGTGTGCCACCGCTGTTGATAGGTCTGTGAAGGCGGCACCTGAGGATGTTACAATATCTGGTATATCTTGGAGATCAAGCCCTTTGTTTCGGCACAAGAACGGGCTAGGCACTCGAACGGGGTAAAGTCTCGGGTGGCTCCCGGGTACGTTGCATCCGTCAGGACCCAGTGTCGCAGCTGGAGGTATTGCATTTCGGCCTCAGGCGGGAGTCGAAACTCCTCCCTGCAGTGGGCAAAAGACTTAAGGGTGCCTCCATCAAAGAGGTCTGTAAGGACCCTACAATCGCCCTGAGACCATCTACGAAAAGCTCTAGTACGGAAAGCCGCGGAAACCACGGGTTGCCCTCAATAGGGGTGTGCGGGGAAGGAAAGGTCGTAAGACCTCTACGTACCGCTATTCTGTCCCATATTTCCAATATTGTCTTCGTTGGCACCGCCAAATAGGCGCTCGGGGAATGCCCTGCTTTATGGTTCCACACCAGGTCCCAGATGGTATGGCCGGTTACAGCCCTATCCATGTGAAGCCACCCCTTTTCACTTTCTCTGATGCCCCACTCAACCACGAAGCGCAAATGGGCGGCCCAATAATAGTCCACCAAATTAGGACACGCCAGCCCTCCACGGTCTCGTGGTGCCATAAGGAGCGCCTGGGAGAAGCGTGGCCTCTTTCCCCCCCAGATGAAGTTGGTTAATTCCTTCTGCAAATTCCGAATATTATGTAAGGGGATGGGTGTAGGCAGACACTGGAACAAATAAAGGAGTTTAGGTAGGATGGACATCTTTATTGCATTGAGTCTACCCAACCATGATGGTATTAGCCACTTCCACCTCCGTAGGTCTTCAAGGACCGATCTGCGGCAGTCTCTCCAATTAACTGGCGACCACCCATCTAGTGAAGTGGTCAGGTGTAGGCCGAGATACCGAATGTGGCGTTCTGTCCAATGGTACGGGCACATCTGCTCCAGTGGGAGGATTTCGGGTTTAGGGACGGTAAGGTTGAGCGCCCAAGATTTGCTGTGGTTAATTTTCAGACCAGAGACACGTTCAAAGAGGCAAAGCGTAGAATGGATTGCTGGTAAAGACTCCCGGGGCTTACTGAGGGTGAGGATGAGATCGTCCGCATAGAGCGCCACTTTATGGTCCCGTCCACCCAGCGGGATGCCGTGAATGTCCGGAGCCCAACGAATCATATCCACCAGAGGCTCAATCGCTAAGGCGAACAGCAAAGGCGAGAGAGGGCAGCCCTGCCTGGTCCCTCTCCCTATGCTAAACGGTTCCGTTAGCTGTGCATTCACACGGACCCTGGCCTTTGGGGCAACATAAGGCGCCATGATTCTAGCGACCATCTTTGGGCCAAGTCCCATCTTGCAGAGGACCGCCCGGAGGAATGACCAGTCCCCCCGGTCAAACGCTTTATCAGCATCCAACGAGAGGAGACATGCCGGGATCTGCCAGTGGTGCACCTTCCCCACCAGGTGAGCCACCCTGCGCACGTTATCAGCCCCTTGTCGGCCGCGTATAAATCCCACCTGATCCGGGTCAATCAGGTCAGGCATATGGGGGTCCAACCGCTTCGCCAGCACTTTGGTGTATATTTTAAAATCTGTATTTAGTAGAGCTATCGGGCGGTATGACGAACAAAGTGTGGGGTCTATCCCAGGCTTTAGGACTAAGGCTATTTCCGCCATTCCCATATCCGGAGAGGGACCCTGTTCGTCAGTGAAAGAATTGAAGAGCAGGAGACGGTACGGTCCGAGCTGAGCCCGAAACAGGCGATAGAAGGAGAGCGGTAGCCCGTCAGGACCCGGCGTTTTCCCCAGGTGGAACTCACTAAGAGCCGAGGCCACCTCTTCCTGTGTTATCGACCCCTCCAGGAGCTCCGTCGAGTGGGGGCGCAATGTCGTCCCGCCGTACTGCTCCAAGACTTCTTCCACCAAGTCCGGAGGCGGCGTCTCCGCAGTGTATAGCGAAGCATAGTAATCCTGGAACGCCTGACATTTATCCTTAGTTCTCGTCGCTCAGGAACCATTAGGTAGCTGTACATTCGCTATATGGGACTTAGCAGCCCTGATACGCAGCCTCCTCGCTAAGAGTCTCCCAACTGTATCTCCCCCCTCAAAATGTGTCTGTTTTAAAGCCAAGAGGGAGCCTTCCGCCCTATTAGTACGCAACAACCGCAATTGGCCTCGAAGATTCACCAGGCGGTGTCTCGTTTGCAGGGTAGAGCCTCCCCGGTCCGCCTCCTTTAGGTCCTTCACCAGGCCATCCTCCACTGCTCGCTCCTCCCGCATCATCGCGATCACAAGAGACGTAATATGACCCCAGATCGTGGCCTTAAAGGAGTCCCAGACCACCGGGAAAGGCGTCTCGGGCAAATCGTTGTTCTCAAAATAGGCGGTAATGGCCTCACGGATGTCCTCAACATTTGCTGTATCCCGAAGGATGCTTGGCAGCAAATACCATTTCCGCTCCCGAGGGGGGCACTCACCCGGGGCCCGAAAGAGCAGCTCCACATGAGCATGGTCTGAGATGGAAATGTCAGACATCTCCACTCCCGCTATATCCCGGACAAGGTCGTGGGACATAAACAGATAATCGATGCGAGAGTAGGAGCGGTGAGCACTCGAGTAAAAGGAGTACTCACGTTTATCCGGGGAGAAATACCGCCACGCATCAAACAACCCTAGGTCACCGATCTGCTTGCGAAGCGCCAGAGACATCGCTCCAGCCCCACTGAAGGAGCCCTCGCTCCGATCCATCTTTGGGCACCACACCATGTTCAAATCCCCCCCCAGAATTAGCGAGGGGCCGCCCTGAGGTATCTGATCCCGCAAGAGGTCCCGGAGGAAGCGATCCTGCACCTGATTGGGGGCGTACACGTCGCATAATGTTAAGCGGCGACGTCCCACCTCGACATTCACCCTAAGAAAGCGGCCATCGCCACTCCGGAAGGGCCTGCCTTCCCCCCGCCTGATGCCAGCCCTGCACATAATCGCCACTCCTGCTGTTTTCGTGTCCGCCGCTGCCCAAAACTGAAGTGGGTATCTAGGATGAGTCATGCGCCCAGTGTCAACCTGTAGAAGGTGGGTCTCCTGCAAGAAAATGATATCTGGATTGTGCCGCATAAGATAGTGCCAGACCTGTTTGCGCTTGTTGGGCGAATTAAGACCCTTCACATTGAGGGTCATGATCTTCAGAGGACTAGCCACACTCATAGCCACGCTAAGGTGTCGCAAAGCCTAGCACGGTCCACCCAACAGTCATATCACACTCAGCCCGGCCACACTCAATCCAGAGCCGTACCTCCCCACCCCCCACCCGCAGTCTACCTCCCCTCCCCATGCCCCCACAAGAAGAAAGGAAAAGAGAAAGAAAGGGCAGTAGGAAACCAAGAAGGAGAAAAAGAGAGAAGAAATAAACTAAGAGCCACAAGGCCCGTCCATCAAGAGAAAACACTCGCGGCCAACCGGGCCGCAGAAAACTGACCCCGTAACAGGGCATCCTACAACCACAGGTTCGGACGCTCTACGGGATGTCACTCCCTAAGGGGCAGGTCAAAACCAAAAAGGGGGTTGTGACAGTCTTAAAGGGAATCCCGCTAGGGAGCCCCCGCCGTCTCCGCAGTCCACAGAGTCGGAGTCAGGGATGGAAGGGAGGATTCTCTATGCCCCCCCCCCACTCAGAGCTCAAAAGGATCCGGGGTATACCCCCCTCCCGAAGCAGGAGCGAAGAAAGAGACAGTCCATTGATCAAGGTGGGAGGGGGCCCCCTTCTAGCTCAGCCTTATCCCCCTCCAGGGATCGTATGTGGGCTATAATGTCTTGCTGGCCTGAGAGGGGAGAATCCTTCCGCAGGGGGGGTACGGTGATGCCGATGCACCGTGGTCCAGTCCGGTCCCGCCGGCTCCCTCCTCTGTCTGCGGGGCTGCGACGGGCTCGGCGGAGGGGTCGTTGGCAGGCGAAGGAGCTGTGCCGCCTCCCTGTAGGATCTCACCGATCTGCGCTTCGACTCCCACTGAAAAATAAGGGCGAAGGGGTGACCCCACTGGTACGTGATGCCCAGGCTTCGTAGCTTCTCAGTCACCGGCCGGAATGCACGGTGTCGCTTAAGGGTGTTGGGTGCTAGGTCCTGAAAGATTTGGATCTTATGGCCATTGTATCTCAGATCCGGGTTATCATGGGCATTTTTTCAGATCGGCTCCTTTTCAGTGAAAAAGTGGACCCTGGTCAGGATATCCGGCAGGAGTCCCGACCTACCCGCCGGGGCGGCCACCCGATGCGCTCGATCCAGCGTTGGGGGTGAAGCGTTCTAGTCTCCCCAGACCTCGTGTAGAAGCTGCGCTACGCAGCCCATGATGTCCTCCCCTTCTTCTCCCAACGGAATGCCCCGGATGCGGAGGTTGTTGCGCCGACTTCTATCCTCCAAGTCCTCCTGCTTCACCTGGAGCTCGATGTTCTGCTCCTCGAGGGCCGCCAGGCGCTGCCACAGTTGTTCTTGGTCCTCCAAATCGCGTGTCCATTCTCCGCTCCAGCCCATCAACTCAATCTCCAAGGTCCGTCACCTCCCTCCGAAGCTCCTTCACACAGCTGTGAACCTCGGACCGCAGGGAGCCTATCTCCGCTTTCAACTCAACCATGAAGGAGGACATGAATGCTTGAGTTACCGGCTGAGAGCTCTCGGCACCCCTGGAGGGACCTTCATCGGCCGCAGGCACCCCTGCTTTGCCCCACATAGCCACAACCGTATTGTCCTTGGGGGGTGCAGTCGAGTCAGCCTTGCTGCCTTTGTTTGAGCGTGTCATCTCAGAAGAATTGTCAAAGCCGGTAACACAGGCAGATCTGCCGCCGACTAGGATAGGGGGCCGGCTCCGCCTAGATCTGAGCAGGGAGATAACAAGCCCCCCCCCTCCACCAAAGACTCCGGTCTCGCACCAGGACAGGGCCCTCTTCACACAAAACAAAGGTCCAGGCCTCCAGGAGGGACCCCCACACCAGTTAATCGTGTCCCAGAGGGTATGCAGTCAGCCGCACCACTGACCACCGCTGTGCCCCACCTGACCGCCCCACACAGCCCCAGGCCAGAAAGAGAACTATTGGAAAGCAGTTCAAGGTCCAGTCCGCTCAGGCCCAAGGCTCCGCAACTGGTGGCTCCCACGAGGGCCTAGAGCTCAGTCCAAACACCCCCGGGGCCAGGTTACTCCACAATTGTAGTGTGTTATCTAGGAAACCTGAATCTATATTCCTATTTTATGCCCTTGTCCGGCAATAATCAATAATATCCATACAACGGCATAGTAACCATATCCATAATTCCGTCGTAGCACATGCTGTCACATTAAGCAAGGCTACTTCTCCGGCCCCCTAGTAAGCACACTGAGTTCTCTAAACAAAACCAAGCCTCCAGCAACCTGGGAAATCCCCCTTGCCTTTGTTTTGATTTCGTCCTAGAACTCCAGTAAAGCACTGTAAGAACGGCCAGTTTTTAGTGACATCTTTATTGACGTCTTATGTCCAACCTTACGTCAAACCCAGGCACCTTTCAGGTATAAATATACCAACGTTGCCTTAAGCAAACACACAGTGGTAATTCTGGAGCAGAGCAGCTATCTACTTCCGAAAGCCCAGCTGATGCGAGAGCCCACGGACGCTGACCCTCCTCCTAGACGCGCTGAGAAAGACGCTGTCTTTTCTCCTGCCGAGAAATCCAGCTCCGGCGTTTCCAGCCTACCCTTGCGGATTGCTGGGATATCGAGTCCTGAGAGAGAGATACCAGACCTCCTGCTTTCTATTACCCAGGTACGGAACTGACTAAACCCTTTCAGAGAATTCTTGAGTCAGATTCTTGGCAAAAACAAACTTAACTTAAACTGCTACTCACTTACTCCTTCCCACGTATTAGGCTTAGGTCAAGTACACAGGGGTAGGCGTATTTAGAAGCACCAGTTGAGTACGATTAGTCAATGTATATCTGTATGTATATATTGTATCTATTTTAAAGTATCATATGGCTAAGAAACCATATCAATGCTTTTACAGTATTATTTTATAATCCTCCTTTTACTGTACGCACTTTACTTTACCATGAGCATTACAATCGTGGCAATTCATTTCTCTTGTATGAGGAAGAAGACTGCTCAATAAATAACACCTTTTATTGAAATCGCCCGTCTCTCTTTTCTCTGCATTCTGGTAAAACTAAGTACGCACATTTTGACTGAGTGAAATAGCTGTCTTTTGTTTTCACACGACTCTAGAGATACACTCTTATTCAGGGAGAGCAAAGTTGTCATGTTGTACGGTTGTCAGAAGCTAATCCCTTCTTTTCTATCCAGGGACGTTAAACTCCTCCTCGTTTATTCGAGAAAGTTTCTAGTGACCTCTGAGCTAGCTGGCAAAACTTAAGTCTAATATAGTCAGTAGTGACCTAGATAACCTCAGTCCTATGTCTACACTGTTGAATATATTATTCCAATGCGCAGAGCCTATTAGGAATATAGGAACTACACTACATGGCGCCCAACATTTGGTAAGGCGATAAATCTAACGCAAGACGTTAGAGTAACTCAGTCGTGCTTTTTCACACAGACCCTTTTTCCCGTAAATACTCCAAAAGACGTCTGGAGTGGGTAAAAGGTTAAAATCCGCCGGAACTTAGTAGGAAGAGATTTCTATGTATAGTTTTGGTTTAGTCAACGTTGAAGGATACAGTGTTCCAAAAATATTGTGCACCCAATCTTTGTTTCCTTGAAACCTGATCTGCAATAAAAACCTTTCTGTCAGAAAATGAAGAAGAAATGGAGACAGCTAGAATAGCAGCTCGACTCCTAGAGGAAGACACAAGTCTCCTGCAGACCGACCCGAATGCTATACTCATTCCGGTCAACATAAGAAAAACTATAACTCTTAAACTAATAGAGAATGGACTAACATCGAGAGGTGGTATAGTCGTATTCGTAATTGAGGCACATGAATATCGGCAGACAGAGGTATTCTATTCATGGATAAACTTTCCAGCAGCAAACGCTGTCACACATGAATTCCACTATTACAAAATAGAGGAACCTCCGGAAGAGTACACTCCTTTCGAGGAGGTGGAAATCCCATTAAAGTACCAAGAGCACCTGCTCTGGTTTAAAGGCGCCCTAAAACATAATAATCGCATCACCAGGCTCGGTCCACTAGGTAGACCAGGAGCAACGTGGCCGGTTCTAGCCAGCTACACACCACATCCAGACATTGAAAAAATTTCAATACCAGAACTTTTAGCACAGCTAAAACAACTGATTAAAATTCATAGACAATTAGTCCAATATGTAATGCGGACTTCAACAGTCCAACCAGCTATTAACATTCCACAGCTGACCCCTCATCAGGGGAACACAAATAAAATAACACCACAGAACATACAATTGTGTCTTGGTAAAACACCCGCAAAACGGGAATAAATTCCATTCTGGTTACCACAAAAAATCACTCAAATAGAGGCGGTATTTTCGGATACTACCCCTACTGAGAAACACAGAATTCTGACTATCTGCCTTCCAATGGGGATCGCACCACATGTGGAGGACTGTGACACTTGGGGCACAGTCTTTGCTTCCATTTACACAAAAACACATGGTGCTCCGTCCATGGCGGTAATACCCGATGTGCTAAGACAGATTCAAAATGAATACGGTCCAGAACCTGCTTTAACTCTGGGTATGAAATTGCTAAAAGACTTCAAGCAGGTCTCGGCTATATTATTAGCCAACATAAAAGGGGAAGCAGCATCTGTGGCGATCCGTCAGAAATTGAAAGAAACAGATATAGCAGAACAGCCATTTGAACTTGCCAGAATCATAGAAAAATCCTATGAAGAACTAGGAAGAGATAGTTTAGGTGGGAACCCCGTAAAACCCCAACTAACTGAAAATCCTGAAAAGATATTTATTAAAAATAATCTAAACACTCCAAAAAAGAGCTGGGATGGAAATAAACAATCCACTCCCAAAGAATAAAGATTCCAGTCCAGAGGAAAGTCTCCTCGGCGGAGAGAAAGATCTTCGAACTAAGGACACAAGTCTCCCCAGAGGGAGCCCTCTGAGAAAAGATACAACCTTAGAAATAGGGATAATCTAAAGAAACCTGATAGATATCAAGATATTGATACACGTCCCTCTCGATCTTTTCAGACTTCCTCGCAGAAATCGGAAAGAAGAGGACGGTCAGAACAAAGGGAAGAGCACGTCAAGTCCAAAGACAAGGAATCTGGTCATCAAAGAAAAAATTACAATTTCCAAGAAAGAAGGTAGTCAGCATTAAAATAGTCAAACATGCAGAGGATACTGAGGACACAGCTGAAAAACGGAGAGTGGGCCCAGACAGTGCTAGACAGCGCAGCAGAAGTGACCATAGCTCGCAAGATCCTGATGAATCATCTGGAGACAGTGGACACGAATGAATACATTCAAGTGGAAACTGCAGACAGCAGAGTTAGCAAACCTCATAAAATATACGAGATAACACTACGTATAAAGGGAGATAAGACTAAGAAAGTAAGGGGTCTATTTTGGGATAACCTTTCCAAAGGCTATGACATCCTTTTAGCTGAAAAAGACTGGCCACCAGAATGTGTCAGGGAGTGCCCTCATGGCGAAGAAATGATTATGCCTGCCTTCTCAAATCACATTCCAATTCATAAAAAATATACACTTGCAAGAAAGTGGGCAGTAGCCCAAGCTCCTGCATTATATAAAAATCATGTAGGATGGGATGAGGACTCTCCTCCTCACAAAATCCAAATAAAATGTCAACCAACTGCACAAAGGCAGTACCCAATTAAGCAAGAAGCTTAAAAACAGGTCAGGGAGATCTTAGATCAACTTGAATACCAGGGGGTGATTGAAACATGCATCTCACAAATGAACAATCCTTTGTTTCCTGTCTCCAAGCCAGACGATTCATATCGTCTAGTTTTGGACTACAGACACCTTAACTCATGTTGCAAGACATTTGCAGTACAAAACTCACACAGTGCAGCACTAATGAATAACATCGTGCGCAAAAAATACAAAACAACATTAGACATCTCTAATGGATTCTTTTGTCAAAACATTGCACCTGAAAGCAGGTATTTGACCGCTTTCTCAATAATGGGCTCGCAGAAAAATTTCTGTCGACTCCCACAGGGGTTCAAGAATAGCCCAGGATTATTCTCAGCAAGAGTAGCAGAGTTACTACAAATATATGACGATGAGGCATTATCTTATGTCGATGACATCTATCTGACAGATGATGACTTGGATACTCACTTGAAAAGAGTGAACACCATAATACTTGGGTTTGCGGCAGAGGGTTACAAATTCCACTTTAAAAAGTCACGAATGGCCCATCTAACTGTCCTAATTTTGGTATATGAATTATCAAGTGAAGGCAAGAGCCTAGCAGACAATTTCTTAGAGAAACGTGCTGTACTCCAAGCACCAAAAACGCTGAGGAACTTACAATCAATACTAGGTTTCCTGAATTTCGGAAGAACATACATTCTAAATTATGCAGAGAGGGTTAAACCTCTCTATGAATTAATAAAACCTGATTTTAAACCAATCAATTGGACTCAAAAACATACAGAAATTTTGAGATCTTTGCAAACAGACATGTTAGCAAAAACAAAATTGCAAACTCGCGATAACACACGCAACCTTGTAATCCGAGTCATCCCAGGAAGATGCTGATTCACGTACCTGACCTCTAATGAGGGAGAAAAGGTACCAATAGCATACAAATCACACTTGTACACACAAGCTGAAAAAAAATTCAGTCTTGCGAAAAATGTTGTAAATGCGGTTCAAACAGCTGTAGCAAAAGAAAGAGCCCAGACCCAAGGCAGACGGATTACTGTTTTAACAGCAGAATCAGCCTTCGCGGCATTAACAAGCCCATGTAACTTAACTACCGTGGCATTAGATCCAAAATGGATACAATGCGAAAATTCTCTTGCTACAGAAAAAGTGAAACACTATTTTGACCCGGAAATGACAAAATTGAAATATCTAACATATGAAAAAGAATATCCTCTGCCTGACGACATTCTGCCCATATAACTTTACGCCTGCGTAATATACACAAACAGTTATGCAGAACCCTCAGTTTGGGGAAAACAAGCTTATAACGCTACGTGCGAGGTTGTCAAATGCCGGTGGCGCGGACGTAAATTGATGCCACTGGTAACAATGTCACAATCTGTAAAAAACAATTCAGGCCAACAGACTGAATTAATAGCTTTAAATATGGCGCTCGACATTGCCGATCGCGAATTCCCGACACTAATAGTGTGCGATTCGCATTCCTGCGTCAAATCATACAATGAAGACTTGCAGAAATGGGTTGAAAACGGTTACAGTAGTTCTGGTAAAGAAAGAACTACAAAAGACTCACGTGATACATACACTGAGTCATCAGCGTGATGGCGTTCACGCTGCAGGGAATTCATTGGCTGAGACAGCCACAGCGGAAGCAACTAATCCGGCTTCCGTAGCCACAAAAAAGCGTTCAGAAAAATACATAGACGGGGAAACCGTGCTGGCGGTAAAAACGTCCTTAAAAGGCGACTGTGCAGCATTACCCGTGAACTATCCACTCAATTATACATACATAATCGATGCAAACTCCGTTCCTTTTGCTCGAATCCCTGGAGAGGGGGATAGAGTGATTCCAAACACGAACAGGAGAATCTTCTTAATACAAGAAGCACATATGGGATTAGGTCTAAGGCATCAGATGATCAAGGAATCTCTGACAGAATTACAATCTGAATACTGGTGGCCGGGAATGAGCTTGGATAATCACAAATTTGCAAAAAATTGTGAAAACTGCAACAGAGATCGTAGTAACGAACCGGCCGAAGTAGTGCCAGAACACCTAGTAGAAAGCATAAGGCGATCTATACGCATGATTAAACAGGAAACATGCTTCCCCATGTATGTTATTTAAGACTAAATTCACTTAAAATGTAGACCCCAGCGCTCGGCTGACGCCAGAACTGTTATAAAAGATTTGCGAGTCTATATCCGCATATGCGCAATTGGCATGCTACATTCTGACCAGGGTCCTGCTTTTAGCTCTTGAGCTTATAAGGAGGCCATGACCAGCATGGGCATTGCATTGCGGTATTCTTGTCCCTTCCATCCTGAGGGAAACAGGATTGTGGAAAGAAAAAACCGAGACATAAAGCAATCTATAACGGCGAGGGCATTAGGTACGGGTACTGGGTGGGTCCAACATTTAACAAGTGTCCAACGTAGTCTTAACAATCTGCCAAGTAATTCTCTAAAAGGTTTCAGTCCGTATGAACTATTGTTCGGGACTAGAATGCATATTCAGGACTTAGTCAGACTTCAGTGGTAGAAGAAAAATGCTTTGATATCAAAGATCGTTTGGCTATTTTACAGGACTTAAATGAAACAAGAAAAGACCTGAGCAACGTAAAGCTAAAACACCATCCAACAACCACTGAAGAGAAACCACCTGTCCCAGCAAGGCCTGTCTGGATTCCAAAAATTGGGGATCTGGTCAGAGAGAAGATCGCGATGAAGAAGGAATTTGGGCCTTCTTACAGAAAAGCAGTACCTGTCTTAGCTGTGAACGGAACAAGATCAGTTGTACTACCGCCCCTTGCTGGTAAAAAGGAGAACCGAGTTGTATCCATCGACCTGGTAAAACCACAATCATGTGGCCGATAATAAGTAGTAGGCCCAGTGGACTCCCAAGATGTAGCAGAAGGCCAAATCTTGCTACAATCCAAGAGGTTCAAACTGAGAGACTAGTCACATTTGATAAACCTGCAGTGATTAAAAAGGGACTATGCAATAATGCCATGGAACTTGTGCCTCTTGAAGCCCAAATTGAAACAGTCCATCAAGAAACACCTGTCTACAACGATGTAGCCACAGACTATGCTAATGAAACAAAGAAAATTCCAAAAGCAAATAAAAATCCGGAAGCGATTCCAACAATTGACAGAAGTGCATCTGGCTACTTCATCAATTTCGATGACTTTTCTGAGGATCCAAGCGAGCCTGAAGAACAGCCAACAACTGAATCTTTTAAAAACAAAGTAACAGAACTCTTTCATCAACTCAAAGAAACCTATCTGATTTCTCCATGGATTGAATGTTGGATTGTGTTAGGTGTACTTTTCCTCCTGCTTTGGCTCATCATGGTTCTTTGTTTGGGAAAATTCATTGAGGGAAAATATAGTACAATGGACACAGCAAGTCAGAACATCAACTTGGTCCTAAAGCCACACAAGTCATCTCACATCGAGAAAAGAGAACTATCACCCGTGAATGTTACAGCCAATCCAATACCCGGTGGGGTAGCTTGGGACAAAACAGATTACGATATTTACGGCCCGGTCGAGCTCTTGAAGTATCCACACCAGTTCAAGATTTCATTAAGTGACTTTGTAAAACCGAGCACATTCTCTGATGATTGGGACTTTGAAAGTATTAATGATATGATGTCAGATTTAGTAATGTCAGCAAAATTTACAGAACATGATTACTTGCAGGGTTCATCTAATTATGAACAATTGTACTGCTACAACCATTTTTCACATCACTATTTGCATAAATCTGCTCAACCTAGAAATGTTTTAAATTATAATCAATGGGAACATTGTGCAACCCCACCAAAAGGTAGTTCAAAAACATTTTATGAGAAATTCCCATACTTCTCAGGGTTTAACACAAGTGAAGCAGAAACCTTTTATTTCAAAATGTTAAATAAGACAGGAATGAAAACAATGCTGACAAACACTAAATGCATCTATTCTGAAGTATTTGATGAACAAATGACTACATTTGGTTTTGATTTTTAGAAAAAAATATTGAAACAAAAACCATCTGGGGTACCAAAGATTGGCAGGTCCAAGGTATAGAATCATTATTTAGAGCCTGCATGATCCCAGAACAAATTATATTCTTGAATGATACCATTCAACAGTCAACCTGTCTTGGCCTAGCCAAAATGAAAGACTTAAACAAACCGACTATTCCAAAACCAACACCTGACAGTAATAGCACTACAGATGTTGAGATAGACATATCCCATATTTTTAACCAAAACAGAACATATCCTGATTGGAAGAAATGGTTGATCTGGCCCACAGACACAAATAACTGTCAAGATAGATTCCTGAACAAAATACAGGGGTTCAAATTGACCAGGCCAGACCCGAGATACTCCCAGAGACAACATCCAGGGATAGTAACAACATACAGTGTAGGAAAACTCTGCCTCGAATGGCTACAGAAATCCACACTGGCTGAAAATAAGCAACACTTGACTTTACTTAAAGACGGTGCTGACTTGCGTGATTTCATACTGGGACCACGCAAACAGCGTCAAAAACGTTTCATAGCGGCCGGTATATACGCTGCATACAACGAAGCTTGGAAAGTAATGCAAATTGAAACAGCAGAGAAAATACGAGAAATTGACCGTATCAATTTAGAAAAATCACTTTCTGTTGTGGACCATGGGTTAATGACTCTGTCTTCCAGAATATATTCACTGGACAGCATTGTATCATCTGCTATAGATATAATAGAACAGGACTTGTTAATGTTACAACATGGTCAGTCCCAATTACGTTCTATTGTACAGCTTGGCTGGACGTTACAAAATCTGCGTTCAGGCTACGTGCCTTGGCGTTTAATCAACACAACGTCATTATTCTCTATCTTTAACCTTACTGATACACAAATCAGCTTGGCACAGAAAGGAGCGGAATATACAATTCTGAGCCTTGAAAAGCTTGAGAGATTACCATTGACAATGTCAGAACGACCTGTCATTGAATGGATAATACATGGAATAATAACTATTCCGATAACAACTTTCAAATTTAAATTCTGTCAAGAATATATACCAGCAGGCCAGTATGAAAGGTTGGGTAAAGGGTACATTAAGTCATCATGGAAATTACCTTACACACACACATGTTATAGTGAAAAGGAACAGAATGTATTTCTTAGTGGTAATAATTGTAAAAGATCACTAAGCGGTATACTTCTGTGTCAAGGTATTAACCTGCATGGGGCCTGTGAGGGGACTTCAAATAACCTTTCATGTCACCAGCATGGCACACCTGCAACTCGAAGAGAGCCGTTCTTTAGACGGCTTTCTAACGGGAGCTATATTCTGATAGTGGACCACAGATGTTGTGGCATGGTGCCAGGAAAAGCTTATCTAGTTAGCGTTAGTTCCATGGTCACTTGCTGTATGCAAGTATTGTTTCCAAACAGCACTCCAGACAGGGAGGAAAACATTTGGCCATTTTTTAATATCTCTTCTATTCGAATTGATACTTTAAGCCGAATAAAATCTGTCCTTTTGCAGACAACTGTGCCCTTGACGTCATCAAAAGAAACGTATGATCTACAAGACGCAAGGACAACGGCAGAGATACATTGCCTTTTATCAGCAAATTGCCTCCTACATTTCACAGAAATGTTAAGCCAAATCCTAAATATGTCCGATACTGGAGGAATCCCACATGTATTTAGGACAATTTTTTCGGGACTGTTAACGCCCTTCACAACAGTTCTGGGCATTTTTCCTAATTTTGTCCATTCTGTCTTTGGTGGCCTACCACTCCTGTTGGGACTCGTAGCAGGCATTTTATTTTTGATTCTCCTGCTTCGTTATGGCAATCCAAAACGCAGACAAGACTCCTGCAACAATGGAAGAAACGATCCTAGCTATACGCTATCGGGACCGCATAACTAAAGTCCTCGGATTAGCCCGGCTAAGAGATCTGAATATGACCTCGTTTCTTTCATTCAGACCCATCTGGCAGAATTGTATCTTACCTGTGCTTCGATATATGCTATGCGGAGAAGAATGCGTGTTGGACGTCTGTCTTACACTACAATCAGAAGTACCATTGGATACAGATACTTTGCTAAGTCCTGTAACGGCTCATGCATCGTGTTGTCCCCAGCGGTTACCCATCCTGATGACGGCATTCGTTGAGACTTCACCACTGCGATTAAAGGGTAGTGAAGTGCGAGATGAGAGCAACATCACCCAGGTACGACATTCTGTGAGCACTGCTGATCCTGTCATCGAAGATAGCAATCATGCTCACGACTGCACAGTTACGGCATTTTCCAACTTGGTCGAACTTTCACCTGAAGCGGTAAACTGCTTTTTTGAAAGTCTGTCTGAAATGATGTTTTCCCCCGAACAAAAAGAATAACTTTTAAGCAAACTAGTACGCAGCGTTCCCTGAACTCTGAATTCGGCCTTCGGCTTTGATAAACAAAAGCTACTGAACATATTTGGAACTATATTTTTTCTCTCTCCCCTGAAAGCGAATTTTTTTTTTTCCCGATTCCAAAATATTTACCTTTTTTCTTGGCACATGTACTCTGCTTGAAGTAGAACTATTCTTAGAGAACAGAGCTTCTATTTTAGGAACTCTAAAGACAATATATCACGTCAGCCTCTAGCACATTTACAGCAACTGTATTTATATGTGATGGAATGGTCTCGACCCGTTTTTCTGTATAAAGAGCCATTTCATGTGTAAATTTCACAAATCATTCATGCCGATATATATGCATCCTTTTTAGTGAATGATTACACTGCTTGAAAAGCGTACAGTACCTATAATCATTTTCATGTATTTCGCATACACCATTTCAAATGCAAAAATGTATTTTGGGGTGGGTTGGAATACACATGCACCTTTTATGTTTACTATTGCTTACATTTTAGTAATGATGGACATTAATTCATGGAGTGGGTGTAGTGTGTTATCTAGGAAACCTGAATCGATAATCCTATTTTATGCCCTTGTCCGGCTATAATCAATAATATCCATACAACGGCATTATAACCATATCCATAATTCCGTCGTAGCACATGCTGTCACATTAAGCAAGGCTACTTCTCCGGCCCCCTAGTAAGCACACCAAGTTCTCTAAACAAAACCAAGCCTCCAGCAACCTGGGAAATTCCCCTTGCCTTTGTTTTGATTTCGTCCTAGAACTCCAGTAAAGCACTGTAAGAACGGCCAGTTCTTAGTGACATCTTTATTGACGTCTTATGTCCAACCTTACGTCAAACCCAGGCACCTTTCAGGTATAAATATACCAACGTTGCCTTAAGCAAACACACAGTGGTATTTCTGGAGCAGAGCAGCTATCTACTTCCGAAAGCCCAGCTGATGCGAGAGCCCACGGACGCTGCCCCTCCTCCTTGACGTGCTGAGAAAGACGCTGCCTTTTCTCCTGCCAAGAAATCCAGCTCCGGCGTTTACAGCCTACCCTTGCGGGTTGCTGGGATATCGAGTCCTGAGAGAGAGATACCAGACCTCCTACTTTCTATTACCCAGGTACGGAACTGACTAAACCCTTACAGAGAACCCCACGCAGATCAGCAGGCCTCCCAAGTCAGATCTCCCAGAGTTCTGGAGATGATGGATCGCTACGACCGCTTCAACCACACCCCCGGGGAAGGTATCGCTCACCTGCAGACTTCAGGACTCACTCATCGCCAGATCGTTTCCCTGAGGGCTCCGCTCCACCACCGCAACCGGCAGATCAGTGCAGGGGGGGGGAGGGGGTCCGGACCGGCCCCAATACACCGTGCTGCCGTGACCGACGCCGTCCAGAGGCCCCGACCCCACTGGCCGCTGGCAACCTCCGCCGTCTTACACAGAGCCAGAACCACAAATCCACCCCGCAGCATTCTGAGGGCCTGCTAGCTCCTCAGCGCACATAGGCCGCTCCTGCAGCACCCAAAATGGTGGGTCCCAAGGTCCAGCGAGGCACCCGCTGCTCCACCACTGCTTGTGCCGCACATAGGAGCCACCCGCTGGGCCCCCTCGCGCTGCACCTTAGGGCTGTAGCTACAGGTATGTCCACAGCGCTTAGGACCCGGCCCCGGGCCGAAATCGCCAGCCGCCGGACACAGCAAAATGGCGGATCCTCCTCGCCCGATCCGCAGCGGGGATTCCGCACCTCCGCTCACCCTCTGATCATCGGGGCAGAAAGAGAGCCAGCCACAGTAATCCCACCAGGTGGTTGCTCTCCGGGAGCGCACCAGCAGCCCGGGCAATCAGGGCGATACCAGCGGCGGCTCGGGGTTCCAAGATGGCAGGCACCCCTCCGGGTCTCCGATCGTCGCCCTGTAGAAGCGCTCGTCCTCCGCTCTCCGCTTAAACCACCCAACCGGACTCAGCTCCGATCGTAGGAGCCCCTGCCGAAAAGCTCCAGGGGAGGAATGTAAGCCCTACGACTCCACTTTAATGGCTCGTTATAGCGGGGAACGGCGAGAGCTCCGACAGGACGCGTCCGCTCACATCGCCATGCAAGCCATGCCCCCATTCTGGCATTTTTGGGATGTTCTGCATCCCGTTATATTTTGCTCTTCCGAGCTAATTGGGTGGCTGTCTGGCTGTTCCACCACAGCCTCCCCCATTGTCCGTCACTCTGTTGATGGCTCAACTGCTTTGAGCTTCCTGTTGTTCAGTTGCAGACCCACCTCCCCTTTCAGGTATGGCTGTGGTATCTATTATAAGTTAAGGAATCTGCGGCTAGATGTCTCTATCAGATGTATGAGTTACTTAACTTCGGTAACAATGTATCTGGTAGAGACGTTGTCTAGACCCAGATTCCTTAACGTCCACCCAGCCTCCCTGTTCTGAGAGGACCTTGCCAAGTGGTGTTTTCCACTGGCCTCTTTCAGTTGCCATTGGTTTTTCTGTCACTGGGGCCTATATTGTTGTTTAAGAATTGCCATATACAGCTATCTCCCTCTAAGAGGCTTCTTTCCTGTAAAATGGTGCCTTTTGATTCTCCTTCAATAAGAGATCCATTTCCTCTCCTGTTGCCTTCCCCTCCCTCTGCCTTCTCTATTGACTCGGGGTTCTCGTCTCCTCTATAGTCATCTTCTTTGGGGCTCTGTTGTGTTCTGTTTCACACCTCCATTACTATAGGGGATGTGCCAGTCTTTTCATACATGCCTGTAGTGGACTGTTGTTCTTTTTGTGCTCCGTTCTTGTTGGGCGGCACGGTTCAGCATGGTAATGGCAGTCTATTTCTGTCTGTTGAGATATTCTTCCCTTGTTGCTCCCTTGCGGGGCTCTTTCTCACAGCCTTTTCACTTATACGTAGGCAGTGTCTAACTCTCTTTTTCAATGGTGTCTTGTACCATCCCCCTTTTTTCTTTATTCACAGATGTTTCATCCCTTGCACACTGTTCCCATACTTTCACAGTTTTTGTTGGTCTCTCCGCGTTGTGCAGCGGAAAAGTTTCTCTGAAGAAAACTGACGTCAGCACGCCAGGAGGGACTTATATGATCTCGCTGACATCACGTACGTGGACGATGTCAGGGCGGGGTAGTGTGGCGCCGTTCCCCGGCGTGCAGATGTGCTGCTGCAAAAAAAAATTCCGGATCCAGTCTGACGCCTGGGGATATTCTAAATTAAGAAATCTGCGGCTAGACAGCGTCTCTACCAGATTCATAGTTACCGAAAGTAAGTAACTTGTACGACTACATTGGCCAAACACTACTGTCTTGACAGCTGAGAAGCGCTGTCACAAAGTCTCCTCCAGATGTGTTTTTACATGACTTTCTTTGTTAATCAACACTACTCAATCACACCTGCCCGATACTTGTGGTGGATACTAAGGTCCTGATTTAGATCTTGGTGGGCGGGTTACTCGTTCACAACGGTGATAGATATCCCATCCACCGAAATATTAACCCTGTTATATCCTATGGGACATATATTTCAGCGGACGGGTTATCCGTCACTGTTGTGACGGAGTAACTTGTCTGCCTAGATCTAAATCAGGCCCTATATCTTCCTGCAGATTCTGCACTGCTCTCCTTTCTCCCCTTAAAAGGACAATATTAGTAAAAGCCCAAGGTTTGGAATGATATTTCCTAAAGTCATTGTTTCTTGTTTATAGATCTCTAGTACCTCTTCGCATGTATTGAGAGGGTGCAGAATAAATGCTAACCAGACGGAGCTTTATATATTCCAATAGCATATCTTGGGGGGCCGAAATCTGCATTTGTGTGGTGCGCTGAAGAGTTGGTACTGAAGAAACAATTTCCTAGTCCAGTTTTGTACCTGAGTGATCCACATAATACAGTGTCAAATTGAAATAGCTTTTTCAAACTTAGAAATATCTTCCTTCTGTCAGTAGTATGTTATTCTGGGATTTGTAGTTTCACATATTGAGCTTGCTGAGGTTTGTCACACATCTGCTGGTAAGCTGCACATTAGTGACATACACTACTGGAGGCACTGCACAGCCTACATCGGCTGCCCTTTACCTATGCATGGTTGTAACTTGGCAGTGCAGTCAATCAGCATGTGTGTGTACCACATATTTTATTATTTTCTTAAGGATAGGGTGAAGCAAAAAACATACGATACTTGTATAAATATATGAGGCCTAATAGATTACAGTTGTGACAGGGATAATATCATTTAAGATCTTCCATAGCCTTGTACATAAGAGGGAGAGAAAGAACGTCATCAAAAGTAAACATCTTTGAGGAGGAGCTACGCGGGCATCCAAGATGGTCGCGTGAGCAGAGAGCTCCCGAGACCCACGCCGCCCTTCTGCGAATATCCTAAAGATATCCCGATTATGATTAAGGGCTTTTGAATACCTACTCTCGCTGATCATCTCATCCTTTTAAAATTATTTGAATTTGGACATTGGGGACCGATTCTACGCCGTCTTCCACTTTCTGGGCCCACGCCTGATGAGACCGGGGACTCTGCTGCCACTCCAGCCGGGGAGTAAGTCAACAACAACGGCCGGATGGACATTTCCCCAGTCGGCCTCGGTCTCGCTTTCGGTTTCGATTTCTCCTCGGACTCTGGAGTACCTATCTGACGAGCGGATCGGCTCCCGAGACTGTGCAATCCCGACCCGCTGTGGTGTCCTGCCACATCGGTCTATCCTTGGCCTACCCTCGGCTGCTTTTGTACTGTTTTGTCCCTAACTTTCGAACTCTGGATCTCTTCAACGTAGGCCATTTTCACCAGGTCCCGAGGGCCCCTTCGGGGCACAGCTCCCAACATGGCCTTTAAACCTGAGTTCGAGAAGCGCAAGACTAAGACACCGGTCCGCGGGGGACCTACTCAATCCAATGTTATGGACCGATATACGCAACCGAAGGGGTCCCCCGGCGGGACCGGCCGTACTCTCGCAGACCCTGCGACGGACTCTACTGCGCCAACGGAGGTTTCTCTTCAGGACCTCATGAGCGCCATCACTGGGATGAAAGCGGATATAGGACAACAGTATGAGGCCCTCGCCGCCAAAATTGATATCGTGGCTGTTGATGTTACACTTATCAGAGCTGATTTGGCCAAGACTAACGAGAGGGTCAAGGCCTTGGACTTGAAGACCTCCAGCCTTGTCACGGATATGGCGGATGCACAGTCGGAGATCGGGAACTTAAGATCGTCGCATGACTTGATGGCCCGACGGCTGGACGAGCATGAAAATAGGGCCCGCCGAAACAACATACGCCTCGTGGAAGTGCCGGAAAATCCCAAGGGCACTACTGTCGACCTTCTTGTAGAGGACTTGATCCTCAAGCATCTTGCCCCCGCTGGACTCAGCAAATTCTTTGCTGTCGAACGTGCTTATTGCTTCCCGGGAGGGAAGATTAAACCCGGGGCCCCACCGAGGCCTATTATTGCAAGACTTTTCCACTTTCGGGATCGAGATGCTATCCTTCAGGCCTCCCGTGGTCGTGACCCTTTGAAGATCGACAACAGTACTATCAACATCTACCCGGACTTCACTCCGCATGTCCAGAGACAAAGAATGGGGTTCCAGGGAGTGAAGAGGCGGCTGCGGGATTTGGGCCTCAAGTATGCGATGCTTTTTCCGGCTAGACTGCGCATCGAGTATGAGGAACGAGCCCTTTTCTTTGATCGACCAGATTGCGCCAGTGACTGGCTTGATACGTTGCCAAACAGAGACGATCTTAGCGGACGCCCCGGTGGAGCCGAGGGGGGCGCACCGGATCAGGAGTGACATTGTGGTTCCCAATGTCCGGTTCTTTATTACTTGTTTATCAGCTGAGTTATGCCTATTGCTACTATTCTATGGTTGAGCCCGAGGGTGGTTCGGGTGTAAGGGGACGTCTCCTCCTCCTGGGTTCTTTGTGTAGTGTAGATATGAGAGGGCGACAGGCACACTGCAAGTTGGGGTGGCTTTTTAGTCGTACGCAGGGGTGCAGGGTGGGGGGTGTTGTAACGGGGGGTTGTTGGGGGGTGTGGGGGCGATTGTTGTTTTTGTGTTTGTTTCTTTCACATGGCATTGTATTTTTTGTGCTCATACTGCTGTGGCTGGGTTTCCGAAGGGGAGGGCGGCGGTCCTTTCTTGGGATGGGGGGGTGAGTTGAGATTGTTGTCCTGGAACGTTAATGGATTGGGTGACAGGATAAAGCGCGGAGTAGTGTCTCAGTTCCTCCGACGCCATTCCCCTGATATTGTTTTATTGCAGGAGACCCATTTGATAGGGAATGCTTGCCAGGCTATGAATAGACATGGCTACCGAATGGTCGCTCACGCTGGGTTCACCTCTGGTTCTAGAGGGGTGGGCATTCTGATTCGGTCCTCTCTGCCCTTTGAAATTGACGAGATAACACGGGACGACAGGGGCCGTTATGTCGCAGTTTCGGGGCGGTGGGAGGGTAAAATGCTTTCTGTAGTTAGTGTGTATGTCCCCCCGGGTCTACAAGCCACTACCTATGCTGACCTCGGGCGGCTTTTGCTTGGGCTCCCCGATGGTCTCCTTATCCTTGGGGGGGATTTTAATTCCGAGGTCTCCGGCAACTTGGATCGATATCCACCTAGGGATTTGCCGACCTCTCAGATGTGGCTTGCTGAGCTCCTCGAGACCTTTGGGTTTTTTGATAGTTCGAGACTGTTACATCCTGCACAACTACAATACACGTTCCATTCTGGGGCCCATGGTAGTCTCTCTAGAATTGATTATTTCTTATTGCCGTTTGCCCAGTCTTCCTCTGTGTGAGAGGTCCGTCACCTACCTAGGGGCATTTCTGATCATTCCCCGTTGTGGTTAAGTGTTGAGGCTGGGGTTGGTTGTGCGGGGAGAGTTGCTCCTATAAATCCATGGCATTTGCGAAACGCCATGATTCGCTCAGAACTGATCAAGGCTATTGATTGTTACTTTGCTGAAAATGTGGGGTCAGTTTCTTCCTCTGTTTCATTGAGCAAGTTCCTCCCATAACAAAACATACGCTACCGAAGACGTGCCGCAGATTGTTTGACAGTATGCCTTATATGGGAGTAGGATTTGACCGACTGATCTTTGAAGAAATACTATCTCAGAATAATGCAACTTAAATCGCAATCAACCCTTCACATTAGTATTTTCCACGATATCAAACGTTTACGATCTAATCTAAATTGCTATATATATTATGTTTGTAACGTGATCACAGAACGTAAAGCGCTCTGATACCCACGGGTCATGTTCGCGCTATAGAAAACTGTAAAATAAAATAAAATAAATAAAATAATTGTGGGAGGCTTTCAAGACTGTTGTTCGTGGTTATTCACTGTCATTGATTGCTGCGGCTAAGAAAGCCAATCTTGTTGAACTGGCGCATCTCGAAGACGAGATATCGGTGCTTGAGAGTGACCTGGGTGGAAATGATACCCCTGCAACTTTACACTCTCTTGCCTTAAAACAGGCAGACTACAGAGCCCTGGTGACTGATGCTGCTAAAGTCATGAATAGAGAGCAACAGGGTCGCATATATGATGTGGGTGATAAGGCGGGTAAGCTTCTTGCATGGTTGGATAGAAAGGAGAGAGCGAATCGGGTAGTGCCGGTGATCGAACGGTCAAGTGGTGAACGTGTGTCTGACCCGATTGGGATTGTTGATTGTTTTGTGGACCATTTCCAGTCTGTCTATGCTTCGGTGAGCGATAGGGATGAGTGTGATTCCCGTTTGTTGCTGCGCGATATCGCGTTGCCCTGCCTTTCTGAGGAGGATAGGACCCTGATGGATGCGCCCCTTACAGTGGACGAGGTCGCTGGAGCCATTCGCTCTCTTCGGTCTGGTAAGGCTGTGGGGCCCAATGGCTTGCCCATTGAGCTTTACAAACTGCGACCCGACAAAATGTCGCCCTATCTGAGAGATATGTTTCTCGAAGCACTCGAAAATGGTCTCCTTCCTGTTGATCAGCGCCTAGCTACCATTGTTGTGATTCACAAGGAGGGTAAGCCAAGCGACCGTTGTGCTTCATACAGGACCATTTCATTGCTTAATGCTGAACCCAAGATTCTCGCTAAATTGCTGGCTAATCGGCTGATTAAGGTCGTGGGCAACTTGATCCATCCGGATCAGTCCGGCTTCATCCCACTTCGTAACACCGCCCTTAATCTCAGGAGACTTCACGGAGTTCTCGCGAGAGCTGGGACTCTGACGGAGCCGGCCATTTTGGCTTCCCTTGATGCTACCATGGCTTTTGATACGATAGAATGGCCGTATCTTTGGGCACCTCTCGCCAAGTTTGGGTTTGGCTCTAAATTCATCTCCTGGGTTCAGCTCCATTATTAACGGCCGCTGGCCCAGGTGGTGGTGAATGGCAGGGTCTCTTGCACCTTCACGCTCGGACGTGGCACCCGTCAGGGTTGTCCGTTGTCCCCGTTACTGTTTGCCCTCGCTCTGGAGCCGCTGGCCGAGTGGCTTCGTTGGGAACCCTCGATTTAGAGGGATTCAGTGGACTCCTGACTTTGAGGATCGCGTCTCGCTCTATGCGGACGACATCCTCTATCTCACCTCCCCTCGGAAGTCTCTGAATGTGCTTTTCGATGTTCTGACCTCCTTCGGGAAGAACTCGGGCCTCGTCATCAATTGGACCAAGTCATGCTTCTACGTTTTGGCTGGGGTTCTCCCCCCGCTGCCCAGTAGATTTCCGATTCAGGTGGCTGATACTGGTTTTAAGTACCTGGGGGTTCATGTCTCGCTTGACCCTGCCATCCATTACGAACGTAACCTCCGGGTCCCTCTCCAGCGGCTCAAACTTGACGTTCTGCAGTGGCGTTGTCTGCCCCTTTCCCCATTGGGACGTGCGGCTCTCTTTAAGATGATGTCGCTCCCCAGGTTCTTATACGCACTTCAGAACTTCTTTGATCCTGTACCTTCGGGGTATTTCCGTGAAGTTGAGGGCCTTCAAAGGCAGCTAATTTGGGATGGGCATGCTCGAATTTCTTTGTCCAAGCTTACCCTGCCATGGTACGATAGTGGCATTGCTCTCCCAGATATTAAACGCTACTATTGGGCCTCGCATCTTAGTGCTGTCAATCACGTGACATATGCCCCTGGTCATGCTCCTGCTTTTGCTATGGATAAACATCTCCTTCCGGGTGGGAATTTCAATAGAGCACTGTATTCCAGGAAGCCATTTGGTGCCCTGACCGGTCCCACGAAAATTGCTGTGCAAGTCTGGCGTGATGCGAATGTTGCCATGGGATGGAGTGATCGGTTAACACGGGCGACCCCGCTGTATGATTCTGACCGTTTGGGTAATCTGTGGAGAACGAAAGGATTTGATAAATGGGACATGATTGGTATAAGTAAAGTGGAGGATCTCTGGTCCAAGGGTAGTGTAAAGACGTTTGAGGCGCTCAAAATTGAATATGAGCTAGATGACAAGGAATATTTCAGGTACATTCAGGTGTGACACGCCCTGACCTCTGTCTTCCCTACCGGGACGGAGATCCCGGAATCCTCACCCCTAGAAGACCACATCCTCGATGGCCACGTGCCGGATAGTACCATATCCTTGTTTTATAAAAAGCTCATCAATAACAGAGTTGACTAGCTTGAGCGCCTCAGAGCCTCGTGGACCCCAGACGGCTTGGAACAGGATGATGAGGATTTGCAGCTGGCCATCTCCTCCCCTAAGGAGGAGGCCATCCCTGCCCGCCTCCGTTTCGTCCAGCTGAAAATCCTCTATCGTATATATGTTACTGGGCCGCGCCTGGTTGGAATGTGTTATTCTCTTGATGGGCTATGTAAGCGTGGCTGTGGTATGAGTGGAACTTTTTTGCATATTATTTGGGAGTGTCTGGATGTGGCTGCTTTTTGGTCTAGAGTGCATGCTATAATGGAACGAGTCACCAGGGTCTCTCTCTTGCCTGAGGCCAGAGGATGTCTTCTCAATGGATCACTGAAATAATATCGACTACCAAAATATCGACTACCCAAAATATCGACGAGAAAATATCTACAACCAAAATATCGAGTTTGTATGTACAAACAGGTAAGTACAAAAATATCGAGTACAAAATATCGTTAACAAAAATATAGTTGTAAAAAATATCGACTTTAATAAAAACAATGTTTAATTACATTAATATAAAAAATTAATTACTAAAATATAATTAACAATACTTAAAATAAGTTTTAATAATTAAATAATTAATGAAAGTAAAAAAATATATTTTTTTAATCATATTTCTTAAAACATATATATATAGTAACAAAATTTAATTCAATAATAGCCAATATTATTAACGTACAAATACAAAAGAGTAAAAATTACTATTCCCACTGCAAAGAGTGCTACAGTGGATATATGACGTTACAACGCAACTTTTACAACGCACTACCATTACAACGTAAGTATTGGTAAGTATATAATAATTTTTTTTAATTTAAATTATTTACAATTATTTAAATATAAATTAATTTAATTTAATTTCATTAAATTAAAATAATGTAAATTTAATTATACTTTATTTTTACACTGTACCCCTGTACCCCAAAACTGACCCTGAACCCTAAAAAAACCCTTTACCCAAAAACCCAAAACTGACCCTGAACCCTAAAAATACCCCTTTACCCAAAAACTAAAAACTGACCCTGAACCCTAAAAATACCCCTTTACCCAAAAACTAAAAACTGACCCTGAACCCTAAAAATACCCCTTTACCCAAAAACCCCAAACTGACCCTGAACCCTAAAAATACCCCTTTACCCAAAACCAAAAAATGACCCTGAACCCTAAAAATACCCCTTTACCCAAAAACTAAAAACTGACCCTGAACCCTTAAAATACCCCTTTACCCAAAAACTAAAAACTGACCCTGAACCCTAAAAATACCCCTTTACCCAAAAACTAAAAACTGACCCTGAACCCTTAAAATACCCCTTTACCCAAAAACTAAAAACACCCTGAACCCTAAAAATACCCCTTTACCCAAAAACTAAAAACTGACCCTGAACCCTTAAAATACCCCTTTACCCAAAAACTAAAAACTGACCCTGAACCCTAAAAATACCCCTTTACCCAAAAACTGACCCTGAACCCTAAAAATACCCCTTTACCCAAAAACTAAAAACTGACCCTGAACCCTAAAAATAAACCCTAAAAATACCCCTTTACCCAAAAACTAAAAACTGACCCTGAACCCTAAAATACCCCTTTAATTTAACATAATTAGCAATTAATCAATTAAATTAAATTAATTACCAATTACATTTTAATTAATTAACAAATATTATTTAATTACCAATTAATTAAATATTACTACCAATTAATACATTTACATATTTAATAAATAATAATTAAATTACTTCCCACCCTATTCCCCTATAAACCCACAACCCGCTACAGGAAAAACATTATTTTAATTTACATAATTAGCAATTAATCAATTAAATTAAATTAATTACCAATTAAATTTTAAATAATTAACATATAATATTTAATTACCAATTAATTAATTATTACTACCAATTAATAAATTTACATATTTAATTAATTATAATTAAATTACTTCCCACCCTATTCCCCTATAAACCCACAACCCGCTACAGAATAAAATTACACAATAATTTTTAAAAAATCATTAATTAAAAATAATTATAACATAAAATGACACTTTTCACACATATTATAACATAAAAACACTATAAATAATGACATATTATATAAAAAACGATATTTTTTACTTTCGATATTATTTACAGTCGATATTACTTCACTTACCTTAAAAACGATATTTTGGCTGTCGATATTCTGTCCTGTCAATATTTTCTCCAAACGATATTTAAAACTCGATATTCTGTCCAAACGATATTTTGGAGTCGATATTATGTCTGTGCACCCTTCTCAATGTGTGGGAGCCTACGGATTACAACACTGCCCAGACTTTTTGGGCAACTCTTGGTAACATGGTGGCCAAGAGGGACATTGCACAGCTCTGGGGCTCCCACAGATCACCTACTATAGTAGCTTGGAAGGAGAACATGGACTGGTGTATGTTCAGAGAAAAGACGGTGTATGTGGCCAGGGGCACACCCAAGAAATGGGGTAGAATTTGGTCCCAGTGGAACGCTTACAGAGGGAATGTCTGTACTCCCCCATTAGAATACACCGTTGACGTCCAGTTGTCTCCTTAGTTGGTGTTCCAGGCTTCTACTTCCTACTTATATATACTGAGCTGTCTCCTCATCGCCTTCATCCCTAGATGTGTGTACTGCCATATTATGCTGTTCGGATCCTTCCGCCCCACCCCTTAGACTCCCTATACATGTTTATTCGCCATGTGAGTGTGTTTTATGTTGTTAGTTTAATTTCAACGAAATTCAAAATCGTAACCTACAATATCTGATTTCTGACTCTAGGCCATGTGCGTGGTTATACTGTTACGCTGCCTACCCCTGGGCCGTACGGCCGGGGTCTCGCCTCTTTGAAATATGTAATGTCCGATGTTATGGCGGCCCTCTGGGTTGTAGGCTGACGGCTGTGTATTATGCATATCAATAATAAAGGTTTTAAAATAAATAAATAAAAAAATAAAAAAAAGTAAACATCTTTGTAGGTAACATGTTCCAGTGCACAACAGTAAGGGTAACCTTGACTCCTTTCAAATAGTATATGCTAGAACCTGGAGAGTGGTTTTAGGTGTCAAACATGGGTAAGGGTGAGTGTTCTAGTGGCAAATCTAATGAGAATCAGCACAACAGAAGGGAAAGAGGGGGAAATGCAAGAGAGCAGAGAGAGGAGGTACTGGGGAAACCATGTGGGGGACAGTTCACCTGGCAAGAGTGTTTGAGCCAGCTTGTGTTCAGGGTAGGAGCAAAGTGAAATAAGAGGCCTTTAGATGGTGGTCATTACCCAATAAAAGTGTTGTATTATTCATATAGGTTCTGTAATATAGGCCTCAGTAAACTTGTTACCCTTCACCTACATTCTCTCCCTACATTACACTTGTCGCGGTTTACAGGGACTGACCTTTTACGTAGATATTACATTGCATTCAGCACACGGGTTTCCCCTTCTTTGAAATGTCGTACATTATGCATGAGGGTTCTTGGAAGCGAAGCAGGACTGCCATCTCCTGTATAAAGTCTATGTACAAAGTTCATGCCCAACGTCATCCTTAGGCCGACACAGTAATACAGAAAGGTAGGACCCCTGGGGAGACCTATGATATATATACATCACATCTTGCTAAGCTAGGTAGAGGAGACCAAGACATCCCGGCCGACACACTGACCAGAGACACCGAGGTTCCTGTATGCAGACTCTCCAGCTCTAACATCCCTCGCGGTGTGTCTTTCTCGAGGCCAAGACGGGGTCCCATAGTCTCAATTCAGGTAATGAGGTTGACTGAATCCTCGATACTTGGCTTAACACATACACCTATGCTAGGTGCACTTAGGTACATCTAGTTAGGGAGGCATCGTAGGAGTACACATCTTTTATCATGTGTTTTATATATTGGAATGTATTAATGATTTTAGTAAGATGGTATAATTATACTATCCTTTTACCTTTATAGTACTGTTAATCATTTATATCTTGTACTGTCATATAGCTCCTGTATATCCTTATATCGTGTTAAGTTAGCATAGGTACATTTGAGGTTTAAACGCCATTTTTCTTTCTTGCAACTTCTGCACACGACACTTAATTGTTGACTTAGCTTTCAACCTAGTAGTTTGCCGTGGTGTATGTGAGAATAATATGTTATTGCTCTGATATCAGCTTTGCTTAATAAACTATGTCTGCACGAAGAGTGCTGAAGTTTCAGGAACAACACGATATGGAATTGTTATGAGGTCTGATCTCCACGCCTTCATAGTCATAACACAAGTGCAGCCTTTGCCAACTCTGGCTTCAGGCGGGATTGATATTGCTTTGCACGAGGCACATAGAACACACTTGATGCGGTGCACATGCAGAGAGAGCTGGTGTATGCTGATGTGATTCCTTCATGCTAGGACACTAAGGTATGGGCCCGCCCTGAAACAACCCAAAGAGACCTTCTTAGCTAATAATATAATATATGTGTTAGGGAGGGTGAGATATAAGTGTTGTTAACTCTTATTCATTACAGTATGTTAACATGCTGTCACCATTCGCTTTTTATGTCTTAGTAACTATGCTGATAATTTTGCTACTGATAATAAGTATACTTGTATTATCTAAGATACTGCGCCTGAGAAGACGGCATTAGTAAATAAACATTTCAAATGCACATGTGTCTTCTTTACTCCATGTTCTGGTTTGTAATGATAATATAACGAAAGAGTGTTCATGAGTCCCACGTACCCTGAGGTACTGTAAGTTCATGTTCTGGTTTGTCTAAACATTGGGAGTTTGATATGTCCAATGAGACACTGTAGCTAGCTCGGTAAGGGGTGAGTTGGTTGCTAAGGTGAGTTTTGGGACACCCTAATTTGCCGAGGTTCCACTCCTCTGTGCACAGTTCTGTGTGAGAACAGAAACCCTGCGACATGGCGCCCACGTGGGGCTCATGAACAGTCTTTCGTTATATTATCATTACAAACCAGAACATGGAGTAAAGAAGACACATGTGCATTTGAAATGTTTATTTACTAATGCCGTCTTCTCAGGCGCAGTATCTTAGATAATTTTGCTACTGATAATAAGTATACTTGTATTATCTAAGATACTGCGCCTAAGAAGACGGCATTAGTAAATAAACATTTCAAATGCACATGTGTCTTCTTTACTCCATGTTCTGGTTTGTAATGATAATATAACGAAAGAGTGTTCATGAGTCCCACGTACCCTGAGGTACTGTAAGTTCATGTTCTGGTTTGTCTAAACATTGGGAGTTTGATATGTCCAATGAGACACTGTAGCTAGCTCGGTAAGGGGTGAGTTGGTTGCTAAGGTGAGTTTTGGGACACCCTAATTTGCCGAGGTTCCACTCCTCTGTGCACAGTTCTGTGTGAGAACAGAAACCCTGCGACATGGCGCCCAACGGTTTCGGTGGTCTTATATCATGACACTCGAGTAGTATATCGTTCATACCTTAACCCCTTCACCTCCGTTTCCGGAAAGCGGGGTGTCGGTGAAACCTACCTATTTTTTGAGATAGGTCTTTTTCAAGCTTGATTCTTTCTTAAACGGTTTCTTTGAATTACTACCCAGTTGTGCTACAAAGTATCCTTTGTGTTTTCTAGTTTCCAGTGTTGTCATGGCGGCGGTGGCCATTGCGCAGCATAGTCGCGTGGCGGTGCGCAACCATCTTCAGACGTACCAAGTACCGGTGGATGGGATGGCTGTGATTTTCGTGGTGTGTGCAGATCCGGCGTTCCCTTACGAGTTGTTTTACTCTTGGGTTACGTTTCCGGCTGTGGGCGCTAATTCTGGTTTGTTCCACTCCTACACCGCCTCGGCTGTCCCGGCGGAGTATACACCGTACAGGGCATTGGAAATACCTATTGATCATTGGCAGCATCGAGTTTGGTTTGATGGCGCCTTCCCCCACTCTTTGTCCGCTGCGAGGTTAGGTCCACTCTCAATTCCAGGTACAAATTGGCCTGCGTTGGGTGGCTTTACCCCGCACCCGAATCACGGCGCTTGTACCCTGCAGGAAATTCGTAGGCTGCATGTTGTTTCCATTTCCGTGATTCGTGCATTAGTGCAATACATCGGTCGCCACCTGTCTGGTGGTCCACAGGGGGGTGCGGCCGTTCCCATGGATCGAGGCGGAATGTGTCTCAATCCAGTGATGGTTAATTCGGTTTTTGGTGCTCGTCCAGTTGACAACGATGACTTCCCATTCTGGGTAGCAGAGAAGTTTGATCAACTGGAGGCGGTTTTTCCGAATTCTACTCCTGCTGATAAGCATAGAATGTTGACGATTACTTTACCGAAGGATTTAACTCCTGAACTTGTTGACTGTGAAAGCTGGGGAAAAACATTTGCGGCAGTTTATACAAGGTGCTTCGGCACCCCGTCTATGACTGCCCTGCCTGACATCATTAGACGTGTTCAGAATGATCACGGTCCAGAGGCAGCGGTTGAATTGGGTATGCGCCTGTGTGGTTCTTTTGAGATTGTATGTGATCTCATTCTCTCCAATGTTAAAGGAGATGCAGTTAACTTTCAGGTGTCGAATGCTTTGGCTGCTCTGCCCGATGCCGACAAACCCCGTCAGTTGGCAAAAATTGTAGTGGCCGCTTATAAGACAATTGGCCGCACAAGTAGAGGTCTGAAATATTTTGCAGTAAAGGAGAAAAAACAACCTCAGGGACAATCTGCAGTTGCAGATGTCCCGCCCAAGTCCAAAAAACAGAATTGACCTAAAAACAGACACAGGGGAAGCAATATAAGCAGACTCAGGATTCTTTTCCTGCGCTTCAGGCTCCTGCGCCGACAGAGAAAGTATATGATTTGCGCGATCGCGCGATGATTAAATCACCTGATCGTTTTCAGGGTTCTGATCAACGCTCTCCTCGTTCCTTACAGGAAACATCAGCCCCGAAGACCGGTGGAGGAGGGGGTGGACGTGGACGTGGTGGCCAACAGGGACGTGGTCAGTCCCGCCAAGCTGACGGCGCAGTGAAGCAGGAGGATTCTACGCCTAAAAGGCCGCAGTTTGCGAAAAAGAAAGTCGCAGCCTTAACAGCGCATCGATATGCCACAGATAGTGAGAACGCGGCTTCGGAATCTGACGTGGGCTCTGACCTTGCTGGACAGCGCGGCGGAGATAACCATAGTCAGAGAGGCGCTGCGTCCACTACTGAGGGTGACAGCGACTGAAGTGTTCGTTGTAATTGAAACAGCCGATACAAGACTGGCTCCCCCTGAAAGACTTTTTGAAATTGTCCTGTTAATTGAAGGTGACATACAGCGTACTGTCAGAGGGGTATTTTGGGAGAACCTTTCGTCTACGTACGACATTTTGCTTTCTGAGGCTGACTGGCCCCCACCTTTTGTGCTCGCAGCGCCGCGAGGGGAGGAGGTAATCCTTCCCAGTTTCGCGCACACTGTCTCGACTGAGCATGCGCAGCATTTTGCAGAAGAGTGGGCTCGGGCTCTTGCACCGGCTCTGTACCGCAACCAATGTGGTTGGGATAAATTGTCTCCTTCCCACGGAATTCCTTTGCGGTCTGAGCCTCAGCCTCAGCCTCAATATCCCATACGGCGTGAAGCTAAAGCTGCCGTCGCAGAAATCCTTGAACAATTGGAATATCAGGGAGTTATTGAAACGTGTGTGTCACCGATGAATAATCCCCTTTTTACTGTGACCAAACCTGACGGATCATATCGTTTGGTATTGGATTACCGTCATTTGAACTGGCATTGCCGTAACTGTGCGGTACAGAATACTCACGGCTCTGCGCTAGTGGATAGTCTAGTGCGTAAGCGTTTCAAGACAACGCTTGACATATCTAACGGTTTTTATGCACACAGACTGGATAGCTTCAGCTCCCAATGGAATAGTTTTACGTGCGCTGGTGTGCAAAAACGCTTCCGGCGACTTCCAATGGGCTACAAAAATAGTCCTGGAGTCTTCACCTCAAGAATAGTCACTATATTGGAGAGTATCGATCCAGATGCATGTTCTTATGTGGATGACATTTATCTCACAGACGACGAAATTTGGATGCATCTGTGTCGGGTGAATTCAATAATTTGTAACTTTGCTGATATGGGTTACAAGTTTAATTTTGCAAAATCGCACATTGCAGAACACACAGTGTTGTTCCTCGGCTATGAGCTGAACAATGAAGGTCGAGGATTGGCTCCTCACTTCCTGGAGAAATGCGCACAGTTGCGCGCTCCTACAACACTGAAGAAATTACAGTCTTTACTGGGCTTCTTGAATTTCGGCAGAACTTATGTTCCGGAATATGCCCAGCGTATCAAGCCTTTGTATGCTTTGATACAACCAACTTTTTCAAAATCATGCTGGCTGCCTGAGCATTCGGCCATTTTGCAATCTTTGCAGGCCGATCTGCTCGCTTCTAAATACTTACTGACTCGTGATAACCACACCAACCTGGTGATAAGAATAATTCCAGGGGCGGTGGGTTTCACGTATCTGACTTTTAATGAAGGTGACACAGTACCTATTGCTTACAAGTCACACTTGTATACTTCGGCTGAATTGCGGTTTCGCACTGTGGAGAAAGTTTTAACTGCTGTACAGATGGCGATTCTTAAAGAACGAGCACTGTCGCAGGGGAAACGCATGTTAGTGGTAACACCCTGTCCTCATTTGGAGGCAGTCACGAAAGCCAGTGTACCAAATTCTAAAGCTTTGCACCCTCGGTGGATTCAGTGGGCTGCGTCATTGACATCCACGGATGTCACGTTCATTTTTGACGCTTCCTTACGGTCGCAAGAGTTCTTGCAGTATGAGTTCGTTCATCCTGCTCCTCTGGCTATGCGACCTTTGGAGGACTTCCATTGCATCATTTACACTGATGGGTCGGCGCAGGTTGCGCATGGCTCTAAACATGCCTACGTTTCCGCATGCGCCATTGTGGTCGGTGCTATGTTGAATGATGAGTTCATTTCCAGGGAAGTGCACACCTTGCCACTGGGCGATTGTACAGCACAATTGGCGGAGCTTCGTGCTCTCTTACTAGCGTTGGAGTACGCAGATCCTAGTGTGACTACTCTGATTGTAAGTGATTCTTACTACTGTGTCCAGTCTTACAATGAAAACTTGTTCTTTTGGATTCAAAATGATTTTCATGATTCCAAGGGTAGCGCAATAAAACATAAAATGATCTGGGTTCGAGTGGCAGAGCTTAAGGCTATGTTGCCACTCGTTTATGTGATTCATACTCTCGGTCATCAGCGCGTGGGAGTACACGCTGTTGGCAATTCGCTTACTGATGAAGCAGCGAAATCTGCAGTATCTACATACTTAGTTGCAGCGGTTACTAGATCAAAAACCAAGATTGATAGCGACATCTTGGCGGCAGTTGCTGCCTCTGAGAAGGGAAGTAAACATCCTGCGGGATTCCCTTCGAAGTACAAATACCACTTAAGTCCCGATAAGGTTCCTTTTGTGACAATTCCTGACGTTGGGGAACGGCTGATTCCCAACTCGGATCGCAGAGCAGACTTGATTACAGCAGCACATGAAGGTGTGGCGTCTGCGCATGCGGGCGTCTCGGCCACTGTAACTCAATTACAACAACGTTTCTGGTGGCGGGGACTGTACAAACAGACGCGTGATTATGTCCTTCTTTGTGACATATGCCAGCAGATTAAACCTTCAACTGCTACGCGTCCGCCACAGACTCAGTTGTACATTTCTAATAAACCACTAGGTTGTGTTTATTTAGATCACTGCGGTCCTTTTTCATCTGATACTGCGTATAAGTACATCTTAGTAGCAGTTGACTCATGCACACGCTTTGTGTGGGTATGGCCACATCGCAGCGCTGATTCACGGACTGTCATTAGAGATTTGCGTGTCTTTATAGGGATTTTTGCCTGTGGTACTTTCCATTCGGATCAGGGTCCGGCTTTCGCCTCTAAGGCGTATAAGGATGCCATGACTTCGATGGGGGTCCAAGTCAAGTTTTCGTCTCCCTACAGACCTGAGGGTAAAAGTGTAGTTGAGCGAATGAACCGTGATTTAAAGCAATCTTTGACAGCCCGAGTTATAGGCACTGGCAGAAACTGGCTGGCTCACCTCTATGGCGTGCAGCGTGCTCTTAATAATCTCCCTAGAAGGTCTCTGGGTGGGCGGACCCCATACGAAATGCTCTTTGGCATCAAGATGTACGTCCCTGACCTTGACGGTCTAGACTATGTGGTTCGCGCCACTTCCTTTGACGCAGATGAACATTGCAATGTTTTACAGAATCTACAAAAGACCAGAGACGGTCTTGCAAAGGAACATTTGCCCTCCACGTCGGATGATGCGTTGCAGATCCCGGTAGTTGGCTGGCTACCCCAAGTTGGAGAACTGGTTCGGGAGAAGATCGATAACAAGAAAGAATTTGGTCCTTCCTATCGAGCTCCGGTTCCAGTCCTTGGAGTGAAAGGCACAAGAACTGTCATTTTACCACCACTTCCTGGACGTAAGGAAAACAGGTTTATTTCAATTGACAATGTCAAGATACACAGAGTGGCCGATTCTTCTTAGCATGACACCGGCTGTTTCCTGTCCTTCCATTGTGAGGAATTCAGTTATGCCCACTGCTTCTAATATTGAACCTGAAGTGGCCATCGAATTACCTGCTGTTTCCAGTCCGTTATTAAATAATTTACCCGGAACTAACATTGATGAGATAGACTATACCTACCCCACTGATTTGTCCATGCCTGACCTGCAAGCTCGTTTAGCCACGGAATCCAGATTTTCATTTGACTCTGCTTCCCTTGCCTCGAAGAAACCTTCTCGAATTGCAGTTTATGCTAGCCTGTGTAAAAAACATTTTTTGATACCCCCTTGGACTTACATTTGGCTGGTCCTTTTTTCAGTTTACCTTTTTATGTCAATTGGTTTTGTGTTTTATTTTTTTCGAATTATGAATGGACACTATGTCGAGGAGAGAACTTGCATTACTCATTTAAATGGAACTTTGGCCCCACTTTCCTCTTCACATTCTACACACAGATTAAAAAGAGACTTGACTTTGGTTAACATCACAGCATGGCCTGTCCTTGATGGAATCGTGTGGGATGCAGTTCGGTTTCAGATTCATGGCCCAACGGAAGTCGTTAATGTCCCTAATGTACTTAGAGTGAATATGGGGGATGTGGTGAAACAAAACATTCGTTCTGATGACTGGGATGTCAATGCTGTAGAAAGTTTATTTTCTGATTTGCAATACTATGCTGCATTTGATGCTGAGGATTTATATTTAGAATCTGCTAATTATGGTGAATTATTCTGTTACCAACATTATGGCAATCACTTCTTACACAAAACATCATCCAGAAGGGATACTGTTAACTTTACTCAGTGGGAACATTGCCCAGCGCCACATCAGGGGAGTTCTGAAACATTTCTGAGAAAGTATACTTACTTCACTGACTTTAATCAGTCCAATCCCGAGTCCTTTTATTTTAAGTTTCGAAAAATGCCAATGTCCAAGGTTAGACTTACCGATACTAAATTGTTGTATTCCAAGTCCTTCCTTGATCAATTAGTTACTGGAGGCTATGAGTTATGGAAGGATACGATAGACCTTAAATCAGTTTGGGGTTCAAAGGCCTGGCAGGTACAAGGCACTGAGGCTTTGCACCGTGCATGTCTCATCCCGAATCATATGCTGTTTCTGAATGAAACAATTTCCCAGACCACATGCTTTGGATTGGCTACTTCTAAAAAATTAAACGCTCCTTCTTTCCCGGAGTTGGAGGAATATGATGGTTGGAGTAATTTTACTCAGTTGTCCATTAGAGACTTACAGACTCTACTTCTTAATTCCTCCTTTAACATTTCCAGTGTGAATCCTAAGGGTTGGCTGCTTTGGCACCGTAGTGCTGATTCTTGCCAACATAGATTTTTGAATTTTACTGACGGTTTTAAAACTGTTAGATCTGATCCCCGTTTTGACTTAGGTCATACTGTCACCTCGTATTCTGTAGGCAAATTGTGTCAAAACTGGCTGAAACATTCAACTTTACCTGCGGTTAAGAATCACCTTTCTAAACTAAATGCCGACGTGGACTTGAATGATTTCATTAAAGGCCCGGCTAGTGGCAGGTCGAAAAGGTGGTTATATGGGGTTTACAATGAAATTTGGAAGCTATCACAGATTGAGGCTGCTACACGCCTTAGGGCCATTGATCAAGCAAATCTTGAGAAAGTGCTTGCAGTTGTTGACAATAGCATTAATGTGCTTTCCTCTAGAATTTACACATTGGATAATATTGTGTTGTCATTCGTCGATATTATACATGATGAAGTGTCAGTATTATACCATGGTCAAAATCAATTACGATCAATCATGCAGTTTGCATGGACCCTTCAAACACTGAAAATGGGTAAAGTTCCCTGGGGGTACATGAACGTTTCTTCTTTATTTGCACCGTTTAATTTGACTGACAAACAACGCTTACTTTCAATGCGTGATGCTTCCTTTTCTATGTTACATATTGAAAGGTTAGAATCTTTACCTTTTTCCGTGGCTGAAGCCACTGCTGCAACGTGGCTTATCCACGGTTTAATAACGCTGCCTTTTGCTTTATATAAGTTTTCAAATTGCATGAAATATGTACCCATAGGTCGTTATGAACCTTTAGGTAGCGGTTTCCTTCATGAAGTCTGGTCACTCCCATACACATACAGATGTTTTAAGGATGACCAGGAAGTTTATCTGACAGGGGAGGAGTGCACTGAGACGCCAGATCATTCTTTAATGTGTAGACACATACAGTTACACGGTTCATGCAACAAGGACCGTCCCAATATGGCTTGCGTTTTACAAGGCACGCCAGTTCCTGCTATCATCCCCGCGTTTAAATTATTAGAGAATGGTAGTTATTTAATGCTCAATAATGAGGACTGTGGTGGGTTAATTAAAGGTATTCCTTTCATAGTGACAGTAAGTGAGCGGGTTTTTTGCTGCAGAAATGTGCTTTATCCTCCCACACGTGAACATAGGGAGTCTTCCATCTGGCCACAGATACCAACCTTGGGAGCAGAATTCAGCGGCATGGCAAGAATAAGGGCTCTTTTGTCCCAGAAAGAGGTGGCCTTGAGCTCGGCCCGTGAAACTTTCGTGCTTCACATTGCAAACACCCGTACAGAGGTTCAGGCTCTTTTGAATAATGATTTGCCTTTGCATTTCGGAGCGATGGTTCGAACTATCTTTAACGCATCCTCCACGAAAGGCCTTGCACATTTTTTTAAAGTTGTTAGCAGTGGTCTTGTGACTTCCTTTGAAAAGATTTTTGGAGTCATCCCTGCTTTCTTCCATTCTATTTTTTCATCCTTGTTTGGAGGGTTCCCGTTTTTACTTGCATTAGCAGCTGGCGCGCTAGTGGTTTTTTGTCTCTTTAAATATGGATGTCCATCCTGTGCAAGACCCCGCGCAACAGCTACTGACGCGGTTTCGCAACCGCATGCTTGAATATTATGGCACCCTGCCGTTGGCGACATTGAGCACGGCATATGGATTATCTTTTCAATTCTCCTACTTCACCTGTGTCCAGCCTGTATTTCACTGCCTGACCTGTGATTTCCAGTGGGCCATTGATTTGTGTCTCTGCGGACCGGTTTCTCCTGACGTCGATTTTAATCAACTGATGAGTCCTATCATTGCTCACGAGTTGGTTTGTTCTGACGAGAGGATTATGGCCTTAGCAGTGGCGCATGGACTAATTGGTCCCTGGGATGTGTTGTCGGCAGCACGGAATTTCTTGGAACTGAGTTTTCTTGAAAACCCACCGAGCTGTCCTCTGATGGTTATAGAGGATCCGGTGCTGGAGGAACACGTATGTTCCTTTCATCTTTTAAATTGGATGGCTGAACTGTTTTCGGATGAGGACAGTGACTTCATATTGGAGGCTGTTGCTACTTATTTTTCATACACAGTTTTGTCATAGACACTGCTTCGATTTGACTTGCTGATTTATAGCATTTCGTTGACTTATTTGTCATGAATTTTTAATTTTTCTTGCCTATTGGCTTGAGCCACATTATATTTTTGGGCTATTTTTTAGCATTACCTTTTTGATCTTTAGTTTCAATTCATGCTCGTTTACTGTTGAGTTCTGCTCTCATGAGATGGCACTTCTGTTATCATATTTAGTCCGTTCTCGGATCATGGGGGGGTGTCATATAGCTCCTGTATATCCTTATATCGTGTTAAGTTAGCATAGGTACATTTGAGGTTTAAACGCCATTTTTCTTTCTTGCAACTTCTGCACACGACACTTAATTGTTGACTTAGCTTTCAACCTAGTAGTTTGCCGTGGTGTATGTGAGAATAATATGTTATTGCTCTGATATCAGCTTTGCTTAATAAACTATGTCTGCACGAAGAGTGCTGAAGTTTCAGGAACAACACAATATGGAATTGTTATGAGGTCTGATCTCCACGCCTTCATAGTCATAACACAAGTGCAGCCTTTGCCAACTCTGGCTTCAGGCGGGATTGATATTGCTTTGCACGAGGCACATAGAACACACTTGATGCGGTGCACATGCAGAGAGAGCTGGTGTATGCTGATGTGATTCCTTCATGCTAGGACACTAAGGTATGGGCCCGCCCTGAAACAACCCAAAGAGACCTTCTTAGCTAATAATATAATATATGTGTTAGGGAGGGTGAGATATAAGTGTTGTTAACTCTTATTCATTACAGTATGTTAACATGCTGTCACCATTCGCTTTTTATGTCTTAGTAACTATGCTGATAATTTTGCTACTGATAATAAGTATACTTGTATTATCTAAGATACTGCGCCTGAGAAGACGGCATTAGTAAATAAACATTTCAAATGCACATGTGTCTTCTTTACTCCATGTTCTGGTTTGTAATGATAATATAACGAAAGAGTGTTCATGAGTCCCACGTACCCTGAGGTACTGTAAGTTCATGTTCTGGTTTGTCTAAACATTGGGAGTTTGATATGTCCAATGAGACACTGTAGCTAGCTCGGTAAGGGGTGAGTTGGTTGCTAAGGTGAGTTTTGGGACACCCTAATTTGCCGAGGTTCCACTCCTCTGTGCACAGTTCTGTGTGAGAACAGAAACCCTGCGACAGTACTGTCTAACGGTTGTTGCAGCACATCTATTTTACACAGGCATAACAACTGTTCAGTAAATGAATATTGAAAACGCCCAGTTTGTTTTCGGTGTATCTTTCTGAGACAGACTAAGTAAGTACGAATGACTGAGCGAAAGGTAGTATATTGTTTCCACGGTCTTAAAGAATCAGGGTTGTCATGTTCGATGGTTGCCAGGAACTATACTCACCTTGGTAAGAGGAGATTCTAGTGGCACTGTGAGCTAGTTGGTATAAGAAGGCCAACATGGGGTGATCAGAGTTCGTCTGACACCAATCCTACAGTGTATGTTGTCTAAACGTGCACATCCTGTGGGATTTTCTATGGGAACTACACAACAGTGTATGTCAAATGTCTTGGGTAGGTACAGAATTCCTCGATGAGAGGGCCATGTTTTTATGTGTACTTCTGAGATCTGTCACCTATGCCCACCATGTGTGAAATGAAACAGTATTTAGCGCCTGTCATTTGAGATGTCCTCAGTGATGTCATCAGTGATGTCACTTACCATGTCATGAATGATGTAATATGTGACATGATCAGCAGTGGATTGCGGGTGTGCGATATATAGTTAGTGCAACTAACTATATATGTGAATTTCAATGGTTTTGTGTGAGTAAAATAAGGTTTTGTAAATGCTAATTCCTAGCTATATATGGTCTATAACCTATGGTTTTTTCAGTGAATTTTCAAGGTTTTGTAAATGCTAATTCCTAACTATATATGGCCTATAACCTATGGTTATTTCAGTGAATTTCAATGGTTTTTTAATAGCAAATATCAAAAGCTGTAAAATGTATTCTTCTTTTAAAGGAAAAATATATTTTATATGTATTTAATATAATTTTTTTATGTATATAAATTTTTTGAGGGAACGAATTTATCAACTATCATGCTGAAGAAGAGTGTGGGGGAAAAAAACCAAAGAGGAGGACTAAGAGGAAAGAACAATCAGTTCAAAAATACAATTGCTTTAAAGCATGAAGTGCTTTTCCACACATTTACATTTAAATAACCCATATTAGAACATACAAAATATCTACAGAGGAGACGGTGTACATTGAATTTTAGACTCTTCATTGGTACCTACATGTTGGTACTTACATCACCCACACAACACAACAGCTCTATTCAGAGCTACCCTACCTCAAAGCACTCTAAAATATTATTTTAATATTTCCCTTGGTTTTCCCCTTGTAACGCTTTCCAGAACGCTACCCGGTGCACATATATGGGCCTCCTCAGCCACCCTCAGAAAACCTAGGGGGTCAGGATATGTCTCCCGTGCCCCCTTATGCCCATTCCCAACATTGTTTATCCTCCATCTTGTGACTAAATTCGTCCGAAACACAAGATGGCGGACTCCCGTTACGCTACCGGTGAGCTACCCAGTTCGCGTACCGGGTAGCGCTTCCACCGCGAAAAATCGAAAAAAATTTCTTTTATTTTTTTGCCCCGCGGGGCCCTTTAATCAATCAATCAATCAATACATTTATAGAGCGCACTACTCACCCGTAGGGTCTCAAGGCGCTAGGAGGGGGGGGTGCCGTTACTGCTCGAACAGCCAGGTCTTGAGCTTCTTCCTGAAGGAGAGGTGGTCTTGGGTCAGGCGCAGGTCGGTTGGGAGGGAGTTCCAGGTCTTGGCGGCCAGGTAGGAGAAGGACCTTCCTCCTGTTGTCGCTCTTCGGATGCGGGGGACGGCGGCGAGGGCGTGGCTGGTTGATCTGAGGTGGCGCTTGGGAGCGTAGAAGTTGATTCGGTTGTTGAGGTAGCTCGGGCCTTGGTCGTGTAGGGCTTTGTGTGCGTGGGTGAGGAGGCGGAAGGTGATTCTTTTGTTGACGGGGAGCCAGTGCAGGTCTCTCAGATGTCCGGAGATGTGGTTGTTTCGTGGGATGTCGAGGATGAGTCTGGCTGAGGCGTTCTGGATCCGCTGGAGTCTCTTCTGGAGCTTGGCGGTGGTTCCGGCGTAGAGGGCGTTGCCGTAGTCCAGTCGGCTGGTGACGAGGGCTTGGGTGACAGTCTTCCTGGTCTCGGTGGGGATCCACCAGAAGATCTTCCGTAGCATGCGCAGGATGTTGAAGCACGACGAAGAGACGGCGTTGACTTGTCTGGTCATGGAGAGGGAGGAGTCCAGGATGAAGCCCAGGTTGCGTGCGTGGTCCGTCGGTTCGGGTGCGGTGCCCAGGGCGGGGAGCCACCAGGAGTCGTCCCAGGCGGAGGGCGAGGAGCCCAGGATGAGGACCTCCGTCTTGTCTGAGTTCAGTTTCAGGCGGCTGGTCAACATCCACTCGGCTACATCTCTCATCCCTTCGTGTAGGTTGGCTCTGGCGGCGGCGGGGTCGTTGGTCAGGGAGAGGATTAGCTGGGTGTCGTCGGCGTAGGAGATTATGTTGAGGTTGTGTTGGCGTGCGATGGCCGCGAGGGGGCTCATGTAGACGTTGAAGAGGGTGGGACTCAACGAGGATCCTTGAGGGACGCCGCAGATGACTTCGGTGGCCTCTGACTTGTACGGTGGTAGGCGGACTCTCTGTGTTCTTCCGTCGAGGAAGGAGGTGATCCATTCCAGTGCCTTTTCCTGGATTCCGTTGTTGCCGAGGCGCTGCACTAGGGTGCGGTGGCAGACAGTGTCGAATGCCGCGGAGAGGTCCAGGAGGATAAGGGCCGCTGTTTCTCCGTTGTCCATCATGGCTCGGATGTCATCGGTGGCAGCGATGAGGGCGGTCTCGGTGCTGTGGTTGGCTCGGAAGCCAGACTGTGAGGGGTCGAGGGATCCATTCGTCTCGAGGAAGGCGGACAGCTGTTTGTTGACGGTCTTTTCGATGACTTTGGCCGGGAACGGGAGGAGCGAGATGGGACGGTAATTCTTGAGTTCGGTGGGGTCCGCTGTAGGTTTCTTGAGTAGAGCGCTGAGTTCTGCGTGCTTCCAGCTCTCCGGGAAGGTGGCGGTGTCGAAGGAGGTGTTGATAATGTCCCGCAGGTGGGGTGCGATGACAACGTCGGCCTTGTTGAAGACGTGGTGAGGGCAGGGGTCGATCGGAGATCCGGAGTGGACGGAGTTCATTGTGCGGACGGTGTCTTCGGTGCTGACCGGAGTCCAGGCGTGGAGGGTGGTGGTGGGTGGCGTTGCTGCGGTTGTGGCGTGCCTCGGTTGGATGCTGAAGCTGTTGTGTATGTCCGCGATCTTGTTGTGGAAGTAGGAGGCGAGGGAGTTGCAGAGGTCTTGCGACGGGGTGATGTCGTTGTTTCCGGCGTTAGGGCTGGAGAGCTCCTTCACGATGTTGAAGAGTTCCTTGCAGTTGTGTGCGTTGTTGTCCAGCCGGTCCTTGTATTCATTTTTCTTGGTGGCGCGGATCAGTTGGTGGTGTTTCCGGGTGGCGAGATTGAGGGTGTTCATGTTGTCCACTGTTGGTTCCTTTCTCCATACTTTCTCGAGGGCTCGGCAGTTCTTCTTGGAGCACTTGAGTTCGTCGGTGAACCATGGGGCTTTTCTGCTGCCGGGTCTGCTGGGCGGGGTCCTCAGCGGGGCGAGTTCGTCCGCGCAGTTGCTGATCCACTTCGTGAGGTTGTCGGCGGCCTGGCTGGGGTTCGCTGAGCCGGCAGGAGGGTGCTGGCTCAGGGAGGCGGTGAGCTGGTCGGCTGTGATCTTGTTCCAGCTTCTTCGGGCAACCTGTTGCTGGTGGTGGTGGATCGTCGTTCTTTTGAAGGTGAAGTGGACGCAGCTGTGGTCCGTCCAGTGGAGTCTCGTGGCGTGGCTGAAGGCGATGTCTTTGCTCGATGAGAAGATGGCGTCGAGTGTGTGTCCGGCGAGGTGGGTTGGGGTGGACACCAGCTGCTTGAGTCCGAGGTTGGCGAGGTTGTCGAGCAGGGTGATGGTGTTCCGGTCGCTGTTGTTCTCCAGGTGGAAGTTGAGGTCCCCCAGGAGGATGTAGTCGGCGGAGGGGAGGGCATGCGGGCTGATGAAGTCGGCGATGTCCTCGCTGAATCGTGTGCGTGGTCCCGGGGGTCGGTAGATCAGGGTGCCTCTGAGGGTGGTCCTCGGGTCGGTGTGGATCTGGAAGTGCATGTGTTCGGCGGTGGTCAGGGTGTCGTTGGTGTTGGTCGTGATGCGGATGGTGTCTCTGTGGATGATGGCGATGCCTCCTCCCGTCTGGTTGGCGGTGCGGTCCCTCCGGGTGATCTTGTAGCCCTCTGGGATGGCGATGGCGATGTCGGGCGCTGAGGAGGCGTTCATCCAGGTCTCCGTGAGGAAGGCGATGTCAGGGGCTGTGGTGTCGAGAAGGTTCCAGAGTTCGATGGCGTGTCTGTGGACGGAGCGGGTGTTGAGCAGGATGCACTTGAGGTGGTTGCTGCTGGTGTTCGGCTTGGCAGGTGCAGGGTAGGTCCGGATGCAGGAGAACTGGCAGGCGTGGCAGCTGAAGGGTCCGTGGGTGTGCTTCGGGGTGGCTCGGTGGCACCCCGGGATGCCGCCGGTGTTGAGTGCGATGAGTTCGGCGGCATTGTAGGTTCGTCGGGTCGTCTTCCGTCGGTGGGGGCCAGGGGTCCTGGCACTGGGCGCGGTCCAGGCGCGGACGGGCGCGGACGGGCTTACCTTTGGCGCGCCTTCGGCGCACATTCGGCGCGCCCGCTGCACGTCAACGCTGCGCGTTCGCACGGTCGCCATATATGGCGAAGTGCGCGGGTGGGCGGAGCAGCTGGGAGGCGGGAGCGGGGAGGGTACAGAAGGCCAAAGGGGCGGGGTTACCGGCGGTGGCGGGAAGCGGGGAGGGAGGGCGAACGGCGGCAAATAACAGGAGGGAAATACAATTTACAAAGAAACAGGCAATATTAAACGACAAAACACACTAAATACGGCAAAAAACGGCAGGGGCAGGGAAATACACTTACAGAGAAACAAGCAAAACTGAACGACAAAACACACTAAATACGGCAAAAAACGGCAGGGGCAGGACAGCCGAGCACGGACCACGCCGCTCGGGGGCAGGGGGCGTGGTCACGCGGCGGCAGGCAGCAGCGAGGCAGTCAGGCAAGGGGGGCACACGCAGCGGCTGGTGGCCGCGCGGCGCGGGGGTGTCCTAGAGCTAGGTCACACTCACCTGCGCCGCACGGTCGCCATATATGGCCAAGTGCGCGGGTGGGCGGAGCAGCTGGGAGGCGGGAGCGGGGAGGGTACAGAAGGCCAAAGGGGCGGGGTTACCGGCGGTGGCGGGAAGCGGGGAGGGAGGGCGAACGGCGGCAAATAACAGGAGGGAAATACAATTTACAAAGAAACAGGCAATATTAAACGACAAAACACACTAAATACGGCAAAAAACGGCAGGGGCAGGGAAATACACTTACAGAGAACCAAGCAAAACTGAACGACAAAACACACGAAATACGGCAAAAAACGGCAGGGGCAGGACAGCCGAGCACGGACCACGCCGCTCGGGGGCAGGGGGCGTGGTCACGCGGCGGCAGGCAGCAGCGAGGCAGTCAGGCAAGGGGGGCACACGCAGCGGCTGGTGGCCGTGCGGCGCGGGGGTGTCCTAGAGCTAGGTCACACTCACCTGCGCCGCACGGTCGCCATATATGGCCAAGTGCGCGGGTGGGCGGAGCAGCTGGGAGGCGGGAGCGGGGAGGGTACAGAAGGCCAAAGGGGCGGGGTTACCGGCGGTGGCGGGAAGCGGGGAGGGAGGGCGAACGGCGGCAAATAACAGAAGGGAAATACAATTTACAAAGAAACAGGCAATATTAAACGACAAAACACACTAAATACGGCAAAAAACGGCAGGGGCAGGGAAATACACTTACAGAGAAACAAGCAAAACTGAACGACAAAACACACTAAATACGGCAAAAAACGGCAGGGGCAGGACAGCCGAGCACGGACCACGCCGCTCGGGGGCAGGGGGCGTGGTCACGCGGCGGCAGGCAGCAGCGAGGCAGTCAGGCAAGGGGGGCACACGCAGCGGCTGGTGGCCGTGCGGCGCGGGGGTGTCCTAGAGCTAGGTCACTTTAATAGCCCCCACATCAATCCTAGGGGGTCAGGAGGGGTCTACCTTGCCCCCTTTCATTCATTTCCCCCTTCGTTTATTTCCACCTCTTGTCTCTCGATCCTACCGAGAGACAAGATGGCGGCCGCTCCGGACTGTTTAGAATGTTGACAGTCACCGGAGAGCCAATACGCTTCTCCTCGCGAAGTATATTTTTTTTAACGTTAATTTCTCAAAATCCACTGGAGCACATATCTTGAGACCTAGCAAAGGCACATCGGGCAAACAGTCTCTACAATTTTGCCAAGTTTCATAGAAATCCATTCAGCCGTTCGAGCTAAAAGTGAGTCCAACCGCCCTATGGAAAACTCAATGTTAAAAACACGTTTTGGGACCCCCCTTTTTTCTCGGCCCCCGCTTGACGAAACCCCCCCCCCCAAACTTTCAGGGGACGCTCAGAAACAAAATGTGCCATTTTCCTGAAAATTTCAGCCAATTCCGTCCATCAACGCCAAAGTTATTCAACATAGAATTACTATATAGAATAACTATATATACCTACTGGCGACTGCCAGTAGGTTATATATATATATATATATATATATATATATATATATATATATATATATATATATATATATATATATATATATATATTTAAGCAGAATCTGAAGTAAGGAATAAACACGTTTGAATTGAAACTCACGGAGTCAGCGCCTTCTTTAATCAGAAGATTGGTTTGGTAAAAAATATATATATACATATACATATATATACCTGGTATTGTGTGTGTGTTTTACTTTCTTTTAATATATATAAATGTATATACCTGGTATTGTGTGTGTGTTTTACTTTCTTTTACAGGTCTCTCTCCCTGTAAGTCCTCTTCCTACCCTCCCCTGTCCTGGCCTCTCCAATCCTCTGTGCTAATATAGCTTTCTGAGTTGGAGCTGCCTGGAGGTGGAATAAACAATCTACACACAGATCCAGAGGAAGGCGCACTGTTGACAGAATAGTGAGCCCACAAATTGCATCCCTCCTGATCTGCTTGTGGATTCTTTATAATGGCCACCTTAGATGCCTTACTGCATGTGATCACTCAGATGCAGAAAGAGCTGGCAGACTCTAAACACGCCACCACAACCCTGGCCGCGCAGGTGTCGCTGTTGCAAAACCAAGTAGGGGCCCTGGGGAGTGGTCCAGTGGGAACGGAGGCAACTTCTAATCCTTGGGCTAGAGTTTCAACAGGAACTTCCACTTTGGGTCAGACAGCCACCCCCACTAGAAACATTGCAGTGCATGTCCCCCCAACAATCCCTTTAGCAGCACCTGAACGTTTCTCTGGCGATCCCGGGAAGGTCCAATTTTTTTAACACAGATAGAATTATATTTTACATGCAGACCCACAGCATTTTCAGACCCTCAATAGCATTCCTTATTTCCTATTTAACAGGCGGTTGCCACCTCCTGTGCAGTCCCTTTGGTATGTCAAGATAGTCCTTTACTTTATCACTGGAAAATGTTTGTCAACGAATTTGAGAAAGTCTTTGATCGCCGTGCTGTTACTCTGTCAGCTGACAGAGAATTACTAGAATTACGCCAGGGGTTAGAGACCTCATTTCGTATCTCGCTCAATGTAATCGTTTAGTTGCAGAGACTGAATGGCCCGAAGAAAATCACTCAGCGTTGTTTTATCAAGGATTCAAGGATGATCTCAAAGATGTCCTTGCGCAAATTGACACCCAACCCACAGAGTGTGCCGATCTCATTAATCTCACATTGAGGCTGGACCACCGATTATCAGAAAACAGAGGAGATAAGAAAAGATCTGAAAAACCAGCCTGGTGGTTTACCGAGTAACCTCGAATCCAACCAACACTATCTGAGAATCGTAGGGAACCTATGGAAATCAGTGCCATTCGACAACCTCTCTCGAAAGACAAGAAAGAAACTCAGCAAAAGAATAGATTATGCCTTGGTTGTGTTAGAAAATGGCATTTTGTGAAAGAATGCCCAACCAAGCCAAAAGGGAAATTTCCGGTGTCCTATACCTCGAAACAAGGCACTGCTAGTACAGATGGCCCTACAGGAAATTAGAACACCTGAGTCTAAGGGAGGAGACAAGCTTGGGCGGTTTAACTATCCCTTCATTCGCAGGATTGGAAGGAAAATATACATCCCATGTTTGACTTTTAATTACCATAGAGACAAGTACCAGTCAGTATCCAGTGCATTCTGTGTTAGATTCAGGGGCAACTAAAAATGTCATAGACATCGATAGGGTGAAAGAATTTACAATCCCCTATGAGAAAAAACAAGCTCCTGGAATAGTACAGGTAGTAGATGGTAGCAATCTATCTGGCCGTCCTGTAACATTCCAGACAGAACTGATTATGCTTAGTCCTTCCACCAGCAAGTACATTTAGAACATCTTAGGTTCAATATTATTCAAACTCCACAATATGGAGTAATTTTGGGATTACCCTGATTGACCTTGCACATTCCCGTGATTAATTGGAGTGAGAGGTCGATTCAATTTTCCTCCAATTATTGTCAACAACATTGTTTAACATCAAGACAAATCCAGAAGCAAGATCCTCCCTTAGCGCTTCTTACAGCGGTCGAAAAAGATATTCAGTTGCCCACGCAATATGCAGCTTTTTCTACCGTTTTTAGTGAACAACAAGCAGTGCAGTTACAGCCGCACCTGCCGTATGATTGCCAAATTGATGTAGAGCTTGGTACTATTACGCCTAGTTGTCATATTTATGCACTGTCAGAGTCAGAGAATTTACATCTACAGCAATATTTAGACCAATTCTTGGAAAATAGTTTTACTCGACCCTCTCACTCTCCAACTGCCTCCCCCTGTTTTTCATCCCAAAAGCTAATGGAGAGATGCACGCCTGTATTGATTATAGAGCACTCAACAATATCCTCTCCCCCTCATTCCAGTGTTATTGGACCCAGTGAAAACTGCAGCCACCTACACCAAAGTGGATTTGAGGGTTGCCTATCACTTGGTGCGCATCGGGCAGGGAGAAGAGTGGAAGACCGCATTCAAGACTCGATACACTCTGTTTGAATATGTGGTAATGCCCTTTGGGCTCTGTAATGCCCCGGACACATTCCAATTTATTTTTAACAATGTTTTAAGGGCATTTTTAGATTTCTTTGTAATTGTAATTGTCTATATTGACGACATCCTGATTTACTCAGACACTGTAGATGCACATGAACAGCATGTTTGTGATCACTGGGCGGAAATAAAGGTTTTATCTTGTTGAATAATATGAGATTAAGGAAAGCGCTCTTGGCCGAATTCTTGATGTGTCTGGTCATGTACAGTTTCAGGTCTAGAGTGATGCTTAATGATTTGACAGAGTCTGCAAGGGTGAGATTCCCATTGAGCGCATCAACAGCCTTTAGCCATACGGCAATTTGGGGGTTTTCCTCCTTATTCGAGATGAGGAATGTCTCAGTCTTGTCGCTCAGTACTTCATTGAGTCTTTGAATGTCTCTGAGGGAGGTGGTTTCCAGATATATCTGAGTGTCGTCAGCATAGAGGTGGAAGTGGATGTTGGCTGTTTTGAGTAGTATGGTGAGAGGTTCCATGTAGAAGTTAAAGAGTTGGGGGAGGGCACTGAGCCTTGAGGGACTCCCTTGTTGACTGGATGGAGGTCAGAAGCAAAGTTTTTTATTTTTATTTTTTGAGTGCAATTGTGCAGGAAGGAGGAGTACCATTGGAGGACCACTTCCCCAAGACCAGCACTTTCTTGGAGAGCCCTGAGGAGAAGATTGTGATCTACCGTATCGAATGCTGCCTAGAGGCCAAGGAGAATGAGGAGGCAGCATTGGTCAGAGTCTAGAGATTTATGGATATCGTCAATGATGTTGAGGATCGCGGTTTCTGTGCTACAGCCTTTTTTGAAGCCAGATTGATGGAGTCTAGGAGGTTGATGTTGTCCAGGTGTTGGGTTAGTTGTTGGAGTACATATCTTTCTAGGATTTTGGACAGAAGGGGGACATTAAGCGGCATTTCTTCTGTTTTCTCCCTATTAAAGGAGTAGCCTGAGAATCCTGCAAAGGTATGAATTAGGGAGATAACTTTTGGGATCCTTGCATCAGGGTTTCTGAGAAAACAATTATATTGTTTGCCTAGGCCGAAGTTAACGCCTTTAATATCTGGGTTATTGATTTTGTTTTGTTTTTTATATATCTTTATTGAAAATGTTGTTCGCTAGCAGTATACATTTTCACTCAGTTTCTTGGCTCAGGTGAATCTGGTTCAATCAGCCTATGCAGCAACACATTTACAAATTAATAAATAATAACCAAATGAGTTTTAAGGCTGTACCATCAACCGCTGCTATGAACATTATAATAGGAACAGAATGTCTTGAGGCAATGCACACCAATAGGGTCACCTTTGACACAATGGGCCTGATTCACAAAGTTAAAATGAGAGGAAAGTCTAACTTTACAACTTTTGGTATTAACAAAGGGCATTTACAAGTAGTAAATGCCCTTTGTTAATACCAAAAGTTGTAAAGTTCAACTTTTGGTATTCACAAAGGGCATTTACAAGTAGTAAATGCCCTTTGTTAATACCAAAAGTTGTAAAGTTCAACTTTTGGTATTCACAAAGGGCATTTACAAGTAGTAAATGCTCTTTGTGAATACTGAAAATCGTAACGTTATACCTACGTCTTATTTTACCTTTGTGAATCGGGACCTAATTGCCTAATTAACTGCACTAATTCTACTGATTGCACTAGTAATTGTGTTTGCACAGCAAGTAGGAAACTACAGTATTGCACACGCATAACAATTACAACCTATCTATGCCAATTCTCGAGCAGCAGAAATGTTAAATGTCAGGATACCAAATGTAAATAATCCTAGATAAATTAGGTACTGGTATATACCTAACCACATCTAACTTAAGAGCATTAGCAAAATACTACTAGATCATAGCTGTTGTTAGATACAGGTGCGTATAACATCAAGTCTGGTATTAAATGTCCAGACTACCAAATGCGGACAGCAGCCTGCAAGAAGGGACACATCACATCTTGTACAGAGAGTCAAATCATAAGCTTCAGGCATGGCCTGACAGCCCCCCCCCCTCCCCGGTGACGCTCAGCAGACCCCTTAGAGGTACGGAAGGAACAGCTTCTTTAGTGAAGAGATGCTCTAGTGCCCTGGTACTCAAAGTAAGGCCCGGGGGCCACTTGTGGCCCTCTTGACCTTTGCATGCGGCCCCTTCCATGTGCAGCAGCTCGGGCTAAGCACAAATATTCAGAAACAAGCAATTGCAATGCAATCGGTCTCACATTTGTGAGAGTTCAAACTATTGGCATTGCAAATGACAATGCATTTTTATTAATGTGTTCTTTTTAAAAAGGATACATAAAAGGCATTGTCATTTATAATGCCAATAGCTTAAACTCTCAATGTGTGCTATAAAAAAAGCTTTAGGAGAGAGCGTGTCCTGTCTGCAGTGCTGACAGGACAACACTATTTGAGCAAATAGTGCATGGAGGCTGTAATTAAAGCCTACCGAGCAACAGCACACATAACATGGAGTGTCCCTAAGGGAGGTTACAATATGAGACAAGGCGGTACTAAGTAGGGACTACTAAGCCTATTGTCCAATGAACAGCCAGTTTACAGTAGACAATGACACTAGCCACAGAAAAATGTGGGCAGAGCTTCAAGTACCTACTACCCTAATACTGCATGCCTTGCAGGGCAAGCGCTGCCCAGGCTCAACCTAAAAAGGGACCTCTCCAACATGGCAAATGTAATGTACCTCATTTTCCAACATATTTTATAGCAATTTAATTTGGATGTATGTAAAATGTTATGGTACCCTTACATCATGGAGCGGTTGAAAATGTATTGCAAACACAACCATAAATTAAATTATTCCCTTATGTGCTAGGAAATAGATTGCTGTTAAAGGTATTGTAAACATTAAACAAAATCCATGATGGTGGAAGAAGCAGGAGATCAGGTCTCGGTGCAGTTAGACATGGTTTGGAGAACTGTGCTACTGATTTGGCTGCAAGACCACAAATAAATATAAAGAGAGCGCGTCAATAAGGCAAATGTATTTTATCTGCATTACCAATATAATTTTCATCATTGTAAATGTGCTCGCTGTAGTGTGTTATGGTGCACTAACATTCTGGAGCGGGTGATAATTTATCACACACGAACACTGAAAACAAATTATTCCATTACGTTTGTGGAAATAGGTTGCTGTCAAACTTACCCCAAATATAAATCCAAATCTATTATGGTTGGTAAAGCGAAAGAGTGTGTCCTATTGCAATTATACATGGAGATCCATCACAAATGAAAAAGTTAATTATTTCAGTTGGGGAAGTGTGAGAGCATGTTATGTTGCACTACGACCCGGGCTGCGATTAAAACTTCACAGAAACACAAAACAAAATGCCTAAGAGTCTAAAAAACATGAGACCGTGTCACGGTGCACTTAGACTCTGTTGCAGATGAAAACATAACACGAAAGACCACATAAAATGCATAACAGTGGGGGAGCAGTCTGGAGCTTATGTGCCAGGTGGTCTGTTTCTTTACAAAATGATTGCATGTTGCTTCTTCCACTCCTCCGCATCAAGCCTTATATGTGTTTAAACCTCATGCTCTCCAAAATCTTTTATTTCTGTCCTACCCCTTCCCACTCCCTGACTGCTGCCCACTCGTGCATTGACTGCTCTCTACCAACCCCAACACCCCACGACTCCCCTGCCTCTCACCGTCACTGTTTACATAAATAACTAAAAGGAGACATAGGCCAGATCCTGAAGGAAATTGATTGTGCTGTAGTGTCCTCCGACGCGGGGTAGCGGTGCAGTCTACCCACGTCGGAGATGTTACGTTAGCGCTGGCGTTTGTCGTCACGCGCCAGCTATAAATAAAGGAGGCGTGGCCCAAGGAAGTAGTTAGGACTACTCTGCAATCAAAACGAGGTGTCCCGAGTGTTCATTGCAGCTACAGCGCTGGCACCACGTGCGCGAGCGGCACCTCCCCCACGACACTGGCGACAAGGGGAAGAAACGACCTCATGCAGTGCAGGGCAATTAACCCAATTAGCTGGTGAATGATGCAATCAGTAAGCCTTTGATCACAGCCCTATGCCCACGGTGTGCATCTTGGTCTCTTGCTGGCCTGCTGTGTGCCGCCAGGCGAGTTTGCTGTGACCGAGGCAGGCCCTGCAGCCCCTGAATGTGCCTGGATGACAGGAAGGTCCTTCCTGCACACACGGTGGAGCCCACACATGAGTGTGCCCCCAGCATCCTGAAAAGGAAGGAAACCACAGTGAGGCCTAGGACGTACAGGCCACAGGAGAGGGCCCTGATGACATCATCATCGCCCTTGGCCAGGCGTTTGCTAGTGAGCCCAGGAGGTAAGCAGTGCACGTGCCACGAGGTGTGACTGCGTCTAAGCCAAGATGGCGTCGGTCCCCGCCATTGAGCCATTCGTGGTGAACAGGGCACCCTCATCCCTTGCCCCGCGCAGGAAAGACTGGACCGATCGCCTCCAGATCTACTTTGAAGGGGCGGGCATAGCCCGGGAAAGGCACAGAGCCCTACTCCTCCACCTCGGAGTTAAAGATATCCACTGCATCTACAAGACCCTGGTAGAAGCCACACCCAAAACATATATCACGCTTCTCAATGCCCTAAACGCGCACTTCGAGCCGATGGCGAACAGGGACTATGAAAGGTTAATTTTTTGCCAGGACAAGCAAGAAGCGGAGGAATCATTAGACGCCTTCCACGGACGTTTGAAAGAACTGGCCAGCACGTGCGGATTCTGCGACAAACAGGAGGAAGACCGGGGTCAGATAATACAAGGGTGATACTCGTCCAAACTCAGAGTGAACATTCTTCAGGAGGATGGCAAGCATCTAGCAGACATCCTCACTCTGGGCCGGTCAAAGGAAATGTCGCAAGCCAGAGCATCTCACATGGAAGCGGCCCTCCACCGACCCATCAAGTCAACGTGGTGGAGAAGGCGAACGTGGTGAGGCCTAAAGTGCGCCAAAACTCAGGGAGAAGACAGCAAGACAAGAAGAGGGAATGCGGATACTGCGGAGGCACACCCCATCGCATGCAAGACTGCCCAGCGAGAGCAAAAAATTGCAGTGCGTGCAGGTGGATAAATCACTTCGCGGCAGTATGCCGGTCAGCAAAGTCAAGGAAGGAAGCATCACAGACTGTAGCTGAAGAGCAGGACAGTGAGGTCTTGGATGACGATGCGGGAGACTACCCGGTCCACTATGTGTTCACAGTTGATCAGCCGCAACGGAAGAGACGATGGCTTCCAAGGTGCAGAATTAAGATCCACCACCAGGAGGTGAGAGCCACTATTGACACAGGGGCCTCGATGGAACTGAAGGCTGCCAATGTATATAACCAACTAAGTCCACGCCCACCCCTACGCAAGGCGAGGATCAGAGTGTTTGCATACGGCCAGAAGACACAAATTCCGCTCCTGGGGTGCTTCAAGGCTGACCTGCAACACCAGGACCTCAAGACCCCCACCACAGTGTACGTGACCAAGGAAGGAAGCGGTTTGCTGATAAGTGGACAATCAGCAGAAGAACTGAGGCTCATATCATTCACCATGGCGGTACAAGAGGAGGAACTAGAGGCCATCATGGAGGAGTTCGAAGACGTTTTCAAAGGTATTGGATGCCTGAAAGGGAAAGAAGTCTCTCTCCATATGGACCCGTCAGTCCAACCGGTGACGCTGAGGCACAGGCGCATTGCGTTCCACCTGCGAAAGAAGGTTAAAGAAGAGTTGGAAGCGCTGGAGAAGCCAGGGATTATCGAAGAGGTCAGCGGGCCCACCACGTGAGTTTCCCCAATCGTAGTGGCACGTAAGCCGAAACAGCCGGGGCAAGTCCGCATCTGCGTGGACATCCGCCTCCCAAATGCCGCGGTAAAAAGGAAACGTCATCTAGCCCCGACCATCGACGACATATTGGGAGAACTGAACGGCGCAAGGTGGTTCTCGAAGATGGACCTCTGGTCCGGCTATCACCAACTACCACTACACCCGGACTCCCGATACATCACCACCCTCTCTACGCACGTCGGTCTCAGTAGATATCGACGCCTCAATTTCGGGATATCGAGTGCCGAGGAGGTGTTTCAAAACACCATCCGTGAAGTCCTCAGCGGGCTTCCAGGGGTCCTAAATGTAAGTGCCGACCTACTTATCTACGCGTCATTGGCTGAAGATCACCATCAGAGACTTTGTGGGGTTCTCCAGAGGATCAAAGAGTCCGGACTGACCTAACACAGAGAGAAATGCCAATTCTTAAAGAACAAGATCGGCTTCTTTGGCTACACATTCTCAGACCAAGGAGTGGCCCCGGACCCCGACAAGGTGCGAGACGTACAAGAAACCCCATCCAATATCTCAGAAATAAGAAGCTTCCTGGGAATGGTGAACGTTTGCAGATGTTTTGTCTCAGATTTGTCCAACCTCACAAAGCCCCTCAGGGAACTGACGAAATCCTCCACCACATGACAATGGGGTCGAACAGGAGCAGGCCTTCAAGGATACTAAATCCGCCCTGTCGGCAGATACGACACTGTCATACTTCAACCCGACCCGATCCACAAACGTCGCCGTGGACGCCAGCCTATATGAGCTCAGAGCCGTGCTCACCCAGTTGCAAGGGAATGGAGAGTGGGCCCCGATAGCATCCACAAGCCGCTCCCTGACGGACAGGGACCAGAGATACTCGCAAATTGAGCGAGAAGCGATTACCATCCACTGGGCCTGTCGGCACTTCCAGTCTAACTGTACGGCCATCCGTTCACAGTGTCCACAGACCAAAAACCCCTTATCCCCCTGTTTCAAGGATCAGCGTCCAAACCTCCACCGAGGATTGAAAAATGGATCCTTCAGCTGCAGGGATATGACTATCGAGTGGAATACAAGCCGGGCTCATCCAATCCCGCGGACTACCTCTCGAGGCATCCCAGAGCTGCCACCAAAGCGGAAGAAGAGGATGCCGAAGACAATGAAGAATATGTCCGGTTTGTATCGGAAAGATCCCGACCACTGCCTATGAGTCTTGAGACCATTGTAGAAGCCACCTGGAATGATGAATACCTGCAACTGGCCGTAAAAGCAGTCCAATCGAGTGACTGGCGCCCCATTCAGTTCACCATGACCCAACGAACGCCGCAAGTAAAGACCGTCTTGGAGTCAATGGTGTCGGTTAGGGATGAACTTTCGGTCGACAGCCGGGGTTGTCTGCTTCGAGGGCCACGACTGGTGATACCATCAAGCCTGCCTCAACAAGCAGTGGACCTCGCACACCGGGGACATCAAGGCATGGTAAAAACCAAGAGCGGGCTTAGAGCCAAAGTGTGGTTCCCAGGGATGGACACACTGGTTGACCAAACAGTCAGAAAATGCTCATGGTGCCAAGCAGCGGGCCAACCGGATCGCCCCCACCCAGTCATCACAGAAGAAAACCCCCAACGACCATGGGAGTGTGTGAGTGTAGACTTTGGACACCTCCCAGATGGACACTATGCACTGGTAATCATCGATGACTTTACAAAGTACCCTGAGGTTGAAATTGTGGGAAGTAGACAGCCACGGAGGTCGTTATCAAGTTTGAGAAGACCATTGCTACCCATGGAATATTCGAAGTGGTGAAGACAGACAACGGTCCACCCTTCCATGGACAAGAGTTCACAGACTATCTCAAGACCTGGGGAATTCAGCACCTGAAAGTGACCCCGTTCTACTCTCAACAAAGTAATACGCATTGCGCATGCAGATGAATCTCCGCTCGAGAGGGCCATATACAGTTTCCTGAGAGAATACCGTTTGACGCACCATCTCACAACCGAGGCAGCTCCGGGACCGGCGAGCATGGGCCGAGTAGTGAGAGACACCATCCCGCATCACCCAAGCTGGACCCCCTCTCAGAAAGACCCTAGCCAACCAGACCAACTCCAATGACCAAGCCAGTGCCAACCGACGGGCCCGGATGTCTGTCATTCAGGTGAGAGACAGAGTCTATATCAAGGACAGATACCCAGGGAGTAAGTTCCGGCTTCTATTTGTGCATAGGCCTTGGACAGTCATCCGCAGAACCGGCACTATGGTAACAGCCAGGAGAGGAACAGAAGAAGTCACTCGCAACCTCTCATTCTTCAAGAAGGTGCCTGCCAGAACCCCGGACCTGCAAGTGTCAGAATGCCTGGACGCCAGGCCACCTCAACCAGCGGTGGATGAGGGCCCGGATGGTGGTCACGGGACGACCCCCACCAAAGATGAGAACCGATCAGACCAGGACACACCTTCACTGCCGTTAACGCCAGCTGGAAGTCTGCTGAGTTCCCCAGCGAGATCCCAGGAGAGCGAAGCCTCGCAGGGAATGACCCCATCATTGCCATCATCACGGTATGGCAATAATGGGGTATGGCCTCCAGGTATGGCCTGAGAAGAAACCCGGCTCCATCCTCCTGGCTGGCCGACTTCATGGTGTGACGAACCTGGGACTGGAATTCTAGTGACTGGTAACAGATCAAAATGATCATTGTTTGTTTGTTGTTTAATAAAGGTTAGTAGGAATGTAGTGTCCTCCGATGCGGGGTAGCGGTGCAGTCTACCCGCGTCGGAGATGTTACATTAGCGCTGGCGCATGTCATCATGCGCCAGCTATAAATAAAGGAGGCGTGGCCCGAGAAAGTTAGTTGGGACTACGCAGCAAACAAACCAAGGTGTCCCGAGTGTTCATTGCAGCTGCGGTGCTGGCACCACGTGCGCGAGCGGCACCTCCCCCACGCAGTCTTGCCAAGTATCACGCATCACGTGTGACATTCCCGCATTTCAGTGTGGTGTTCTGCATCACCGCACTGAAATGCTTTGTCACGCATTTAAATGCCACTGAATTGTGTGGTAGTGCGATGGCTCTGCTGTGCTGATCCCAGCAGACTTGCTGCCAGCAGGCATCTCTGGCTCCTACCAGTTAAGTATCATACTTCTCAGCTTTGGCAAAGTGCTTTGCTGCAGTGCTACAATGTAACAATTTGCGGCCTCACTGCGCCACGCGATGTGGGAGGCTGTGAGCAGCCCACACTCTGCCGATTACACCAGGGCGCTGGGGGTGTCTATTAAATCCCCTGTGTGACCTCATGTGGTCCTGCACTGGACTGCAGGAAGTGAGGTCGCCAGAGAAATGCGGCGGGGGCTGCTCCTCGTCGGAGTGGAGTCAAGTTTGTTCGCCGCTGCAACAGGCCGCTGCGCTGTATGATCATGACTGGCATGATCACGGGCGCTGCGAGGAGTTCGAGTCTGATTGCAGTGCCAGCAGAGTGACTGGTGGTGCAGCCGATCATGTGCCAGCGCGCCCGCCGGCCGTGACCCCGTCACTCACCACGGGGTGACCCCGTGCAGCTCGCCATCGTGGCTGATGGACGAGACCGGTGTCTGTTGGTGTGAGATGACACACAGTGAGGACACCAGGATGGTGGGCTAGTGAATGGCCCAGAGCACGTGCGGTCCGCCCCCTTTTTGACTGGGTCACGTCACTCGTGATGCCAGTGGTGGGTGGGTGTAAAGTGTAGGTTTACATCATAACAACTAGAACGTGTCCAGCAGGACACTACAGGGGTTAATCCTCAAATTGGGAGAGAAGGTGCTCTGTGCTATGTGCTAACTTTAAAAGGCACAGGCACGAGCCACGTACTGCACCGCATGAGCTTCTTGCTTTCACGCACCCGTACCCTTTATGAAAATTTCCAGCACCTGTCTGCAGCCAACAAGGTGACAGACACTTCAGCGACCCAGGCATTGACATCAGTTTGGCTTTATTTTACCAGCTGCACCACCCACTGCCTTGGTAAGTGTCAAAAATTAAACCCTGCTGTGCTGATTATAAATCCTGTTACTGACTGTTAGTGTTTTGTCAACTTGCAGTTGACTCGCTATGATTTAGTAGCACAAAGGGTTCATCTCTGCTGTAAAGTCAAAACGTGTACTGTGTACCATGGCCAAGCTGCAACATTCGGCAAACTGTATTTGGGGAGGTCGGATACCCGTGAGGTATTTTTCTCACAAAGATATTTTTTTGTTACTTGTGCTTAGTATAGATAACATGGGCTTAAAAAACCGCCTGAGAGTGGGCTGAATTCCTTGTGTGTTTAGGAGTTTACAGGCAACAATAAAAATGTCAAGCTAACTGGTGAAGGATGTATCTTGTTGAGCGAGATCAGGATTTAGTTTAGTGACTGTTTTTACACCTGAAGTAGCACAGAGGGTTAATGTGCGGATTCACGGAGATCTCTGAAGTCAAGCTTATGAGCCATATTAAACAGACACACAGTTCTTTACTGACTGTACTCCGCAGTCTAGAACATTAGCTGTTCGTTAGTTGCGTTCTGGGGTCTGCAGCTATGGTGCACTTCGTCACGGGCTCTTTTACTTCAATAAACCAGTTAAATCTTAACATGCCGTTTGTTGCTACTTCCTGTCAACAGGGTGAGAAGATTCAACTCCACGGGACTATTGTCAGTAGCCCAGAGATTCCATTGGCTCTTTTAGCCACTTTTAAGGTGAAGGAACCTCGTGGGCATGCCTTACGTTCTCCCGTGTGTCCGCCTCGTGTAACGTTAACACTGACAGTTTCATAGCTCATACTTCCTTCCTTAGTCCTTCGGAGCCCAAAGCGCATGGCAAATACTCCCGGCCTGCCTTTTCTGTACTTCCTCAACACAGATTCTGTACCTCAACTCCCACCGAGCCTTGCCTGGGAAGCTACACCTTCCGTCACTTGCCGTTTCACTTGGGGAGTTCCGACAAGAAACTTCCATGAACATTCTATTTCTGGGCGTGTTAATGCATAAGGCTGTAATGTTGCTACTTTATAATAAAGATGACCCAGTTGTAAGGTAGTACGTTTCTTTATTTCTTACGATTGCTTAACTGAAGAGCACCGAGCTGGCGCTGTGTCTCCGGAACTCGCGCCTCCAATGCTGGATGCGCGCGCAGCTCCTAAGATGGCCGCCGCACGTCACGTCATGACGTGACGTGCATCAACTAGTAAGCGCCACTACATATCTCCCTTTTTTCCAAACAACAATAAAGTCACTTACAGTTCACTGTCCATATCGTAATCTCGAAACCTGGAGGGCCTCATCACAGACCTACCACTCCTGGTCACCCTGGCGGGGTTCTCCGGGGGGCCTTGGCTCTGCACCACCTCGCTACTTTCCTCTCTCAGCCCAGCGGCAGCCTCTTCTGTGTTCCTCCTTTGTAAGTCCATATCTGTTTCTTGGTGATCATTCACTCTCCTCTCCTCTGTCAGTTCATCTCTGGCATTTCCTCCTCCATGCTGCTCACCAGTGTCTTGATCCATCTCAATGTTCGGTTCATCCCTATCTTCCCAGTCGTCTCCAAATTGCTTCCATTGCAGGATCTTGTTGCACTTGGCCATGCGGTCTTGGGACCACACATTTCCATCACTCAGCAGGGCCGCCCGATCGTATACTTCCTTGACTTGCATGGGCCTGCTGTATTTACTGTCACCTTTCTTCTGTAACGTTGCCAACTTTACTCTGACCCACTCGCCCTGTTCCAATCTTGTTCCTTTCACATTCTTCCGTTTGTTGTAGTGGTTGGTATAGATGGATTGTGCCTTTTCCAGGTTGGCACGTACCACCGCGGGAGACCACTCACTGGTGATAACTTTCTCCTTCCAAACCCGGTTGTCATGGGTGAAAGGCTCACGCCCTCTCAAAATCTGGAATGGGCTGTATCCGGTTCCAGTTGGAGTTATCCTGTAGGCCCATACCATGTTCTCTATGGCTTTCTCCCAATCCTTGTTACCTGAAATCGCAGCTTGTACGGCACCCATCACCACCCTGTTAAAACGTTCCACCAAGCCGTTCCCAGCTGGATGGTAGATGGCTGTGTGTCTGCTCGCGATGCCGTTCCTCTGCATGAATTGGTTCCACCTTTCGGACGTGAATTGGGGGCCATTGTCACTGAGGATGGCCTTGGGGATACCCTCTCTCACAAACGTGTCCGACAGGAATCTTAGAATGTTCTCCGTGTCCATGGTCTCGTCCACCTTCACCTCCGGCCACTTGGAGTATCGATCCATGAGGACACATACATATTTCTGAGTGCCCTGGTCATCAAGAATGGGTCCTAATATGTCTATGGATAACTCCTCCCACGGGTTCTGCGGAATTTCGAACTGTCCTAATGCAGGACGCAGGGGTTTGAGCATCTTGTCAGCTCCTTGGCACTGTGGACACTCTCTGACATGCCTCTCTGCTCTTATGTCCATGCCGGGCCACCAGTAGTTTTGCTTTGCTCTTAATTTCAATTTTCCAATGCCGAGGTGGCCCTCATGTAACATGTCCAGTAACTTGGTGATCAGGTTCCTTGGGGGGATCACTTTGGCTCCTCTATATACAAACACTCCTCTGTCCCCTACCGACAATTCTTCTCTCACTTCATAGTATGGCTTGATGTGTTCACTCACGTGTCGTTTATCTGGCCAGCCCTTGATGATGTACATTTTTACTTCCTTCATGACACTGTCCTCCTCGTATTCATCTGTCCACTCCTGGTAGCTGATGATCTTCTCCTGATCCTCTACTAGGGCTACCAATTTGCCTTGGTTAGTGGGGTCTTCTTCGCCTGGCTCCATGGCCGCCGCCCTGCTCAGGTAGTCTGCTACTCGGTTCCGATTTCCTGTAATGTACTCCACATCATACCTGAATTCAAGTAGTTTCAATGTCATCTTGGATATTCTGGGAGTAGCATTAGCGTGTCCACTAGATGTTAGCACCTTCACCAAGGGCTTATGGTCTGTCCTGAGCAGGAATCGGGTCCCCCAGAGGAACTGCCTGAATCTCGATGTGGCCCACACCACGGCCAACATCTCCTTTTCAATTACACTGTATTTGCTTTCAGTGGCCGTTAATGTCCGGGATGCAAAACTGATCGTCTCCATCTGTCCCTGTCCACGATCTTGCATAAGCACTGCACCCAAGCCTTTATCACTGGCGTCGGTTGTGAGCACCGTGGCGCCCTGTGGATCATATCCTTTTAGCGGCACTGCTCCAGTGACGTTCTTCTTAATTGTGTCAAACTCACTTTGAGCCTCTGGTGTCCATTGGAAACTGGTGTTCTCCCTGGTCAGCATCCTCATGTGGTGTGTCTTGGAAGCAAAGTGTACCACAAATTTACTGTAGTACTCCGCCATGCCCAGGAATGATCTAACCTCCTCTTTGTTGGTGGGGGGTGGAGCTTCAGCGATCGCCTTCATATTTTCCGCTTTAGGTGTGATGCCTTGTGCCCCAATTTCATGGCCTAGATATGTAACTGACTCCAGGCCCAGTCGGCATTTTGTCCACTCAGCGGTGAGGCCTTTGATTTCCAGGGTTTTTAGCACCTTTCCCAGCTTCTGATCGTGGTCCATTTTGTCTCGCCCCATCACCAGAATGTCATCCTGGAAATATTGAATGCCCGTCATGTCCCTAAACAGCTGGTGCATTAACTTCTGGAACACGGCGGCTGCTGAGGCCAGTCCAAACGGCATGCGGCGGAACTGGTAGCAGCCAAATGGGGTGATGAATGAAGTGAGTTTTCTGCTATCTGGGTGCAATTCAATTTGGTGGTAAGCGGAGGTCAAATCGATGGTGGAGTACCATTTGACCCCTCTGGTTCTCGCCAACATTTCCTCTATTCTTGGGAGGGGGAATTTTTCCACGACAATGTTCTTGTTTAGCTCCCTCAAGTCAACACACAGCCTGACCTTTCCGTTGGGCTTCATGACTACCACCAACGGTGCGAGCCATTCCGCACAGGTAATGGGTTCAATTATTCCTTTCCTTTCCAAGTCTTGAAGTTCTGTTTGGACTGCCTCTCTCACCGCTATCGGTACATTCCTAACTTTGTGGGCTACAGGACTGGCGTCGTTCTTGAGTATAATTTTGTGTTGGAATCTCTCCAGTTTTCCCACTGTGCCTCCAAATACCTTTGGATAATTTTCTTTCCACTTCGACAGATTGGGCCATGTGTCCGGTTCTGTGAGCAGGATCTGTTCTTTCCCTCCTGGGTCCAATTTTATTCCCAAATCACCCTGATCCAGCCATCCCAGTACAGACGGTCCCCTCTCTGAGACGTACAGTTTACACAGTGCTGAACGGCCTCTGAACTCGAACTTTAGGAGCCGGAAGCCCACCATAGGGATGCGGTCGCCATTATATGTGACTGGTCGAATGTCCAGTTTCTCCAACTCGGGTCCTAGCCTAGGTCTGAAGGTGTCGTCCCACACCGCTCTTTGCACTATGGTGTAAGGGGAGCCAGTATCCACCACCAGGCTGATGGTTATACCACCCATCATCATTTCTAGCACTGGTTTGGTTGTCCTCGTCCCCTCCACGCTCAATACCTGGTCATATATGCATAAGACCGTGACTACTTCTTCATCATGGGTCTCGTCCTGGTTTCCCTCTTCTTGGTCAACGTATCGCACCACATTCTTTGACAATTTCTTCCGGCACACTTTCTCGTAATGGCCGATGATGCCGCAGTGCATGCACTTGGCCCTGAATGCGGGACATCTTCTGTCGTGTGCCTCGTGGGACCAACTCCCACACCTGTAGCATGCCTTCTTGGTGTCGTTGCCAGCTTGTTTTCCTTGCTGTCCCGTGCTGCCTTGCCATTTGTTGGGTCCTTTTTGCGCGGGCCCTTGTACTTCTGGTCCCTGCGAGGTTCTTCCTCGTATACCTTGTTTACCATGGCACTGGGTGCTGTGTCTTTCTTGGTAGCGTCGGCGCACCTGCGTGCAAGCTCTGCTCTCTTGACGATGACCATCACATCTTTGAGTGTGGTGTCTCCACTTGCCCACAGCTTGTCTTGAACGTTCGTGCTGGAGGTGTGCATCACTATCTGGTCTTTGATAAACTCTTCCTCCCACTCTCTGTACCTGCACGTGGCCACTAGTTTCTTCAGGGCCGCTACATATTCCTCGATCGACTCTCCCGATCGTTGTTTCCTCTGCTGGAAGTTGAATCTGTCGACTGATACACATACAGTGGGTCGATAATGTTCATTTAGGTCATCAATGGCATGGGCATACACGTCATCGTCCGTGCTATCTCTTTGTTTGGGCACCAGGCTCTTGTATATCCTGAGTCCTTCCGGTCCCAGATTTAGTAGTAGTATGCGTTTCTTCCTTTTGGAGTTGAATTCCTCTTCATTTTCATCCTCTAGGACTCCTATGAAGTTGTCTATATACTCTCGCCAGTCCTCCCACTTCATCAGTGGCTCTCCTGGTTTCGGTAGGAACTGGACCGGCGCTATGGCGTACCCCGCAGGTGTGCTCATCTTCTCTCCCTTGCCTGTGGATGCCCTGTCCGCTTTGCTGGTGGGGCTGCCTGGGGTGCTGTCTGCTTCTACTTTGTAGGGTTGCGCCTGGGGACTCTTGATGTCAGCCCCCTCCTCCTGCTTTGTGGCTGCCAGCTCGCTGCCTCTAGTGTAAGAGGTCTGTTTGGGTTTGGCGCGCTTTTCTGGTTAGTACGCAGTCTATGCGCCGCCCTCCTGCTGACTTCTCTGTTCGGGCAGTTATGGGCTCTGCCACGCTCTTCAGTTTTTTCTTTATGTGCACTTATCTTTGGCCTCGGTCCTGGCTGTGATCCGTTGGCGCTACTCGTGTCTTGCGTGGCCTCTCCGGTTCTTGCTGCCACAGGGTCCGTATGTGCTGGATCTTCCGTGATTCTCTCTCGAGGGTTCTGGTCGCGTCCCGTCCTCGTCACCACTGTAATGTTGCTACTTTATAATAAAGATGACCCAGTTGTAAGGTAGTACGTTTCTTTATTTCTTACAATTGCTTAACTGAAGAGCGCCGAGCCGGCGCTGTGTCTCTCTCGGAACTCGCGCCTCCAATGCTGGATGCGCGCGCAGCTCCTAAGATGGCCGCCGCACGTCACGTCATGACGTGACGTGCATCAACTAGTAAGCGCCACTACAAAGGCGTGTCTTCCCAGCTGTAGCGGTGATACGCACATCAATTTGTAGAAGACCATAAGGTGTGTCCATCCAGTGGTAAACAAGCATTGGCAATGCAAACGGACTCTATTGCATTGTAAATAGCAATACGTGCGGCAGGCGATGAGGCGGGGAATGCTGTAGCGAGATGGCATCGGACTGCGGGAGGGGGGAGGGGCCACGGGAAGAAAGTAGTCTGTGCTGTGAGGGGCCCAGTAGCCGTGGAAGGACACAAATGACCGACATGGCTGTTATGGGGAGGGACTAACATTCTTAAGACCAATTGGAAGGCAGCATTTAGAACCTAAGCCAATGAAGAAGAGGGGTCGGAGAGCGGGCGGAGCTTCCACAAAGCTTCCACACTATAGTGTATACTGCATGCCTCGCAAAGCGGTTGCAAGTATTTATTTGCAGGATAACTGAAGTTATGAGTAACTAAGGTAGTGTCCTTCATTGCTTAACTTTAGGAACACCTTTAGTTTTAAAGGCATCTTGCAACAAATATATACAAATGGGATTATGTACTACAAGATGCAAAAAAGTTTATTTCATTAACATGCAGAGACGTTGTACCATACCACTGCTTTCTCCTCATTACACGGTCTCTCACAACGTCTTGTGAGATAAGTATCCATAGTTTGGTCTTCAACGCTCCAGATCTCCGCGTGAGTGAGTCTGATGTTCAAGTCCTTCAGATCTTTCCTAATGCCTGCCACCTCCACCTGGGGCATATCTGTGTTGGTCTGGTGCTCTGTGCAATATCCTGGACAGTGTTACGTTTTTTCAGAATAGCTTCCAATGTTGAGGAATCTTCTGATTTGTTTTTAATATGTGAGTTTGGTATTGTAGTTTCTTGCTTAGGTCATTTTAGCTTCTCTTTACACTCCTTGTCAGTAGGTTCCTTGAACTCCACCATTGTTTGCATCTGGGAGGCATTTCGCACATTTTCACCCTCATTCAAGGGTTATCACTGGCTGGGAGAAGTTGTTCCCATTTCAGAGATACAGTATTATTATTGAAATCTGTGCTCTAGTTTTCTACATAGGACAGCTTGGCCTGCCACAGAGAAAATCACTTGTAAGGCCTTTGTCACTGTAGGGACATTGAAAAAACATTTTGTGTCTACATGTCACACTTTTAATGCAATGCACCCTACCTTGTAGGCTACAAGCTTCAGATAGGAGTGACTTACTAATATTTAAATGAGAAGTTTTTACCTGTCAAAAGGATTTATTCTGACAGGTCATAGTGTGTGTTTTGCACTGTTATAGTCAGGCTACTACAGTGGTGGGTTTAAAACCATGTTTGCATTACAATTATAGTGGATTGCTCGAATAGGTACTGTAGTGCAGTAGTGACATTTAACTTCAAGGCCCTGGGTAACGTCAAGGCCCTGGGTACATTATGCAACATATTCTAAGTTAAATATACTAATTAGGAGTATGCATAGGGGGGATCACAGGTATTTTACTACTGTTTAGCAGGGGTCAAGTACAGAGTTCTAAATTCATCTAAAATATAGGTTCCATTAAAAGGTGAAAAATCTGAGGTGACGACACAGAAAAGACAGATTTCCTACAGGTAGGTTTCCCTGGCTAAAGTGACATGTTTTGAGATCCCTTTAATTTTTTACTTTTTCACCAATATTTACTTACTTTGGTATGCTAAATACTTAAAATTTGAACACTGTTTGCCAAACATTGATACAGATATGTCGGGAGGATGGGGGAAAAGTTATTCAGAGGGAACAATATGACTTCCTATGTAACATTTTGGAATTGTTATATACTGAGGAGCATTAAGAATTATTCACGCAACCCAATGCTGCAAACCACCTTGCTCCGCAGCACAGACGAGGAATGCGCTGAATTTAACATTATCCGATGTTTTCATGAACTCTGCCTGCTCTGGCGCACAAACTGCTGCCTGGCGCTAACACTGGCACCCTTGCACTATGGTGCTAGTGCCTGCATTGTAGACAGGATTGTTTTTGTGAATGAAGGGGGACCTTCCTGCACAAAAACAATCCTTAGACGTATTCTCCTCAGTTTACGTTAGCTGGAGAATACAAACAAGCAAGCTTGCTCACATTATATGTAAAGCGCTTTGATATCTTCAGATCTAGCTGGTGCTATATAGCATCTAAAAATAAATAAATGAATGATAAAAGCTAAAGCAGGAAATTAGCATTCAATTTTGCATGTACTCAACCACACAATTTCCAGCATAGTGAGATGCAGTGATTAGCTCATATGTATTCAACTATTTGGTCAAGTGACAAAGTGGAGATGTGAATGAAGACCACATTATTTCAAGCACAGCCTTTTAGCCTTTAAACTAAATATCTCCTGGGAGTCTGCTGATAAGTTCACAACCATTTACACTTGTGAAGATTATCATTTATTTAATACCCATGTTTAATGCGTGCCCGAGGCCCCTAGGTCACTGCTTGTAAGAGGGAGTTTGGATTTTAAGTATCAAGAGATTCCCTGATAATGGAGTTCTCATAAACGTCTTATAACTGGATCAGAGTCAGCTCACACTCTAGGCTATGGTACACTGTTTGCTCTACCTTTAGATATTACAAGTGTGAACAATTGTATTAGGAAAGTCCCTAGAATCCACGTTCTATTAATATGGAACTAAAAGATTGCGAGGAACACTGATAGGTCTGTTCGATTTATATGCCCTTTTGACTTTACCATCCAGGTTTTTCTCACTTGTCATGCTTCTTGATACCCCTGCAACACTGCTCATGCATCACATCCACACACTACCTTAAAAGAGATTAACTGACATCCCTCAGATGACATACCAATTCTTGGAGTTCAGGATGGTTTCTAGGCCAAGGTCTCCTGCCCGAATGTTGATGGACCTCTGAATTGGAGATAATTTGGATTCCAGCTCAACCAAATGTTCTTGAATCTTCTCCCAAATCCGTGGTACCCCAAGCAACACAGTGGGTCTCACCTCCTTCAGCGTGTCAACCAAGGAGCCCTGCCATTAAAGAAAGTACAGAGAGAGTTGACTTGAATGTTGACAGATTTAATCCTTTAATACATATCCTCACCTTCATTGGTCTGTGACTTGAACCTGACATAGAGTTATAGTTATATTTGATGAAGAATTTAGCTGCAGATTCCTTACCATAGAATATTCCCCAGCTGTCAGATTGGATCCGGAGTTTTTTTAGCTGTGCCCTCACACTGGTGGCAATGTGCCTATATAGGTGCCACCCCAACACACTGACCTCAGTTTCTTCTTTTCCACACCATCAGTGCAGATTCAAATGAACCCCACTTAGTCGCTGTTGTAGTACTTTATTCAATATAAAAATATCATAAAAGCGTGTATATTCCAATTTCACAATTTAAAAAACCATTAAACCATGCGATCAGTAATATAAAATTCATCAACATTGCAATTATAAATATTTATAAGGTAAAAACAATAACATTTAAATGGGCTAGAAAACAGAGAAGGACAATACTTCACATAACTAGTCTATACAGAGCCTCCCTCTTGTTTTTCTCGCTAAAAGCTTCAACTGTGTTAACCATGCACATCCCAAATATTTTGCAACCCCACAGACCACAGTAAGAGAGGTAGTATCAGTTCTTAGAATTCGTAAAACTACCTGATAATTCCTTGAGCCCAACTTTAAGCAAATAGGTTTAAGCCATTTGCTTCTCGCACATCTATAAGCTGGGCATGCAAAAGGAAATGTGCAATAGACTCCGTGGTGGCTGTGCAGCCAGGACATGAGGCTGCTGCGGCTATTGGGTCTCGCCTCGTCCAGCCTCGTCCAGCCTACAATTAGATTGTTAAGTGGGAGGATTTCAATTCTCAGTTTCATATACAGCGACCTGTCCCTAGGTGTCTGAATGAAGTCTAAATAGGGTTCCAGTTTCCGGACAGGCTTATGTTCCAGGAACCGCTCGGGAAGAACACCCTTATTCAGACTCCTCACCAGCTCCAACTCCACCCATTCCCAGGATGCTTTTTTTAGGTCTTGTTTCGGTGGCGGGGTCTGACTATCCCATGCTTCCCCATACCCTATGTCCAGTACAAGCCGCCTGAGATTGGAAATCCATTTGATCTTGTGACCTGAATCCACTTTAATGAGTTCATTGAGAGCAGCAGCATAGTTAGCCAGTTCGGGAGTCGTTCTTAACCGTGCCCAAAATAATAAGGGACGAAGGCGAACAATGACCTTGATGGAGCGTTTACCCAGGTCATGATAAAGGGGTTTCAATGGGGTAGAGGGAGGAAGCGAAATCAAACCTCTAAAAAACTTGTTTTCCGACCTTATTAGATCAGCAGAATTCTCGAAACGCCATAATTCTGACCCATATAGAGCCGAGGATAACGCTTTCCCATCATACACTACAAGGGCCGGGGTAACAGGTTTGCTTATAGAGAGACGTTGTTCTCTCAAGATTGTCCCGGACACCGGCTTGTGGTTTAGGAGCATTTTAGCCATATGTGAACTCCACTTCATTGAATTAGTGATCCAGATACCCAAATAATCAAAGGATTTGTCCAGTTCTAGTGGGGTGTCATTAAGAGAAATATTGTTTCGGAACCGCTTCAATCGGGATAGTGTCATTAACTTAGTTTTGGTAGTATTGATGGATAATCCCCATGCATCACAGAACTGGCTAAATCTTTCTAGTAGTTTTTGGAGGCTACTTGGGCTTTTTGATATCAGGAGGGTGTCATCAGCATAGAAGAGTGTGGGGGGTTTCTCTACAGCCAGGGTTGAGGCATCGGATGGATCCTCTCTTAAATGGTCAACCACCCCATTCACAAAGAGAGAAAACAAAGTCGGGCCAATACGCAGCCCTGGCATACCCCCCTATTCACCTCTATCCTCTCTGTTAACTGACCCTGTGCGCTCCACCTGATTCTGGCATAGTTACCCCCATGGAGTCGTTTGATAATATCAAGGGGGGAATGCCCAAATCATACAAGACCTGCCAGAGCTTTACTCGTGGGACCAAGTCAAAAGCTGTTTTCAGGTCAATAAAGGCCAGATATAAGCTGCCTTTCCCTATGACCACAGTTTTCCAATGGATCATACAAAACCTGAACACTTGGTCCATCGTACCCACCCGCTGCCTAAAACCTGCTTGAAAGTGCAAGAGGATATTCCCATCCTCCATCCAGGACCTTATCCTCGAGAGGAGCACCCTGCCAACCACCTTCTGAATCACGTTGATCAGACTGATCAGCCTGTAGTTGTCAGGGTCCTCCCTATCCCCCTTTTTATATATTGGTAACACTTCGGCTCCCCTCCAGGATTCGGGAACTGCATTGCCTCTGACAATAAAATTAATCAGAAGCGAGATAAAGTGCTCCCAGGGCTTCGGGTCATGCAGGAAAAGATCGCCGGGTAGGCCATCTGAACCCGCCGCCTTTCCCGGAGCTATACTCTCTATTTCCCTTGTTACCTCCTGAGTATTGAAGGGTTCTAATGGTGTAGAAGCCCCTGATGTGGGTGAATAAGTCTCGCTCTGTGGGGGCAGCATGTCTACATTGTTACAATATAGGTTCTGGAAATGGTCATGCCACTGTTGCCCCATGATGTGATTGGGGATTGGGTCTGATCCCCTTTGGGACCCTTTATCAATTAATTCCCAAAACAGGGCAGGATCTTTCTGATGCGAGGCAGATTTGAGGTCCTGCCAATGGGACTCTTCCCAATTGCGCTTTGCTATCTCTTGCGCCCTGACATACTCTTTTCTAGCCACTCTTATACTGGCCAGACCTTTCTCCCTTAGGGCTACAGATAACACCTGCCTCTTTTCCCTACATGCAGCCGAATACCAGGGATTTATGGGCCTGGGTGGGCATCCTCTCACTACACTACTTTTCTTGATGGTGAAAAATGTACCCAACCTTTCTATTAAATTTTGGAAGTAGTTAAAGAAAGGGAAAGCAGGAATTTTCGCAGGGTCGTCATTGCTCTCTTCAAGTTCCCCAGTCTTCTCGTCAATAAGCTTCTTATGCTAAGCAATTTATCATCTTGGTGCAAGACCTTATGCCATTTAAGGCGTCAGTTACAATTAGAGGGCACAATCTCTTTTGTCGTCATTCTAAGACCATCAGCTGAATTAACAGCGATAGGTGCCCATTTATTGTTAATTTGCATGCATAAGGGATTGTGGTCACTACCCAGAGTGTGTCTCACTTCTATGTCTACAAGATCCACCCATAGATGGACATCTAACAAGATATAGTCTATCCTAGACGGGGAACTAATCCTATTGAAGGGATGAGCCCCGCACAGATCAGAGCGAGTTCTACCATTTACTGCTCTTAAGTTGTGTTCAAGGGTTAAGGCATTAATCTGGATAGCGATTTGTGACCATTTCTTAATAGGGGCTATATTGAGAGAAGGAATAGCCCATTTGTTGTCTTCCTCATTTGTGCCCAGGAGATCTTCCCTGCTCATTGGTTCGTATGCGTATTTAAGGTCCCCTGCTACAATAATATTGTAGAGAGGCGACAGGCATGATAATTCTTGCTCCAGCACTGACTGGGTATATGATGTTTGAGCCCCAGGAGACCCTCTCGCATACACGTTGAACAGTTCCACATTTGTGCTATTGTGTGGCCCTTTAATCGTCAAATGTAACACATCATATGAGAGAAAATTATTTGTAGTAATGGACCAATTCAAAGAGATGTTAATCCATATGTGTAATCCCCCTGACGGACGCCCTTTCCCTGAATTTAGGGCTGGAACAAAATAAGTAGTGTACCCTGATTTATACAGAGGGGCCATACTCCATGTTTCCTTAAACAAACAGACATCGTGTTTCTGTATAAACTCATTCCACTCCGGAAGAGACCATTTTTTCTGCAAACCTGCTGTGTTCCAGGAGAGAAATTGGATCACCCTTATACTACGCCCATCATCCCCCACGCTACTACCTTCAGCGCACCTCACAAGATCAACATTGCCTCCAACCCCCTCTATTCTTTTTACATTTAAACTAGTTGGGTAAGGAACGGACTTACAGTGATTGCCTCCGAATGGGTCGCTGGGCAGATCTTGTTGTGAAACCGCATCTAGTCAGTCTACTAAATTGAGTCCGGACTCTTTCACCACCCTCTCTTGAACTTCAAGCACAGCCTGGCTAACTGGTGACCAAAGAGGGGAGCATCTAATCTGAATCATAGAGTGCTCAGGGGAGAAAGTGCGGATCTCTAAGGCCACTAGATTCTCTACTAGTTCTGGATTTATTAGCTGAAGCTCAATGCAATCAATCTGGGAGTTAGCCATTGTGATCCTCCTTACTTTCAACAAGTCTTCCTGTATGATTGACCTGCATCCCCTCACATGACATAGCCAATGAATGGATTTGTTATGTAGAGATTCACTGCTCTCATAGCCATGGCTATGTATAATTTTGGGGACTCTGGTCATATAAACAATTGGTGGGTTACTCCCTATGTGGGTGGTACTTCGTGTATTTGATGTAATTGGTCTAACCCAAGTGTTCTGCTCCTCAGTGTAGGGGGTAAACCCTGAGGTCTTGCTGTACTTGTGTATTTACCAGGGATGCCTTGTGCTTTGGCGGTCTTAGCATAGGATCTGATAGTTCTAGATGCTGTGGCCATATTAGTAGAACCATGGGGTTGGTTAACTGTATGAGAACTGGGCCTATCCTTTACCCCTGGAACGACTCCAGACAGTACTCTGAATGCTACAGTTGTAGGGATGGACGGTGGAAGTGGCACAGGTATAGGGAGGGGCTGATCCATTCTGCGTGATAGCACTGCAAGCATTTCCTTTAAGGAACCCACCTCTCTTTGCAGTGTTTCGACTTTCAGCGACAGACCCTCATTAATACCACCACAGTTGCATCCAGTTCTAGAAATAGACATGGTTGCTGAAGTGTTGTGCTCACTAAGTGAAACAGGAGGCATACCCTCAGTGATGTGTTCTAAGATTGCAAACCTGTTGGAGCAAAGAAGTGGTTTGACAATTGCACCGTCATAAGGTGCCCCTTGGATAGACAAGCCCATGCTTTCGTTTAAAATACCATCAGGCAGATTCACCAATTAATCCTCAGCCGGTGGAGTGTGGACTGTAAGTGTAGGGAGCTTTTGAACTTGTTTATTAAAAGTTGATGGAATTACTCTCCTTTTGCACTGAGATAGGGCCTAATCTAGGGGATTAGCCTTATTAGTAATGTTGTTGACTCCCAAAACTTCTTCACATTCATTTACAATTGCTTCGATTCTCGTCAAAACACAATTACTTCCCGCATGTAATGCTTTCTTCGCCTTTTTCCCTTTCTTGATCGTGTTCATAGCTGAACCACCACCCTCCATTGACTTCCTTTTGCCCATATCGAGAATGGTTTACACCAGAGATCCTACAATCAAGTTTGGGTTTGGTAAACTATTTTCTTTTGTACAGCTACCTTTTACTGGTGATCTCAAAGTACAGCCCACATAGTCCGCCTAAAAAAACAGTACCTTAAGTCCTTATAGACCAAAGCACAGATGAAAGAGAGGGGGCCCTGCCTCTTCCTGGCGAGGATGGGCTAGGACGGGCCTGCCCTTGGCCCATGCTTCGCCCGGCGCGCGCCCGCGCGCGTCCCGCAAAGCTAGAGGCGCGAGCTGCACAAATACCGCCGGTGGTGAAGGAGGGTCTGTGTCTCGCTCTTCCTGCCCCGATGGTACCTGGGGCTTGTAGTCAGGCCTGCTGCCGGTCTGCTCCCTGAAGCGTCTCCCGCGAAGCGGAAGGCGCGAGCTGCACAAATACCGCCGGTGGTGAAGGAGGGGCTGTGTCTCGCTCTTCCTGTCCTGATGGTCCCTGGGGCTTGTAGTCAGCCCTGCTGCCGGTCTGCTTCACGAAGCATCTCCCGCGAAGCGGGAGGCGCAAGCTGCACAAATACCGCCGGTGGTGAAGGAGGGGCTATGTCTCGCTCTTCCTGCCCTGAATTTTGCCATAAGGATGCCTTTTACTTCCAATTTGAAGGATGAGCTGGAGGGGTTCAGTCTTGTTTCCGGGGGAAGGGCATTCCATATCCTGGGTGTCATTCCTGAGGATTGTTTATCAGTTTTTGTCTTGTTGAATTTTTGTGGCTTCAGAAGGAGGTTTTCCACACTTCTTGTGGATCTTAACCCACCAGGTATTGTGAGTTTTGTGTGAGATAGCTGGGTGCATTGTGATGTAAGGCCTTATGCGTCATGCATGCTATTTTCAGATGAATTCTGGCTTCAAATGGCAGCCAGTTTAGAGATTTTAGGTGAGGGGACATGTGGGCCCTTCTTTTAGAGCCAGTAATGAGTCTCGCTGCCGCGTTGGTAGAGGCTCTTAGGGGAGCTGTAGTGGCTTTGGGGAGACCACATAGGGAGACACTTCCATAGTCCAGCCGAGGTAGAACTAGGGCTTGAACCGCCATCTTGAAGTCATTGGGAGGTAGGAAGGGTTTCAGCTTCCTTAGTGTATTAATCTGAAAGTTTGCTCCCTTTGTTGCGTTACTAATGTGTTTCTACATATTGAGCTTGCAATTCAGAGTTATACCCAATGATTTAGCTGAATCCACAATGGTTGGTTGAACGTTGAGTGCTGTAAGGTGTTTGATCCAATTGTGCATTATGGTGACTTTGGCGGGTGGGGCAATTAGGAGGAATTCAGTTTTTAAAGCATTCAATTTGAGGTGATTCTCTGCCAGCCATGTTTGGGTGGTCTTAAGAGTAGTGTTAAGCAAATTAATGTCGTCAAGGGTGTTGATCTTAAGGTACAGTTCGGTATCGTTAGCGTACATGTGAAATTGCACGTTGGACGCTTGTAGCAGATCTAGAAAAATTCTACATAAAGCTAACGTGTTGTGTTTACCACATTACCTGTGTCAATCTATCTTGTTTCCTTACTGTGTGATATCAGAACCATTCATTTTACGTGTGCCCAGTACCTTTTGTGTATTTGTATGGTGCCAAGGCCTCTCCCGCCTAGCTCCTTCAAGAGAGTTTCCGGGTTCCCCTCTAAACTGGCAGCACCGTCATACGAACATATCCTTCACCCCCAAATACAAGCTGCACTGCTTGAAGGGCACTAATCCTGCTAACCGCAAAACCCATCACTGACGACACATGGTCTGACCAATCACAGGGTAGGATCGACTCCAAGTGAGTGGATCGCTCTTAGAGATTATTAAGTTCAGAGTTGCGCCTTTATTGTGTGCAGGGCTGTTGCAAATTTGGTTGAGGTCTAAGGTGTTGAGGAAGTTTTTGAGACTGTTGACCACTGTGCGTTGGGGTCGTTCCAGTGGAGGTTAAAGTCACCAAGGAAAATGTGGGTGTTTTGTCGACCGGTGTATGTTGTGATCATATCCATGAATTGTTCTGTGAAGAGGAGGTTGTCACCAGATGGATGATAGATGATGTGTAACGAACAGACGAGTTTTCCATTACTGTTGATGTCGAGGCGTATGTATTCACAAGAAGGGAGTACAGAGGATATGGCTCTGTTTACGGTGATGTTCCTACGGTGTATGCATGCGATACCTCCTCCTATCTTACCAGTTCTGTTCAGTCTGATGATGTCATAGTTAGGGGGTACTAGGATGTCGATGAGAGGCGAGGAGGATTCTGTAAGCCAAGTTTCAGTGAGAATTATCAGGTCCAGATCAGTAGAGGTAATGGGGTCGGCTATGTCAGTGGCGTGTTTAGAGGCCGATCTGCAGTTCAGGAGTGCGCATTTAAGCCGGTGTATGGCGAGGGAAGTCGTTTGTTCCTGCATGATTGGGACTTTAGAGAGATTGTTGTTGATGATTTCTCTATTGTTGTGAGTAGAGGGCCTGTGAGGGTTGGAGAGGATAGAAGGGATGGGCATGTGTTTGAGTGAAACGGGGGTCGCAGAGAAGGGTTCGTAGGAGAGCAGGAGAGAGCGAAGATCGATCTCCGAAAAAGGGTTGTTGGTTCGCATTGGGCGGGAGGATAGATTACCGGAGGGTACTGATTTTCAGCTGGGAGCATTGTGTTTGGGGGTGCTGGGGAGGCGAGTTGGGGGCTTGCAAGGTATACTGGTTCTGTAGGATCAGGAGAGCCCTGGTTGTCTCGATAGCAACACTTTAAAAGCGTGGAGATCGTCTTTGATTAAGTGAAGTGTGGACTTGATCTCATGTAATCTAATGTCAGGTGTGGTTATGATTGGGGTGGGAGGTGGTGAAATGAGTGTGTGTGTCTGCGGTGTGGGCTGGTTGGGTGTATGGGCTGGTGCAGGAGTGCGTCGGTTAGTATGTGCAGATGTGTGTGTGTGTGTGTGTGAGGGATGTTGATGATGGTGGCTGAGTAGTGGGTTTGGCATGTTGGTGGGCGGATGTGTGAGGTGCGATTGGAAGCAGTGGGTGTTCAGAGGGTGGACTGATGTCTGAGAAATCTAGGGGTGACCCGTAGAGTGCAAGCGACTGAGCTGTGGGAGATTGGTTAGCATGAGAGGGGTCCTTGATAGGTGTGTTATTGCGAGTAGGGGAAGAGGTATGGGGATAGAGGGTTAGGGGGGGTTATGTTAGAGGGATGGGGAGCTATGGGAGTTCCCGTAGTGGGTTCAATTGCTTTAGGAGGTGGGGATGTAGAATGGGTCTTGCTATATGAGGGTTGATTGGTCTGGGGGAAGTTTGGGTTGTGTGTGTTAATGAGAGGGGGGTTGGGTGGTGGGAGTGATAGTTAAGGAAGGGGTTATGTGGGCAGGGTGAGGAGTTATAGTCATTCCTCGAGTGGGTTCAGCTGCTGATGGGGGTGCGTATGTAGTTTTGGTCATGCTGGGGGGATAGGTTTAACTGGCAGGAGTCGATGTTGGGTGTGGTATTGTGAGGGGTGGCTAGGGTAGGGGGAGAGATGATGAGGGAAGGGGTTGTGTAGGAGGGGTGAGGAGCTATGGTCGTGCCTTGAGTGGTTTCAGTTGCTATGGGGGGTGTGGATATAGTCTCGGCCATGATGGGTAGAGGAAGCGTGCGATGTTTCGGTGAGGTGCTGCTAGGTGTATTAGTGGGAGTAGATGTCAGGGTAATCGGGGTAGAAGAAGCGGTTGCATCAGATGCCCGTGATGGTCGGGAGAGTGGATTAGGAGGGAAGACGAAGGGGGTTAGGGTGGTAGCACCTCGAGTAATGGTGGTGGGGTGGATAGAGAGGCAGCTTGGGGATTGTCCACTTGTTCTTTAATGATAGGGAAGATGTTATCTAGGAGATTTAAATTCCGGTCCGTTGCTTGGATGAGGATAGTACCGTTGTTGTAGATAGTGATTGTTGCTGTAGCATGGAAGAATTGGAATGGGGCAATATAGACAGCTAGACCACGTGCCGATTTTCTCGTGGAAGAAATCGGAAATGTGGCTAGTAGTACTTTCCTCCATTGTGCTCTCCGTTTCATGTGGAAGATGATGTCAATGGTTGTGTGCCCATTGCGTGGTAAGAAGTAGGGATCAGCGAAGAGAGTTTCAGGATGTGATTTGATAAAATTGTGTTTGAACCGTTTGGCCTTTTTTTTGTGAGGCCAGGGGGATAGATGATGTTGTATGTGTGAGTGCCTGTGAGTTCCATGGTATGTGTGGGCAGGAAGGTGCAGATGAGAGGGTGCCAGAGAGAGTAAGGATGGCTGGGACCAGGAGGAGTCCAGAGAGAGGGATAGGGGGAATAGGGAGGTTAGGTGGGTGTAAGTCAGATACTACAAATGTGAATAATTTCTAATGGGCTAGGGGGACACAGGGGTAGGAACGAAGATGACATGAAATATGCACCTAGGGCGTCGGGTAGGTAGGGGGGTCGGAGTGTTGGGAAGGCAGAGGGGTCTTAGGTAAGGAGATAATAGGCAAAGGGTGAAGAAAAGAAGGAGCATGGCAGAGAAAAGAGAGGAGGGAGATGCGTAGGGAAGGTGGCCGAATGTGGTGAACATTTGGGAAGTCAGAATAGCTAGGATTAAGGGTTAAGGTATCCAGAGGCTAGAGCAATGAGGGGAAGTCAGGCTAAGATGGCCGAGTCCTTAGTAGAAAAATACTTGAGCAGGTAGGTATTCCTCTGTTAGTTTCCTTTAAAGAGGAGAAGATAGTGTAGTCCTAATGGTTGTGCTGGGAGCATTCACCCTCTCAGCACGAGTGGTGTGCTTCCTTGTTAGCCTGGGTGCGTCGCTGGCGCTGTGGTCGTGCCACCACCCCAAACTTGCAGTCCGAAGTCGCTTCTCGAAGGCTCCGGGGGCAGGCTGTGATCGCGACCCAGAGGTCGAGCCGTCCCGTACAGGAGTCTACCGTCCCGGCAAACCCGTCCCATTGGCTTCTGGTCTGAGGGGCAGGCTGTGACCGCGACACAGAGGTCCAGCCACCCTGCTCTGAAGACCGTTGTCCTAGCAGTCTAGCCTCGCTATTCTCTGGGGGTCGCCAACTTAATGGTCACTAGCAGCCACTGCCCCACTTAGGGTCCTGCAGGAACGGCCCGAGGGACCGCAATGGTATCAACAGGTAGCAGACCTCCGGCGGGAGATCATGCAATCTTCCTGGATTGACGAGGAAGAGTCTCCCTTGTTGCGGCCAAGGCGATGTCCAGTTTGGGATCCACGGGCAGGTAAGCGTGGGAAATAAGATTGTGGTTCAATAATTTGAGCGATATGAGAATTAGTTGATTCCAGATGATGCTGTAACAAAACCAGTTACTCTTAATGGGTCGGTTGCAGTCCATGGTTGTCGCTGACAGGGATATTTCCAGATAGGGGATCCCAAGTGGATGGAACTCAATCGTAGAGCTCTCAATCGTGCAATGGAACGTGTGTTATTGGTAATTGATGAAGAAAATACCCAATATAAGAGTGTGGAAGAAGTATTGTGGAACCACTGTGGAATGTTTAGAGATATGAAGGGCAAATTCAAAGAGTATGAGCGCGTAATATATGTTAAGGTGGCGGTTCATCAGTTGAAACACAAGATGAGGGATGAATCTTGAAGTGTGTGGAGAGATTTACGTAAAGTTTTAGGGGATCTGACGACACAAGAATTGATAGAACCACTTTGGCTTTTACCAATTGTAGTAGCATACAAATGCATTAATGATCTATGTGTGTGCACTGGCCTTCAAAGTGCAAACCAGGCTAATTTGGTGAATAGGCATCTCCTTCCCAGATGAAATGAGATGCTCAGCATGCTAACCAAGCTATTGATTTTTTCCAAACTTGATTTACAATCATTATACCATAAGGTCGTTTTAGCTTAGGAGTCCAGAAATTTACCAGTTTTATCACACAGGACAGGGTGTTCCAATTCAGAAAAAATGTAATTTTGTCTGAAATTGAGGTTGGATATATGTGTGTTCGGTTTGGAAGATAAACGGGCCAGATTTATCAAGGTTTTGTGTTGCCTTTCCGCCACGCAAGTGGGCACAAGGGCGACTCAAAACCTTAGTGTGAATTATCAAGCCATGCAAGGCCACCTTGCATGGCCCTGAGTGGCTTGATAAATCTAGAGTAGCGACATTTATCTAACGACAATCACTGCCTTGAGTTACCCTGCCCAGAGAGGCGTTCCATGGGTGAAGCGTCGGTGTTACTACGTATTCACCTATGGATTTTCTACGTTCCCAGATTTACTATTAGTGGTAGACCAGTGAATGCATCTAAATGCTATGCCTCCCCAGGAGAGGTGTAACACAGATCTTTTGTAATTTCTCCTTCTTTTAACCTCTTTCCACATCTACTGCATTCTGCAGCACACATATACAGAGGAAAATGACTCTCAGGATTGTTTTTGTGAAGGAAGGTGTTCCTTCTTGCACAAAAACAATTCTGCCTAAAATGCAGGCACCCTTGCACCATGACACTAGGGTGCCTGCGTTGGTGCTAGGCAGCCAAACGTGTGCCAGCGCCAGGAAAGGACAGGAATGCGCTGTATAATGTTAAATACACATTCCTGCCCTTTCACGCATTACAGCAAGAAGGCGTGCAGCATTGCACTACATGAAAAATTATAAATACACCCCTGAATATTTAGGGCGTCTAATTTTGGGAAATGCAATAGGACACAGACCAGGTCCGTTGAAGGCCGTGTGGGGTGTGGGGCGGGGCAACGGGCTCTAACACACATAGATCCCTTGCTATCCGAATGTGTGAATATTATTTTAAACTTGTTGAGAATTTTGCATGAAGTACACAAACAATTAACAAACTTGAAAAAAGGGTCCGTGTTTGGATGGTAAAACAAACAGGAAGAAGCCTTTCAAAAGTGGAATAAGCTTATTTAAATCACCATTTTTACAATATTTTTCTTTTGAATGTAATCTACATAGTACAGTAGATGCCAATTATAATGAGTTGTTCCAAATGAAGAATAATAGGGTGCACCCAATATTGTTTTTTCCGGCGTCCTTTAAGAAAAGAGATTGTATTCTGTGATAGAAAAGGAATTGAAGGCATGTACCTGGTGAACAAATGGATTTAGGATTGGTGCTTAGGGCCAGATCATTTCTTTCAAGCAGCTTTGTATTGGAATTCTATTTACCTGTGCCAGCTGTTGGTGCAGATTGTGACATGCCAGTTGCGGCCATGACTAGGAAATCAATAAGGGTGCTGCTAAACAAACAAAAAACGGTAGAGCAGAAAGATGGCAAGGTAGCGTTAAATAACCAAAACAGTATATTAATAAAATGGACTAAAATTAAAACAAGTCAAGTGCAGTGTCACAATGCCCCTCAATGTGACTAAAACCAATGTGTCTTTCTTTACTCCCGGCCTTTCTTCTGTTTGATAGAAGAAGTTGTAATAAGTGCAGTGGCGGCTGGTGACATTTGAAAGTGGTGTGGCTTAAAATGCTAGCCATACTGCACTGTAACGAGCGAGCTCGAAAAACCTAAAGGGGGACACGGGGGGTTCTCTGCCGAGAAAATGTTGCAAAAAGAGTGGCCAAATGGTGCATTTTCCAGCAAATGTAAGAAAGCAGGAAGGTTAATAAAGCAATTGTGAAAGGGTTTTGCCATATAATTTTATAATCTACTGCACTTTAAATGCATTTTAACAAGACCACACATTATTATGACATTGTATATCCTTATTAATGCTGCATGAGGAGTGATTAGCATTTTGAGGCAAACAAAGGTGCACTTAGTGGGACATGACCCCGCTGTCATTAAATTATATCCATGATTAATGGTCTTCTGTAGCACTGAGCTAAAACTTTGAGTGATAAGGCATAGATTATAAACTTGATGGATACAAAATTAATCAAAATGATAAGAAGCACAGCTTGTGCTCAAAGTTTGTTTTAAATGACATTACGCATCTCTACCATGTAGCTGTCAGGGAGGTTTTGTACTCAACAATACTTCTTAGAATAGAGCACAATATGTATTGTTCTTAAAGCAACAGTGCACACGCCAGCAGTTCCAAGACAGTCAGTGCACCACCAACCTGTCACTAGAATGCTCGACGCGACACAACACCTGCAACTTTGGTTGCACCCCGGTTGCACAAAAATGAGTCACCAGACTGTTCCATTGTTCTCAGCAAATCAGCTCGCCTCCCTCCCAGCCTTGCTAGGTAACAGCACCTGCTAGAGATGTCGGTATCACATTCATGTGATAATTTTGACGCTGGTGCAACTGCAGAAACTGACGCAAGCGTATTTGCAACTGTTTTTGCACCAACGCAGAACTGTTAAAACTGAGTAATATCACTTGCACTTCCCAATACCAAAACGCCCTGACGCAAACGATTTTGCTCCAATGGGTTTTGTGTCCAGATTATCCCTCAGGTCTAACGGCTCCCTAAACTTTCAGCATTCACGCATTTTACAGGGTCGTCCACTTTCCACTTGCTAAACCAGTTCTGGTGCTGGGACTGCCACTACCTCACCAGATGATTTTAGTTAAACCAGTTGCAATGAACCGCCACCTACAGGCACTGAGAGTCACCGCATTCCATGTTTATCCTCCATTGCCCGATGTTGACCAATTGCCTGTAATCTTTACCAGTGGGCTGGCAGGGCCGCCATTCTGACCTTTAACCTAGAATCCCCAGCTGCAACAATGCACACCCGAGATACAGCGGGATGATATGCACGCCTACAGGGCTATTGACTTTGTCAATGGTTGTTAGTTGCATAGGATAAATAAGCTTTGTCGTATACAATATTGAAAATGCTTCAGTTCTTGAAATAATGAGACTGCAACAACTATAATGAGTCTCTTTGAAGTTACATCAAAGGGAGTGAACGGTGGTATGCTGCCGAGTTGAGATTGATTTTTTTCATCCTGAGGATGAGGGCAAAAATGGAGGGCCCGATAGGGACCCATCTCAGTACCTGCTTTAGCACCTGCAGGGCCCGGCCCACTTAAAGCCCTGGGTACGCAGCAGCCATACACTCTGCTCACCAAATAAGCCGGCAACAAGGCTTGCACAGCACCTGTCGACCACAGACGAGAAGGAACATGCCTGATAAACTCAAAATACAGCACAGGTGCCGCTCCTCAGAACCAATCAATCTTCAGAAATCAACACACAACCCTCCTGATCCCAAGACAACTGGGCCATTGCCACCACTCCAAAACACACAGTTCTGTAAACGTAACTTCATGCTTGCCTTCAAGCTGGGTGCCGAAGGGACAGGTGAGAAGATTCAGACTAAAACCCATTGCTTCCTGCTGGCAACCTGACGAAAAGAAGTCAAGACTTACCTCTCCCAAACAACCCACGACTCGGTCATTCATTCAGACATACAATCTCCAGGATTTCAAATCTACAATCACAAAGCACTTGGCTGTTTCTTAACGCGCTACAAAATCGTATCAGATAATCAGCATGCTGAGTCATTTTTCCCCAACACATATCACTGTGCAGTAGTACTTCGACTCCAGTATTGCAATATCAACTACAGTCCGCTTCCCTTTCATCTTTGTATTAACTTCAAATTAAAACCTAACATGCAGTCACGGCCGGCATATGACGGGTGGGTGGAGGGGAGGGGGGAGAAATTGGGTCATCGCGGGGGGTTTTGGAGGGAGGCAGGAGGGGTTTCTTGTAAAAAAAAAACAACTTACCGGCCCGCGGGCACCTCAGCTCCCGCCATCCTGCGTTTTCTAATTCCACCAGCAGGTCTCGTCATCAGGGCAGGGAGCCTCCCACCCTCCCCTCCGCCAATCACAACGGGTGAGGCGCATCGGGGCGCGCCCAACCTGGGCCATTTTCTCTATGTAGGCAGCAGCATATGTAGAGAAAAAGGGGGTGGGCGGTCCTGCTCGAGGGTGGGGGAGTGGCTTTTCCACTGTTGTTAATACTGACTGTTTGGGCAGCCTGAGGCCGCCCAAACAGTCAGTATGAACAACAGTGGACAAGCCTCGTCTCTTCCCTGCCCTCGAGCAGGACCGCCCACCCCCAACCAGGAACTTCTGCTTTCTTGCCGTGAGAGAAGGCAGAAACAAATGGTAGTTATTACGGTAATAACTACCATTTGTTTCAGCCTTCTTGCACGGCGAGAAAGCAGGGGGGTGGAGCCCAAACGCCCCTATAGAGGAGCCGCCACTGAATAAGTGTTTCACAAAGCAAAATAAATATTATCTTTGCAGGTGCTTTCTTTGATGGGATTTCAAGAATCCAGAGTGTGCCCTGGCCTGCAGGTTACACAGCTGAAGGCTGATGAAACTCACTCCGTGGTCCCTGTTCTTCGTGACTACCTCATCAGGAGGAGTTCAGTGTTGATTGCTCTGCCCTGGCCAGGCTACACTAATAGGAGCTGATAAATGTTGGCTTCCCCTCAAGGCAGACACATGAGCGCTGCAGAGTTTCTCCCAGGTAAGTCTCCTGAAGCAAAGACGCCTTGTTTCCATGAGATGCTGAGAAGCATTGACTAGCTGGGGGAGGGCTGGAGTGCAAGCCCTAAGTTCTCACCCTGAAAGAACAAATGAAACTCAAAAATAAACAGGTAGCATTGGATGTACACATGAGGGAGAAAACTCTTGTCAGGGATGTGGCTTGAAATTCTAGGGTGGCATGCAGCCTAACCAGGTTCTGGCTGTGGCAGAGATGACCTTTGTTACTGAGGGTCACGTGGGTGGTTCATGCCCACCAACAGTGGCAGAGTAAGAACAACAGAGTAAGATTGACTCATAGGAATACTCTGTTCCCTGGTTGGCGTGTCTTACAGAATAAGGGCCGCATTACGATGTTGGTCGTCCCTCTGACATCTGAAGCACTGGTCAGGCCCCTGCATTACGATGCACTCGGTCCGACTGCATGAGTTCAGAGACTGTCCTCTCCAGTTCCGATGGGCTCAAGGAGCTTGTTGGTCCAGTGGTCAGAATGCAATCCTTGCAATAAGGCTTGTGTCTGCTCAGGCCATAGAGATTACAATGACCCTCTCCCTCTGTCTTTCTATGACGGTCCGACCGCCAATGGCATAGCTCAAGCTACCCAAATACAGGCATGGCTACTTCCATCCGTTCACCAAACGTCACAACGATTTCTTGGAAAACCAGCTTAAGCCATTAGGGACTTCCCCTTGCTTGAATATTGATTTCTCCGAGAACTCAGTTACTTTACAATGAAAAACTATTCCCCAGGTGTTCCTTCATTATGTTCATATGCCTGACTTTACATCAACTATGGCTTTCCCACCAGTTGACCTTACTAACGGGAATATCGGGGACGCTTGCACACTTTTTGGCGGGGCTGGTCCTAATCGGGGGCGATTTCAATTCAGTGACGGACACGACCCTAGATAGATCCCACCCACCACTGGGAGATTCCCCTGTACACCGCCTCACGAAGGGAAGGCTAGACTGGCAGGAGCAATGGGGCTTGTTGGACGCGTGGCGCTCGCAACACCCAACTGAACGTGACTACTCGTTTTTCTCGAGCCTCCATGACCTCCACGTCCGGATTGACACATTTTTGTGCGCTCGATCGCTCATGCAAGCCGTGACGCGGTCCGAGTACCTCACCAGGACGCTCTCGGACCATAATCCGCTGTTAATTAGCTTGGATTTGGTCACAGAGGTGTCCCGGGTCCCGACTTGGAGGTTACGGCCTGAGACACTGGATGACCCACTGTTTCACGCGACGTTGGAGGAAGGTATTGGCCAGTATTTCGCGGTAAACGAGGGGTCCACGGCTACCAGAGCGATGGAATGGAACGCCTTTAAAGTGGTAGTTAGAGGTCAGTGCATAGGGAAACGTGTGGGCGTACGGAAGGTATTGTTGGAGGATCTGCAGAAGGCGGATTCCAAGTTGAGAGAGGCCGAGAAGGCGCAACCGGGTCATCCCGAGCTCCAGGAGGGGGTCAACTTGGCTAGGGAGGCAGTGGCGGTGGAAGTAGAACGCCTCCGCTGCTTTGATTACAAGGCATACACGCTCCGAGCCCATGTTGAGGGTGATAAAGCTGGAACGCTGCTAGCGTGGCTAGCCAACCCCACTAAACGGAGTTCCTCAGTACTGGCTGTCGAGGGAGAAGGGGGCCATATACATTACTCCCAGATGGAAATATTGAATTGTTTACAGAGATACTATGAGACCCTTTATAGGAGCGCGATAGTGGGGCCGGAATCTGACATCCAAGCTTTCCTTGCGGATATAGAGTTACCGCGACTGGAGCGTGACCAAGCGGAAACATTGGGTAGGGACATTGAGTTAGGGGAGATCAAAGGTTCGATACAACGAATGGCCCGCAACAAAACGCCGGGCCTGGATGGGTTGCCCATCGAATTCTACAGCAAATTCATGGATTTGTTAGCGCCGAAACTGCAAATGATATATAACGAGGCCAAAATAACCGGCCTTTTACCCCATTCTATGCGAGAAGCCCTGGTGATCCCACTCCTGAAACCTGGGAGGGAGAGCGGAAGCCCGACCTCCTATAGACCGTTGTCCATGCTCACCATGGACTACAAAATATTGAGTGCCATACTAGCGGCGAGACTCCTACAGCACATGCCCGAGCTGATCCACAGAGACCAGTCGGGTTTCATACCTGCGCGGAGCACGACGTTGAATATACGGAGACTTACACGTTTGATTGACAATCCGAATATAGAGGCCCGGGCGCCGCTGGTTCTCTCAATAGATATAGAAAAGGCGTTTGATAGCCTGGAATTGGATTATCTCTACAGAGCCATGGACCACTTTGGCCTGGGTGAGGGCTATATTAGGTGGACACGCATCCTATACACGGCAGCGGTAGCTAGAGTGAGGATAGGGTCCCTGGTCTCACACCAATACCCGGTGGAGCGGGGAACCAGACAAGGTTGTTCCCTCTCCCCCCTGTTGTTCGCCTTAGCGATTGAGCCGCTAGCAGCTGAGGCCCGGATGGGTAAACACTATCGGGGTATAGACAACGGGGAGGGTCACCAATGTAAATGTAAATGTATTGCGACTTATATAGCGCACGTATCACCCGAAGGCATCAAGGCGCTTGCCTTGGGAACCCGTCCTGGCTTTTTCCCTGTGAGATAACCCCTACTGGGTATCCCCAGGGTGAAAGCCAGGCATCCCGCAGCGGGTGGGCCGCCGTAGTGGAGATTAAGCAACTATTGCCCAGAGTTGCAGCGTGGGACCCCATGATTAGAATAGGCACCGAGGCGAGAATTATTGGGCATTGTACGCAGACGACCTTCTGATGTTCCTAGAAGGCGGTTCGAGGGACTTGAAGGGTGCGAGGCGACTCATGGAGCGCTTTGGAGCGCTATCAGGCTTGACAGTTAACTGGGCTAAAACTTGTTTGTTCCCTCTGCGACGGAACACGGAACAGCCCGACCACCCACCCGAGATTCGATGGGAGCCCACTTGCTTGCAGTATCTGGGAGTTAATATATATCACACGGCGGAAGACCTGATGGAGGGTAACGTGGGCCGGTGCATGAGGGTCCTGAAGGGTAGCATGGCCTTTTGGGCCACGCTTCCGTTATCGGTCGCTGGGCGAATTTCGCTCTTGAAAATGATCTCCCTGCCGTGCCTTCTGTATTATTTCCGTACCCTCCCAGTCTGGATACCCAGATCCTTCTTTAGGCTCCTGCAGTCTCAGTTAACCTCCTACATATGGGGAAAGGGCAGATGCAGAGTGGCGCTAGTGACGCTCACCCGCCCGAAGGACGAGGGCGGCATGGCAGCCCCCGACTTCGAACTTTACTATTTAGCTGCCCAACTGCAGATCTTTACGCAGGAGGTAGCGAGAGTGTTCCGAGGTCCGGAGAACGAGAGAGACGGGGGCACACCACGCCATGTTCTGGCCTACATTGCTTTGCAGCAGAGGATAGCCTTCAGGGACCTAACGCCCGAAGAAAGGACGTTCAGAATCTGTTGGAACCGGTCTCAGTGTCGTGCGGGTGTGCAGCATCCATATGCCCCTGAGATACCCCTAGGAACTCCCCCATGGAGGCGACTGGTCGCGGTTGCAGAGCTGGGAGGACGCGGGAATACAGGTGATAGGCGACCTTTATGAGAACGGGGAGCTTATCCAATATCGGGAGCTGCAGGAGAGGTTTGGCCTACCCAAAGGGGAGTATCTACTGCATGCAGCGGTGACTAGGGCCATCCAGAGGCACTGGAGGGGTGGATTGGCAGAGCCACCGACAACTATGGCATGCCAGTACACCATGATGGCGGCGGGAACCTACAAGGCAGTGACATGCCTGTACTCCAGAATGCTCTGGGAAAACCTGCCACCACTGACGAAGCTGAAGGACAACTGGGTAAGGGACCTTGATAGAGAGATCCCTGAGACGACGTGGGCTCAGTTAGTGAGACGGGCTAAGAATAGCACGAGGAATGCGCGCTTTCAGCAAATACACTTTTACGTGCTTCACAGAGCCTACCTGACCCCGGGTAAGATCAGGAAGTATTTTGGAGTGGCTACTGCGGCTTGCCCGAGATGTGCGCTAGAGGGAGCGGAGTTGGAACACATGTTATGGTCATGCCCTGGGCTTTGAGACTATTGGCAGGAGATAGACGATACTCTGGCTGAGGTGACGGACAGGGTGCTACAATACGACGTAGCGGTTTGCCTGTTACACTGGTTTCCGCACACACCCAAAAAACGAATCACGACCAAATTCATAGACATGGGCCTCATTATAGCTAAAAGGGAAATCACACGGATTTGGAAGGCGAGAATAGGCCCTACCCATAAGAGATGGAACAATGAGTTCCTGAGATGGGCCGCATGCGATAGTACACACCGATACCAGATGGCTCACCGTACACAGGACGATAGGGCATTGGAAACGGCAGCGGCTTGGGAGGCATTGGTTCAAGCCCTAGGGACAGCACGCTGCAGGAGGAGGAGAATAGCCTAGGTGGGAAAGAACACGGCTCCCCCAGCACACCAGGGTCACTGCACAGCTAGAATAACACTAGATGACGTCTCCTGATCACACCCATTGACGAGAAGTAGATAGGAACTTCTGAGAAGGTGGTGCACGTTTGGGAGGGAGGGAGGGAGGGAAGTTGGGTTAGTTAGTTATTGTAGGGAGATCCCGATAGGAGGAGGGGAAGAAAAGCAGACTGGCACATTGACTAGAGAGGGGATTACACCTGAGTTTTCCTACCAAGCATTGCGAATTCTTCCTCTTATCGCCGCCCGACCTCCGGGTTGTGGGCCTCCAGGCTGTGTACAATACTGATTAGAAATGGAAGAATGTACAAGCTGATAGGTGTTAATGCTGTGCTGTAAATGTTGTTTACAAATGTCTGCAATAAAAACAATTTATCCCAAAAAAAAACTATGGCTTTCCTAAAAACCTTCAAGGTATAAATATACCTTCACTTGCTATAACAAGATACGGTGGTTCCGTGCAGTTTGAAGACCTACTTGCCCAATGCAGCTCGCTACAGCAAGTGCCGAAGCAAGCCGACTCTCCAGTTGATGCACTGATCAGGAAGCTGCCCTCTACTGCCGAGAATCCAGCTCCAGTGTTTCCGGCTCCCCTTGCGGGGTTGGGAAATCGAGTCCGTAGACAGAGATACCAGACCTCCTTCATTCTAAAGTTATGGAGCAGATGAGAACCTAGAGAAACCTTTGGTAGATTCTTGGCAAAACTGAACCTATGCAAAAGAACGGTGCACAGTCTAAATATCGCCATTTATATATATCAACCTACAAAAATATGGAATTGGAAATATCGAAGGTATAGAATATCGAGGTAAAGAATATCGTTGGACTGAATATTGACCCTAAGGTAAGTAATATCGAATTTTTTTATAACGATGTAAGTAATATCAAAGTTAGTAATATCGATATTTGTATTATTGTTATGTATTTTATTATGTATGTGTAATATGTTTTTGTTAAGTATTTTCATTTTTTTAAATTATATTTGTACTATTTTTATATATTAATAATGTTATTTTTAAGTACATTTTATGTTTTAGTACCGGAGCGGGTTGTGGGTTTATAGGGGAATAGGGTGGGAAGTAATTTAAATATACTAAATTAATTATTAATTTTTGTTTTTATTTCTGTAGCGGGTTGTGGGTTTATAGGGGAATTGGGTGGGAAGTAATTTAATTCTAATTAATTAACCAACATCGACATTAATCAGAACACCCCTAGCATAACAATTTCACCTTTGGCCCCCACGCATATAGCTAAATCGGCTGATTTAAATAACATCGCAGTGGAAGATTCCAGAGATGATATTACACTCGCTGATATAGGTGCACTTTTTAGGTCTTTATTGAGCCCCCTTGAAGCTCGCTTAATAAAGATCGAAGCTAGGTTGGTCAACATTGAAAAGTCTACTGTCCAACTAGCAGACCTAATGAAACTTGAATTGAAAGGAGCTAAGGGGGACATAGATCCAAAATGCGCAAAAGGAACTGCGTCCACAATAATCCCAAATAAAAAGGCCCCGGCTTTAACCATTCAGGACCCCCAACCCCCAACCCACATTACTCCAAAAGAAGACCCCTAAATCTCTCCCTAACCCTAACACAAATACTGCCCTTCTAACGACCCAGCAGTCTTCGCTTCCAACTCCCACTATTCTTCCCCCATCCAAAGACCCAGTCATAACCCAGATCACATCTCAGACTGAATTAACTCTTTCGGGGAAGAAATCCACCATTCCCCGCAAATCGAAACCTGTGAATCTTCCACCAGAGGTGTCCCCTTATACTGTGATTCTGACAGGGGTCCCTGAACTAAAACCCGCGACACAAGAATCATTCCCCTCCCTTACAAATAAAGTCATTAGCTGGTTGTCTATCAATAGACCGCTCCCACATGGCATAACTAGTGACATCATCATGGTAAGGCGGGCCCCGTGGGTGGGATATTCTAGAAAAACAATCAGAGGAGACTGCGTCTTGGTCACTTTCAGAGAGCCAAACACAGCTTCTTACATTTCCACATGACCCTCTGATGACCAAGGCAGTAACATCCAAGTCCTCCCGCTCTCGTTTTTCTACCCTTCGAATTTATATAATTCGGAGGATCAAAGATGGGGGCTACATCAGGAAATGCTGGACGACTGGGGGAGTCGTTCCAGGGAGAGAAGGGATCCTTACTATCAGAAATGCAGAGTCCCTGATCACGCTTTACCATATGGGGAGGAGGCAGGATGGGAGTATAAAGTTGGGAGGAGGGGAAGAGGGGAGGAGGGGGGGGGAATTGGGAGAGGAGTTCTAGGGCCGCATAGAATGCACTACCCTGCCCAGTTCCCAACGTACAATAGATATAGTAGTCTGGAAATGGTTGACTGACAATTCAGCTTACAAGGAATAGAGCACATCCCCAGAAAGATCACAATCCACAGGAGCACATAGGGAATTAACACCCCACCACATAACAGAGCCTCCCCTAGTGGATATATCTGAGACTAATTCTAACAACGTTTTGGACCAGGGGAAACTGCCGCCTCTTCCGTGGGTCAACCACGAGACTAATGGCTCTAAGGCCCCAAATATAGGGCCACCTAACAGCAAACCACCATCCATGACAATAATCTCATGGAATATTGCTGGGTTGGCCAATAAAATCTATAATCCGGAGTGGGTCTCCTTTATCAATCTAAAGAGTGTATGTCTCTTCCAGGAAACCTGGGCTAGAGAAGAACTCATACCACAAGGTTATGCAGTATTCTCTAAACCAGTCAAGTGGGGGGGACGGGGTAGACCGTCAGGAGGGCTGGCGACTTGGGTAGCTTCAGACCTGGGCTGCCAGGCCAGATGTATGGCGACAGGTTCTGAGGACATCTTGGCTGTCCTCCTTGAGTGGCCCAATTCCACGAAATTGGTGGTAGCCAATGTGTATTCGAGGCCTGTACCCACATCACAAGAATCTACTACTATAGAGGAGCTCTCGGCTTTCCTAGCTAGTATCCCAGGGGAACTCCACTGTATAGTGGATGCTGACTTAAACTCGCACTTTGAACCATTACCAGGCCTTCGTGATGGATCCTCCTTTGAAGAAGACTCACGATGGCTAATCCCGACCACGGTGGCGCCCCCACCCAGAGCTTGGACCCCTCTCGCATTGCAGATAACCGCCCTTATTCTAAACCAGGGCTTAAGGGCCTGCAATGGGCGTTGCAAATCAGACATGCCCAGCAAACATCCCTACAATAAACCAGGCAGTGAATCGCGACTTGACTATATTCTTGTCAAATTACCGTTGTGGTCTCAAATCACTGATTTTAAGGTTACCGAGAGATGGGATAGTGACCACAACGCCTTAGAGCTTGAATATGCCCTGCCAGCAAAAGAGGATATAGCCCCCACTCCTAGTAACAATAAGTCAGGCCTGCTCTTGGTAAATAACCGGAGAAGAGTAAGGTGGGAGAAACTGGCCACTAGCAGCAATAAGCTACCAAAATTGTATGCCAGAATCACCCCACTCTTAGAGAGCGCATTCTACACTGGGGCGAAAATAGAAGAAGAGGGTAACAAGGAAATGTTGGCTCAGATTCATGTAAATTTAATTAGTACCTTGGAGCTGGACCTTTTTTCCAAACAAGAAGGAAAAACCGGCCCAACAACTAAGAGGTCATGGTACAATGCTACATGCAGGGACGCAAAAACTAAATTGCTTTTAGCAATAAAGGAGCATAAACCCAGGGAGGAAATCCAATCCTGGAGAAGGGCCTACAGGAAACTCCTGGTGAATGCCAGGGCCGAGTGGGACCAACAATACTGGGAAGAACTAGCAAGATCACTTACCATCAGAGACTCCTGTAAATTCTGGCGAATAGTGGCAAATGGAACAGAGGATTTATCCTCTGCTATCGAACCGAATATAGCTCCCAGTACATGGCAGAACCACTTCCAGTCACTGTACTCAATAGAGGAGGGGGCACTCACCAGATTACCCAACAGGATAGTACCAGATTCCAAAGGGGAACCTTTCACAGAAAAAGAGGTGAGGGTAGCTATAGCTGGGTTAACAACAGGGAAAGCCCCAGGCCTTGACGGGGTACCCGGCGATCTATTCAAGCAATAACCTGGGATATGGGCCCCTTACCTTATGCTCATATTCAATGCTGTCTTGGGGGGGATGGAGGTCCCCGATACTTGGCTGGGGGCAGAGGTGGTTCCTATCTTGAAGAAGGGATCCCCTCTGCTCCCAACCAATTATCGTCCGATCAGTCTTATTGACGTATCCCAAAAGCTCTTTGGGAGACTGATCTTAGATAGGCTACAGAACTGGATTGAAGAGATGGAGATTTTGACTCCTTACCAGGCGGGATTTAGGCAAGGGGTGTCCACAACCGATCAAATTTTCAGGTTGAACCTGGTATATTGGAAAACAGCACTAATCGAGGGCGGCACTTTGTACACAGTTTTTGTGGACTTACGTACCGCCTTCGATTTGGTTCCAAGAGCGAAACTATGGCAGGTTATGGAGGAGATGAATGTCCCGGGAGACATTTTGGCAATCCTCATGAGACTACACCACAACAACTACGCGCGGGTTAGGTGCGGTAGAGGTGGTAAATTAACAGGAAGGTTCCCCGTTTGCAGAGGGGTAAGGCAGGGTTGCGTGCTCGCACCGACCCTGTTCTGCCTCTTTGTGAATGGGCTAATCGCTCATTTGGATAGGATCCCCAACATTGATGCTCCAAAAATGACTGGCAGCAGGGTGCCTGCAATTATGTTTGCAGACGACACCCTGCTGCTGTCTAAATCCCCGATGGGCATACAACGAGTCTTGAACGGTTTTCTGGAGTTCTGCACTGATAGGGGACTCAAAATCAACCCGCAGAAAACCAAATTCATGATTCTCAATCCCAAACCCCTTAACCGCCCACCACCCACCCTAGGTACAGTCCAATTGGAACGGGTCCATACCATCGAATACCTGGGGATTACGCTCAATGAAAATTTAACGTGGTTACCCCATCAGTTAAAAGCTAACATTAAACTGGCACAGTTGGCGGGTGGCATAATGAGATTAGCGAATAAATCACCCTACCGGCCACTCACCCCCGTCATTCAAATTTACAAGGCACAGGCTCGGGGAGGTGTCACTTATGGGGGCGAACTCACTACTGAGAACAAGTTCCTGAGGCAGATGACCGCTCTTCCACTGAGCACTCCAATTCTCCCTCTAAGGCTGGATCTGGGCCTCCGGCCTATAACTGAGGAGCTGGGGCTCAAACCGCTTTCATTCTGGAGACGCCTATGGAGCAGCCCAGATCTCAGTACTTATAGAGCAGAGCTACAGGAATTCTTAATGTTGCCGAATGCCACCAGAATACCGTGGCTAAAATACATTAAGAGAACTTTTGAGGTAATTGGATTCCCTGAACTCTGGTCAGATCCAGCAAACACAAGTACTAGGACCTCCAGAAAAGTACTATCGAGAGCATATTATGATCATATGCTGCTACAATCCGTCAATGGCATCCGAGATGGATCCCTAACTGATCAGTTCATAAAAATTAAAGACTCTTATCAACTGGAAAGTGTCCTAGATGCCATGACCCCGGCAATAACCAGGAAATTATTCCTTCAATGGAGATATGGGACCCTCCCCTTGGCATCTTTCACAGCAACATGGTCCTCCCACCCTTCTATAGAAAACTGTCCCGCTTGTGCCCATGTAAAAGAGAACGATGCACATGTGATCTTCTTTTGTCCAGCCTATAAGAGGAGTAGGAAGTACTGGCTCGTTCCTTTACTTAAAAACATGGGATTCAGAACTTTTTTGCCTGCCTATAGAGTTCTAAAGACTGATCTGGCCCCAATTATGGTTTTTGCACTATCCAAATTTTTAACGTCAATGTGGTATGCCCGCAAACGCTATATTAAGAGACTTGGTGACTCAGTATAGACTTGATTTTTGGCACACCTCAATTATATTAATTAACCACGATCACTGTTCTTATTTAATGCGTTCTTAATTTGTAAATGAATTGTTTTATGATGTTAAAAAAAAAAATAGAAAAAAGAAATTAATTAATGATTTATATTTATTTATTGGTATGGATAATTATTTTATATATAATTAATTATTAATTGGCAATTAATTATTTTAATTGATCATTTTTTAATTGGTAAATAATGTTTTAATTGTTAATTAATGTTTTAATTGGTAATTAATGTTTTAATTGGTAATTTATTTTTTTAATTGGTAATTCATTTTTTAATTGGTAAATAATTTTGTTACTTGGCAATTCATACTTTAATTGGTAATTCTTTTCTATTAGTTAGAAATTATTTTTAATTAATTGGTAATCAATGTTTCATAAAAAGTATTATTTGGTATGAAAAATAATGTTATTGTTTAATAATTTTTTATTGTGAATTAATTTTAAATAATACATTTTTTTGTAATGAAAAATATTTTACTGTTTAATATTTATTATTTGGTGACTAATATTTATTACTTAATATTTATTGGTATTTATTGTTAATTTATTGTTAATTAATTGTTCAATTGTAATTGCTTTTAATAATTATTAATTGTTGTAAATTATGTAGATTTATTTAAAAATTTAGTTATTCATTATTTTAAATACAAAAATGAATTAAAAGTATGTTATAATTAAATTCTACGCTATCCAACGTTTTCCTTACTGTTTCCCTCCCTGGAGTTGGAATAGTAATTTTTACCCGTACGCTATCCAACGCTTTCCCTACTGTAGCACTCTCTGGAGTTGGAATAGTAATTTTTACCCCTACGCTATCCAACGCTTTCCCTACTGTTGCACCCTTTGGAGTTGGAATAGTAATTTTTACCTCTAAGCTATCCAACGCTTTCCCTACTGTAGGACCCTTTGGAGTTGGAATAGCAATTTTTACCCCTACGTTATCCAACCCTTTCCCTACTGTTGCACCCTCTAGAGTTGGAATAGTAATTTTTACCCCAACGCTATCCAAAGCTTTCTCTACTGTTGCACCCTCTGGAGTTGGAAGAGTAATTTTTACCTCTATGCTATCCAACGCTTTCCCTACTGTTGCCCCCTATGGAGTAGGAATAGTAAGTTTAATCTCTACGCTATCCAACACTTTCCCTACTGTTCCACTCTCTGGAGTTGGAATAGTAATTTTACCCCTACGCTATCCAACGCTTTCCCTACTGTTACACCCTCTGGAGTTGAAATAGTAACATTTACCCCTACACTATCCAACGCTTTCCCTACTGTTTCCCCCTCTGGAGTTGGAATAGTAATTTTTACCCCTACACTATCGAACGCTTTCCTTACTGTTGCACCCTCTGGACCCCTACCCTATCCAACGCTTTCCCTACTGTAGCACTCTTTGGAGTTGGAATAGCAATTTTTACCCCTATGTTATCCAATGATTTCCCTACTGTTGCACCCTCTGGAGTTGGAATAGTAATTTTTACCCCTACGCTATCCAACGCTTTCTCTACTGTTACACCCTCTGGAGTTGGAGTACCAATTTTTACCCCTATGCTATCCAACGCTTTTCCTACTTTTCCACCCTCTGGAGTTGGAATAGTAATTTTTAATTGAAAGTCTGTTTTTATTTCACCCCCGAAGGAGGGGGAACGCAAGAAAGGGTGACAAGTACACGGCGATAAGCCTACAACCCCAGATGGGCCGGCTGCGTCAGAGGAAATGCAGTAAAATAACATGCTCGCAATTCGTGCTTCTTTCTAAACATTATACACAGCGTTCCGCCAACAACCCAATAGGGCCGGCCGCGTCAGAAAATAGAAATAGCATTCGGTCATGCCTAATAGTCACTGCCAATGAAACCTAGCCCCTAAGACCAGGTGTAGACCAGGAACCGGAACTAATAAAACTACCGGACCAGAGTGGTCCAACGTCCAACCAGGTGCCTAGAAAGAGGCATTAGAACAGCAAGGATAGTAGAAGAGTAGAAAAGAAAAGAGTCAGGAAAGAAAGAATCAGGAAAGGGGAGAGGAAGGACCTAGAGAACAGTGAAGGGACCCGCGGGAAAGGAGCCCTCACAGACCCCGTCAGCAACAGGAGCATCCGCCATAGGCCGCAGTACGGACTCCAGGACTATCATACCAAAGGCCTGCGTGAGGTAGGAGGGAGCACAGCATCGTCCACTAGCTGCAGCGCCCTCAGCCTAGGGGGCATGTTTCTCGCATGTTCGGTTTTGCACAAATAGGTCACCAGGGGTTGCCATACCGCCTTGAAGCGTGTATTGCGAGACTGCAGTCTAGCGGAGAGCAGCTCCATAGTGATGACATGCCAGAGTCTCACAAACCACGCAGCAATAGGGGGAGCCTCCGTCTTCTTCCAGTTGTCTGGCACAGCCCAGCATTTGTAGCGCTATAATCCAGTCGCTCCGGGTCAGAGCTAACAGATTCGCAGGCTTGATTCCCAGCAAAAATTTACTAGCAGCATCAGGCAAAGGAAACCCCAGGACCCCCTTAATGTGACTCAGGACCTCCTTCCAGAAGACAGAGATCAAGGGGCAGGTCCACCAAATGTGTAGAAAATCCCCAGGCGCAGCTTGACATCTCCAGCAGTCAGGAGAGGAGGTTGGGAACATTTTATGTAAGCGCTGGGGCGTGTATTACCACTGGGTCATCATTTTATATGCGGTTTCTTGTTGCGGTATACTACAGTATACTTTGGGGATATCCCGCCACAAACGAAGCCACTGCGTCGGTGTAATATCGGCCCCTAACATCGCATGCCACCGTTGCTGATAGGCCTGCAAAGGCGGCGCCTGAGGATGTTGCAGTATCTGGTATATCTTGGAGATCAAGCCCTTCGTTTCGGCACAAGAACGGGCTAGGCGCTCAAACGGGGTAAAGTCTCGGGTAGCCCCCGGGTACGTTGCATCCGTCAGGACCCAGTGTCGCAGCTGGAGATATTGCATCTCAGCCTCAGGCGGGAGCCGAAATTCCTCCCTGCAGTGGGCAAAGGACTTAAGGGTGCCTCCATCGAAGAGGTCTGTAAGGACCCTGCAATCGCCCTGAGACCGTCTACGAAAGGCTCTAGTACAGAAAGCCGGCGGAAACCACGGGTTGCCCTCAATAGGGGTGTGCGGGGAGGGAAAAGTCGTGAGACCTCTACGTACCGCTATTCTGTCCCATATTTCCAAAACTGTCTTCGTGGGCCCCGCCAAATAGGCGCTCGGGGAGCGCCCTGCTTTATAGTTCCACGCCAGGTCCCAGATGGTATGGCCGGTTACAGCACTATCCATGTGAAGCCACCCCTTTTCACTTTCTCTGGTGCCCCACTCAACCACGAAGGGCAAATGAGCAGCCCAGTAATAGTCCACCAAATTAGGACACGCCAGCCCTCCACGATCTCTTGGTGCCATAAGGAGTGCTTGAGAGAAGCGTGGCCTCTTCCCCCCCAGATGAAGTTGGTTAATTCCTTCTGCAAATTCCGAATATTATGTACGGGGATGGGTGTAGGTAGACACTGGAACAAGTAAAGGAGTTTGGGTAGGATGGACATTTTTATTGCGTTGAGTCTACCCAACCATGATGGAATTAGCGACTTCCATCTCCGTAGGTCTTCAAAGACCGATCTGCGGCAGTCCCTCCAATTAAGTGGTGACCAGCCATCTAGCGAAGGGGTCAGGTGTAGGCCAAGATACCGAATGTGGCGTTCTGTCCAACGATACGGGCACATCTGCTCCAGTGGGAGGATTTCAGGTTTAAGGATGGTAAGGTTGAGTCCCAGGATTTGCTGTGGTTAATTTTCAGCCCAGAGACGCGTTCAAAGAGGCAGAGCGTAGAATGGAGTGCTGGCAAAGACTCTCGGGGCTCACTGAGGGTGAGGATGAGATCGTCCGCATAGAGCGCCACTTTATGGTCCTGTCCACCCATCGGGATGGCGTGGATGTCCGGAGCTCGACGAATCATATCCGCCAGAGGCTCAATCGCTAAGGCGAACAGCAAAAGCGAGAGAGGGCAGCCCTGCCTGGTCCCTCTCCCTATGTTAATCGGTTCCGTTAGCTGTCCATTCACACGGACCCTGGCCTTTGGTGCAACGTAACGCGCCATGATTCTAGTGACCATCTTTGGACCAAGCCCCATCTTGCAGAGGACCGCCCGGCAGAATGACCAATCCACCCGGTCAAACGCTTTTTCAGCATCCAACGAGAGGAGGCAGGCCGGGATCTGCCAGTGGTGCACCTTCCCCACCAGGTGAGCCACCCTACGCACGTTATCAGCCCCCTGACGGCCGCGTATGAAACCCACCTGATCCGGGTCAACCAGGTCAGGCATATGAGGGTCCAGCCGCTTCGCCAGCACTTTGGTGTATATTTTAAAATCGGTATTTAGCAGAGCTATCGGGCGGTACGATGAGCATAGTGTGGGGTCTTTTCCAGGCTTTAGGACTAAGGCTATTTCCGCCATTCCCATATCCGGAGAGGGACCCTGTTCGTCAGTGAAAGAATTGAAGAGCCGAAGAAGGTAAGGTCCCAGCTGAGCCTGAAACAGGCGATAGAAGGAGAGCGGTAGCCCATTAGGACCCGGTGTTTTTCCCAGGTGGAGCTCACTAAGAGCTGAGGCCCCCTCTTCCTGTGTTATCAACTCCTCCAGGAACTCCGCCGAGTGGGGGCACAATGTCGTTCCACCGTATTGCTCCAAGACTTCTTCCACCAAGTCAGGAGGCGGCGTCTCCGCAGTGTATAGTGAAGCATAGTAATCCCGGAGCGCCTGACATTTATCCTTAGCTGCCGCCACTCTGGACCCATTAGGTAGCACTACATTCGCTATATGGGACTTAGCAGCCCTGACCCGCAGTCTCCGTGCTAAGAGTCTCCCAACCTTATCCCCCCCCTCAAAATGTGACTGTTTTAAAGCCAAGAGGGAGCCTTCAGCCCTATTCGTACGCAACAATCGCAATTGGCCTCGAAGATTCGCCAGGCGGCGTCTCGTTCGTAGGGTAGAGCCGCCCCGATCTTGCGCCTCCGCCTCCTTCAGGTCTTTCACCAGGTCATCCTCCACTGCTCTCGCCTCCCGCGCCCTCGCGATCACAAGAGACGTAATATGACCCCGGAGTGTGGCCTTAAAGGCGTCCCATACCACCGGAAAAGGCGTCTCGGGCAAGTCATTTTTCTCAACATTTGCTGCATCACGAAGGATGTTTGGCGGCAAGTACCATTTCCGCTCCCGAGAGGGGCACTCACCCGGGTCCCAAAAGAGCAGTTCCACATGAGCATGGTCTGAGATTGATATGTCAGGCATCTCCACTCCCACTACATCCCGGACAAGGTCGTGGGACACAAACATATAATCAATGCGAGAGTAGGAGCGGTGAGCACTCGAATAGAAGGAGTACTCACGTTTAACCGGGGAGAAATACCGCCACGCATCAAACAACCCTAAGTCACCGATCTGCTTGCGAAGCGCCAGAGACATTGCCCCAGCCCCACTAAAGGAGCCCTCACTCCGATCCATCTTTGGGCACCACACCATGTTCAAATCCCCCCCTAGAATTAGCGAGGGGCCTCCCTGAGATATCTGAGCCCGCAAGAGGTCTCGGAGGAAGCGATCCTGCGCCTGATTGGGGGCGTACACATTGCATAACATTAAGCGGCGACGTCCCACCTCAACATTCACCTTGAGAAAGCGGCCATCACCACCTCGGAAGGGCCTTCCTTCCCCCCGCCTGATGCCATCCCTGCATATAATCGCCACTCCTGCAGTTTTCATGTCAGCCGCTGCCCAGAACTGAAGAGGGTATCTAGGGTGAGCCATGCGCCCAGTGTCGGCCTGTAGAAGGTGGGTCTCTTGTAAGAAAATGATATCTGGATTGTGTCGCAGGAGATAGTGCCAGACCTGCTTGCGCTTATTGGGCGAATTAAGGCCCTTAACATTGAGGGACAGAATCTTTAGGGGGCCATGCATACTACCAGCCATATCAGGAACCGTCAGGAGTCACTAACGTTACCATCATCGCCAATCCACACACAACCCTCACACCCCAGTCAGAAGCCCAACCTCCATCCCCTCTCCCCGCCTCCCACAGTCCCCTCCCAGGTCCCACACAGAAGAGAAGAGAAACAAGAAGGAAGACAGAAGGGAAAAAGGAAATAGCAGAGAAAAGAAAACGGAAATCAGTCAGCCGGATAGGCTGGACGATCGAACCAGACAAACACGGCCAACAGGGCAAGAGTTCTCTGTCCCCAATATAGGGCATCCTACACCCGTAGGTTCGGACGCTCTCCGGGATGTCACTCCCCAAGGGGCAGTTTAGGGGGGTCGTGGTGATCAGAACGAACCAAGAAGCTCGGGGCTCCCACTGCCCCGGGCCTCGGCCAACAAGGTCCGGGGGCGTGGTGGACTCACTTCCCGCAGCCCGAGCATAGGCCAGTAAAAGGAGATATGGGATCAGCACATCAGGAGGAATGCAGCACCGTTAGATCTGCCGTCAGGGCGCGAGGGGGCCCCCCTCCACTTCAGTCTTGTCTCCTTCCAAGGAACGGATGTGGGCTATGATATCTTGTTTGGCCAGGCTGTGAGTAGACTCTGCAGCTGAGGGAGCGCGCCGCCGTCTCTGTACCGTTGTCCAATCCGGGCCAGCTGGCGTCCGCTTTCGCGTAGGTGGTCGGGTCGGGCTCGCCGAAGGGGACGTCGACAGGTGGAGGAGCTGCGCCGCCTCGGTGTAGGATCGCAGGGCCCTGCGTCTCCCCTCCCACTGGAAGATCAATACGAAGGGGTGCCCCCACTGATAAGGAATGTTCATGCTCCGCAGCTTCTCCGTCACCGGTCGGAACGCCCGCCTCCTCACCAGCGTGTTAGGTGCCAAGTCTTGAAAAATCTGAATCTTGTGGCCTTTGTATTGGAGGTCAGGGTGGTCGCGCGCACGTTTCCATATCACCTCTTTCTCCACAAAGAAGTGCACCCTGGTCAAAATGTCCGGCAAGAGTCCCGATTTACCCGCTGGAGCCGCCACTCGATGCACCCTGTCTAGGGTGGGGGGTGACACGTCATCATCTCCCCGGACCTCGTGAAGGAGTTGCGCCACATAGTAATCATGTCCTCCCCCTCTTCTCCGAGCGGAACTCCCCGGATGCGTAGGTTGTTTCTCCGGCCCCTGTTTTCCAAGTCCTCCTGCTTGATCTGGAGCTCAATGTTCTGTTCCTCAAGGGAACAGAACATTGCCACAGTTGCTCTTGATCCTCCGTGCGCGCGTCCATGGTCTTCTCCATACTATCGACCTGGTCCCCGAGCTCCGTTACCTCCCTCCTAAGTTCTGTGACACAGGAGTGCACCTCCGATCGCAGGGATCCGATCTCTGCCTTCAGTTCAGCCATAAAAGTCACCATGAAGGCCTGGGTGACCGGCGGGGACTCCGCCGCCACCCGGGACGGGCCTTCCCCGGCCGCTGGCACCCCAGCCTTACCCCACATGGCCATCACGGTGTTATCTTTAGGGGCCCCTGCTGAGTCACTCTTGGCGCCTTTATTAGAGCGCGTCATTGTCTCTCTGTCCTGGCAAACCAGGGGGAAAGGTCCACCTCCCGGTCCTGGAGGCGAGACTGGCCAACACACCACTTCTTCCACACAGCCTCGAACGATCAACGATGGCAGGAGGGGGGGAGGTGGTTAGGGAGGCCCACCGGGAAAGTCGCACCAGGCAGATCGCAGAACAGGGAGCAGGCACACCAAAGCCCCTCAAGGGTCACGGACCCGGGCCACCAGTCCCCCGCCGCAGGGTAGTAACAACGGGCCCCCTCACCCCCCCAAACAGTCAAAGCAGCTCACCTCCTTATCTGGTGCACAGTTCAGCTACGTAAAGGTACCTGAGGGCTAACTCCGGGCACCACTCTCCGACCAGCCACCAGGTGCTTTCTCGCAGTTAAATGTTGGTCACCCCGGTGCCAGCCGCAGGAGGACTCGGGAGGGGCATCCGCCGTCAATCGCACCCTCACCGAGTGTCGCCTACCCTCCGTAGGTCTCTGCCACTGGGTGTTCCAGTCCCTCCTTAGCCGCACACCGCAGCTCGCAAGATGGCGGTCACCACACACCACAGGCCCTCACCGCCTCCTTCGCCGCCTACTGCCAGGCCAGGGTCATCATCGGTGGTCCCCCGTCAGCTCGCCCTCGCTCCTGCACACCTCCTCGGGGGACACACTGAGGTCTCCAGCAGAGGCCGATGGCCGGCCCGTCACCGCTGGGGTCCGGGCTCCAATGTCACAGCGGGCCCCCTAGCCTCAGACCTTCCCAGCCGCCGCAGTGCTCCCAAGCATGGAGCGGAGAGCGGCGAGTGCTCGCGATCACCCGTCAGGGCAGGCCACCGTGTGGGGCACACAGGGGGACCAAGGCTCCATCTTCGGTGGGGCAGGGTGGGCAGGCCACCACGACCATCGGCCTCCAAGCACCCAAAGGCGGCGGGCCCCCGTCCCAGGCCCCGGCCACAGGTCTCTGCGTCACCAGCGCCCGCACTCCTCCAGGGCTGTGCAGGAGAGCCCCCGGCGCCCTCCAGTAGCAAGCGCCGCTCAAAGAGTCAGCAATTCCGTCTCCGGTCGCCCCAGCAAGCCAACCCGGCCGGCGGCAGAGATCGCGCCCGCCGACACCAGGCTCCCAAAATGGCAGGCGCCGCCGCCGAGGGTCCAACCGTCCGCTCCTGACGGCGCTCTGCAGTCGTCGTCCACACAGACCGTTCGCCGGGCACCCAAGCACAGTGTGCCCACACCTCCAGGGCACTCGGGGATGAGATTAGAAAGCCCCGAATCCACAGAAATAGCAAGTTAAGGCCTGTGGCAGCGGGAGCCCCACGAGAGCACGTCTGCTCACATTGCCGCTCAAGCCACGCCCACCCGGAATAGTAATTTTTACCCCTACGCTATCCAACGCTTTCCCTACTGTTACACCCTCTGGAGTTGAAATAGTAACATTTACCCCTACACTATCCAACGCTTTCCCTACTGTTTCCCCCTCTGGAGTTGGAATAGTAATTTTTACCCCTACACTATCGAACACTTTCCTTACTGTTGCACCCTCTGGACCCCTACCCTATCCAACGCTTTCCCTACTGTAGCACTCTTTGGAGTTGGAATAGCAATTTTTACCCCTATGTTATCCAATGATTTCCCTACTGTTGCACCCTCTGGAGTTGGAATAGTAATTTTTACCCCTACGCTATCCAACGCTTTCTCTACTGTTACACCCTCTGGAGTTGGAGTACCAATTTTTACCCCTATGCTATCCAACGCTTTTCCTACTTTTCCACCCTCTGGAGTTGGAATAGTAATTTTTAATTGAAAGTCTGTTTTTATTTCACCCCCGAAGGAGGGGGAACGCAAGAAAGGGTGACAAGTACACGGCGATAAGCCTACAACCCCAGATGGGCCGGCTGCGTCAGAGGAAATGCAGTAAAATAACATGCTCGCAATTCGTGCTTCTTTCTAAACATTATACACAGCGTTCCGCCAACAACCCAATAGGGCCGGCCGCGTCAGAAAATAGAAATAGCATTCGGTCATGCCTAATAGTCACTGCCAATGAAACCTAGCCCCTAAGACCAGGTGTAGACCAGGAACGGGAACTAATAAAACTACCGGACCAGAGTGGTCCAACGTACAACCAGGTGCCTAGAAAGAGGCATTAGAACAGCAAGGATAGTAGAAGAGTAGAAAAGAAAAGAGTCAGGAAAGAAAGAATCAGGAAAGGGGAGAGGAAGGACCTAGAGAACAGTGAAGGGACCCGCGGGAAAGGAGCCCTCACAGACCCCGTCAGCAACAGGAGCATCCGCCATAGGCCGCAGTACGGACTCCAGGACTATCATACCAAAGGCCTGCGTGAGGTAGGAGGGAGCACAGCATCGTCCACTAGCTGCAGCGCCCTCAGCCTAGGGGGCATGTTTCTCGCATGTTCGGTTTTGCACAAATAGGTCACCAGGGGTTGCCATACCGCCTTGAAGCGTGTATTGCGAGACTGCAGTCTAGCGGAGAGCAGCTCCATAGTGATGACATGCCAGAGTCTCACAAACCACGCAGCAATAGGGGGAGCCTCCGTCTTCTTCCAGTACAGGGCAATGAGTTGTCTGGCACAGCCCAGCATTTGTAGCGCTATAATCCAGTCGCTCCGGGTCAGAGCTAACAGATTCGCAGGCTTGATTCCCAGCAAAAATTTACTAGCAGCATCAGGCAAAGGAAACCCCAGGACCCCCTTAATGTGACTCAGGACCTCCTTCCAGAAGACAGAGATCAAGGGGCAGGTCCACCAAATGTGTAGAAAATCCCCAGGCGCAGCTTGACATCTCCAGCAGTCAGGAGAGGAGGTTGGGAACATTTTATGTAAGCGCTGGGGCGTGTAATACCACTGGGTCATCATTTTATATGCGGTTTCTTGTTGCGGTATACTACAGTATACTTTGGGGATATCCCGCCACAAACGAAGCCACTGCGTCGGTGTAATATCGGCCCCTAACATCGCATGCCACCGTTGCTGATAGGCCTGCAAAGGCGGCGCCTGAGGATGTTGCAGTATCTGGTATATCTTGGAGATCAAGCCCTTCGTTTCGGCACAAGAACGGGCTAGGCGCTCAAACGGGGTAAAGTCTCGGGTAGCCCCCGGGTACGTTGCATCCGTCAGGACCCAGTGTCGCAGCTGGAGATATTGCATCTCAGCCTCAGGCGGGAGCCGAAATTCCTCCCTGCAGTGGGCAAAGGACTTAAGGGTGCCTCCATCGAAGAGGTCTGTAAGGACCCTGCAATCGCCCTGAGACCATCTACGAAAGGCTCTAGTACAGAAAGCCGGCGGAAACCACGGGTTGCCCTCAATAGGGGTGTGCGGGGAGGGAAAAGTCGTGAGACCTCTACGTACCGCTATTCTGTCCCATATTTCCAAAACTGTCTTCGTGGGCCCCGCCAAATAGGCGCTCGGGGAGCGCCCTGCTTTATAGTTCCACGCCAGGTCCCAGATGGTATGGCCGGTTACAGCACTATCCATGTGAAGCCACCCCTTTTCACTTTCTCTGGTGCCCCACTCAACCACGAAGGGCAAATGAGCAGCCCAGTAATAGTCCACCAAATTAGGACACGCCAGCCCTCCACGATCTCTTGGTGCCATAAGGAGTGCTTGAGAGAAGCGTGGCCTCTTCCCCCCCAGATGAAGTTGGTTAATTCCTTCTGCAAATTCCGAATATTATGTACGGGGATGGGTGTAGGTAGACACTGGAACAAGTAAAGGAGTTTGGGTAGGATGGACATTTTTATTGCGTTGAGTCTACCCAACCATGATGGAATTAGCGACTTCCATCTCCGTAGGTCTTCAAAGACCGATCTGCGGCAGTCCCTCCAATTAAGTGGTGACCAGCCATCTAGCGAAGGGGTCAGGTGTAGGCCAAGATACCGAATGTGGCGTTCTGTCCAACGATACGGGCACATCTGCTCCAGTGGGAGGATTTCAGGTTTAAGGATGGTAAGGTTGAGTCCCAGGATTTGCTGTGGTTAATTTTCAGCCCAGAGACGCGTTCAAAGAGGCAGAGCGTAGAATGGAGTGCTGGCAAAGACTCTCGGGGCTCACTGAGGGTGAGGATGAGATCGTCCGCATAGAGCGCCACTTTATGGTCCTGTCCACCCATCGGGATGGCGTGGATGTCCGGAGCTCGACGAATCATATCCGCCAGAGGCTCAATCGCTAAGGCGAACAGCAAAAGCGAGAGAGGGCAGCCCTGCCTGGTCCCTCTCCCTATGTTAATCGGTTCTGTTAGCTGTCCATTCACACGGACCCTGGCCTTTGGTGCAACGTAACGCGCCATGATTCTAGTGACCATCTTTGGACCAAGCCCCATCTTGCAGAGGACCGCCCGGCAGAATGACCAATCCACCCGGTCAAACGCTTTTTCAGCATCCAACGAGAGGAGGCAGGCCGGGATCTGCCAGTGGTGCACCTTCCCCACCAGGTGAGCCACCCTACGCACGTTATCAGCCCCCTGACGGCCGCGTATAAAACCCACCTGATCCGGGTCAACCAGGTCAGGCATATGAGGGTCCAGCCGCTTCGCCAGCACTTTGGTGTATATTTTAAAATCGGTATTTAGCAGAGCTATCGGGCGGTACGATGAGCATAGTGTGGGGTCTTTTCCAGGCTTTAGGACTAAGGCTATTTCCGCCATTCCCATATCCGGAGAGGGACCCTGTTCGTCAGTGAAAGAATTGAAGAGCCGAAGAAGGTAAGGTCCCAGCTGAGCCTGAAACAGGCGATAGAAGGAGAGCGGTAGCCCATTAGGACCCGGCGTTTTTCCCAGGTGGAGCTCACTAAGAGCTGAGGCCACCTCTTTCTGTGTTATCAACTCCTCCAGGAACTCCGCCGAGTGGGGGCACAATGTCGTCCCACCGTATTGCTCCAAGACTTCTTCCACCAAGTCAGGAGGCGGCGTCTCCGCAGTGTATAGTGAAGCATAGTAATCCCGGAACGCCTGACATTTATACTTAGCTGTCGCCACTCTGGACCCATTAGGTAGCACTACATTCGCTATATGGGACTTAGCAGCCCTGACCCGCAGTCTCCGTGCTAAGAGTCTCCCAACCTTATCCCCCCCCTCAAAATGTGACTGTTTTAAAGCCAAGAGGGAGCCTTCAGCCCTATTCGTACGCAACAATCGCAATTGGCTTTGAAGATTCGCCAGGCGGCGTCTCGTTCGTAGGGTAGAGCCGCCCCGATCTTGCGCCTCCGCCTCCTTCAGGTCTTTCACCAGGTCATCCTCCACTGCTCTCGCCTCCCGCGCCCTCGCGATCACAAGAGACGTAATATGACCCCGGAGTGTGGCCTTAAAGGCGTCCCATACCACCGGAAAAGGCGTCTCGGGCAAGTCATTTTTCTCAACATTTGCTGCATGACGAAGGATGTTTGGCGGCAAGTACCATTTCCGCTCCCGAGAGGGGCACTCACCCGGGTCCCGAAAGAGCAGTTCCACATGAGCATGGTCTGAGATTGATATGTCAGGCATCTCCACTCCCACTACATCCCGGACAAGGTCGTGGGACACAAACATATAATCAATGCGAGAGTAGGAGCGGTGAGCACTCGAATAGAAGGAGTACTCACGTTTAACCGGGGAGAAATACCGCCACGCATCAAACAACCCTAAGTCACCGATCTGCTTGCGAAGCGCCAGAGACATTGCCCCAGCCCCACTAAAGGAGCCCTCACTCCGATCCATCTTTGGGCACCACACCATGTTCAAATCCCCCCCTAGAATTAGCGAGGGGCCTCCCTGAGATATCTGAGCCCGCAAGAGGTCTCGGAGGAAGCGATCCTGCGCCTGATTGGGGGCGTACACATTGCATAACATTAAGCGGCGACGTCCCACCTCAACATTCACCTTGAGAAAGCGGCCATCACCACCTCGGAAGGGCCTTCCTTCCCCCCGCCTGATGCCATCCCTGCATATAATCGCCACTCCTGCAGTTTTCATGTCAGCCGCTGCCCAGAACTGAAGAGGGTATCTAGGGTGAGCCATGCGCCCAGTGTCGGCCTGTAGAAGGTGGGTCTCTTGTAAGAAAATGATATCTGGATTGTGTCGCAGGAGATAGTGCCAGACCTGCTTGCGCTTATTGGGCGAATTAAGGCCCTTAACATTGAGGGACAGAATCTTTAGGGGGCCATGCATACTACCAGCCATATCAGGAACCGTCAGGAGTCACTAACGTTACCATCATCGCCAATCCACACACAACCCTCACACCCCAGTCAGAAGCCCAACCTCCATCCCCTCTCCCCGCCTCCCACAGTCCCCTCCCAGGTCCCACACAGAAGAGAAGAGAAACAAGAAGGAAGACAGAAGGGAAAAAGGAAATAGCAGAGAAAAGAAAACGGAAATCAGTCAGCCGGATAGGCTGGACGATCGAACCAGACAAACACGGCCAACAGGGCAAGAGTTCTCTGTCCCCAATATAGGGCATCCTACACCCGTAGGTTCGGACGCTCTCCGGGATGTCACTCCCCAAGGGGCAGTTTAGGGGGGTCGTGGTGATCAGAACGAACCAAGAAGCTCGGGGCTCCCACTGCCCCGGGCCTCGGCCAACAAGGTTCGGGGGCGTGGTGGACTCACTTCCCGCAGCCCGAGCATAGGCCAGTAAAAGGAGATATGGGATCAGCACATCAGGAGGAATGCAGCACCGTTAGATCTGCCGTCAGGGCGCGAGGGGCCCCCCTCCACTTCAGTCTTGTCTCCTTCCAAGGAACGGATGTGGGCTATGATATCTTGTTTGGCCAGGCTGTGAGTAGACTCTGCAGCTGAGGGAGCGCGCCGCCGTCTCTGTACCGTTGTCCAATCCGGGCCAGCTGGCGTCCGCTTTCGCGTAGGTGGTCGGGTCGGGCTCGCCGAAGGGGACGTCGACAGGTGGAGGAGCTGCGCCGCCTCGGTGTAGGATCGCAGGGCCCTGCGTCTCCCCTCCCACTGGAAGATCAATACGAAGGGGTGCCCCCACTGATAAGGAATGTTCATGCTCCGCAGCTTCTCCGTCACCGGTCGGAACGCCCGCCTCCTCTTCAGCGTGTTAGGTGCCAAGTCTTGAAAAATCTGAATCTTGTGGCCTTTGTATTGGAGGTCAGGGTGGTCGCGCGCACGTTTCCATATCGCCTCTTTCTCCACAAAGAAGTGCACCCTGGTCAAAATGTCCGGCAAGAGTCCCGATTTACCCGCTGGAGCCGCCACTCGATGCACCCTGTCTAGGGTGACACGTCATCATCTCCCCGGACCTCGTGAAGGAGTTGCGCCACATAGTAATCATGTCCTCCCCCTCTTCTCCGAGCGGAACTCCCCGGATGCGTAGGTTGTTTCTCCGGCCCCTGTTTTCCAAGTCCTCCTGCTTGATCTGGAGCTCAATGTTCTGTTCCTCAAGGGAACAGAACATTGCCACAGTTGCTCCTGATCCTCCGTGCGCGCGTCCATGGTCTTCTCCATACTATCGACCTGGTCCCCGAGCTCCGTTACCTCCCTCCTAAGTTCTGTGACACAGGAGTGCACCTCCGATCGCAGGGATCCGATCTCTGCCTTCAGTTCAGCCATAAAAGTCACCATGAAGGCCTGGGTGACCGGCGGGGACTCCGCCGCCACCCGGGACGGGCCTTCCCCGGCCGCTGGCACCCCAGCCTTACCCCACATGGCCATCACGGTGTTATCTTTAGGGGCCCCTGCTGAGTCACTCTTGGCGCCTTTATTAGAGCGCGTCATTGTCTCTCTGTCCTGGCAAGCCAGGGGGAAAGGTCCACCTCCCGGTCCTGGAGGCGAGACTGGCCAACACACCACTTCTTCCACACAGCCTCGAACGATCAACGATGGCAGGAGGGGGGGAGGTGGTTAGGGAGGCCCACCGGGAAAGTCGCACCAGGCAGATCGCAGAACAGGGAGCAGGCACACCAAAGCCCCTCAAGGGTCACGGACCCGGGCCACCAGTCCCCCGCCGCAGGGTAGTAACAACGGGCCCCCTCACCCCCCCAAACAGTCAAAGCAGCTCACCTCCTTTCCTGGTGCACAGTTCAGCTACGTAAAGGTACCTGAGGGCTAACTCCGGGCACCACTCTCCGACCAGCCACCAGGTGCTTTCTCGCAGTTAAATGTTGGTCACCCCGGTGCCAGACGCAGGAGGACTCGGGAGGGGCATCCGCCGTCAATCGCCCCCTCACCGAGTGTCGCCTACCCTCCGTAGGTCTCTGCCACTGGGTGTTCCAGTCCCTCCTTAGCCGCACACCGCAGCTCGCAAGATGGCGGTCACCACACACCACAGGCCCTCACCGCCTCCTTCGCCGCCTACTGCCAGGGCAGGGTCATCATCGGTGGTCGCCCGTCAGCTCGCCCTCGCTCCTGCACACCTCCTCGGGGGACACACTGAGGTCTCCAGCAGAGGCCGATGGCCGGCCCGTCACCGCTGGGGTCCGGGCTCCAATGTCACAGCGGGCCCCCTAGCCTCAGACCTTCCCAGCCGCCGCAGTGCTCCCAAGCATGGAGCGGAGAGCGGCGAGTGCTCGCGATCACCCGTCAGGGCAGGCCACCGTGTGGGGCACACAGGGGGACCAAGGCTCCGTCTTCGGTGGGGCAGGGTGGGCAGGCCACCACGACCATCGGCCTCCAAGCACCCAAAGGCGGCGGGCCCCCGTCCCAGGCCCCGGCCACAGGTCTCTGCGTCACCAGCGCCCGCACTCCTCCAGGGCTGTGCAGGAGAGCCCCCGGTGCCCTCCAGTAGCAAGCGCCGCTCAAAGAGTCAGCAATTCCGTCTCCGGTCGCCCCAGCAAGCCAACCCGGCCGGCGGCAGAGATCGCGCCCGCCGACACCAGGCTCCCAAAATGGCAGGCGCCGCCGCCGAGGGTCCAACCGTCCGCTCCTGACGGCACTCTGCAGTCGTCGTCCACACAGACCGTTCGCCGGGCACCCAAGCACAGTGTGCCCACACCTCCAGGGCACTCGGGGATGAGATTAGAAAGCCCCGAATCCACAGAAATAGCAAGTTAAGGCCTGTGGCAGCGGGAGCCCCACGAGAGCACGTCTGCTCACATTGCCGCTCAAGCCACGCCCACCCGGAATAGTAATTTTTACCCCTACGCTATCCAAAGCTTTCCCTACTGTTGCACCCTCTGGAGTTGGAATAGTAATTTTTACCTCTATGCTATCCAACGCTTTCCCTACTGTTGCCCCCTCTGGAGTTGGAAAAGTAATTTTTACCCCAACGCTATCCAAAGCTTTCCCTACTGTTGCACCGTCTGGAGTTGGAAGAGTAATTTTTACCTCTATGCTATCCAACGCTTTCCCTACTGTTACACCCTCTGGATTTGAAATAGTAACGTTTACCCCTATGCTATCCAACGCTTACCCTATTGTTGCCCCCTCTGGAGTTGGAATAGTAATTTGTACCCCTACGCTATCGAACGCTTTCCTTACTGTTGCACCCTCTGAACTCCTACCCTATCCAATGCTTTCCCTACTGTAGCACTCTTTGGAGTTGGAATAGCAATTTTTACCCCTACGTTATCCAATGATTTCCCTACTGTTGCACCCTCTGGAGTTGGAATAGTAATTTTTACCTCTACGCTATCCAACGCTTTCCCTACTGTTACACCCTCTGGAGTTGGAATAATAATTTTTACCCCTACGCTATCAAACTCTTTCCCTACTGTTCCACCCTCTAGAGTAGGAATAGTAATTTTTACCCTTACGCTATCCAACGCTTTCCCTACTGTAGCACCCAATGTTATCATTACTGTAGTTTTTTGGGGACTTTGAATAGTACTTTTATTTATTTAGCTATTTAATATTTTTATTATGATTTTTGATAATGTAGTATAATAATAATTTAAAAAATATTGAAAGTATATTCCATTTTTTTATGTATTAAATATAATTATTTACTTTTTATTTATGTTATTGGTTTATGTTTAGATGTATTTGTAATTTATAATATTTTTTAAATAATTTCTGAGTTATTAAAATAATTATTAAAACATATTAATAAGTAAGTATATATTACATATTTTATGTATATGTTTAATTAATGTTATATTATTGTATATGTATTATTTATTAATTTTAAACATTATTAAATATTATTAACTGTTTATTTGGTTTATAACTATTATTTACTTTATTTTACACTTCTTTTAACCCCCTGTGAGCGGCCGCGATTCTGCGCCTGTGCGGCACATTCCGATCGTGGATGCGGTCATGACGGCCCGGGAGCCATCATCAGCACCCGAGCACTGTGTGCCATGACAGCTCCCGGCCGTCATCAGCATGGAAGGGGTTAATTTTTTAAAAAAAAAATATTTTTTATTACGATATTTTTAAAATCGATATTTTTTTTCTGATATTTTTGTACTTACCATGTTGTAGATAGGATGTCGATATTCTTGCCTTCGATATTCCAGCGCCAATTTTTCTGTAGGTCGATATTCTGTCCGTCGATATTTTTTCAGTGATTCCAAAAGACCATACTTACTTCTTCCCACGTACTAGACTTAGGTTAGGTAGATTAGGGTAGGCATATTTTAGAAGCACCAGAAGAGTATTTTAGTCTATGTTATTTATGTATGTATTTTTATATGGATGAGAAACCATGCTCTTACAATATTATTTCATATTACTGTTTACGCTGCATGCATTATACTTTGTATTCTGCCTAACGATTGTAACAGTTCACCTCTCATGCATGAGAAAGAAGACTGTTCAATAAACCTTTTTATTGAAAATGCCTGTCTCACTATTTCTCTGCAACTCTGTAGAAACGAAGCATGCACGATTGACTGAGTGAACTAGTTATCTATTGTTTCCACGACTCTGAGAGATATATTCTTATTCTTGGGAAACACAGTTGTCATGTTTTATGCGGTTGTCAGAAACAAAACCCTTCTTGCTTATTCAAGAAAGTTTCTAGTGATCTCTGAGCTAGCTGGCACTCACTATTGAGTTTAGTATATTCGCTAGAGACCTATTGACTTAAGTCCTACGTCAAATCTATAGGATATATTATTCCAATGCGCAGAGCCTATTGGGAATAGAGGAACTACACTACATGGCGCCCAACGTAATCAGCCGTGCTTTTCTCCGAGACCCCCTTTTTCCCGTAAAATACTCCAGTAGACGTCTGGAGTGGGTAAAAGGATAATATCCGCCATAGCGAAGTAGGACGAAAAATCATATGTATTAGCTTTGTGGTTTGTTCAACGTTGAAGAATACAGTGTTCCAAAATATTGTGCACCTTATCTTTGTTTCCTTGAAACTTGCTCGGCAAACTTTCTTTAAATAAAAAATGTCCCTAAACGGGGATAACAATCCCGGGGTCGAATGGACCTACAGGCGACACCGCCGTACAATCTCTTAACATAACAGGTTTCCTAGAAACCGACGAGGATGCTATAAGCATTCCAGAAAATTTAAGGAAAGCCATCACTATAAAACGTATATGAAATGGCCTATCAGCAAGAGGTGGTAGGGTAGTTTTTGGGTAGTTTTTGTGATAGAGGCACATGAATATCATCAGACAGAGGTATTCTATTCATGGATAGTCTTCCCTGAAGAAAATCCAGTAACAAAAGTGTTTCACTTCTACGAAGAAGATGAACCACCAGAGGAATACATTCCTTACGAGGCTATTGAAATTCAACTAACTTACCAGGAGCATGCGCTCTGGTTTAAAGGCGCCCTAAAACATATAAATCACGTTACCAGGCTCGGTCCACTAGGTTGACCAGGAGCAACATGGCCGGTATCAGCCAGCTACACACCACATCCTGAAATTAATATAAGGACAGATGCGGAACTACGAGCTCAACTAAAAGAGCTAATCAAAATATATAGATATTGAAATTCAACTATCTTACCAGGAGCATGCGCTCTGGTTTAAAGGCGCCCTAAAACATATAAATCACGTCACGTAAAAGAGCTAATCAAAATTTATAGATAATTGGTTCAATATGTCATGCGGGAACACAAATAAAATTACACCACATACTTTACATTCAGTCGTTGGTAAATTACCCGAAATATGGGAACAAATTCCATTCTGGATAGCTCAAGAAATTACTCAAATCTCTGCAGTATTTCCTAATACTACCCATCATGAGAAACACTGAATTTTAACAATCTGTTTACCAATGGGGATCACCCCACACCTGGAGGACTGCGACACTTGGGGTACAGTCTTTGCTGCAATTTACACTAAAACACATGGGGTCGATTCCGATCCTGGAAAAAAACTGCCCATACAAATCGTATCTGGAGCCATCTCCATACGAATCGTACACATTCCACTTCAGGTAAGTAAGATTCGTACGGAAAAGCGCACAATCACATACGAACGGTACGGTGCGTACACCCCATGATCGCAGGGGTACGCACCGTACCCCTGCGATCATGCGGTTTACGCACCGTACCCCGCGATCGCAGGGTATATGCATCGTACACCCAGCGAACATGGGGTACGTTGCGTACACCCTGCGATCGCAGGGTACAGTGCGTACACCTCATGATCGCAGGGGTACGATGCGTACCCCTGCGATCATGGGGTGTACATACCCTTCCCAGGGGAGGCCGTTCTGTACCTGTTTCGAGGCGAACTCTGCTTTTACGAATATTTTTGGCTCCCGTAAAAAAATCGTTGTACGGTGCGTACCTGACACGAATCGTACTTGCCGGTTCGGGAATACCAGCCGCGAAGCATCCGGATGTCGCGTCCGCGGGAGAATCGTACGGGGATTTGAGTCGTACGGTCTCTGTACGATTCATACTGAGTTCAGCTCCAGGTACGAATCGTACTTCGTCATTCGTACGGGGACGTTAAAGGTGTACGATTCGTACGGGAAAAACACTCCGTACGGCTATACGGAGCGTTTTTTCCCGAATCGGAATCGACCCCATGGTGTTCCGTCTATGACGGTAATGCCAGACATCTCCTGAAACAAATTCAAAATGAATACGGAGCAGAGCCTGCTTTAAATCTAGGTATGAAATTACTGAAAGATTTCAAACAGGTCTCAACAATATTATTAGCTAATATTAAAGGTGAAGCAGCATCCGTGGCGATCCGCCTAAGTTAAAGGAATTTGATGTAACTGAGCAACCTTAAGGGCTAGCCAGAATAATTGAAAATTCTATGAAGAATTTGGCTGAGACAGTCTGGTGGGTAAACCAGTAAAACCATAACTGTCAGAAAGTCCTGAAAAGGACTTTATTAAAAACACTCCCACTCTTCCTAAAAAAAAGTGGGAGAACACTAAACAAACTTCTAAAGAGAAGCGTTCTCAATCCAGAGGTTAGTCTCCTCTAAAGGAGCCCTCTTAAAGGAGGTTCAACCTCAGGAATAGGGATAATTTGAGAAAACCTGATAGATATCAAGATACTGATACACGTTCTTCTTGTACCTTTCAGACGTCAATGAAATCCAAAAGAAGAGGACAGTGAGAACACAAGGAAGAACGCATGAAGTCCAAAGACGATCAACACGTTCAGAAAAACAAGAAACCTCAATTCACCAAAAAGAAGGTAGCAGTTCTAAAAATCAGACATGCTGAGGATCTTGAGGACACGACTCAAGAACAGGGAATTGTGGTTCTGAAAATTTTGGACCTGTGTCATAAACATCGTCGTATCATGACTACTTTGGTATCAGCAGACTGAGAATGACGAGTACACTACATACTCCAATTTTCATCACATTTGGGCGGCGAAGTCACCATTAAATCAGGGATATCGTCCTGAACCCTCGGGTTCCATTTTGTATACGGCAGCCATTTTAAGGTTGCCCTCACATAGGCCGATGACTAAGGCCAAAACGAGTCTGAAGGACACGTACACCTTTGCCGACTCCTGTGTGACCTGAGCAAGCTGACTCCACTCCCTGAAGCCAAACCTGTTCGGTCAGTTCCTTTCCCAGTGGCCCATCGAGATTAGATCAAGGCACGGCATACCATAAACCCTTCATCGCACACAAACCACGCCTAATCTTACACACACCTGTCTCTGTTTTCTACTTTATGACCTGCTTTACGAGGAGGAGGTGACCGATTTTATTAGGGGTCCGTCGATATCTGATGAAAAATGTTGGGCCTTGCCGGGTAATTGATTATGGGCTGGACAAACTGAAAATAAGCTTGTCATCATGATTCTGCTTTTTCTTTGTAGTGAAAATATGTGAATGGTCAACTGTAAAACAAGGAATGTTTGCCTAAAGCATAATATTTTGTATAAAAAGGGATGGCTGGCTTTGTAAGTTGAGGAGTCTCCTGAGAATATACACTGTGTTGTACTTCTAGGATACCTGTTACTGGCTGCAGCCAATAAATACGATCTTTGACTTCACCAAGAAGACTCTGTGTTTCTGTAGTCTAGGACAGGAAGGACTCGAAGTCTTAGGGTGTGTTCCCTGGCACCGCTAGGTTCTGAAAAACCCAGTACTTCAGAATGGTTTCAAACGATGTTGGACAGCACAGCAGAAGTCGCCATAGCTCGCAAGAACTTGAAGGATCATCTGGAGACAGTGGACTTAAATGAATTCATTCAAGTTAAAACTGCAGATACCAGAGTTAGTTGACCACATAAGTTATATGAAATAACACTTCGGTTGGAGGGGGACATACCAAGAAAAGTGAGAGCACTCTTTTGGGAGCGACTTTCTAAGGGTTATGACATTCTTCTAGCTGAAAAAGACTGGCCACCACAATTTGTCAGGGAGTGCCCACATGGCGAAGACATCATTATGCCTGCTTTCTCCAACCACATTCCAATTCACTTAAAATATACTTATGCCAGGAAATGGGCAGTCGCCCAGGCTCCTGCATTATTTAAAAATCATGTAAGATGGGATGAGGTTTCTGCTCACCATAAAATCCAGTTAAAAAATCAACCAACTGCAAAAAGGCAGTATCCAGTTAAGCAAGAAGCTAAAAAACAGGTCAGGGAGATCTTAGGTTAACTTGAGTACCAAGAGGTGATTGAAACATGCACCTCGTCCATGAAAAATCCTTTGTTTCCTGTCTCCAATCCAGACAATACATATTGTCTAGTTTTGGATTACAGACACTTAAACTCTTGTTGCAAAACCTTTGCAGTATAAAATGCACACAGTGCAGCACTAATGAATAACATTGTGCGCAAAAAATATAAAACCACATTAGATATTTCTAATGGTTTCTTCTGTCAAAACATTGCACCAGAAAGTAGGTATTTGACCGCTTTCTCAATTATGGGGACACAGCATCACTTCTGTCGTCTCCGTTAGGGATTCAAGAATAGTCCTGGGTTATTTTCAGCTAGAGTAACAGAGTTACTACAAACCTATGATGATGAAGCATTATCATATGTGGATAATATCTATCTGACAGACGATGACTGGGATAGGCTCTTGAACAGGGTGAACACCATCATATTTGGCTTCACTTCTGACGGGTATAAATTCAATTTCAAGATATCGAGAATTGCCCACCTCAACGTCCTTTTTCTGGGATATGAGTTATTGAGTGAAGGCAAAAGCCTGGCAGCAAACTTTCTAGAGAAATGTGCACTGCTCCAACCTCCAAAAATGCTGAAAAACTTAGTCGATTCTAGGTTTCCTAAATTTCAGAAGAACTTACATTCTAAATTACGCCTCTCTACGAACTAATCAAACCTGATTTCAAAACAGTTAATTGGACACAAAAACACACAGAAATGTTGCGTTCATTGCAAACAGACTTGTTAGCAAAAAAACATTTACAAAGACATGTAAACGTGCGCAACTTAGTGATCCGAATCATTCCAGGACAATGCGGATTCTTGTACTTAACTTTTAACGAAGGTGAAAAAGTACCAATAGCTTACAAATCACACTTGTACACACAAGCAGAAGTTAAGATTACTTCAACAGAAAAAATTCTGACAGCAGTTCAAACTGCAGTAGCAAAAGAGAGAGCCCTTGCACAGCGAAAGCAAATTATGGTTGTTACACCTGTACCTTCCTTAGAAGCAGTGACAAAAGCAAGCATTCCAAATGATAAAGATTTATATCTGAGATAGACACAATGGGTTAATTCTCTTGCTGCAACAGATGTTGAATACGTTTTTGATCCTTACTTGAAAACACAAGCATTTCTACCATCCGAACAAGAATGTCCTCTGCCTACTGAAATTCTGCCTCTAGAGCAGTAAGAATGTACAATTTATACTGACAGATCAGCACAGCCCGCTACAGGGAGTAAGCAAGCTTATAGTGCTGCATGCTCGATCATTAAAGGTCAATGGCGCAATAGCAAATTCCGACCGGTGGTCACAAAAACTCATTCTCTAGGAGATTGTACAGCTCAGCGAGCTGAACTACAAGCGTTCGAGATTGCGCTTGAAAATACTGATCGCGAATTCCCCACACTCATAGTGTGCGATTCGTATTATTGTGTTCAATCTTCCAATGAATACTTGCAAAACTGTATTCAAAATGGTTACAAAGATGCAAAAGGTGGCACAATCAAGCATAAATTGCTTTGGGAACAAGTAGTTCAGTTACAACAAGGACTACAAAACACTCATGCGATACATACACTGAGTCATCAACGTGATGGGGTTGACGTTGCAGGGAATTCATTGGCTGATGAAGCCACGAAGGCAGCTGTGCAAACAGCTTCTGTAGCTGCAATCACTCGTTCAAAAACTAAAATAGTCGGCAAAATAATGCTAGCTGTCAATGCTTCATGCAAAGACAGAGGTGCAGCATTACCTCAAAACTATCCACTCAAATATTCATATGTAATTGATGCAAACTCCGTTCCTTTTGCTCGAATTCCTGGAGTGGGAGATAGGTTAAATCCAAACAGGAAATGTAGAGTAGCTTTGATACACAAGCACATTTGGGAGAGGGTCTGATACATCAGGGGATCTCTAAATCTATACGATACTTAAAAGAGATGTACTGGTGGCCAGGGATGAATGCTCACATTCACACATTTGCAATTAACTGCCATGACTGCAATAGAGATCGCAGCAGAGAACGCCACCAGATACCTGACTACAGTATAGCCAGCCCAGTACAGACACCCTTGTTAGACAGCATTAGACTTTCTACACGCAGACGTTCCTATGGACAAATGCGTCCCACAAATATTAAGACAAGATCCATTTGGATCTGGCCTCTGCGCTCGGCTGATGCTCGAACTGTTATAAAAGATCTGCGAGTCTTTATTGGCACATACGTAGTCGGCACGCTAAATTCTGACCAGGGTCCTGGGTTTACCTCTCGATCTTACAAGGAGGCAATGGCCAAATTGGGCGTTGCATTGCGGTACATTCCATCCTGAGGGAAATTCAGTAGTGGAGAGAAAAAAACGGGACATAAAGCAATCTATAACAGCTAGGGTATTAGGCTCGGGTGACGGGTGGGTCAAACATCTAATAAGTGTCCAACGTAGTCTTAACAATCTGCCAAGAATTTCTTCAGGGGGTATCACTCCATATGAAGTCCTTTTTGGGACCAGAATGTTAAGTTCGGATCTCGATTGTCAGACTTCAGTAGTAGACCAAAGACCCTTTGATACCAAAGACCGTTTGGCTGTTTTACAGGACTTAAATGAAATAAGAATGAAACAAAGTAACGTTTTCCTGAAGCCAACAACCACTGAAGAAAAACCGACCGCCCTGGCAAGACCTGTCTGGATTCCTAAGCTTGGGGATCTAGTCAGAGAAAAGATCGCGGACAAGAACAAATTTGGGCCTTCTTACAGACAACCAGTACCTGTTCTAGCAATCCACGGATCAAGAACAGTATTACTGCCGCCCCTTGCTGGTAAAAAGGAGAACAGGTTTGTGTCCATCTACCTGCTCAAACCGCATCATGTAGCTGATCATAAGCTGTAGGCCAAGTGGACTCTGACAATGTAGCAGACGCCCTAATCTGGCTACTATCCAAGAGGTTCAAACTTCGAAGAATCTGCAGTGCGAAATGAAGGACTAAGCAATAAAGCTATGGAACTTGTCCCTCTTGAAACCCAAATAACAGTTTGTCAAGGAACGCCTGTCTACAATGCGGTATCATCTGAATATACAAATGTAACAAGTGATCAAGTGGTTCCAGCGATTTCAACGAATCCTGATGCCATCCCTACAAATGACAGAATTGTATTGGCTATTTCATTAACTTTGATACGTTTTCTGAGGATTCCAGCGAGCCTGAAACGACGCCAGTAAAAAGAACTTTTAAATAACAAGCAATAGACTTTTTTCATCAATTGGAAAAGACTTATCTGGTTTCACCATAGATTGAACTTTGGATTGTGTTGGGTGTGCTTTTTCTTCTACTTTGGTTGACTCTGGTAATAACTTTGGGAATGCAGATAAATTGAAGATATGTAAAAAAGGATACAGCAAGTAAGAACATCAACTTACTACTCAAGCCACACAAATCATCTCATCGTGAACAAAGAGACTTGTCATCAGTGAACATCACAGCCATTCTTATACCTGGTGGTATAGCTTGGGACAGAACTGAATATGACATTTTTGGCCCGACAGAGCTGTTGAAGATTCTACACCAGTTCAAGATTTCCTTGAATGACGTTGTTTCATCTAGTACCTCTTCTGATGATTGGGACTTCGAGACTGTTAATAATATGATGTCAGACTTAGAAATGTCTGCTGTATTTCCAAATCATGAATATTTAGAAGGTTCATCAGATTATGAACAAATGTACTGTTATAATCATTAAGGTCATCATTTCGTGCACAAATCTGCAAATCCTAGAAACGTACTGATGTATAACCAATGGGAACATTGTCCTACGCCACCAGAGGGTAGCTCAAAAACATATAATGGAAAATGTCCATACTTTTCAGGTTTTAATGTTTCAAATCTAGAATCATTTTTCTTTAAAAATGTTAATAAGACAGTAATGAAAAGTATGTTGACAAATACAACACAAATTTATTCTGCAGCCTTTTATGCTCAGCTGTCTTCACTAGGTTTTGACTTTTGGAAAGACAACATTGAAACAAAAACTGTCTGGGTTACAAAAGACTGGCAAGTTATGTTATGTTATGTTAAAATCATTTGTAGAGCGCACTTTCACCAGGCAGTTTCATAGCGCTGTGAACGGGGGCCAGCAGCAGTATAGTGAGCAGGACCTTACTCATATGCCTGAGAAAATAGAAGAGTCTTAAGAAGTGATCCAAAGTGGGTATAAGATATTGCTAATATAAATTCCAAGGGGAGGGAGTTCCAGAACTGGGGGACCAGGTGAGAAAATCTAAGACCACCGTGTTTTTTCCGTTTGAAAGTGGGGATAGTGAGCAGGGACAAGTGGGAGGAGCAAAGTTCACGAGAGGGTTATAGCGATGGATTATGGAGGAGATGAAAGCCGGGCCAAGACAGGCCAAGGCTTTGAAGATGGTACAGCCCAATTTAAATGCACAGCGTTTGGCCACAGGGAGCCAGTGAAGGCTCTTCATCAGGGGACGGACATGTTGGTGTTTAGGTTGATGAAAGATGAGCCTAGCTGCTTGGTTTTGAACCAATTGCAGGCGATGGAGCTGATAGACTGGGATGCCAACAAAGAGTGAATTGGCATAGTCAATGCGGGAGATGACCAAGGCCAGGAGAACAAGAGTTAGGGCCTCGGAGGTTAAGAATCTAGACATTTTCCAGATTCTTGGAAGCTGGAAGAAGCAAGACGATACCACCGCACCAATCTGAGGTTTAATAGACAGATCTTTGCTGATTATGATCCCTAGGCTTTTTACAGATTCTGCTGGACAAGGAGGATTGCCTAGGAGGGGAGGCCAAAAGTTCGATTTCCAAGGATTGGAAGCGCATCCGCTCAGAACCAACTCAGTCTTGTCGGGGTTGAGCTTTAATTTTTTGGCATACATCCAATCGCTAATAAGGCTCATGTTGGACTGAAAGTTAGTGACTGAGGTGGAAGAAGAGTCAATCTCAAACACCAGCTGGATGTCGTCTGCGTAGTTGAAAGCAGCAACTTTACTATTGTGGAAAGACCGGATAAGGGGAGACATGTACAGGTTAAAAAGAAGGGGAGAAAGAGAGGATCCCTGGGGGACCCCGCAGGTCAGCCTGACTTTCTCCACTGAGAAGTTGATAAGATGGACTGCCTGGCATCAGTTGCTGGGGAAGGAGGAGATCCGCTTCAGAGCCGGCCCCTGGATGCCAGCGTTACTGTCACGGTCGATCAGGATGTCATGATCGACCGTGTCAAAGGCGGCCGACAAATCCAGGAGGACTAAGGCCTGGCCGATGTTTTGGTCTGCTCCCCTCCTAAGCTTGTCCATGACTGCAAGGATGACTAACTCCATAGAGTGTGCTGGTCTAAATCCTGCTTGCTGGGGTCAAGGAACTGTGAGTGTTCGATGAAGGATCTGAGGCAGTTAGTGACATGGGCTTCGAGAAGCTTACTGAGGTAAGGGAATAACAAAATAGGGCATAAATTGCACAGCATCGAAGGGTCGGCGTTGGGTTTCTTCAGGATGGGAACAATTTTGGGGAGCTTGAAGGTGCAGCGGACAGTGCCTTGTCTAAGAGAGTTGTTGAGGAGTGCATGTGGGGGGTCAGGGCAGGTAGAAAAGGCTTCTCGTAAAATGTGTGGGGGACAGCAGTCTGTGGGGGAGCCTGATGCAATCTTTTTCAGTAGGGCAAAAAACTCATCCCTTGAGATCAGGGGTATTTGATCCAACACCTGGGGATTTTTGAATTAGATAGGAAAAGTTGTTGAGGGTGTGGGAGGTGGAATACTGATTTTGATTGTGACAATTTTCTCCGTAAAATACGAGTTTAGGGAATCACATAATGTTCGTGAAGGGACAGGTTTAGCTATTACTCTGTCCTGTTGTGATAATTCCTCGACTATGGAAAATATGTCTTTGGTATTAGTAGCTGAGTTTGTGACTTTCAAGGAGAAGTACGTAGTCTTAGCCTGGAGAATGGAGCGTTTATAGTTTTTTAGCAGAGTGATGTAAATAGCTTTTTTTCCTGGGGCATCCTCTCATCTCCAGCTACGCTCGGCTTGCCTGAGTGCTAGTTTCTTTATTTTCAGGTCGTCGGAGAACCAGCGCTGAGCATCATGGGGACATTTAAGTTTGGTTCTCTTAAATGTTGCTGGCTGATTCAAGCCAATGCTTGATGCTAGTTGCCTGATTATCTAAGGAGTCCTGTTCGCTGGGGGACAGTGCAGTTCATTCCGGATAGGGGATCTGTGAATTCTAAGGAGCTGGTGCTCTCCTATTCATCAGTGGGCCAGAAGTTAAAGTCTCCAATGATGATAATGTTGGCATTGTTAATGACTAGTTGGGACAACATTTCACCAAGCAGTTGGGAAGCAGGGCATGTGGTGGGGGGTCGGTAAAAAAGTGCGCAGATAAAAGGGGATTGAGGCGACTCAAATTTTAAAATGAGACTGGCAACTGAGGGAATGCCGGTGATCTGTAAAGCAGTAAACCTAAGTGGATGGTAAATGATAGCTGCAACCCCGCCTCCAGGCTTCTCCGAGGGCCTGTTGGCCTGAAGTATGTAGTAGCCTGAGGGCACTGCTGCAAGAATGTCCGGTACAGACTCGGTAGTGAGCCATGTTTCCGCCACAAGAAGTATGTCAGGTTTGTCAGACTCAAGTAGCTGGAATATTTCAAGTTGGTGTTTGACCAACGAGTGGGTATTTAAATAGCGAATTACCAGGGTTCTTTTTTTTCCTGGGGCAGGGAGGGAATAGGTCCAGCTGAATCAACAGAGCTGACGGAAGAGATCTGATCAGACAGTAGGGCCAAGAGTTCAGGAAAGGAAATCCTGGGTTTGAAGATCCCTGTTAAGTGCAGCTGATAGGACAATTGTCTTGAAGACATCTCAGCTCGGTTGAAGTGTAGGAGGTAAAATGTGCATTGTTGCTGGCCCCTTGCCCCGGACGCCGCGGACTGGCACATGAGGAAAGGCATGCCAATTATATAGCGTGGGGAGAGCTGGAGCGCTAACCAACGGCTCCGCCCCAGCACCTTCCAGCTGCCTAGAAGGAAGGTCAGAGGCGCCAGCACCCTCCACATCAATCCCTGCAAGTGAAGGGATTAGAAGCCTTATTTAGAGCCTGCATCATCCCAGAGCAAATTATGTTTTTGAATGACATTGCCCAAAACACATCTTGTCTTGGGTTAGCCAAGATAAAAGACGTAAACAATCCGTCTATACCTGCACCTACACAACTTAGTGACAACACTTCAGAGGGGGAGGTCGATGTACATACTATTTTGCATCACAACAGAACAGATCCAGATTGGAAAACATGGTTAATCTGCCCCACAGACACAAACACCTGTCAAGATAGATTCCTGAATAAACACGGGGGGTTCAAATTCACTAGGCCAGATCCAAGATATGTTCAGAGACAGCATCCAGGAATAGTAACAACATACAGTGTAGGGAACCTATGCCTTGAAGGGCCACATAGATCTACAGGATACAAGGATGTTAAACAACACTTATCCTTACTTAAAGATGGCGCTGATCTTAGGGAATTCTTGCTAGGACCTAGAACAACGCGCCATAAACGTATTATATATGCCGGTATCTATGCTGGTTATAATGATGCATGGAAGATTACACAAGCGCAATACGAGAAATTGATCGTATTAATTTAGAGAAAACGCTCTCTGTGGTTGACAATGGGTTAACGACTCTGTCATCCAGTATATATTCTTTGGACAGCATAGTATCCTCAGCCATAGACATGATGGAACCAACATGGTCAGTCGCAATTACGTTCTATCATGCTATTACGCTGGATGTTACAAAACCTACATTCAGGCTATGTGCCTTGGCATTTAATCAATACTACGTCACTGTTTTTAGAATTCAATCTCACTGATAAACAGATCAAACTGGCACAGAGGGGAGCAAACTATACGGTGCTGTGCATTGAAAAATTGGAAAGATTGCCATTTACAGTCGCTGAAAAGCCAGCCACTGAATGGATTATACATGGAACAATCACTCTGCCTGTTACAATTTTCCATTTTCAATATTGCCTAAAACACATACCAGCAGGCCCAAAGCTTGGGTAAAGAATACATCAAGACATCCTGGAAATTACCATAAACACACAAATGTTGGAGTGGGGGAAGAGAAGTTTTTCCTAGTGGTAAAAATTGCGAAAACGCACAAAGCGATTCTTTCCTTTGTCAGGGTATTAATTTACAAGGGGTCTGTGATGGTTCCTCTAACAACTTATCCTGCCACCTGCAAGGTTCACCAGCTGCAGTGATTGATCCAATTTTTGGACAGCTTTCTAATGGAAGTTACATTATATTGAACCATCACAGCTGCTGTGGCATGTTGCCAGGTTTACCATATCTCATAACTGTGTCAGCCAGGGTCACTTGCTATATGCAATTATTGTTTCCTAAAACCAAGACAAACCGGGAGTCGCCGTTATGGCCTTCACTGAACATCTCTTCTATACGAACTAATACTTAAGCAGAATGAAAGCCATTCTTTTGCAAAAAACTGTGCCACTGACCTCGGCCAAAGAAACGTACGATCTGCAAGTCGCAGGGACTTCTGCGGAGATGCACACCCTATTAACTACAAATTCCCCTGTATATTTCTCAGAAATGTTAGGTTGTGTCTTAAACATGTCAGATACCAGTTGTATTGTACATGTATTTAAGACTGTTAGGACCTTTTGAAGCAGTCCTAGGAATATTTCAAAACTTCATGCACTCTGTGTTTTGGCGGATCGTCTCTCATTTTGGGACTCGCTGCAGGGATACTCTTTTTCCTCCTGTTACTGCGATATGGCAAGCCAAGTCACCAGCGATACCCAGTTCACCGTGGAGACCACTCTACTGGCGATGAAGTGTCATGAGCGCATCGTCCAAATTTTAGGACTACCTCATCTAAGAGAATTGAATACCACATGTTTATATCATTCAGACCAATTTGGCAAGATTGCATCTTACTTGTTCTACGCTGCCTGCTATGCGGAGAAGAATGCCTGTCTCACACTCCCATCAGTCATGCCAACGGATGTTGATACTTTGCTGGACCCGGTAAAGGCCCATGCGCAGTGTTGTCCCCAGCCGCTACCAATTCTGATGATGGCATTCATTGAGATCTCACAGACGCAAAATGCTACTGCTGAGGTACGAGAGGAAACAGGCACTCAGATACCTTCCAATTCGAACATTGCTAATGCGACCAATGCTGATGGCGATGCTTCACATCTATGTGCGGTTGATCTTCTTAACGAGGTAATCCAACTCTCACCTACAATGGTAGACAAATTCTTTACAGACTTAGAAGACTTGATGTTTTCTCCAAACAACTATGAATTCAACCTTAATTTTTTCAAAACAAAGTTCTAACTTTGGAACTCTTTTTCCTATGATTAATTTCTTTTCTCCAAATTTGTATTTTTCATTTTTTGGAACAAAGTAATCTGCTTAAAGTAGAACTATTCATAGAGAACTAGAAATCTTTGAAAAACTTCCAGAGACAATATTTGACCTTGTCCTCATACAAACAGTTTTATATAATCTGTCATGGAATGATTTTGGCACCTTTTTCTTTTCTGTATTTATGAGCCATTTCATAAATGTATTTTCATGATTCATTCAGATAGCATTTTGAAAATATCACCTATAAGCTTAGAATGAAACATTGCTTTTATGCGTACAGCACAAATGCTTTTTCATGTACAACCAATACCATTGCATTTTTATGTATTTTGGGTGGGTTTTTAACACATCATGTTTAGATATGTTTAATGTGTTTAGAACTTAGTAATGTCGTGCATAAGAAAGTGGAGTGAGTGTTGTTTGGCGTTTTACATTCCGAATGGATTTTCCCGATTCATGCCCGTATATAGGTACAATTCTCATTGCTCTTATATAGGCATAAGAAATCCAGCCCTTATTTAGGCATAGCCCATGCTACCCGAATACAGGCATGGCTACTTCCATCCTTTCACCAAACGTCACAACGATTTCTTTGAAAACCAGCTTAAGTCGTTAGGGACTTCCCCTTGCTTGAATATTGGTTTCTCCAAGAACTCAATTATTTATTTATTTTATTCATTTGTAGAACGCATGGTTACACCAACGGTGTGTCCCCGCGCTAAGTTACTTTACAATGAACAACTATTCCCCAGGGGCTCATTCATGACGTTCATATGCCCAACTTTCGTGAACTATGACATTCCTAAACACCTTCAAGGTATAAATATATCTTCACTTGATATAGCAAAATACGGTGGTTCAGAGCAGTTCAATCAACACATTTGTAGAGCGTGCTACTCACCCGCGAGGGTCTCAAGGCGCTGACTGAGGGAGAGGGGGGGCGCTACTGCTCAAATAGCCAGGTCTTGAGGTGTTTTCTGAAGGTGAGATGGTCCTGGGTCAGTCGTAGGTGTAGTTCCATATCAGGTAGGAGAATGACCGTCCTCCGGTGTTGACTCTGCGGATCCGTGGGATGGTTGCAAGGGTGAGGCTGGCGGAGCGGAGCTGACGGGTGGGAGAGTAGAACGAGAGGCGGTTGTTGAGGTATTCGGGGCCCATGTCGTGGAGTGCCGTGTGTGCATGGGTGAGGAGCCTGAACGTGATCTTCTTGCTAACAGGGAGACAGAGCAGGTGTTTTAGGTGGGCCGATATGTGGCTGTGGCGAGGGACGTTGAGGATGAGTCGTGCGGAGGCGTTCTGTATTCGCTGCAGTCGTTTCTGAAGTTTGGCTGTGGTCCCTGCGTAAAGGGCGTTCCTGTAGTCCAGTCGTATGGTGACGAGGGCCTGCGTGAACGTTTTTCTGGTTTCTGTGGGGATCCACCGGAAGATCTTTCGGAGCATGCACAGGGTGTTGAAGCAGGAGGATGAGATGGTGTTGACTTGTTTGGTCATCGTGAGCGATGAGTTCAGGATGAATCCCAGGTTGCGAACGTGGTCCGTGGGTGACGGTGCGGTGCCCAGCGCAGTGGGCCACCAGGAGTCGTTCCAGGCAGATGGGGATTGTCCGAGGATGAGGACCTCTGTTTTGTCTGAGTTCAGCTTCAGCCGACTGAGCTTCATCCATTCCGCGACTTCCTTCATTCCTTCCTGGAGGTTGGTTTTGGTGGACGGTTGGGTCTTTGGTGAGGCAGAGTTTCACCTGGGTGTCGTCGGCGTAGGAGATGATATTGAGGTTGTGTTTGTGTGTGATGGCTGCGAGGGGGCTCATGTAGATATTGAAGAGGGTTGGGCTGAGCAAGGAGCCTTGGGGTACGCCGCAGAGGAGCTTGGTGGCCGCGGAGCGGAACGGCGGGAGGCGGACTATCTGGGTTCTGTTGGAGAGGAACAAGGTGATCCAGTCCAATGCTTTTCCTTGGATCCCAGTGTTGTAGAGGCAGGTGCGGTGGCAGACGGTATCAAAGGCGGCTGAGATGTCTAGGAGGATGAGGGCGGTTGTCTCCCCGTTGTCCATCAGGGTCCTGATGTTGTCGGTGGCTGAGATGAGGGCTGTCTCGGTGCAGTGGTTGGCTCGAAATTCGGACTGGGATGGGTCGAGCGAGTTCTTTGCCTTGAGGAATGAAGTCAGCTGTTTGTTGACGGTCTTCTCGATGACTTTAGCCGGGAAGGGAGAAGAGAGATGGGGCGGAAGTTCTTGAGGTTTTTTGGGTCCGCTGTGGATTTTTTCAGAAGGGCGTTGATCTCTGCGTGCCTCCAGCTCTCGGGAAAGGTGTTTATGACGTTCCGGAGGCGGGGTGCGATGATGGCGTCTGTTTTGTTGTAGATGTGGTGGGGGCATGGGTCGGAGGGAGAGCCAGAGTGGATGGTGTTCATGACGTGGGTGGTGTCTTCTGTGATGATGGGGGTCCAGTCGCTTAGGGTGGTGGTGGGGGTCGTTGGTTTGGAGGCTGGAGGCAGAGTCTGGGTGTCAAAGCTGTTGTGTATGTCTGCGATCTTGCGGTGGAAGAACGTGGTGAGGGAGTTGCAGAGGTCTTGTGATGGTGTGATGTCGTTGTTGCTGGCATTGGGGTTGGAGAGCTCTTTTATGATGCTGAAGTGTTCCTTGTTGTTATGGGTGTTGTTGTCCAGCCGCTCTTTGAATTATGTCCTTTTGCTGGTGCGGATCAGCTGGTGGTGTTCGCGAGTGGCGTTCTTGAGGGCTGTCATGTTTTCTGTCATTCGTTCGTGGCACCAGGTTTTTTCGAGCGTGCGGCATGATCTCTTTGAGTCTTTCAGGGCATCGGTGAACCATGTAGTTTTTCTGTTGCTGGTCTTGCCTGGGGGGTTCTTCAGAGGAGCGAGGTTGTCGGCGCAGATGGCGATCCACTGTGCGAGATTGTGAGCTGCGTCGTTGGGGTCGGAGGTGTCGGCTGGTGGGTTCTGGCTCAGTGATGTGGTGTTCAAAGTTCAAAGACCTACTTGCCCGACGCAGCTCGCTACAGCAAGTGCCGAAGGAAGCCGACTCTCCAGCTGATGCACTGATCAGGAAGCTGCCCTCTCCTGCCGAGAATCCATATCCAGTGTTTCCGGCTCCCCTTGCAGGGTATTGGAAAACACCCTGCAAGGTTGCAAATCGAGTCCCGAGACAGAGATACCAGACCGCCTTCATTCTAAAGGTATGGAGCTGATTAGAACCTAGAGAAACCTTTGGTAGATTCTTGGCAAAACTAAACCTAAACCTATGCAAAAGACAATACTTACTTCTTCCCACGTACTAGACTTAGGTTAGGTACATTGCGGTAGGCGTATTTTAGAAGCACCAGTTGAGTATTTATTCTATGTTATTTATGTATGTATTTTTATATGGCTTAGAAACCATACAATGCTCTTATAGTATTATTTCATGTTACTGATTACGCTATACGCATTATACTTTGCATTCTGCCTAGCGATTGCAGCAGTTCAGCAGTTTTATATTTATACTGCAAGTTCCAGCGTGCACCTGAATGTTACTAATTGTGAAAAGGCACACCGGAGGCCACGTGATTAATTGTAAAGGTGCAGGGAACTGTGGGAATCCTGTAAAAGTGTGTGCATTCAAATCTGCCTCTGAGGAAAGAGCATGAAGGCTCTGAAACGTGTCAGGCAGGAGGAAGAAATTATTGAAATGGGAATACCTGCTCCTGTTTGAACAAACAATTTTGTTGAAATCACTGGCTGGAGGAGTGCACCTCTTATTGCAGGGGCACCTTTGAAGAAGATTAATACACGGCGCGTCCCGCCGTGAAGAGTTTACACCGCCCTCCTGAGGTGCTGAGGGATCGTCTTTCCTGAACCCTTCAGGGATCGTGTAACGGCGAAGCCAGCATGAAATTTCGGAACAGGATTTGCCATTTTGAGGTTCACTGGAGGGCAGACATTGTTCCTTAAAACTGTTTTGAAAGCACACAAACCTACTGGGAGGTATGAATAAATAGGAAATATACTGCAAGTTCCAGCGTGCACCTGAATGTTACTAATTGTGAAAAGGCACACCGGAGGCCACGTGATTAATTGTAAAGGCGCAGGGAACTGTGGGAATCCTGTAAAAGTGTGTGCATTCAAATCTGCCTCTGAGGAAAGAGCATGAAGGCTCTGAAACGCGTCAGGCAGGAGGAAGAAATTATCGAAATGGGAATACCTGCTCCTGTTTGAACAAACAATTTTGTTGAAATCACTGGCTGGAGGAGTGCACCTCTTATTGCAGGGGCACCTTTGAAGAAGATTAATACACGGCGCGTCCCGCCGTGAGGAGTTCGCACCGCCCTCCTGAGATGCTGAGGGATCGTCTTTCCTGAACCCTTCAGGGATCGTGTGACGGCGCAGCCAGAATGAAATTTCGGAACAGGATTTGCCAGTTTGAGGCCCACTGGAGGGCAGACATTGTTCCTTAAAACTGTTTTGAAAGCACACAAACCTACTGGAAGGTATGAATAAATAGGAAATATGCTGCAAGTTCCAGCGTGCACCTGAATGTTACTAATTGTGAAAAGGCACACCGGAGGCCACGTGATTAATTGTAAAGGCGCAGGGAACTGTGGGAATCCTGTAAAAGTGTGTGCATTCAAATCTGCCTCTGAGGAAAGAGCATGAAGGCTCTGAAACGCGTCAGACAGGAGGAAGAAAATTTTGAAATGGGAATACCTGCTCCTGTTTGAACAAACAATTTTGTTGAAATCACTGGCTGGAGGAGTGCACCTCTTATTGCAGGGGCACCTTTGAAGAAGATTAATACACGGCGCATCCCGCCGTGAAGAGTTTACACCGCCCTCCTGAGATGCTGAGGGATCGTCTTTCCTGAACCCTTCAGGGATCGTGTAACGGCGAAGCCAGCATGAAATTTCGGAACAGGATTTGCCATTTTGAGGCTCACTGGAGGGCAGACATTGTTCCTTAAAACTGTTTTGAAAGCACACAAACCTACTGGAAGTTATGAATAAATAGGAAATATACTGCAAGTTCCAGCGTGCACCTGAATGTTACTAATTGTGAAAAGGAACACAACGGAGGCCACGTGATTAATTGTAAAGGCGCAGGGAACTGTGGGAATCCTGTAAAAGTGTGTGCATTCAAATATGCCTCTGAGGAAAGAGCATGAAGGCTCTGAAACGCGTCAGGCAGGAGGAAGAAATTATCGAAATGGGAATACCTGCTCCTGTTTGAACAAACAATTTTGTTGAAATCAATGGCTGGAGGAGTGCACCTCTTATTGCAGGGGCACCTTTGAAGAAGATTAATACACGGCGCGTCCCGCCGTGAAGAGTTCGCACCGCCCTCCTGAGATGCTGAGGGATCGTCTTTCCTGAACCCTTCAGGGATCGTGTGACGGCGCAGCCAGAATGAAATTTCGGAACAGGATTTGCCAGTTTGAGGCCCACTGGAGGGCAGACATTGTTCCTTAAAACTGTTTTGAAAGCACACAAACCTACTGGAAGGTATGAATAAATAGGAAATATGCTGCAAGTTCCAGCGTGCACCTGAATGTTACTAATTGTGAAAAGGCACACCGGAGGCCACGTGATTAATTGTAAAGGCGCAGGGAACTGTGGGAATCCTGTAAAAGTGTGTGCATTCAAATCTGCCTCTGAGGAAAGAGCATGAAAGCTCTGAAACGCGTCAGGCAGGAGGAAGAAATTATCGAAATGGGAATACCTGCTCCTGTTTGAATAAATGATTTTGCTGAAATCACTGGCTAGAGGAGTGCGCCTCTTATTGCAGGGGCAACTTTGAAGAATATATATATATGTATATATATATATATAGATATATATATATATATCCACACACAAAACTTCGCCCATTTAGGAGAGCCACAAACAGATAGGCATAAATATCGTTTTTAATTGCAGAAGCTGCAGTTACCATGTAGCGTGGATCTGTGCCAAAAAGTTCTGATGCCTGACGCGTTTCATACACTGCTTGCATTTCTTCAGAGGCAAAATGTTCCTTACAACGCGAGGCAGCCAGCACCACTTTATTAACTGACTCCACCTGCCCCAGTGGGCGTTGGCTTGCGCTAGGAATGGTGGTCTTTGTAGTGCTATAGTATTCCTCGAGTGAGGTGCGTGCGTGATGCAACGCATTTGAAAATATGAATACAATCCCAAGTGGGTCTGGAAACAGTCCAGCTGACATTAGCACTGTCATTAAAACTTCCTCAAAGCGACCTTCCTGCCCTTTCTGCCGCTCGTCGCTTGACAGCAGCATCGGTCCACACTTCTGAGGCAGGGCTCTCCCACGACCGGGACCGGCCGTTTTTTTTATATCCACACACAAAACTTCGCCCATTTAGGAGAGCCACAAACAGGTAGGCATAAATATCGTTTTTAATTGCAGAAGCTGCAGTTACCATGTAGCGTGGATCTGTGCCAAAAAGTTCTGATGCCTGACGCGTTTCATGCACTGCTTGCATTTCTTCAGAGGTAAAATGTTCGTTACAACGCGAGGCAGCCAGCACCACTTTATTAACTGACTCCACCTGCCCCAGTGGGCGTTGGCTTGCGCTAGGAATGGTGGTCTTTGTAGTGCTGTAGTATTCCTCGAGTGAGGTGCATGCTTGATGCAACGCATTTGAAAATATTAATACAATCCCAAGTGGGTCTGGAAACAGTCCAGCTGACATTAGCACTGTCATTAAAACTTCCACAAAGCGACCTTCCTGCCCTTTCTGCCGCTCGTCGCTTGACAGCAGCATCGGCCCACACTTCTGAGGCAGGGCTCTCCCACGACCGGGACCGGCCGTTTTTTTTATATCCACACACAAAACTTCGCCCATTTAGGAGAGCCACAAACAGGTAGGCATAAATATCGTTTTTAATTGCAGAAGCTGCAGTTACCATGTAGCGTGGATCTGTGCCAAAAAGTTCTGATGCCTGACGCGTTTCATGCACTGCTTGCATTTCTTCAGAGGCAAAATGTTCGTTACAACGCGAGGCAGCCAGCACCACTTTATTAACTGACTCCACGTGCCCCAGTGGGCGTTGGCTTGCGCTAGGAATGGTGGTCTTTGTAGTGCTGTAGTATTCCTCGAGTGAGGTGCTTGCGTGATGCAAATCATTTGAAAATATTAATACAATCCCAAGTGGGTCTGGAAACAGTCCAGCTGACATTAGCACTGTCATTAAAACTTCCACAAAGCGACCTTCCTGCCCTTTCTGCCGCTCGTCGCTTGACAGCAGCCTCGGTCCACACTTCTGAGGCAGGGCTCTCCCACGAACGGGACCGGCCGTTTTTTTATATCCACACACAAAACTTCGACCATTTAGGAGAGCCACAAACAGGTAGGCATAAATATCGTTTTTAATTGCAGAAGCTGCAGTTACCATGTAGCGTGGATCTGTGCCAACAAGTTCTGATGCCTGACGCGTTTCATGCACTGCTTGCATTTCTTCAGAGGCAAAATGTTCGTTACAACGCGAGGCAGCCAGCACCACTTTATTAACTGACTCCACCTGCCCCAGTGGGCGTTGGCTTGCGCTAGGAATGGTGGTCTTTGTAGTGCTGTAGTATTCCTTGAGTGAGGTGCTTGCGTGACGCAACGCATTTGAAAATATTAATACAATCCCAAGTGGGTCTGGAAACAGTCCAGCTGACATTAGCACTGTCATTAAAACTTCCACAAAGCGACCTTCCTGCCCTTTCTGCCGCTCGTCGCTTGACAGCAGCATCGGTCCACACTTCTGAGGCAGGGCTCTCCCACGACCGGGACCGGACGTTTTTTTTATATTCACACACAAAACTTCGCCCATTTAGGAGAGCCACAAACAGGTAGGCATAAATATCGTTTTTAATTGCAGAAGCTGCAGTTACCATGTAGCGTGGATCTGTGCCAAAAAGTTCTGATGCCTGACGCGTTTCATGCACTGCTTGCATTTTTTCAGAGGCAAACTGTTCGTTACAACGCGAGGCAGCCAGCACCACTTTATTAACTGACTCCACCTGCCCCAGTGGGCGTTGGCTTGCGCTAGGAATGGTGGTCTTTGTAGTGCTGTAGTATTCCTCGAGTGAGGTGCGTGCGTGATGCAACGCATTTGAAAATATTAATACAATCCCAAGTGGGTCTGGAAACAGTCCAGCTGACATTAGCACTGTCATTAAAACTTCCACAAAGCGACCTTCCTGCCCTTTCTGCCGCTCGTCGCTTGACAGCAGCATCGGTCCACACTTCTGAGGCAGGGCTCTCCCATGACCGGGACCGGCCGTTTTTTTTATATCCTCACACAAAACTTCGCCCATTTAGGAGAGCCACAAACAGGTAGGCATAAATATCGTTTTTAATTGCAGAAGCTGCAGTTACCATGTAGCGTGGATCTGTGCCAAAAGGTTCTGATGCCTGACGCGTTTCATGCACTGCTTGCATTTCTTCAGAGGCAAAATGTTCGTTACAACGCGAGGCAGCCAGCACCACTTTATTAACTGACTCCACCTGCCCCAGTGGGCGTTGGCTTGCGCTAGGAATGGTGGTTTTTGTAGTGCTGTAGTATTCCTTGAGTGAAGTGCTTGCGTGATGCAACACATTTGAAAATATGAATACAATGGGATTGGGTAGGTAGTTATAGTTAGGACCTAGTTACCATAGGAAAATCGCAACATTCTATGCCCAATAACTTTGGCGCCGTTCGACGAATCTTTGCGAAATTTTCAAAACCAATTCTTTGTTGATATCAGCTCCTATGTTGAAAGTTTGGGGGTGATTTGTCAAGGGGGGGCCAGGAAAAAAGGGGTTCCCAAAACATGTTTTTTCCATAGGAAGCTTTAGACAAGGCTACAGGTTGAACTGGTGAACGGAATTACCCCAAATGTGGCAGGGAGAAGGGTCTTGGTCTAGAAAGCACACTTTTATTTATTTGGTGTAAATCTGTTCAGTAGTTTTTGAGAAATATCGAAATTTACAGATCTGGATATTTGGGAATACTGCCATCTGATTGGCTGAGGCGTTATGAGCACGAGCTTGCTGCTTATTGGCTGCGAGTGGTGCGAGCGGTTGCAACTAGGAAGTGTTGGCCGCAATTTTGTAATTCCGTTGAAGCAAGTAAGAGAAAAAAGGGCAAAAAAGTGGGAAATAGGAGGGTAGGAGCACTGTAACCTCTGTGGGATTTTTAGGGTGTGCTATAGAAGGGGTGCGAAGCGAAGTATTCACCCTTACCGGTGTGAAAGTAGCGGGTTTAAGGAAATTAAGTGAGGTATTGCCTATAGTCAGTTGCTGGTAAGGAGAGGTGGTGCGGGACTCAGGGATTACAGCGTGAGCCCATACTGTGTGTCTTATTCTGTGAACTCACGTGCCGTGGTTGCTGCGCTATACTTGTGAAAGTAGTGTCAGCATGTGTTTTTACCTACTAGGACGAACTACTGACCCGTACTGGTGTGAAAGTCCTGGGTAAGGAAAATATGTGATGTATTGTCTAGAGTCTCATGGAACTAGGAAGTGTTGGCCGTCATTTTGTGATTCTGTTGAAGCGAGTAAGGGGAAAAAGGGCAAAAAAAGTAGGAAAGAGGAGGGTTGGAGCACTGTAACATCTGTGGGGAGTTTAGCTTGTGCTATACAGTGGGTGCAAAGTGAACTACTCATACCTCCCAGGCTGAAAGTACTAGGCTACGAAAACTAAGTGAGGTATTGCCTAGAGTCTAATGCTGCTAAGGTGAGCTGGTGCGGGACTCGGGGATTAAAGGGTGAGCCCAAATTGTGTGTCTTATGCTGTGAAGTCATGTGCTGTGGCCACTGCACTACAGCTGTGGAAGTAGTGTCAGCATGTGTTTATAACTACTAGGACGAAGTACTGACCCGTACTGGTCTGAAAGAACTGGGGTACGGAAAATATGTGAGGTAGTGTGTAGAGTCTCATGCCGCTAAGCTGAGCTGCAGCCGGACTCGGGATGAAAGTGTAAGCCCAAACTGTGTGTCATATGCTGTGAAGTCATGTGCTCTGGCCGCTGTGTCACATGTGTCCAGGTAGTGTCAGCATGTAGTTATAGCTACTCGGAGGAACTTTTGTTTAGAACATTGTAACTTATGTATGGTGCTTAGGGTGTGTTATATAGGGAGTGCAAAGGTAAATTCATGAGAATGAAATGAATTTGGTATTTGGAAAGTGTAAAGCACTGACTCCTACGGGTCTGATGGTGCTGGGAGTGTAAGCTGAGGTGCTGCTGGAGTTGGGGATAAAGCTGATGAACTACTGACCCCTATTGTGAACTTTTAACCTGCATGTGCCGTTAAATGTTCGATAAAATGTTGCAAAAGTATATTGTTAGGTTACAAAAAAATGGAACCTGCAGGTGTCGTAGAATGTTCCAGAAAATGTGGTGATAAAATAGGTTGAACTTGTGACCTGTATGTGGCGTGGAATATTAAGTAGCTTTTCTTATGGAAATTTCAAAATTAACTAATGGAGATAAGTTTCGGAATGTCGTTGAAGGAATGAAGTATTCTGATTTGTTCTTTACATGTATTTATGTGTGGAGCGACAGAGAAAATGGGCCATTCCTGGTCCCATTCTTGATGAAATCGGTGCTTTACATGTACTATGTGATAAAGAAAGAATTGCATTCGTGTGTGACATTTGAAATCTGGATAACAACTACAAAGGTGAGTTAGAAATGAACAAGGTGTGTTATGTGTTCTGTAGTAGTGATTAAGTATTTGAGGTGATGTTTTTAATTTTGAAAGTATTTTTTATTTCAAAGTAATATAGTGTTAGTAAAGTGTGGTGTTCGATATTGGTTATAAAATATTCATAACATTTGAGCTGTTGTTAAATAAGTACTTTAGTTTGTCATCTTTATAGGACTGTATTCGGGGAGATAAAAAAAATGTTGCACGTTTGCAAATTATACTTTTTGTGTAAATAGTGGGGTGTGGGGTGTTGGTAGGAGATGTATGTGTTATTAAGTTAAAAGTGATAAAACGAAACCCAGAAATGTTATGTGGGCAGGTTGTGGTCTAATTGTTGACACTGAGAGGTAGATTTGAATGCAAGTCAAGGTAGGTTGTTGTACTGTGGGGCCGTCCACAGTGGTTTGAGATTACATGGAGAGGCGATGGAGATAGGAAAAAAGATATGTTCCTTTTATATGTACGCATAGTTTGAATCATGTGATCCTAGGTTGAGATATAATATGAACATGGTTTCTGGTATGCATTTGGGTATAGTTAATAGTTTTTGTAGTTTCTTACTAGTGATTAATGAAAAGGTAGATATACTAAAATATATGGTAGTAAACATATTAATTATTGTCTGTTCTTATGGAATAGAAGTGGGTGGGGGTGCTTCTTTAGAAGAGATGTTTTATAAATTTGTGAGAGAGAAAAAAGAAATGAAAATGTGTGGTATATTTTCTGTATGACTTTGTTGACATTAGAGAACTACATGTGATTTTAAGTGATACTATTTTACTATTTGTTAGGCTGTGTCGCTGTGCTGGATATATGTAGGTGTTGAAGTGGTCCGGGTTTTACCGATGCTGAGCTTCACAATCCCTTTTGAGACACTCGTCAATTTATTCATTCCATTTAATATCTTTAATATAGATACAGTAAAGGGAAGGTATATCAAAAGTTTGGGAATTAGAACTTTGTTTACTCTCCCCTCCTCTGTGTACACTCTACAGGGTGTTTAAACGACTTTTGTAACATATAGATGTCTAGCTAGTAAAGGTGGTGTAGTTCGACTGGGCCCATTTATAAACCATGCTTTGGGATGGTTTATGTTTTACCCTCCAATTTGGATGTTTGAATACTTTTTGTGTTCCGACAGACACTTGTTAAAAATTAACGTCGTATATGGGTATAGTGGCGCTACTGAGAATGGTGGGGGTTTCTGTTTGATTTCGTATGGTTAACCAAGGGCTAGGTGGGTGTGGGGGAGGTGGTTATGTTGCTGATTGAAACACAGAATATAGTAACATGCAGATGTGGAGCTACTAAAGGTGATGTAGTGCCACTGGAAGCACTTATAAAGCGCACTATGCATGGTATATGTTTTACTCGCAAATTTGCATGTTTTAATACATTTTGCTGATGAGCGTTTCGGGAGACACATGTTGAAATTAAGCCTCTGTATGGCTATAGTGGCACTTCTACGTTTGCTTGGGGTCTTTCTTTTATTGCGTAAAGTTAAGCACGGGCGGGTGTTGAGGTGGTGTAGTGGTACTGTGACTATTTATAAACCTTCCTACGGTATGGTGTATGTATGAGTTGCAAAATTTCAGGTTTTAATAGCTTTTGCTGGTGAGCGTTCCAGCGGACACGTGTTGACATTAAGTCTATGTATGGCTATGCGTATGTTGTCGACTATAAGACGGACATTTGTAACATGGGCATGTGTAGTTAGTAAAGGTAATGTAGTTTCACTGGGCCCATTTATTAACTGTGCTATGGGATGGTTTATGTTTTTCCCGCCAATTTGCATGTTTGAATACTTTTTATTGATAAGTGTTCCGGCACACACCTGTTAAAATGAAGCCTGTGTATGGATATAGTGGCATTACTAGCAATGGTGGGGGTTTCTGTTTGAATTTGTACGGTTAAGGAATGGCGGGGTGGGTGTGGGGGAGGTGGTTATGTTGCTGATTGAAACACAGAATTTAGTAACGTGCAGATGTCCAGCTACTGAAGGTGATGTAGTACCACTGGGAGCACTTATAACGTGCTCTATGGCATGGTATATGTTTTACCCGCAAATTTGCATGTTTTATTACGCTTTGCTCATGAGCGTTCTGGCTGACAGTTGTTGAATTTAAGTTCCTGTATTGCTATAGTGTGTCTACTAGGTTTGGTGTGGCTCTTTCTTTGATTTTGTAAGGTTAAGGAAGGATGGGGAAGAGGGTGGTGCAGTGGCAGTGTGCCCATTTATAAATCGCTTTATGGTATAGTATACACTTTTCTGGCAAATTCCCATGTTTTAATACCTTTTGGTGATGAGTGTTCCAGCAGATAGGTACACAAATGACCCAACATTTCTGTGGATAAGAAATCTTCATGCTGATAGACACTCTTGTACTGTGGTAGAAGGCTGATAGAGTTGATGGAAAATTATGAAACTTGGTGCCATTGCAGATTTCAATGGAAGCTTACACTGTTTCTTTGTTACTATGGTGTAGTTAGGGTTCTAAGTGGGAGAAAAAAAGTGGGGGTGCTCTAAAAGGGGGGTGGGCAAAGCTCTTAAAGGGGTGTGGGCTATGCAAGTTGGGCCGTAGTCTAAATCAGGATAAGTATTATTGTGGGCTTTAGAAAATCCTCTTCAATTATCCTACATTTGGAAAAAACATTCTTTAACCACAAGGATGCTGCAAATATTTCTCTCTTGTGCTGCAGATCCTGCTTTCCCATTGTTCATGACGATCTCAGCTCGTCATGAGCACACAAGCAGTGTACTGCATGACGAGCTGAGCTCGTCATGAGCATGGAAGGGGTTAAAGGATTTCCCTTCCTTCTATAACGTGAGTAACCTAGCGTGATGCCTCCAGTTCTCAGTAGTGAGCAAAATAAGCATGCGTACATCGATGTGTATGCTCTCACTGCAGTGGAATAAAAAAAAGAAATTGACTATGTTTGCGAGCGCCGAAAATAGAGCTCGATAGAGACCTGTTTTGGAGGCTCCCTGAAAATAAGTGCCGGTCCTCAGACCCGGCCCAATTAAAGCCCAGCATCCACCCATCCTAAGCTCTGCGCCATCCAACCATCTTTTAATTGATGCATACATTCCTACTTATATACATATATACATCTGTTCCTGCACTTATCTTAAGCATCTATGAGCCCACTTGCCTATTGTAAGCACTGTGCCATTCATGCAGCCATATGCCTATATATCCATAGATACATCTGTCTCAGAACCAATCCTAAGCATCTATCAGCCTACCCGTCTATTGAAAGTACTGGTCCCTGCATTCATTCATCCTTCCATCTATCCATACATTGATACATCCATCTATGTGTCTGTGCATTGATGCATCTGGCCATGCATCCACTCGCCCTTTATTCAACTGTACATTCTTATTTCCATGCATTGTCGGACCCAATCCTAAATGCGACGTATTATACTCATCCACCCAGCGTCTTAAGGGGTTGAAAAGGCTTGTGAAAAGTATTGACAGGCACATTTTTTTAATAAGGAATAACAAAGCTTTGAGTTGCTCTTTGTGGAGCATACTTCACCACCCTTCTCTGGTGGTGTTTTAAACAAAGGTAATCTAGCAAAAGAAATGTAAAGGAGCTTTTAAGTGTAAGACGTTAATTTAGAAACATAACATTTTGTTGAGTTGTATATAGGTACACTGTTTTAAAGTGGCCGTGACTGACAGATACTGAATACCTCTACTTCTTACATTTGAGAAAGTATACCAGAAAGCTAATTTGGGGTGGTGAGAACCTTGAATTCTAGATTTCCATGAGAAGTATCGTATAGGAATATAAAAGTAATTAGACAGCTTTTATGTTCATATTAAAGAGGGGGTGTGAGAACTAAGTGAGGCAGGCAAAGCATGTGTTTTTGTAGTACTAAAACAAGAGTGTGTAAGGTCAGAGCAGGTTCGTGCTGGAGTTGCCTGCTTGTGGTGGTTTTCAGAGGCACTGCCAGCGTGAAATTTCGGGGGAGCCTAATTCTTTTAGCAATAGGCAGAGTGGGGAGGTAGGGGCTGTAAAAAGGGGTAAAAAAGAACAGAGTCCTCTTTACCAAAAAATGATCTTTTGAAGACCTCTGAAGTACTCGGGTGCGGCTGTGTGCGCGCCCGGGAAGCTGTCTGAGAGAGTCCGGGGCAATTGGCGATACACGCCTGGTGGTCTGTTTGCTAATTACCCAACAATGATGTTGCTCCTGCATTGCAAAAAGAGAAGGGAAATTCTGAGAGAAAATGTGTCTTTTTGAAGGATTTCCCTTCTCCTACAATGCGAGTCACCTGGTATGATGTCTCCACTTCTAAGTAGTGAGTAATGTGAATGCTCTCACAGTCTCATTGCAGTGAAATAAAAAAATAAAAAACGAATGAGGTTTGCAAGGCCCAAAAATAGACCCCCCATAAAGATCTGTTTCGAGGCCCCCAAAAATAAAATGCTGATGCTCAGACCCCCACAGACACCCCTCCACCCACTTAAAGCCCGGGGTGCAGTGTTATGTTTGTGAAGTTGCAGTTAAAATTGTAGGCTAATAATGGTAATTTTGTGTGTGCTGTTTGGTTGATAATATCATCCTAAGTACATAAATTACATTTTCTTTAAATATTATCTATAAAGTTGTCTGCGGTGGTTTGCAGAGAAGTGCTGTGGGATGGTGGGGGTGCGGCGGAGAGGTGAAAAGTACGAGTTAGTGCAGTTACATATAAATTGTAAAGGTGCATGTAAATAATTAAATAAATCCTTTCTGTATGTTCTATGGCACTACTTGTCATCCTAGTGCTCCTCTGTCGTGTTCCATCATGTTGCAGCACTGGGTGTGGAAGTCGTTAGTGAAAGTTTTGTAATTGTATGTTATTTTAACATAGTGAACAAATGTGAAAAATAATTGGATCTATTTTTTATTTTACAGAAAAATATTTCGTTTGGATTAAAATCAGGAAATGCCAACAAGAAGTGAAAAAAAAGAATAGAGAAGAAAAAGATATATTTCAGCAAAAAGCAAAATCCGTAATTAGAAAAAAATGTGAGTAGTACAGAAACATTTTGTTCTACTATAAGTACAAGATAGTTTGTGAAAAAAAATATTACGAACATTTAGTGAAAAAGGATGACACAAGAAGAAAAAGAAGAATTTTTCAAGTAAGGTGAATCAGAGTTCAATTTTAAATACCAGGAAAAGGAAACATGATATAGAAATAGTATCTGTTACTGGGAGACAAAAGCAGCTTCATGAAATCCGTCAGAGACTTTTTCGTTCTAGAGTGATTCAGAATTCAATGAAGACATGCTGCAAGTATAAAAGTAAAATGTTTGAATTGAAAGAGAAGCAGCGTATTGAAAGTATAGTGGATAGTGCTTTCAATTTAAAACAGAAGTTATTCATTGTGGTTTTGAAGAGAAAGTATTAAACAGAAAATTAAGTTGTTACAAGGACTAGATCCATGTCTTGTAAGAACACATACTGAAAAGTGTGGGCATTCTCTGGCTTGTCTTTCAAGAAAAGTTTGTAAAAGTGTTTTTCATCAGTTGAGTATGTCATTCATAAATGCGGAAGTTTGTGAGGAAAGTGTCCTATGTAAAAAGTCCTGCATTATTTTTACGTGAATTGAGTACAAGTCTTTTATATGCTTCTTTATTAGTTGTTCTAAAAAATTGTGATGATATTGAAATGCAATATTTTGGTTCAGAGGAGCAGTTCATAGAAAGTGAAAGTTTTACAATTGCAGATTTTGGAGGAGATGGGAAAGTGATTAGCACTGATCAGTTTGTAGAAGAAATTGGAAAGTTTCATGTACTGTGGTCTGAAATACGAAACTATGTTTGTGTTTGTTGTCGACGCACTCATTATAAAAGTCAAAGTAGCAATGTTTTTTATTTGAAAAATGAAAAGGAGAACAATGGTAAGTGGGTAGAACTTGCAATTTACTCGTCGGTGGAAGGTCAATTTGAGTTAGGTGGTGATCAACGTATATGTAAATATTGTTACAACAAATTAGAAGAGAACAAATGCCTTTTAGAGCAGTACATCATAACTTAGAATTAGTAGCTATTCCGGAGGAATTGGCAGAATTGAATACATATGAGTCTGTTCTAATTCAATGTGTTCATTCTTTTCAAACTATGATTCGGATGGAGCCTAAAACAGGTAAACTGCCACCAACAGACTTGCAAAGAGGGTTGAAGGAAGAGTGGTGTACTTACCTTTGGGATTTAATAAAAATATTGAAACTATTGCTGGAGAGAAAGAGTAAAATTAGGCATCAGTTATTCTAGTAAATGATGTAGTAACAAAAAGTCGGTAAAAATATGGCAAGAATTTGTGGGTGTTAATAAAGTTGAAAAGGCTACCTTATAGAGAACAATATTTATTACAAAACTGTAAATGTGAGTGAACAGGTAATACGTTTAGAAGATGAATCTTGTTGACCGATATTCTAAAGTTGCAATCTCTACAGGTTGATCATTATACCGCCCACCTTTTCCTGTAGGAAACAGCTGTGGAAAATAATGACGTTCCAAGCTCTTCTCCCATACACTCATTGGAGTTCCCTGTGCTTTTTTCATTTCAAATAACTCAATGCTGCTTCCTTTTTACTTTTGAATGCAAAGAATATATTGTGTAATGTTCATAAATATCTTCAGTCCTTGACTTGTCCACTTTCTCAATTTGACCACTTGAAATTTCAGATTATATTCCGAAGATCCTAGATTTCGACAGTGCATTTCATACATATTTCACCTTTTGCTTGAAAGTGATCTGTCTTCTCTGTCGTATGCAGTGAACCAAATAATTAAAACTAAAGTTCATCAATAAGTTCTTTCTGCAAAAGAATTTGTGGAGAAAGTTCAAGAAACAGATGAAAATTTAGAAGTACACTTAATCAATTTAATGGCATGTCAATGTGGAACAAATGAGCATTGGTATTGTCGTCAGGAAGAACTCAAGTGTATGTTACGGAACTCAGGTACACCAACATGGTTTGTCACACTTAGCTGTGCAGAGTATGCATGGGAAGATGTGCTTGACTTTTAAGAAAGCAGATTCCAATATAAAAAATGTTGAAATAAAGATTCGTAGTGAACTGTGTTCATTGGATCCTGTAAATGTGTGCAGATATTTTAATGATAGGTTTCAAGCTATGATGTCTTTTACCTGCAATAAAAAGTATACACCCCTTGAAGAGGTTACCGATTTCTTTTGGGGAAAGGAGTATCAAGCAAGAGGTGCACCTCATATACAAATGCTACTATGGATCAAGGATGAACCTAAATTTGGAAATGATTCTGATGAAACAGTATTTTCTTTCATTGAATAGTATGTGACATGTGCGATACCAAGAGAAGAAGGAGATAGAAGCTTGAGATAGCACGTTTTCGGTTTTCCAAAGTCACGGTTGTTTAAAGTATTGCAGAAAAAAAGACAAGTCTAAAGGAAAATTTTACACCAGATGTCGGTTTGGTTTTTCCTGTCCAGTCATTTGTAAAGGAAGAGTAAATCTTTTTTTTTCTTTTGTAATGCACACAATAACTTGAAAATCTCCAAAGAATAACTACAAGTTAAAAAAAACAGAAGTGTCAAAGTATATCACTGATTACAATCCAGTCGTTTTAAAAATGTGGAATGCGAACATTGACATTCAGTATGTTGGAGATAACTCAATTGCTGTTGCATGTTATGTTACATCGTACATAACAAAATCAGAAAAAAATAGAGATGAAAGAAATGTGGGAAGAAATTGCACGAGAAAAGCCTTAGTAAAGAATAGTACAGCTTTACTTTGAAAATACTTTCCCACCGAGAAATTGGATTGTATGAATGTTCAGACTGCTTGTGCTCTTCAAGTTTAAATGTAAAGTCACAAGGAATCATTTGGGTAAGTTTAGGTCTTGCCTGCAAACGAAATAGAGTCTTGAAATCAATTGAAGAAATTGAAGAATTAGCAGTAAATGAAACAGACAGTACAGACAATCTTAAAACTAATATGTTGGACATATACTAACCGAAAAGGAGTCAACATCTGGAACAGCTATGTCTGTAAGAAGTGCTTCAATATTACAGCTTGAAAAGAAATGTTAAACAGAATGTAAAAGAAGGAAAATATGCAGTAGTTGGATGTCATGGTTGTTTAGTAAAACATGTAAAGAATAATCTCATAAACCACAAGAAAGTTAGTTGTGAAACTTTAGATAAGTGAGAATTTTACTATTTAGCACTTCTGCAACTGCTTAAGCCATGGTGTAGTGAAAGTGAATTATTTGAAGACTTTGACTATTACGAAGATTCTTGTAATAAATGTAAAGGTAGTGTTGCATGTACAATTTTTGCTACATATTTACAAATGTTGAATGATGAAGTTAAACAGGAAAAGACTATTACAGCTGAAATTAGTAATGAAAGTTCTCAAGATAGTGAAACTAGTGGTCCATGTAGTCACGATCTTCTTGGACGACCAATATTGGAAAATGAAGCAGCCATTGCTATGCATGAAGTTGAAATTGCAATGCGGTACAGCAGGTCCGAACAGTGAAACGGGGTCTTCATTCTATGATTAAGGATGTCAGAAGTTAAAGTGTGTGATGATTTTTGTCTACCCCCTCTGATCAGGTGCAACAAACGGTAGGTCCCAACAGTGAAACAGTGTCTTGATCCCACAACGGCGGATGTTAGGACTGCACCTGAGAGTGGAGATGAAGGTACTCCCTTCGACCAGGTGCAACCTACTCTAGGTCCCAACAGTGGAACGATGTCTTGATCCCACAATGGAAGATGTCTGATATTAGATGTTGTTTGGTTTTCATAAAACTCCCTCTGTTGAGGTGCATCACACTCTGTGCTTCTGTAGCTAACTGCTGTACAGGATTATTGGGCTTGGTTGAGTGTAGTCACTGGACTACACTGCGGTACAGCAGGTCCGAACAGTGAAACGGGGGTCTTGATTCTATGATTGAGGATGTCAGAAGTTCAAGTTTGCTATTATTTCTGTGTACCCCCTCCATCTCCTGCAACTACGTCCATGCTTTCGAATTGAACGGTACATGGCTGCCAGGTGTTAATGAATAGTGAGTCTGGCCTACAATGCAGACAGAAGTGTTAACAATTCAGATTGCGTGCTGATTGTTTAATGATAAAATCCCGTAGTCAAGTAACTACAACGTCTATTGGAATAAACATATTATGTTTTTAGTAAACGTGCTTGAAGACATTTTTTTAAATGATTTATAGGTTTACTACAATGACCAAATTTAATTTGCAAGTGCAAAGGAACACTGAATAGTCTACACTGTAGACAGCAGAAATGGTATTTGAATTGTTTTGTTTTATTTCTTGCAGATTTTTCTGCATTTTATGTTGTTGTCTTTTGTGAAGAGGAAGTGAGAGAAAGTATTCATGAATGTCTGTGTCGGTAGTGTCTACATTTAACACTGCAGATAGCAGTGTTCACAATTCAGATTGCGTTGGTCTTGTAGATGACGCAGTTCTGTAGGAAAAGACATTGCCCCAGTGCGCTCTCTCTACACCATGCATACATATTATTACAGGCTCCAGACATGCTTTTTGTTGCTTCGCATAGACAAACTGTGTAGCTGAATTCTACCTTATGTAGCTGTGGGCCCTTGCTGACCGCTCTCTCTGGCCTACATTGTAGACACCAGGGTTCACAATTTAGATTGAGTTGCTATTGCAGATGATGTTGTGTTGATGGCAACAAATATTACTCCTAGTACGGCCCGCCCGTCTACAGCACACATCATCCCTGGTTGTTGACATGTTGAATGAGTTTGATGTGGCTATCTAAGTGCACTAGAACTGATGGACCCTTTATGATGCAATCTTTTTGTGTATTATTTCAGATCTATTAATTCTGTCTCAGTATACTACAAGTTGTGTTTCTTTTACAATTGAATATTTTTCTGTATTATTTCACATCTACTGTCCCTACCTTACTGCAGCACAAACCATTGATTCTTTTATTATTGAATGTCTGTGTGTGATCCAATGATTACGGTTGTAGTTGATGATAGCAGCAACTATTCCGTGAATGCTGGTTTACACTGACTCCACACACATCCACCACAGACGCCACTGAATATGTGGCCCTGGTAATAAAAAGGTGTCGAGCGCACGTGCCCATACCCACTTTCACTATCTATCTGTGACCGTGTGTTCATTATCTATGCAGGAGCCATATTACATCACAATGTGCTGCGGGCAGTGTATGTAACTATGTTACCTCTGGTAGTGGGGAAAACTTTGGTTATGTAACTTTTAGGTGTATGGCTATCATAGGTGGAAGGCTACTTTACAGACGATGAACATTGATGAAGATGGTCGTTGAACGTTGTGTGTAGTGCAAGATATGTGTACATACCAAAAAGTTTCAAAAAAGCTCTCTAAGCAGAAGAGATGTGTGTCATGAAATGCTATAGAGAGAATGACTAAAATGGGTGTCGTCCTTCAACTGCTACAATGGGAAATGTTATGAACTAATCAAAAGCTTTTTTTTGCGGTCACATGGTAATCACGCACTCAGTGCGGAAGGAGACCACACCCGATGCAATTTTGAAACAATATATTTATTATCATATTCTTATTACAGTTAGAAATATATAAATGATGATTATAGCTTGCTGTGATATACACTTTAAAGTTATTTACATATACTTTTGAGACATACAAAAAATGAGGAAATAGAGTAACCTGCACAACACTATACATCTATGATGTAAGACAGGACGTGGCAGTGTGCACTCGTCGCATTTGCAACGCGCAGCAGGCGCGATCCCATACGCACATGATGTAATGCGTGGCTTGGTACTGCATATCCCTCGCATACCAGACTAGTAGGTGGCGCAACCTTGTTCGTATAAGTTGTTACGCGGGACACTGTGACACAAACGCGTTGGATTTCAAATTTGCATTATTTCAATATGGTGGATAGGATTAGCGTGCTGATGGAGCTTGGTAGACTACCGGTACGGGACTTTAGTTTTCTCTAATAAAAAGAAAAAGTGTTATACATATTTTTTGGGGGAATATATAAAATATTACATAATTTTTAAGTTAAAAAAAGGATAATAGATTTGCAAAATATTAAAAAAACAATTAGAAAAAAAAATAGGTTTTATAAATATTAAAATATGAAATTAACATTTAAAAAACCTTTGAAATTCACTGAAAAAACCATAGGTTTCAGTGACGTTATAGTTAGTTGGACATTTCACTCGTACAAAACAATAGAAATTCCCCTGTTATAGTTAGTTGAGCTAACTATAACTCGCGACCCCGCAATGCACTGCTGAAGACGTCACATATTACATCATTCATGACATGGTCAGTGACATCACTGATGACATCTCAAAGGACCATGTCATGAATGATGTAATATGTGACGTCATCAGCAGTGCATTGCGGGGGCGCGAGTTCTAGTAAGCTCAACTAACTATAACAGGGGAATTTCTATCGTTTTGTATGACGGACGGTAGTTGGCGCTAGAGAGAGCAGCACGAGAGCAGCACGAGAGCGAGAGAGCACTCCCTACGGAGGAGTAAGCGAGAGGAGGCGAGAGGAGGCGATCGCCGGTGACCAGGTGAACCGGTGATCAGGTGAACGGCGGCGGCGGCGAGAGGCGAGAGGCGGCGTTTCTGTTTTAGAACGGCAGCCGTGGCCGAGTGCGAGAGCAGCACAAGAGCGCTAGAAGATTTCCTACGGAGGAGCAGGTGAGAGGAGGCGAGCGCCGGTGAGCGCTGGTGAGCGGCAGCAGGGGGGCGAGAGGCAGCGCTCCGACTTAGAACGGTGGCCGTGGGTGAGTGCGAGAGCCCACGAGCCGCCAAACCCGCTCAGACAATTATCAGTCTTTAAAGCTGGGGAGCGGGACGTACGAACCGCGGTGCAATCGGTACACCGAAGCACCACAGCCTCGAAGCGCCATAGACCTGTGAGAGGCACAGAAGCCCTGCCGCTTGCTGCAAAAACAAAAGACTCTGGCACACTACTTTACTCAGCCCCTAAATGTTCATGGAATATTGAGCTGGGGCACCAGCTGTGGAGGAGGAGAGGAGAGAGCCGAGGCAAGGCTCCAGGGCTGTGCAGCAGTCAGAGTGGAGTCAGAGTTGGAGCCGCCGGTACGGCAGAGACCAATGCTGGGCACAGAGCCAGCGGCTGGCCAAAGGAGTCGTTTGTGACGTTTATGACAACAGAGGGTCATTGACAGCAGAAAAGCACCTGAACCCCTTGAGCTTAAGAGGGGGTTTTCGTAGGCGCGGCTGAAATAAAAAAGCTTTTAACATTAGGATATACAGGATACCAGGACACTGGGAAGCCCTTTTGGAAGCCCCTTTGGAGACTAGAGGGGGTTTGCAATAGCCGGAGCAGCAGTTCAACAAAGACAAACAAAGACAAAGATAGAACCAGCACAAGAGGCAGAGGCAAAGCGCCAGAAATCGAGCAAAACCCCCTGAACCCAATCAAGCACCCAATCAAGAAACAAGTAAGGAGGGGTAAAGAACAGGGGTTCAAGGGCCCAAAGGGGACGGTTAAAAACTGCGAGGGATGGTAGAAGTTTCTGGCACCTGTATGGTACTAGTCCAGTCAACCCAGTCTTAGGTTTCAGAGCAAAGGGGCCGGAGAGTGATACATAGGAGAAAAGTACATTTTTATGGACTAATAAAACACAAAAAGTCATAGAGGCGAGCCGAGATAGCGGAACTAATTGTTTATACTGAGCCTATTTTGCTGTAACATAGAATTAAATTTCTACGTCCTTTGCCAAAAAGTTACTTACCTAACAATCCAATCCCCGTTTACATTCCCAAGTGTTTCCCCCCGACGGCAGCAGTCGCGCAAGCGGCTGACGGGCTTGGGGATTCCAGGGAAAAACAAAGCAGGAGTGGAATAGGAAAAGTCAAAATCCGCCCAACATGCGGTCAGGAAAAATTCGACAATCTCGAATTCAGAAAGCAAAAAGAAGGTTGACAGTAAAAGAGAAAAAAGATGAAGGGAATATAAGAAATACTGAAGAGTCAATCAGGAATGAAAAATCTGACCAGGCACCTACTTACATGGCGGAACCATTTAAGTTTGGAGGCGAAATGTTGAAATATAATTTTCAATTTTTAGAAGAGCAAGGGGTAACAACTCCAACAACTCCAAGCAATGGTGTAAAAACTCAAAAAAATACAAAATACCCAATAAGCTCGATTCCATCATACAAAAAACGTAAGACAAGAAATAATTCGGAAATAAGTACTAACCTCAAAGAAAAATCGATAATAAAAAAGTGGCTGATAAAAACCTCGGCACAAGTTCATGCACCTCAAAATCAATCAAAGTTAACATCCAACAAAAAATCAGTTGAGGTTAACGAAAGCAGCTCAGCTCCAACAAATCAGAGCATATTAGGATTCCAATCAAACCTGCAGAATAGCGCACAAAAGATCGAGTGGTCCAAATCATTTTCGATCTTTGACGAAACGGAACTACGCAGAATGCTCGAAGAAAACATCCACAAGGAAGTCGACCCTACGAAACAGAGCCCAGAAAATTTGAGACAGCAGGAACAACCGGATAACATCGGTGAAAGAAAAGCCGACGGCAAAGAAAGGAAGCTAACAACTGCTCCAATAATCCTTACATCAAGTCCAATAAGACAACCGGCGGATAAGAGCCAAAACTCTATCTTAATCAAGAGCACAACAAAAGAAGAACACCCTATAACTATCTCTTCTTTAGAAAGTTTAAACAGATCAATAGGGGCACACCCACAACAAAAGGAAGGAAATTCCATACTTTGGGGGGACGTGCTCCTAAAAAGTTTACAACAAGCAATCAACGTGCTAAACTTTCAATCTAACAAACTCGATGTGCAGGTAGACTTGATGAACCTAATCGCATCACACATAGCGGGAATAAATTCGAAACTGGAAAAAATTTCGTTATACATCGCAAAAGAAAAGGAGGAAGACAAAAAATGGAAAAAGAAACTAATAGACCAAAACTGTGTTTGTAAGGACATAATAGATAAATTAGCAACCTTACCAGACATCTTGAAAGAAATATTAGACGTAACAAGTGGGAAAACCAGTAAAGGCGAAAATCCCAACACAGAGGTAAATAAAAACGGAAGTCAAAATAGAATAAGCCACATCATTGAAGAAGAAAACGACACAGATGAAAACGAACAAATAAAGAGAGGTCTGGGAGAAAACAAAACAATGGGTTCATCAGACACATCAGAACCTCTAACAAAAAGACAGCGGAAACGGGCAAGGAAGGCAAGAAAAAATGCTATGAAAAACAAGCAGGCAAAACAATTCTTTGCCATCTTCGAACAGAAGACAAAAGAGGCCAGAACAAACCCAAACACAGACACTCCAATTATAGACACTCCTATCAAAGAAGACGGAAACAAGGAAATAAACAGAGACGAAGAAGAGGAACACACAAAACTCCCAGTCAGAACCAAAATAACAGAAAACATACAAGGAAAACCAAATGAAGAGGAACAGTTAATCCCGAACGATGCCAATGACAATAGCAGAAGGTCAAAACCAAACTATAGAGAGGTCTTAAAACAACAAAAAATAAAGGAAAACAATCCTAAAAGGGAAATATGGGCTAACAAAGGATCAATTCAGCATACTGAAGGAAATTCACCACACACTAAGGAAAAAGAGGAAAAAGAACAAAGCCATAAAATAGAAGACATTCAAGCGAGGAAATCAAATATCGGCCTGATCATCACGGCGGGAGACAAAGGAAGAACATGCAGAGACCAGGAAGCTGAGTTATACAATAAAACAAGTCAAAATGAGGGAAACTTCCAAACAGAACAAGACAAAACTTACCCCTTACAACAAGCGTGCACAGTAGATCCCATTCGTCCAGACTTAACAACTAGGGCCGGCCAAAACGACAACATAACCTACATTCGATTTGATCCAATAGAGGGAAAAAGGAGAATTTACCAAACCGGACTCCTCGAAACCGCAAGAACGGAAATAGAATGCAAACTCTTGTTCAAGCCGGAATTCAAAACAAAAGGAAATTCAGACACGCTGAACAGGGGAAACATTCTCCGATTAATCAAAGAGATACCAATATTGAGGGGGATATCAACAAGTGACTTGAAAGCAGTTGAATTTATCCAGGGAAATAAAGACATGGGCCCTGAAATAAGTAGTACCACCTGGGTATCTAAAGAAATAGCAGAACTCATATTTTCAACCAGGACTCATTTTACAGAATGGGGAATAACCTTAGAGCGTCTGACCCCAATAAAATACCCATTCCCCTTACTAAACAATAAGTTTACCCAACCAAACAACGTAAAGGGAAAACCCCAAACAATCCTGAAAGGAGCAAGGAATAAATCGTTTGTGGAACAAGACCCGAGTAGCACTAAAACAAAGCAACTATATCAGGGTCTGAAGGAAGACAATGACTGGTCTTGGTTGGCACAGGCGCTAAACGGCCATCGATCCTGACGTATGCAATCTGATACAAAACAATCAAAGACCAAAGGCCAACTTAACCCCAAAACCAGAAACAAAAATAAGGATTTGCTCGTGGAACGTACATGGTTTCAAAGAAATGTCCCAAGACCGAGAAACAACAGATTACCTGAGTAATTTTGAAATAATTCTACTCCAGGAAACCTGGAATGTAACCGCGAGGCAAATCATGGGATATGAGGAACATCACATAATGGCAGAAAAATTTTCAAAGTATGGACACCCAAGGGGAGGTCTGTCAATCTTCATTACTAATAATTTTGACTGGAAAACTGAACTGCTCGATTCAGGCGAAAATTGGATACAAGTGATCAAAGTAGAGCCAAAAGCAAATAAAAAGAACTCTAGATGGAGTTTACTCATCATAAACCTATACATTCATCCAGATAAGACGACCAAAATTGAAAAAGCTCTAACTTTGATAAATCTGATAAAATCTTTACACAGACCATACAAATCACATGAGATATTCATTTCCGGTGACTTCAATTGTAATCTAATCAAAACAAACAAGAAAAAGGACAAAATCCATAATATTTGGAGCGATTTGGAACCACTAGGTCTAACAATCCTAAATGGAAAAATGGAGGGAGACATACCCCCCAAAATCACCTTCTCCAGCGGGAAAAAGAGCTCCATAATTGACTTCACCCTAACAAGTAATGAACTAAAAAAGAAAATAGAATACTTTGGAATCCAAACTAGACCTGAGAGCGACCACTTCCCACAAGAGATAATAATGAGGTTACACACTGAAGAAAAAACACAATTAGAATTCCTGTCCGCAATTCCAGAAATATATAAATTGCAAAAACTCAAAAGCAAGGGCCCAATAAAAAAGGAGATAATGGACTCAGTATTAGAATATGAAAACTGCTCCTTGGACACGGTAAACCAATCACCAATAGAAAATTGGGAAAATCTACATACATTTTTGCTGGGAAAATTTGCAATAAATACACCGGCAAATGACGGCCACAAAGCAAACAAAGAGTCGTGGTATAACCCCAAACTAAGAGACAAGAAACGGGAAATTGCGAAAATATTAAGAACAAGGGCAGCAGGAAAAAGGTCAGGAAATGAAGTAGAAAATAACGACATACAAAAAATGAGGAAAGAATATAAAGAGGACTGTAGAAAAGCAAAAAAATCTCACACAGAAGAAATCTGGGTGGACCTTCTAAGAACAAGCAAACTTCCAAATAGCGGAGAATTTTGGAACATAATAAATAAACTTTCAAAAGCAGCCGGTGAACAAACCAATATAGGAATAAGTGAAACAACATGGGCCGTTTACATTAACAATCTGTACAATACCCAAAGCCATCAAATCAACATAGAAACAACCAAAAACCAAAAAGATTCAGTTCCCGGACAAGTGAAGAACGTCCAACAGGAAATCATTGCCCAAGAGGAACAGGTACCGCTGACAACGATCAAACACCTAACCGCATTAATAAGGAAAATGAAAGCGGAAGGAGCAGCTGGCCCAAATGGAATCCCAAACGCCTTGTTCAAATATGATTCCGAGTTCTGGGCAAAATATTTGACCCCACTCTTTAACTACATTTACAAAGAAAAAAAGACTCCACCAGCCTGGCAAGGAAACATCTTCCACCCGATTCATAAGAGTGGATGTAGAACGGAACCCGGAAATTACAGACTAATAGCTTTAATCGATGTGGAGGCAAAGCTCTTCTCATCCTGTATATTGTCCCTACTTCAACAATGGATAAAAGACAATAATATAATACCTAAATTTCAAACCGGTTTCAGGGAAGGTATGGGCTGCTTAACCAACCTGTCAGCACTGTCGCTATTAATTGAAGGAGCAGGGAAAAGAAAGACGGGATTAATAGCCTGTTACATAGACCTGAAAGCCGCATTCGACCGAGTCCCCAGAAAACGCCTATGGGAAAAACTGGACCTCTGGAATCTACCACCGGCATTAATGGAAACAATAATGGCACTATATAGCGAAACGTGGGCAAAAATAAAACTGGGAGACGGAAGAAGAATATCCGCAGAAATAAAAATAACAAATGGCCTTAAACAGGGCTGCGTGCTCTCCCCAAGCCTTTTTAATATATATTTGGCCGATCTAAAAGACCACCTTCAGAATGCTAACGGACATCCACCAAAATTAGCAAACGAAAGCATTCAGTTTCTCCAATATGCCGACGACATAGTAGTCTTAAGTCAAACACCAATAGGCTTACAAAGAACAATATCAGAACTAACAGACTATTTTGAAAGAGAAGGCCTAGAACTAAACATCAAAAAAACAAAAGTGGTGAGACTAGCGGGGAACAGTAGAAGACCCTTCAAATGGTACACAAAAGGCAGACAAATCGAGGAAACAACTGCTTATAAATATCTGGGAGTCACAATAAGCAAAAATATGTCATTTTCAGACCAAAAAAGAATCATTACTGCAAAAACACAATCCCTGAGCTTTGCGTACAAAGTTCTTCAGGATAAACTGCAATGCCCTTCTTATGATCACCTGCTAAAGATAATGGCAGCCCAAGTGTTACCATCACTCTCACATGGCCTGGAAATATGGCATGGAAAAGAAGCAGATTTAGAACCAAAGCGGGATTTGGGATACGCACTCTTCGCTTACTGATTTGTTCAAAATGTCTTTGTGGGTAGGTGGTGCCCGTGGGGTAAAAACCCCTGTACTAGGATTGCGATACAAATGTTTTGCTTGCGCTGCTCCCTTGAGAACCACGTCTCCCCAGAGCACTCAAATAATGTTTCAATAAAGTTTTACTGCTTGTAATCAGAGTTCATTGTGTTTTTATTCAAATTTTCATTTTATCTTTTCTAAACATAATATTGGTCTTCTATTTCATGATAATAATAGCCCATGTGGCCCAATGCATTTCGGGCGTAGCCCTTCCTCAGGGGCCTTGTAATTCCTGTAAAAGTAAACAAGTACAGTTTCAGTTCACTGTCCCATCTATTTAGGCTCATGTATGTACATAAACATAAACTTCAACTAACGCATTTCATAAACATGCCAATAGAGAGAGGTCACGTATTCAAATTTGCATATATACCCTGTATATAACCATGTAAAACAACATGAGACGATGAATTTTAACCATAAATTTTGTCGTATTGAATGTGTGCTGTGTATTAGTCACCAAAAAACAAAACAGTAAAGTGTAACTGTGTTGCCTCTAAGTCCTGTTCTTGAACAATGTTATTTGTAAACGATACCATGTGGAAAGTGGGAAAGTTCTGACCTTGTCTGCCGGGTTGGGTTCATTAAATGGACGATTAACGTGCGTGTAGACGAGTCTGCGCGAAAGAAAACATTATCAACCGCTTGTAACAAATGTTTCAAGAATTAAATAATGTAAATGACAGAATCCAGTTCACGCACAGTGTCAATGACAAACAGCTATCCTTTTTGGATGTATTGATCATCAAAGAACAAAATACACTGACTACTACTGTATTCCAAAAGACAACCGACAAAAACAATCTCTTGCACTATAAGAGTTTCCACCAGGACTCCTTAAAAAAGCACTTGCCATTCTCACAGCTTTTACGTGTCAAACGTATAACATCATCGCAAAGTCTATATGAGGAACAAAAAGGTCACATGTTGAAGAAATTTAAAGATCGAGGGTATCCAGAAGCTGTATTGGAACTCGCTGTCGATAGAATATCCTCAATGAACAGACAGGGTATATATGCAAATTTGAATACGTGACCTCTCTCTATTGGCATGTTTATGAAATGCGTTAGTTGAAGTTTATGTTTATGTACATACATGAGCCTAAATAGATGGGACAGTGAACTGAAACTGTACTTGTTTACTTTTACAGGAATTACAAGGCCCCTGAGGAAGGGCTACGCCCGAAATGCATTGGGCCACATGGGCTATTATTATCATGAAATAGAAGACCAATATTATGTTTAGAAAAGATAAAATGAAAATTTGAATAAAAACACAATGAACTCTGATTACAAGCAGTAAAACTTTATTGAAACATTATTTGAGTGCTCTGGGGAGACGTGGTTCTCAAGGGAGCAGCGCAAGCAAAACATGGAAAAGAAGCAGCCATTTTAAATACTCTCCAGACAAAAATATACAAATCTGTATTCAAACTATACAAAGGATCAGCCCCGGCACAAATAAGACTGGAATTTGGTCTACAAAATCAAATATATCAACGGAAAGCTGCCCTAGTAAAATGGTGCTGGAAATTAAGATCGGCAGAAATTGGCTCTTTAAACAACTTATGCTGGCAAGAAATCAAAAAACAATATGACCGATATGAAGCAAACTCATGGGGCTATGACCTACGAGTATCACTAGAAACCCTCAAAATAGAGGAGATCTGGAAAAATCCACCGGAAGAATCTTCTCTCAAAAAGATCTGCAATTTAAATGCAAAAGCCTTAAGTTTGGTAGAAGATAAAAAGACTTTGGCCAAACGGCGCCATGCATGGACCATTTTAAATTCCTACAAACAATTAAAACCTCAAGCCTACCTCATAGCGCACTTCCGGCTATCTTTAAAGACAAAATTTTTGGCCCTTAGAATGGGAGACCACTGCTCCAAAGACTTGATTCCATCATGGAGAGTCTCGCACCAGGGACAAAGATGCAGGCTATGTAACTACCACAGTGAGACCTTGTGTCATCTCCTGTGCACATGTGAATCCTCCACAGAAAAAAGGAAGAATTTATTGAAACCTATTTTTAATATGTTACAGATCCGCACCTGCAGGCAAGCTGTGACCAGCTGGTTGGGAGCAGGTTCAAACATTCTAATATGCCGCGGGGTAAAATTCATGAACTCTGTAGAGAATTTGCTCTTAAAAAAAGAAACAGACAACAGATATAGCCTGGGAGGAAGTATTTTTTTAACTACATGAGTTTTAAACTTGTTGTTATTTTAACAGAATTTTTATACATGTATGCTTTACGGTTATGATAAACCAAATAAAGTAAATTTTTGACTGACTTTGACTATCGTTTTGTATGAGTGAAATGTCCAACTAACCATAATGTCCCTGAAACGTATGTTTTTTTTAGTGAATATATATATATGAATACATAGGGGTCCATTAGGATGACGGGCGGACTTTGTCCGCCCGTCATCCTAGCGGGGATTGGGACTGCCCGCCATAAGGGTGGGGGTCCCGTGGGGAGCATTAGGATGTGCCCGCCACAGTGGCGGGCACATCCTGCACGCGGTGCCTGCCGCTTTGTTTATGCAAATGTGGGGAGGTACCACAGGTACCCCCCATGTGCAGCCCCCACCCCTCCTTCACTCTGGGGGCCCGCACGGGGCCCCCAGAGTGAAGACCGCATGCATTTCGGTGGCGACAAAGGCATTGTAAAATGCCCATGCTAATATGGCTGGCGGTGTCTGATAGACACCCCACCATATTATTCCTTTTCCGCCCCGGCCGCAAGGCGACCGGGCGGAAAACCGGCAGACGGTCTTTCCATTCGCCGAGGTCCCCCCGCCATACTAATATGGCGGAGGGGAAAACGAGTGAGGATGTTGGGCGGATTGCCCCCACCAGGCTACCGCCAGCCTGGCGGGGGCAATCCGCCCGACATCCTAATGGGCCCCATAGTGTATCTTCTCTGATGCACCTCTATGCCCTTGATATTTTTCAGCCTTGAAAAGGCCCCAGGCGTGCGCACAGCTACAGGTCGAGATACATGTTGGCTGTTATTGCATCAATTGAAGAACATAGCAGAAATCTCATCCCAAACTAGATTTCTACTATTTTCCCTTTTTTACACAATATGAGGAATGTATTTATCCTTCTATAAAACTATATGTTTGCATCTCTTTAATGCTATTTGGCTATAAGATCTACATAAGAACTACAAGGAAGTATTAAGATCCTGACAGTGAATTTTGCGACAAGTTTGGGGCAGAGTTCCATTTCCTGGCTCTGGCATGTGCGGATTGTTGAGCCCTCTGAAGTATTGAAATGAGCATATATTTCAAAGCCCACCCTACAAAATTGCAAGTTGATTAGGTGCATCAGCCTATTGGGCCTGCTGATCCACCTAACTAAGTGTGTCATCTGTTCTTTCTTCATTATGGAATTATAAAGTTATGTCATGGTTTGAGGTTTCTGCTGCTAGGATGGTACATCATATGTGTTGGCATATTACACAGGACAGGAAAGGGCAACAAAATGGAACAGGGTGAAGGGTCAAAATGAAACTTGAAAAATATAGAAATGTTCATGTTTGGCAGTAGTATCTGGGGCCTTTTCTACCGTCACCCAGGGAAATCATTCAACAAACCACATTTCTGAAAAGTAGAGACACAGAGGACACCACAAGGTATATTCTGAATGGGTCCAATACTTTTCCTTACCCAGAATGTGCTACAAAATACAAAAATAAAATGTGGGTGAAAATTCTGGATACTCTTATTTCTTTGAGGGAAAGTTCTGAAATGTGCAGAGAACATAAACAATCCAAGCACCCAGTGCTCCTGAGTCTTCTCACATGTGTTGATGGTCCTATGAACTGGAACAATATAGACCTAAAAACATGAGCATGAAATTCCTTGAGAGTGTAATTTGAGAAGGGTTTCTCTTAGGGTGTGGGTAGGTTCTGTTTAGGAGCTTGTAAACATACAGCACCAAGCCCAGACATCTGTGAAAACTAGGCACCCGGGGAGTCCAGGATACTATAGTTTGTTTCAATCGATGGCACTTTCTTTTGTCCGGAATGCCCTTTACAAGTTAAAATGTGGTGAAACATACTGTATTGCATTACATTTATGTGAGGTCAAGACCCACAATGTGTGAGTAATGGCAAAATGCCTACCACAAAGCATTGCCACACATTTCTGACCAGGGTGAAGGTGAGGCTATCATCCAGGACAGGAAATGACCAAAACAAAAGGATGAAAAGCCCCTCCTTGCACAAGTTAATTTTGGGTCAGGGCTAGCTCCCATATCTGAACCTAGGTTGGTGGGTACCCAGGGGGACCTATGAATTCCAGATAATTTGGAAACCTTGAAAGCTGTTTCATGAGTTTGTTTCTTGGAACACAAAAGCTTTGCTGAGCAGGTGCAACAAACCTGGGTCCATATTATGGAAAGTGCCTTGGGGGGGCAACGGGCATCTGCGCCCACTTTGCAACACCCCCAGGGAACTTTGGTACAACGTTCTGCAGCCCTTTCTGTAATACAGATATCGTTGGTGCCCATATAGCACCAGCGCTATCTCCAGAAGATTTTCCCATATTTCCATTGGGGCATGGCCCAATGAAAATAAAGCAATGTCTTTGCCTTACCCCATGCAAAAGAGGGAATGTCTTTGCCCTGTATCCAGGCCATATTATAGGCCTGGGTGCAAAGGTAAAGAAGATGTCAGTAGGCGCACTGATGGCAGCCCTCTGGAGGGGCAAAGGGGTACCTATGGACCCCCCTCTGGCATCCCCTTGCAGGCAGGTGCAGTCAATCACTGCACCTGCCTGCAAGGGGATCTTCCTCTCCTCTTAGAGCTGCACACATGTTGCTGCCTGCACAGTGAAACACTGAGCAGCTGCTTCAATGCTGCACCGTTTTTCACTTGCATGCACTGCCCCAGGGCAGAGCGACTTTGCGGCTGCCCTGGAGGCAGAGAATTCAATGTCATGGGGTGCACTTTCCGTATGGACCCTATTACATTGAATGTGTTTCAAGGTGCACTGTGGCGTAAACAGGGAAAGTGCGCCTTTTGTGTAATAAGGACCCTGGTGCCTGCTTGGCAATGTGAAGTGCGTTCAGTGGACCCGCCACAAAGTTGTCTCCGATGAAGTTGAAGGGATTCTCACCTGTCTGGCGTGAATCTCTGAAGCAGCCGGGCGTTCAACAGAAAAGTGGAGACCGTGGTCTCTGCTGACCATGCAGGCAGTACACTAGGGTGGGTGTACCCTCCAAGGTAATGAATCAAAGCGATCAAACACATAATGAACTTATATTCACTGCACAAACAAATTAATAATTACAATGGAAGTAAATTACCTTTAACGCATCTTGAGTTGCAAAGTAAGTGGCTCCTCCGAGGCACATTGGTAACAACATGTCAAAGAACTGTGCAGCCGCGTGGCTCAGTGGCAGGAAATTTACATGAATCTCACTTTCATGCAGGCCAGAACATTTGCTAAATGTTTTCACCAACCATGTGATCTGCACAGCACAAAAACAGGAGATAAATAAATTAAAGAACAGACAAATTAGTGGGAATACAAAATTAAATCTTTCAAATGTTAATTCCTATTTCCCAATACAAAGTGATAAGAGTTTTATATTTATTTGCGAATTTGGTAAACACGCTCCTTCCATGAAAGTATCCTGGCATTGACAGCTGTGCACTCCAACAGCAAACCTTTAACTGTTAACACATTAAGCAGTCTTCTGGAATGGGATGAGGATGTGCTTAATTTGAGCCAGTGGTTTGCGGGTCTACGTGCTGCACTTAATTCTCAACACTGGTGCTTGTGACAGTCTGTCCCAAGTGGTGCTTTCTTGCCAATTTAGAAATGTCCACAACAACTGCCAATTATTAATTCAATATGCATTAAAAATTACTGATGACTGGCTCCCAGGAGCCCTAGTAAGAAGCCGGAAAGATTGAAAAACCTCCAACCTCGGTGTGTCAATATGTTCCTGGGACATAAACTGCCTTGGTCACAAAATCCAATCAGCAGCTACCCTTGGCTTTCTAAAGGAACATGATCTTATTCTGCTGCAGGAAACCTGGGCAACAGACAGTATTCCCATCAATGGCTACCTTGAATTTGCGTCTTTCGCAACAAGACAATCCAAGTTTGGCAGGCAGAGTGGCGGCCTGCGATTTATGTGTCAACCAAACTTTTCCAGTCCACTAAGCAGGTAAAATTTGAGGAAAACTGGCATCTCGGGCAATCATTAGATCTATAGCCAGTTCCTTCTTCTGAACGTTTATATACACCCACGTTGCATGGAGAAAAAGTCAAAACTGGATTGCCTGGCCAATACCTCCTGCAACCTGCTCAGCGAGCATGGCAGTATACCAAGCATAATCACAGGAGATTTTAACACCAACCTTCATTGCAACTTCTCCGAAGAACCAGAATCAGCCCTTTTCCATGGTTCCATTACACCTTGCCACAAAGTCAATTCCCGTAGGAAACAGACTATCATAATTGGGGGAGTATGTCACTCAGCTAGACAGAGTAGGCTATACCCTACTAACTGGTCGTTTCCCCACATTTCCCCACGGATACTCCTCCAGCTTGGACTCGAACTGATGGCTGTATCTTCTCCTTTCTGGACTTTTCCTCGGGAGCATGAACTTCTCCCTTTGATTGAGAGTAATCACATTGCACCGCCTGCCGTAAGTTATAACAATTTGTTCCAACATCCCGCGTTACCAGGAGCTTGTACACACACATGCAGCCTGCTACACTGAGAACTTAAAAAGGATGAAATGGTCAGATGATGCGGCACCCTTTTTTATTGAAAAATGCAGAATATCGTTAATTCAACTATCCAACACTGATTCCCCTCTTGTCTGCATCTGGGCTAGCTTTATTAACCAAATATTAGAAGCAGTTCCACTTTAGAGGAGCACTGAGCAGTTTGCATCTCGACCACACATCTCAACACCTACAAAAAAGCTAAAGCTATGCAGAAATACTGCCCTTCGGAAATGCAGGAAGAGCCCAGGTAATAAAACCGCATTCAAGGACTACAAGCAAGCTCAAGCTACTTTTAAGTCCGCAGAACGTAGGGAAAAACAAGCACCTATGGATCAATTCTGGGTGAAGCTCCTCAATGAAAGCAAGAACCCAAACTGAAAGACGTTCTGGTGTCTTGTAAATAGGGTCCAGCTAGGTGGAAGCGGCCATGGCAGTGCAAACATCAGCGCAGATGAATGGACCCTCTATTTATCATCTCATTTTAAAAGTAATGAAAAGGAAGTTGACTGTTCCAATCTTTCTAGTACGCCCAACGCAAAGGTACTAGTCATGGAGGCTATGAAACGAACACGGTCGGGCCTCAGTCCTTCATTCATAAGCACATCACTAGTACCCATAAATGCAGCTTGTTGGAACAACATCAATCCACTCTCAGAGATGACAGCGACCCCGAAAGAACTAAAACATAAGATTCTATGATTAATTAGGAAAGCTAGAGCCGATGATGCTCCCAGGCCAAACGGTCTTCCCCAGGCCGTTTAATTCTGAAGCCGAATTCTGGTCAGGTCATCTGACCCCCCTGTTTTTTTATTGCAGGTTAACCCCTTGGCTGCGGGCCGATTCCCCCACTGTGCTGGGGGGCAGGGGGCGGGGGGGGCGCGCACAGTGCCCCGGTACTCAGCCACGTTTCTCGTGTGCTCATGACGAGTTCAGCTCGTCATGACCACGCCCGTTCCTTAGAACGCCCAGCACAGCAAGGGAATTAGCCCCGCGTCTGAGCGTTCTAACGGTCATGACGAGCTCAGCTCGTCATGAGCACACGAGAACCGTGGCTCATGACGAGCTGAGCTCGTCATGAGCGTGGGAGGAGTTAAACAACAGTGTCCCCAAGTTCTGGAGAGGTGCCATCATTCATCCCATATATAAGGGTGAGAAGAGAAACGACCACAGTAACTACCGAATTATAGCACTTTTAGACGTCGAGTCTAAATAATACGCCAGCATTCTATTGGACGAGCTACTGGCCTGGACCAAGGAAACTAAGCGACTCCCATTTAATCAGACGGGGTTTGTGGCTAATTCTGGTACAGCAACTAATCTACTAACCCTATCCATTTTGATAGAGAAAGCGTCAGTCCAACAAACCCAACTGCACCGCTGCTTCGTAGATTTTAAAGCGGCCTTCGACCAAGTGCCACGGGACTTACTGTGGCAAAAATGAAAGTCTTGGGGCGCACTCCGGTCTCTGCTACTTGCGATAGCTCAACTCCATTCTGAAACATGGATTAAAATCGACCTGAGTGAAGGCTCTCATGTCTCTAGGAAGATTGGGACGAGAAGCGTGGTAAAACAAGGCTGCGTGCTGGCATCACTCCTTTTCAAACTGTTTATATCGGATCTTTCACAATTTCTCAAAAGCGTTACCAGCCACCCGCCCCAACTAGATGGAGTACATATTACTAACCTTTTATACGCCGACAATCTGGTGCTGCTTAGCCATATGAAAGTGGGCCTGCAGAGGCTACTTGATGAACTGCTCCCCTACACTAAAAGCAATTTCCTAGAGTTGAATCTATCAAAAACAAAAACAATCTCCTTTGGGAAGCAAAAGAGGCAGTGTGGAGGATGGTAAAAATTGACTCAACAACACACTATAAATATCTGGAAATATTTCTTGACTCCAGAAGTTCATTTGTCAAACAGAAAAAAGCACTGAGGACCATTGCTCTGGCTTTAGAGGTCGTCGCCACGAAATTCTCCAAAAAGCTACTTGGCCCCAGCTTAATCCCACTGTTGAAGGTGATGAAGGCCAAGATAACTAATTCATTAAAGTATGGCCATGAGATCATGATGGGCACCGCAAATACCCTCTTAAATAAACTAATAGGCAACATTTTTAAACGTGCATTTCATTGGCCAAAGTCATCATCGCCTGCACAAGTTCGCCTTGGACTAGGCCTACGTGACCACCATGGTACAAAAGGGGGTGGTGATGGACGGAGCATCTGAACCAATCAAACACTCACAAATTATAATTTTTTTCATGCTTGCATGGTAGCTGCTCCTCCAGCAGTGCATTGTCCTTACGCAATGCTTGAAGTTCCATTGACATTTTTGGAGCATACTATTTGGTTTAATGGCGTCCTTCCTGACCCAGTATCTTTTGTTCAAATGGGCCCCTTAAGTATTGATGGGCCACTTGGCCAGTTTTTACTGGTTTTACACCACATCCAACCTATCTAAATGTTACTGTGGTTGAGCTTCATTTGTTATCTGCACTAGTGATTCAACTCTATATATGAGTCATACAATTTGTTTCTCGATTTTCTTAGTAGCACCGGCTCGGGCTGTACCTCCGAGACCTCTGCATTGTGGAGGCCTTGTGATTAGTCCCGTCATGATGAATTCGGTGATGGGCAAACGGCCTCAGACTCATGAGGACCTACCATTTTGGGTAGCTTAGGAAATTGAACCGCTTGATGCTATTTTCACACACACGAGTCCTGTAGAGAAACACAGAATCCTTACTATGTGCTTGCCAAGTGGTCTGATTCATCCTTTAGCGGACTGCAACACCTGGGGGATGGTGTTTTCCTCTGCGTACTGAATGTGCTTTGGCATTCCCTCCATGAGCATTCTTCCGAGCACTCTGAAACGTGTACAGGATGAGCCGGCCCTGGATTTGGGGATGAAATTAGTGGGCATGTGCCCTATTGTCTACAAAATGATTCTGGCTAACATTAAGGGTGAGGCATTTTGCTTGCAGGTGCGCCAACGCCTTGCGGCGGATGCTGATCAGGAGCGACAGTTGCCGATAATTATTGCGTATGTCTATACATCCTTGGGACGCAAAAATTTGGGGGTCAGACCATTTACACAAGTACAGAATAAACCTCCTCCATACAAGGAGGAGTGACCAGTCTTTCCGAAAATATACAGCAGTAGAAGCCTAAACTCCTGTGAGGTTCCAGGTTCTTGATCCCCGTTCTCCTCGTTCCTTTCAGGAATTGTCAGATCAACAATTTGGAAGAGGGGGACATCTTGATCGCAGATAGGGCGAGTCCATGCAACAAAGGCGAGACCCACAGCACCAGTTTGATGTGAAAGTCAAAAGGGAGGAACCACTTCAATATCGAGCCCCGTTTCAGAAAAAGAAAGTTGCCACTTTTACTGCAAAGTAGGCCCCAGATGGTTAGAACCCTCCTCCTAGACAGGAGTTGGGAGGTAACGCTCCTCGACAGCACGGCGGAGGTTACCATACTTTGGCAGACGCTACAACTGAGTCTGGAGGCGAAAGCAACGGACACTTTTATACCTGTTGAAACCACGGACACCCGCGTTGTCCCACCCGATAAACTTTATGAAGTGATCCTCCAAATTGAAGGACACATTAAACGCACAATAAAAGCAGTCTTTTGGGACAATTTGATGTCTTCTTACGACATTTGGCTTGCGGAAGTTGACTGGCCTCCACCACTTGTCCTTGCTTCCTCTAGGGGCGAGGAAGTATACTCCCGTCTTTTTCACAATATGTCCGTGATGAGACTAGACAGGCGTATGCTTCGGAGTCGGCTCTAGCCTTAGCTCCTGCTTTACATCGCTATCAAGGGGATTAGGATAAGGCTTCTTCGTTACATGTTATTCCTTTACGATATATACACCTCAGCCCCAACCTCAAAATCCCATTAAACGAGATGCTAAAGGATACGTTAGTGACATTATCACTCAGTTGGAATATCAGGATGTGATTGAACCCTGTGTCTCGGCTATGAATAATTCTCTTTTCCCGATATTGAAACCTGACAGTTCATATCGCATAGTTTTAGACTATAGACATTTGAACAGTCATGTTCCTCCCTTTGCAGTACAGAATACACGTAGCTCTGCGTTAGTAAATACCATTATCTGCAAGAAGTTCAAACTATGTTGGATATTTCCAATGGTTTCTTCCGTCACACTTTGAATCCCGAAAGTCTTGACTTGGCAGCATGCAGTGCTCTCTTTGCATTCATGGTTATGAATTGACAAATGAGGGAAGGGGGAGAGCACCCCACTTTTTGGAGAAATGCACTCAATTGCAACCTGCAACTACCCTAAAAGAATTACAGTTCCTGCTGGGTTTCTTGAATTTCGGCAGAACCTACATCCCAGATTATGCCCAGCCTATCAAAGCACTATACGGTTCGACACAACCTTCTTTTTCATCTTCCAGCTGGCTTCAGGAGAATACATCAGTTCTGCAGTCTTTGCAATCTGGTTTGCTTACTACACAATTCTTGTTAACGAGAGACAATACTACAAATTTGATCATAAGGATTGTAACAGGAATGTTGGGATTCACCTATGTGACTTTTAATGAGGAGGACACAGTTCCTATCGCTTATAAGTCGCATTTGCATACTTCTGCTGAAATGCGTTTTTCTTCTACTGAAAATTCTTTAACCGCAGTACAGATGGCGATTCTAAAGGAAAGCTCTCTGGCTCAGGGCAAATGCATTTTCATAGTTTTGCCAGTGCCCGCTTTGGAAGAGGTCAGAAAGGCGAGTGTACCAAATTCTGAGGCACTGAATACTCGTTAGATACAGTGGGCTAGTTCATTGATGTTGGCTGTTTCGTCTTTGATCCTTCTCTGCAGACACAGGAGGTTTTGCAATATCAACAGGTTCATCCTCTTTCCTTTGTCTCTACTCCCTCTGGCTCAGTACAAAATGTCTTATTTACACTGATTTGTTCAAAACATGGTTACTCGGCAGCCTGCACTATTGTGGCGGGCACAATAGTGAACCGTGATTTTAAATCTTTTTTGGTTCACACACAATCCCTTTGATTGTACGGAACAATTGTCTGAGTTACGCACTTTGCTATTAGCTCTTGAGTTTCCTGATCCAGAAGTGCCTACTCTAGTAGTGTGCAATTCCTTCTACTGTGTACAATCCTTTAATGAGAACTTATTCTATTTGAAACTGAATGATTTTCGTTATTCTAAGGGTAGTGTAATGAAGCATAAAACGCTTTGGGTCAGGGTGGCTGTTCTTAAACACTTCTTGCCTCTCACACGTTATTCATACACTAGGCCATCAGTATGTGGGAGCACACGCTGTTTGTAATTCTATGGCTGATGAGACAGCCAAATCTGCTGGTTCCACATGCTCGGTACCTGCTTTTACGAGGTCCAAAACTAAAAGTGATGATTATATTTTGGCTACGATTGCTGTAATGAAGGAGGGGACAGTGTTTCCCCAGGGGTTTCCTTCACGTTCCTTCACGTTATTCCTATCACTTAACCACTGATCAGGTTCACTTTGTGACTATCCCCTCAGTTGGTGATCTATTGATTCCAAACTAGGAACACAGACTTTCCTTGATTGTGGCTGCCCAATGAAGGAATTGCTTCTGCACATGCGGGAGTGAAAGCTACAATTTCTCTTTGACAGCAAAGTTATTGGTAGCGAGGTTTATACCAATAAACCAGTAAATATGTTCTTTCCTGGGACATTTGTCAACAGATTAAACCTACTGTTTCAAGTCCACCACATACTGAACTTTTCATTTCAAATCACCCATTTGGTTGTATTTATCTTGAACACTGCTGTCCTTTGACAGTGGATTCGTGCAGTAGGTTCCTCTGGGTTCGTCCACAGCACTGTGATGACGCTTGTACTGTTATAAAAAATGTACATGTCTTTGTTGGGACTTATGCCTGTGGCACCTTTCATTCTGACCAAGGTCCGGATTTGTATCTAAGGCTTACCATGATTGAATGAAGACAATGGGGGTGCAGGTGCATTTCTCATCTCCATATCAGCCTGAGGGCTATTCTGTTGTGAGGCGGATGAACTGTGACTTAAAGCTTTCTTTAACAGCAAGGGTATTAGGTACAGGTCGGGCCGGTTGACTCATCTATATGGGTTCAATGCGCACTTAATAATCTCCCACGAAGATCTTTGGGTGGGCAGACCCCATACAAAATGCTCTTTGGCATTAAGATGTTTGTGCCAGCCCTTGACGGTCTAGACGTTGTGGCGGCTGCCGCAACATTTGATGTGCTATGTTACAGGATCTACAAAAGAATCAAGATGCTCTAGAAAAAACACATTTGCCCTCAACATCGAATGCAGCAACACTGATTTCTGTTTCTGGCTGGCTTCCTAAAGTTGGTGATCTGGTCCGGGAGAAAGTGGCAAACAAGAAAGAATGTGTTCCCACCTACCGTGCTCCGGTTCCAGTCTTGGTCTAAAGTGCACACACACGGTGATCTTACCTCTGCTACCTGGATGCAAATACAATCAATTCATTTCAATTTAGCATGTCAATTTACACCATGTGACCCATACTTAATAGAATCCCTACAAGCATTCCCCATCGGGAAGTTTCACTTCATCAAATGAATTCTGCTACTCTGCATTCTCCTCGGCAACAGGAGAGGGAGATGGAGTCTTCAACTGATTTATTGTCTGTTTTGCCTTCTACATTGACATCTATGGTACACAACTATATTTCCCCCGCAGTTGAACTTTCAGTCGATATCCTAGAGACTATAATACATTTGGCCCTGTTGGACTTGGCCCTTCTGGCAGGTTCACCCCTAAACTTTTTGCTTTTGCTTTTATATGTGACTTAGTGTTGGTTGTTTCTGGCTTCTGCGCACTTTTAACACTGTGTCCCAGTGTAAAGTTTGTGCGCTCTCTGAGTGCGTGTGTGAGATTGGCCCGCCCTCCCATAGGAATGCATGGGGAATGTATGTGTCCAAGGTAGTTCCTGATGTGTGGGGAGTGCAGGGGCGAGTTTGGTATGTGCGAACTCGTGAGATTAAATGCTGTGCGATGATGTGCGTGGATTTAATGTTTCTGGTGTGGAAGTGCCACTTCTAGAAGTTGTACAAAAGGGGGGTGGTGATGGACGGAGCATCTGACCCAATCAAACACTCACACCCAGTCAAAAGATCTGGGTTTAATCCATCACCGTTCTTATGCTTTTGTCCCCCCGAGTGGGACGGGTATGCTCAGACGTGAGTCCCGTGCTCTCCATGCCACTGGAATCAAGCTATCCAGGCTGATGAGGGCTGAAAGCCCAAAACCAGTCCTTGGATGCTTGTTTCCAGTCCAGGGAGGACCTGGCTTGGCAGTTCGGGCTGGACTGTTCCCATGGGGCACAGGGTCAAGACTGATTTGCATATGGCTGGGTTCAAACTAGAAAGGCATGGTGAGCAAAAAAAACAAAACAAAATAAAAACGATGGATTTACGCCCAGATCTCTGTACTGGGGTGAATGTATGACATTGTTCTGCATTCTGTCCATTACCTGTTGTTTTTGCTTTTGTCACCCCGAGTGGGACTGGTATGCTCAGACGTGAGTCCCGTGCTCTCAATGCCACTGGAATCAAGCTATCCAGGCTGATGAGGGCTGAAAGCCCGAAACCGGTCCTTGGATGCTTGTTTCCAGTCCAGGGAGGACCTAGCTTGGCAGTTTGGGCTGGACTGTTCCCATGGGGCACAGGGTCAAGACTGATCTGCATATGGCTGGGTTCAAACTGGAAAGGCATGGTGAGCAAAAAAATGATGGATTTAGGCCCAGATCTCTGTACTGGGGTGAATGTATGACATTGTTCTGCATTCTGTCCATCACCTGTTGTTTTTACTTCTAGAAGTTGGCATATCTGTGCAGTGGATATGAATTGACTGTCTGGCTTGTGATTGGCTGGAGCTGGCTTGTGTGCCTGGCTCCAGGAGTCTGCCCCGGTGGTAAATGGAGAGATCTGCATGTTGATGGCAGGGAGGAGCGCACATGGGACCTGAATAGGGCTAGGCTTTTCCTCCACAATGCTGGCTCCACCCCCTGTGGTGCGTCTGATGTCTCTAGCCTGGCCTGTGAATGGGGAGTGGGGCTGAGCACAACAGAGTGCTCCCAAAACCAGTTGCATCTGGTTTTTCCTTAACCCTGCAGCCTGAGACAAAGGAAATATGTGTATAAAAGAGGGGCTGTGACCCCATGAAAATGTTCTCTTCTAATCCTAACTTGAGGGGGGCCTGCTGCTGCTGCTGAGCACCAGAAGGAACCGCCACTGGGTGCTACCTCCCTGCTGGAGGACCTTGTGAGCTGGCCCCTGGGCCCAGCCTTTGCCCCCCCTTGCATGCAGTCTAAAAGGACTTTCGCCTGGACTTTGCTCTACAAGCGTCTGGGAAGCGCTAAAACTTCATTTCCCAGAAGTGCTGGCCTTTGGGGCTGGGAGCGCTTCGGCTGGGAACTGCAGCACGGAGTTGCAACTGCATTCCAGAGAGATTCCCCAGCGTGGGGATCCCCCTTTCTTCATTTTGGGCAGGTGCCCACCCTGCGACTTGACCCCCTGCAAACCGCCGATATCGGCGCGGGTTCTCACCCCGCTCATTTGCCGAATTGTATCTCCCTAGCAGGTGCCCACCCCACCAGGGACATTGTCACTTAGCCAGGTGCCTACCCCACATTGCCCCCGTAGTAAGAAGGAAGTCTGCGGCCCGCCTACTTGTAGGCGGGTCCTCGCGGATGGAAGAGGAAGGGCCCGGCGACAGTAAGCGCCGCATTGAGAGACCCAGCCGGGAACCCACCCCGCACTGGGAAGTCCTGCCAGGGCCCGCGAGCCTCGCGGCCCCTAGAACCAAGGCCCCGTCCCGAGGAGAGGGGCCGGGTTAAGCACGGCGCTCCCAGGCTGAGCGAGAGCCCCGAGTGCAGCTGGATAGCCAGGAGAGGAGTCCCGCCGTGCCCAGCCGCAGCCAGTGAGTGCGGGCGTCTCGGGGTGGGGAAGCTCCGATCCAGTTGTAGAGCGGCCCCAGAAGGCAGTGGGCCGCTCCAACGAACACGGGAGCATTTCTGTCAAGAGCCGTAGAGGGCTCAGGGGGCCATTGTTGTCAGAGGGGGTGTCAGGGCACATTACCGAGGCTCCAGCGCGTATCGTAGTTATCAGAGCCTGAGAGGTTCCTCGGGGCATTGTTTAATTCAGGGCCCACAAGGCTCCAACGTGTCGGGGCACCTTTGTTTCCAAGCCCATGTGGCTCCCACATTGTTTTGGGGGCACTGCTGTTTCTCTAGAGCCCCGGAGGAGAGCCAGGGTGCACGCTGGTGCCCAGGCTCAGTTCCCCAGCTGCCCAGCACTTAGTGGGCAGCTGCATCGTTTAGGCCCTAAGAACCCTTGCACATTCTTCCTTGGCTTCCTGCGCAGCCCAGCTCTGACATTTTGGACAAAGGGCGTTTTAGCCCCTGAGAGGCCAAGTTGGTCTGGGGGTCAGTATCTAATGTAATTCTATGCAAGGTGATGGTATTTGTGTTCATGTTGGTAATGACCTGATGCCTAATGTGATTTACGTGTAATGTGCAATGCCTTTATGCTTGTGATACCTCTAACTGTGTTTATATGCTTAGGAGGTTGTGTTGCCTAGTATAATTTATGCTAGTGAGTTCATGGGTTCCTGAGTGATAAATGCCTAAGGTGGTTAGGATTGCGTAGGGTGTACCTACCTGTTACCAGTGGTTGCTGGTTGTGTTCTGCAAGTATTATTTTGTGCTGCAATTATTCTACATTCTAAGTGCTATTTCTACTACGTGCTAATTATGACAGTGGCCCACGTGGACCTGTCATGTGTATATAATCCCCTGTAAATACTGCCCAGTGCCATTTGGCACAGTGTGATTATGTTATTTTGATCTAATGTGTTTATGGTAATACAAAGGCTATTTTTATATATAACCTTGTGTGGAATTCCTTTTTGTGGTGTACCTAGTGTGTTGCTGCTGTGTGTGTGTGTGTGTGTGTGTGTGTGTGTGTGTGGTGCAAATGCTTTACACATTGCCTCCAGGATAAGCCTGACTGCTCGGGCCAAGCTACCAAGGGGCTGAGCAGGGGTTATCTTGGCGTGTGACTGCCTTGCCCTGACTAGAGTGGTGGTTTCTGCCTGGCTTTGGCGCAAGCCTCAGCCAACCAGAAATCCCAGTTCTTACAACCCCGTTGTTTCAAATCAGCTCCAATGGTTACTATATTAACTAAGACGTTTTTTCAGATACACCTTCATTGTCTTCGTCTATTGCTGTACCTCCTGATCGAATTTGTGTCTTCATCTTGTTGTTGAAGAGCACATACGTAGTCCCACATCTGGATCGTTTTGTTAATGGTGTTCCTCTTCATGTGGATTGGACTGGTTATTGTCTTTTTCTTTTTGATAATTACCAATATGTTCTGCCCTTCATAGTACTTTCATATCTTGCAGTTTACCAGTCCACCTGCTGCTCAGCCACTGTGTGTGTTTGGAGTAGAATGTTGGTAATGATGTTGGGTGTCTGACTGAGTGAGATGACAGTTACAGATGGGCTGAGCAGCAGGCAGGCTTCTCCTCGTGGGGTTTGCTGTGGCTGACTTCTGGGCTAACCTACTTTATCACTACCTGTTATCTGGTCAACCAAGCTGATGTACCTTCTTATCATCCTGCTGTACAACTGGAATAAAGGTACTTAAGAACTTACTTGACTACCAGCGTCTACTTTCTACCACAGAGTAAAACATATTTTGGCGACGAGCAACAGTTGGAAATGTTCCTACATGCCTACTTGTCTCTACAGTTGGTCTAGTAATCACAAGATGACATCTTCACAAGTCCACATGAAGAGAAGAAGCTGCAGGTCTAACTTGCTAAGACAGCATAGAAATGACGCAACTTTAAGCACACTAAAAGCGACTTATGAAGAGACTCAAGAGCTTCCAACCCAACACAAGATGTCACAAGCACCAAAAGAAATTGGCACAGCACTCTTCACAACCCCACCAGTGTCCTGTACATTGGACATCCCCAACAACAGATTGCTGTACTGTGTGGTTGTGTGTACACCCACAAGTCCTGCGCCTGCAAGGAGAATCTACTTACTGGAAATGACTTTATACTTGATTACATGTTACTTGGGCACAGAACACATCAAGATTTACATGAACAGTTGTCCTGCTCCAAATCCATCTACTGCCAGGTGTTGGCGCTACTTTGTAGGTGCTTGAAGAATGACTTTGTTTGACACAGGTTTCCACAGCTGAGCAAGGTATTTTTTCTGATGTGGGCACAATGTGGAAAGTGCCTACATATTGTCTCTGTCTGCTTCCTCTCATCAAGGTGTGGTGCATGTCTACTTCAGGCGCTTCTTACACACGGCCCTGCACTTCAAGTGAAGCAAGTCTGGTGTGGTAACTTGTAGTGTTTTATCTAGGAAACCTGAATCGATATTCCTATTTTATGCCCTTGTCCGGCTATAATCAATAATATCCATATAACGGCATAATAACCATATCCATAATTCAGTCGTAGGACATGCTGTCACATTAAGCAAGGCTACTTCTCCGGCCCCCTAGTAAGCACACAGAGTTCTCTAAACAAAACCAAGCCTCCAGCAACCTGGGAAATCCCCCTTGCTATTGTTTTGATTTCGTCCTAGAACTCCTGTAAAGCACTGTAAGAACGGCCAGTTCTTAGTGACATCTTTATTGGCGTCTTATGTCCAACCTTACGTCAAACCCAGGCACCTTTCAGGTATAAATATACCAACGTTGCCTTAAGCAAACACACGGTGGTGATTCTGGACCAGAGCAGCTATCTAAATGCCCGAAAGCCCAGCTGATGCGAGAGCCCACGGAAGCTGCCCCTCCTCTTTGACGCGCTGAGAAAGACGCTATCTTTTCTCCTGCCGAGAAATCCAGCTCCGGCGTTTCCAGCCTACCCTTGCGGGTTGCTGGGATATCGAGTCCTGAGAGAGAGATACCAGACCTCCTGCTTTCTATTACCCAGGTACGGAACTGACTAAACCCTTACAGAGAATTCTTGAGTCAGATTCTTGGCAAAACAAACTTAACTTAAACTGCTACTTACTTACTCCCTCCCACGTATTAGGCTTAGGTCAGGTACACCGGGGTAGGCGTAATAAGAAGCACCAGTTGAGTACGATTAGTCAATGTATATATGTATATATATATTTTATCTATTTTAAAGTATCATATGGCTAAGAACCATATCAATGCTTTTACAGTATTATTTTATAATCCTCCTTTTACTGTACGCACTTTACTTTACCATGAGCATTACAATCGTGGCAATCCATTTCTCTTGTATGAAGAAGAAGACTGCTCAATAAATAACACCTTTTATTGAAAACGCCCGTCTCTCTTTTCTCTGCATTCTGGTGAAACTAAGTACGCACACTTGACTGAGTGAAATAGCTGTCTATTGTTTTCACACGACTCTAGAGATACACTCTTATTCAGGGAGAGCAAAGTTGTCATGTTTTATGGTTGTCAGAAGCTAATCCCTTCTTGTCTATCCAGGGAGGTTAAACTCCTCCTTGTTTATTCGAGAAAGTTTCTAGTGACCTCTGAGCTAGCTGGCAAACCTTAAGTCTAATATAGTCAGTAGAGACCTAGATAACCACAGTCCTACGTCTACACTGCTGAATATATTATTCAAATGCGCAGAGCCTATTAGGAATATAGGAACTACACTACATGGCGCCCAACGTTTGGTAAGGCGATAAATCTAACGCAAGACGTTAGAGTAACTCAGTCGTGCTTTTTCACACAGACCCCTTTTTCCCGTAAATACTCCAAAAGACGTCTGGAGTGGGTAAAAGGTAAAAAATCCGCCGGAACTTAGTAGGAAGAGATTCCTATGTATAGTTTTTGGTATAGTCAACGTTGAAGGATACAGTGTTCCAAAAATATTGTGCACCTAATCTTTGTTTCCTTGAAACTTGATCTGCAACAAAAACCTTTCTGTCAATAAAAATGACAGAAAGTGAAGAAGAAAGGGAGACAGCTAGTATAGCAGCTCGACTCCTAGAGGATGACAATAGTCTCCTGCAGACCGACCCGAATGCAATACTCATTCCGGTCAACATAAGAAAAACTATAACTCTTAAACTAATAGAAAATGGACTAACATCGAGAGGTGGTATAGTCGTATTCGTAATTGAGGCAGACAGAGGTATTCTATTCATGGATAAACTTTCCAGCAGCAAACGCTGTCACACACGAATTCCACTATTACAAGATAGAGGAACCTCCGGATGAATACACTCCTTTCGAGGAGGTGGAAATCTCATTAAAATACCAAGAGCACCTGCTCTGGTTTAAAGGCGCCCTAAAACATAATAATCACAACACCAGGCTCGGTCCCCTCGGTAGACCAGGAGCAACGTGGCCGGTTCTAGCCAGCCTCACACCACATCCAGACATTGAAAAAATGTCAATACCAGAATTTTTAGCACAGCTAAAACAACTTATTAAAATTCATAGACAATTAGTCCAATATCTAATGCGGACTTCAACAGTCCAACCAGCTATCAACATTCCACATTCCACAGCTGACCCCTCATCAGGGGAATACAAACAAAATTACACCACAGAACATACAATCATGTCTGGGTAAAGTACCAATAAAACGGGAACAAATTCCATCTGGTTAGCACAAAAAATCACTCAAATAGAGGCGGTATTTCCGGATACTACTCCTACTGAGAAACACAGAATTCTGACTATCTGCCTTCCAATGGGGATCGCACCACATGTGGAGGACTGTGACACTTGGGGCACAGTCTTTGCTTCCATTTACACAAAAACACATGGTGTTCCGTCCATGGCGCTAATACCCGATGTACTAAGACAGATTCAAAATGAATGCGGTCCAGAACCTGCTTTAACTCTGGGTATGAAATTACTAAAAGACTTCAAGCAGGTCTCGGCTATATTATTAGCCAACATAAAAGGGAAAGCAGCATCTGTGGCGATCCGCCAGAAACTGAAAGAAACAGATATCGCAGAACAGCCATTTGAACTTGCCAGAATCATAGAAAAATCCTATGAAGAACTAGGAAGAGATAGTTTGGGTGGGAAACCAGTAAAACCCCAACTAACTGAAAATCCTGAAAAAATATTTATTAAAAATAATCTAAACACTCCAAAAAAGAGCTGGGATGGTAATAAACAATCCACTCCTAAAGAAAAAAGATTCCAGTCCAGAAGAAGGTCTCCTCGGCGGAGAGAAAGATCTCCGGACCAAGGACACAAGTCTCCCCAGAGGGAGCCCTTTGAGAAAAGATACAACCTTAGAAATAGGATAATCTAAAGAAACCTGATAGATATCAAGATATTGATACACGCCCCTCTCGATCTTTTCAGACTTCCACGCAGAAATCGGAAAGAAGAGGGCGGTCAGAACAAAGGGAAGAGCACGTCAAGTCCAAAGACAAGGTACCTGCTCACCAAAGTAAAAAACTTACAATTTCCAAAAAAGAAGGTAGCCAGCATTAAAATAGTAAAACATGCCGAGGATACTGAGGACACAGCTGAAAAACGGAGAGTGGGCCCAGACAGTGCTAGACAGCGCAGCAGAAGTGACCATAGCTCGCAAGATCCTGATGAATCATCTGGAGACAGTGGACACGAATGAATACATTCAAGTGGAAACTGCAGACAGCAGAGTTAGCAAACCTCATAAAATATACGAGATAGCATTACGTATAGAGGGAGATAAGACTAGGAAAGTAAGGGGTCTATTTTGGGATAACCTTTCCAAAGGCTATGACGTCCTTTTAGCTGAAAAGAACTGGCCACCAGAGTTTGTCAGGGAGTGCCCTCGTGGCGAAGAAATGATTATGCCTGCCTTCTCAAATCACATTCCAATTCATAAAAAATATACACTTGCAAGAAAGTGGGCAGTAGCCCAAGCTCCTGCATTATATAAAAATCATGTAGGATGGGATGAGGACTCTCCTCCTCACAAAATCCAATTAAAATGTCAACCAACTGCACAAAGGCAGTACCCAATTAAGCAAGAAGCAGGTCAGGGAAATCTTAGATCAACTTGAATACCAGGGGGTGATTGAAACATGCACCTCACAACTGAACAATCCTTTGTTTCCTGTCTCCAAGCCAGACGATTCATATCGTCTAGTTTTGGGCTACAGACACCTTAACTCATGTTGCAAGACATTTGCAGTACACAACTCACACAATGCAGCACTAATGAATAACATCGTGCGCAAAAAGTACAAAACATTAGACATCTCTAATGGATTCTTTTTTCAAAACATTGCACCTGAAAGCAGGTATTTGACCGCTTTCTCAATAATGGGCTCTGTCGACTCCCACAGGGGTTCAAGAATAGCCCAGGACTATCTGACAGATGATGACTTGGATACTCACTTGAAAAGAGTGAACACCATAATACTTGGGTTCGCAGCAGAGGGTTACAAATTCAACTTTAAAAAGTCACGAATTGCCCATCTAACTGTCCTGTTTTTAGGATATGAATTATCAAGTGAAGGCAAAAGCCTAGCAGACCATTTCTTAGAGAAGTGTGCTGTACTCCAAGCACCAAAAATGCTGAGGAACTTACAATCAATACTAGGTTTCCTGAATTTTGGAAGAATTTACATTCTAAATTATGCAGAGAGGGTTAAACCTCTCTATGAATTAATAAAACCTGGTTTTAAACCAATCAATTGGACTCAAAAACACACAGAAATTTTGAGATCATTGCAAACAGACATGTTAGCTAAAACAAAATTGCAAACTCGCGATAATACACGCAACCTTGTAATCCGAGTCATCCCAGGAAGATGCGGATTCACATACCTGACCTCTAATGAGGGAGAAAAGGTACCAATAGCATACAAATCACACTTGTACTGACAAGCTGAAAAAACATTCAGTCTTGCGAAAAATGTTGTAAATGCGGTTCAAACAGCTGTAGCAAAAGAAAGAGCCCAGGCCCAAGGCAGATGGATTACTGTTTTAACAGCAGAATCAGCCTTCGAGGCATTAACAAGCCCATGTAATTTAACTACCGTGGCATTAGATCCAAAATGGATACAATGGGAAAATTCTCTTGCTACAGAAAAAGTTAAATACTATTTTGACCCGGAAATGAAAAAATTGAAATATCTAACATATGAAAAAGAATATCCTCTGCCTAACGACATTCTGCCCATACAACTTTACGCCTGCGTAATATACACAAACAATTATGCAGAACCCTCAGTTTGGGGAAAACAAGCTTATAACGCTACGTGCGAGGTTGTCAAATGCCGGTGGCGTGGAGGTAAATTGAGACCAAAGGTAACAATGTCACAATCTGTAAAAGACAATTCAGGTCAACAAACTGAATTAATAGCTTTGAATATGGCGCTCGACATTGCCGATCGCGAATTCCCGACACTAATAGTGTGCGATTCGCATTCCTGCGTCATATCATACAATGAAAACTTGCAGAAATGGGTTGAAAACGGTTATAAAGATGACACAGGTGCCACAATTAAGCAAAAATCGCTTTGGGAACAAGTAGTTCTTGTAAAGAAAGAACTACAAAAGACTCACGTGATACATACACTGAGTCATCAGCGTGATGGCGTTCACGCTGCAGGGAATTCATTGGCTGAGACAGCCACAGCGGAAGCAACTAATCCGGCTTCCGTAGCCACAAAAAAGCGTTCAGAAAAATACATAGACGGGGAAACCATGCTGGCAGTAAAAACGTCTTTAAAAAGAGACTGTGCAGCACTACCCGTGAATTATCCACTCAATTATACATACATAATCGATGCAAACTCTGTTCCTTTTGCTCGAATCCCTGGAGTGGGGGATAGAGTGATTCCAAACACGAACAGGAGAGTCTTGCTAATAGCAGACGCACACATGGGTGAAGGTCTAGGGCACAGAAGGATCAAGGAATCCCAGACAGAATAACAATCAGAATACTGGTGGCCGGGAATGAGCGTGGATAATCACAAATTTGCAAAAAATTGTGATAACTGCAACAGAGATCGCAGTGGCGAACCGGCCGAAGTAGTGCCAGAACACCTAGTAGAAAGCATAAGGCGATCTATACGCATGATTAAACAGGAAACATGCGTCCCTATGTATAATGTTTAAGACCAGATTCACTTAAAATGTAGACCCCAGCGCTCGGCTGACGCCAGAACTGTTATAAAAGATTTGTGAGTCTATATCGGCACATACGCAATTGGCATGCTACATTCTGACCAGGGTCCTGCTTTTAGCTCTCGAGCTTATAAGGAGGCCATGACCAGCATGGGCATTGCATTGTGCTACTCTTGTCCCTTCCATCCTGAGGGAAACGGGATTGTGGAAAGAAAAAACCGAGACATAAAGCAATCTATAACGGCGAGGGTATTAGGTACGGGTACTGAGTGGGTCCAACATTTAAGAAGTGTCCAACGTAGTCTTAACAATCTGCCAAGAAGTTCTCTAAAAGGTTTCAGTCCGTATGAACTATTGTTCGGGACTAGAATGCACATTCATGACCTCGATAGTCAGACTTCAGTGGTAGAAGAAAAATGCTTTGATATCAAAGATCGTTTGGCTATTTTACAGGACTTGAATGAAACAAGAAAAGACCTAAGCAACGTAAAGCTAAAACAGCAGCCAACAGCCACTGAAGAGAAACCACCTGTCCCAGCAAGGCCTCTCTGGATTCCAAAGATTGGGGATCTGGTCAGAGAGAAGATCGCGGTGAAGAAGGAATTTGGGCCTTCTTACAGAAAAGCAGTACCTGTCTTAGCTGTCAACGGAACAAGATCAGTTGTACTACCGCCCCTTGCTGGTAAAAAGGAGAACCGAGTTATATCCATCGACCTGGTAAAACCACAATCATGTGGCCGATAATAAGTAGTAGGCCCAGTGGACTCCCAAGATGTAGCAGAAGACCAAATCTTGCTACAATCCAAGAGGTTCAAACTGAGAGACTAATCACATTTAAAAAACCTGCAGTGATTAAAAAGGGACTATGCAATAATGCCATGGAACTTGTGCCTCTTGAAGCCCAAATTGAAACAGTTCATCAAGAAACACCTGTCTACAACGATGTAGCCACAGACTATGCTAATGAAACAAAGACAATTCCAAAAGCAAATAAAAATCCGGACGCGATTCCAACAATTGACAGAACTGCATCTGGCTACTTCATCAATTTCGATGACTTTTCTGAGGATCCGAGCGACCAGAAGAACAGCCAAAAACTAAATCTTTTAAAGACAAAGTAACAGAACTCTTTCATGAACTCAAAGAAACCTATCTGATTTCTCCATGGATTGAATTTTGGATTGTGCTAGGTGTACTTTTCCTCCTGCTTTGGCTCAACATGGTTCTTTGTTTGGGAAAATTCATTGAGGGAAAATATAGTACAATGGACACAGCAAGTCAGAACATCAACTTGGTCCTAAAGCCACACAAGTCATCTCACATCGAGAAAAGAGAACTATCATCCGTGAATGTCACAGCCAATCCAATACCCGGTGGGGTAGCTTGGGACAAAACAGATTACGATATTTATGGCCCGGTCGAGCTCTTGAAGTATCCACACCAGTTCAAGATTTCATTGAGTGACTTTGTAAAACCGAGCACATTCTCTGATGATTGGGACTTTGAAAGTATTAATGATATGATGTCTGATTTAGTAATGTCAGCAAAATTTACAGAACATGATTACTTGCAGGGTTCATCTAATTATGAAGAATTGTACTGCTACAACCATTTTGCACATCACTATTTGCATAAATCTGCTCAACCTAGAAATGTTTTAAACTATAATCAATGGGAACATTGTGCAACTCCACCAAAAGGCAGTTCAAAAACATTTTATGAGAAATTCCCATACTTCTCAGGGTTTAACACAAGTGAAGCAGAAGTGTTTTATTTCAAAATGTTAAACAAAACAGGAATGAAAACAATGCTGACAAACACTAAATTAATCTATTCGGAAGCATTTTATGAAAAAATGACTACATTTGGTTTTGATTTTTGGAAAAACAATATTGAAACAAAAACCATCTGGGGTACCAAAGATTGGCAGGTCCAAGGTATAGAATCATTATTTAGAGCCTGCATGATCCCAGAACAAATTATATTCCTGAATGATACCATTCAACAGACAACCTGTCTTGGCCTAGCCAAAATTAACGACTTGAACAAACCGTCTATTCCAAAGCCAACACCTGACAGTAATAGGACTACAGATGTTGAGATAGACGTATCCCATATTTTTAACCAAAACAGAACACATCCTGATTGGAAGAAATGGTTGATCTGGCCCACAGACACAAATAACTGTCAAGATTCCTGAACAAAATACAGGGGTTCAAATTGACCAGGCCAGACCCTAGATACTCCCAGAGACAACATACAGGGATAGTTACAACATACAGTGTAGGAAAACTCTGCCTCGAATGGCTACAGAAATCCACACTGGCAGAAATTAAGCAACACTTGACTTTACTTAAAGATGGTGCTGACTTGCGTGATTTCATAATGGGACCACGCAAACAGCGTCAAAAACGTTTCATAGCGGCCAGTATATATGCAGCTTACAACGAAGCTTGGAAAGAAACGCAAATTGAAACGGCAGAAAAAATACGGGAAATTGACCGTATTAATTTGGAAAAATCACTTTCTGTTGTGGACAATGGGTTAATGACTCTGTCTTCCAGAATATATTCACTGGACAGTATTGTATCATCTGCTATAGATATAATAGAGCAGGACTTGTTAATGTTACAACATGGTGAGTCACAATTACGTTCTATTTACAGCTTGGCTGGACGTTACAAAATCTGCGTTCAGGCTACGTGCCTTGGCGTTTAATCAACACAACGTCATTATTCTCTATCTTTAACCTTACTGATACATAAATCAGCTTGGCACAGAAAGGAGCAGAATATACAATTCTGAGCATTGAAAAACTTGAGAGATTACCATTAACAATGTCAGAAAGACCTGTCATTGAATGGATAATACACGGAATAATAACTATTCCGATAACAACTTTCCAATTTAAATTCTGTCAAGAGTATATACCAGCAGGCCAGTATGAAAGGTTGGGTAAAGGATACATTAAGTCATCATGGAAATTACCTTACACACACACGTTATAGTGAAAATGAACAGAATGTATTTCTTAGTGGTAATAATTGTAAAAGATCACTAAGTGGTATACTTCTGTGTCAAGGTATTAACCTGCATGGGGCCTGTGAGGGGACTTCAAATAACCTTTCATGTCACCAGCATGGCACACCTGCAACTCGGATAGAGCCATTCTTTAGACGGCTTTCTAACTGGAGCTATATTCTAATAGTGGACCACAGATGTTGTGGCATGGTGCCAGGAAAAGCTTATCTAGTTAGCGTTAGTTCCATGGTCACTTGCTGTATGCAAGTATTGTTTCCAAACAGCACTCCAGACAGGGAGGCAAACATTTGGCCATTTTTGAATATCTCTTCTATTCGAATTGATATTTTAAGCAGAATGAAGTCTGTCCTTTTGCAGACAACTGTGCCCTTGACGTCATCAAAAGAAACGTATGATCTGCAAGTCGCAAGGACAACGGCAGAGATACATAGCCTTTTATCAGCAAATTGCCCCCTACATTTCGCAGAAATGTTAAGCCAAATCCTGAACATGTCAGATACCAGCGGTATCCCACATGTATTTAAGACAATTTTTTCAGGACTATTAACACCCTTCACAACAGTTCTGGGCATTTTTCCTAATTTTGTCCATTCTGTCTTTGGCGGCCTACCACTCCTGTTGGGACTCGTAGCAGGCATTCTATTTTTGATACTTCTGCTTCGTTATGGCAAGCCAAAACGCAGACAAGATTCCAGCAATGATGGAAGAAACGATCCTAGCTATACGCTATCGGGACCGCATAACTAAAGTCCTAGGATTAGCCCGGCTAAGAGATCTGAATATGACCTGGTTTCTTTCATTCAGACCCATCTGGCAGAATTGTATCTTACCTGTGCTTCGATGTATGCTATGCGGAGAAGAATGCGTGTTGGACGTCTGCCTTACACTACAATCAGCAGTACCATTGGATACAGATACTTTGCTAAGTCCTGTAACGGCTCATGCATCGTGTTGTCCCCAGCGGTTACCAATCCTGATGACGGCATTTGTTGAGACTTCACCACTGCGATTAAACGGTAGTGAAGTACGAGATGAGAGCAACATCACCCAGGTACGACCTTCTGTGAGCACTGCTGATCCTGTCATCGATCATAGCAATCATGCTCACGACTGCACAGTTGCGGCATTTTCCAACTTGGTTGAACTTTCACCTGAAGCCGTAGACACCTTTTTTTGCGAGTCTGTCTGAAATGATGTTTCCCGCGAACAAAAAGAATAACTTTTAAGCAAATTAGTACACAGCGTTCCCTGAACTCTGAATTCGGCCTTCGGCTTTGATAAACAAAAGCTACTGAACGTATTTTGGAACTATATTTTTCTCTCTCCCCTGAAAGCGAAATTATTTTTTTCCCGACTCCAAAATATTTACTTATTTTTGGCACATGTACTCTGCTTGAAGTAGAACTATTCTTAGAGAACAGAGCTTCTATTTTAGGAACTCTAAAGACAATATATCACGTCAGCCTCTAGCACGTTTAACAGCAACTGTATTTATATGTGATGGAATGGTCTCGACCCTTTTTTTCTGTATTAAGAGCCATTTCATGTGTAAATTTCGCAAATCATTCATGCCGATATATGTATGCATCTTTTTTAGTGAATGATTACACTGCTTAAATAACGTACAGTACCTATAATCATTTTCATGTATTTCGCATACACCATTTCAAATGCAAAAAATGTATTTTTGGGGTGGGTTGGTATACACATGCACCTTTTATGTTTACTATTGCTTAGTTTTTAGTAATGATGGACATTAATTCGTGGAGTGGGTGTAGTGTTTTATCTAGGAAACCTAAATCGATATTCCTATTTTATGCCCTTGTCCGGCTATAATCAATAATATCCATATAACGGCATAATAACCATATCCATAATTCAGTCGTAGCACATGCTGTCACATTAAGCAAGGCTACTTCTCCGGCCCCCTAGTAAGCACACAGAGTTCTCTAAACAAAACCAAGCCTCCAGCAACCTGGGAAATCCCCCTTGCTATTGTTTTGATTTCGTCCTAGAACTCCTGTAAAGCACTGTAAGAACGGCCAGTTCTTAGTGACATCTTTATTGACGTCTTATGTCCAACCTTACGTCAAACCCAGGCACCTTTCACGTATAAATATACCAACGTTGCCTTAAGCAAACACACGGTGGTGATTCTGGAGCAGAGCAGCTATCTACTTGCGTGAAAGCCCAGCTGATGCGAGAGCCCACGGAAGCTGCCCCTCCTCTTTGACGCGCTGAGAAAGACGCTGTCTTTTCTCCTGCCGAGAAATCCATCTCCGTCGTTTCCAGCCTACCCTTGCGGGTTGCTGGGATATCGAGTCCTGAGAGAGAGATACCAGAGCTCCTGCTTTCTATTACCCAGGTACGGAACTGACTAAACCCTTACAGAGAATTCTTGAGTCAGATTCTTGGCAAAACAAACTTAACTTAAACTGCTACTTACTTACTCCCTCCCACGTATTAGGCTTAGGTCAGGTACACCGGGGTAGGCGTATTTAGAAGCACCAGTTGAGTATGATTAGTCACTGTATATATGTATGTATATATTTTATCTATTTAAAGTATCATATGGCTAAGAAACCATATCAATGCTTTTACAGTATTATTTTATAATCCTCCTTTTACTGTACGCACTTTACTTTACCATGAGCATTACAATTGTGGCAATTCATTTCTCTTGTATGAGGAAGAAGACTGCTCAATAAATAACACCTTTTATTGAAAACGCCCGTCTCTCTTTTCTCTGCATTCTGGTGAAATGAAACCAAGTACGCACACCTGACTGAGTGAAATAGCTGTCTATTGTTTTCACACGACTCTAGAGATACACTCTTATTCAGGGAGAGCAAAGTTGTCATGTTTTATGGTTGTCAGAAGCTAATCCCTTCTTGTCTATCCAGGGAGGTTAAACTCCTCCTCGTTTATTCGAGAAAGTTTCTAGTGACCTCTGAGCTAGCTGGCAAACCTTAAGTCTAATATAGTCAGTAGAGACCTAGATAACCTCAGTCCTACGTCTACACTGCTGAATATATTATTCCAATGCGCAGAGCCTATTGGGAATATAGGAACTACACTACAAACTATTTGGTGTATTTTTGTCTTGTTGAGGTTGTATTTGTGGAATTCTGGGGTAAGCCGTCTCCTACACAATTGGCAGTTCAACCGCCCTGTTGTAGTTTAAAATTACAACGTGTACCATGCTCAGTGCGCGCACTTACCTTCTTGTGGATTCTCTGACTTTCAGTGTTCAGTGACGCATACAAATTCTATGGCAGGACCGGAGGCTTCAGATTATGCTTCTCAAACTTTACTGCATCAAAACAGCAGCCAATGAAAATGTACCATTTTCTCCAGTAAACAGTAAAATTACTACATTTCCCATGAACACCATGGTTATAGGCACGCCCCCACAGTCCATAAGAACCCCCAGCGTGCACATCACATCCTCTTTCTTTGCTGCTCAAGACAGAGTTAAGTGCCACTTCCCTGTCCCCTCACTCTGCTTGTCTCTTTGGGGGTGTCTTGGGGAAAGTATGGATTGATTGACTAATGCGGGTGGTTCCGCTTCTGAATTGAGGACGGGGGTGCTCCCTGGTGGCATGTATATTCTTTTTTGTGCATTTGTGATTTCCGATGTTTATAGATTCGAGCGCTCACCTTGCGCTTCGTTGCTTGGGCCGTCTTCTACAAGGGGCTGCTCCCGCCTTGGAGCGAGCGCCTGTCAGCGCGCTGCTTCCGTTGTGGAGGGCGCGGCTGTCAGCGCGTGTTTTCCACGGTCTTTGACCGGCAAGGGGCAATCCGCGCTAATCACTGGGGCCCGTTACCGGCTGCCTGAAGGCGCGCGGAGGCTCCCTAATGCGCCCCGCGTTCAGGCCGGGTGGCTCACGGCCGACGCGCGCGCCCAAGGACGCTGACCATTTGGGCTGGTTTTGGTAGTATTTTGGTCGCGTTTTGGGCGGCGCGCCTCGGCACGTCCCCCTGGCTTCCTGGAAAGCGCGTTTTGCGCTTTCTACACACCGGCTTGCCTCTTGTGGGATCGCCTGTGCAGGGTGAATAACTTGAGAGTCCAGAGTGGGCACACGCTCTCTAAATTTGAGGACCTTGGCCACTGGCCTTCCTGACTACAGCTTTGCTGAGGGGGTTTGGGTACAGTTTCTGTGATTTTAACTGTGTGCAGTGGGCTGACCCCCCCCACCACCCCCAAAGGCTGCCAGGGTTATTCCCTTATATTTCAGTCAGTTTGATATTATGGAAGAGTGGGTTAAATACCCTGAGGAGGAAGAGGCAGATGGGGAGGTTACTAATGAAGGGCAGCAGGATGCTGTTCTAGAGGATACTATTGTTGAAGCTTTGGATGCCTCGGTCCAAGCTTCAGTTGACAGAGCCATGGACACGAAGGTCCCCCAGACTGTGCAGCAAGCACTCGCAGTGGCCCTGCGCCCCATTCGCAAGCAGTTGGAAGGCTTTGCGAAGCGTCATGGATACGATAAACGCAAGAAGCAGAAGCGCGATGCTCCGTCTACCTCTACTTCAATTCCGGAGGAGCGCCAGTCATGGCCGCATGCGCAGTCCTTGGCTTCCCTTCCGGTGAAGGAATGCGCTAGTCAGCCACGTTCTGGCGGCAAGGCGAAAAGTAAACGTCCCGTGGTGGTGGATACGGATACCACCACCACTAACACTGATACCGATACCGATACTGATACTTCGGAGGAGCATCCTCCGCCCCCTAAAAAGGCCAGACCGGCTTCTAAGCCTGTGGAGGACAAGGCCCCTAAGGCCTTCCACTTTGACCCTTCAGATATCATCCACCCTCGGTCTTCGGACTGGGTCCCGCCAGCGGACGTGTCTGATTACATTCACAGCCACCTCCGTAAGAGCTTCCCTCGAGAGGTGCGCAACCGGCTGCGGTCGGAATGTCCGCGTCCGGATATTCCGGACGGTGTCGCGGACACACCGGAGATAGATGCCAGTATGCTCACTTTCCTGAAAAAATTTTCGAAGGACCCTAAGAGGGGGCTTGACAGGGCCTGGCGAGGCTGTCAAGACAAGATGTTGGATGTCATTGGGCCCCTGGCGAAGATCCTAGAGATGGCCTTAGCGGCCAAAGAGGGTGCGACTCCTGTAGATCCGGACATCTTGGCTGAGTGGACTCAGCGCGCCATTTGCTTTCTGGGTAACGCAAATTGCGCCGTCTCTTCGGAGAGGCGCAAGTCCTTACTAATGCGCATGGACAGCAACTTGACGGAGCTGGCGGAAGCTGAACCTGGCCCTCTGGCCGGTGGGTGTCTCTTCGGAGACAGGTTCGTGAAGGACGTCACCAAGTATGTTGGCACCTTCACCGCGTTGGATAAGGCCCAGAGTGGTATCAAACGCGCCCTCACGCAGGGTGTTTTCAACAGGGCCGGGCGAGGCGGGGGTCGCTCGTCAGGCCGAGGATTCCAGAGAGGCTCCCAGAGAGGGGATTTTGGCCGCGGCCGCGGCGAGTGGGACTCTACCCGCGGAGGAACCTTCTATCCCTCACGCCGAGGCTTCAACAAGGGCCGTTTCCAGTCGGGAAACAACAGGGCGAATTTCAAGTCCCACCAAAGTTCCGGTGAGTCTGACAGAGGTGTCTTTTCTTCCTTTGGGGGGTCGCACGCGGCATTGTCTGCGGCAATGGCAAATGTTAACTCAGGATGTTTGGGTCTTGCAGACTGTTCAGGGGTTCAAGCTGGAATTCTACTCTCCTCCGGCGCAAGCGTTTCCCCCGCCACCTCTCCATTTTTCCCAACTAGATCACAGTTTTATAGAAGCAGAGGTGGCAGACTTGCTGAGGAAGGGCGCGATCGCTCTTTGCCAGAGAAGCCCTCGCGGCTTCGCCAGCAATGTCTTTCTGGTCCAAAAGAAGGGAGGTGGCAACAGACTTGTACTCAACCTCAGAGATTTCAACCAGCATCTGGTGTACAACCATTTCAAAATGGAAGGTATCCACATGTTAGCGGATTTGTTGCAAGAAGGAGATTGGTTAGTGCGATTAGATCTGAAAGATGCATATCTTTCTATTCCGATTTTTCATCCTCACCGCAGGTTCCTGCAATTTCAGTGGAGCGGCCGGTGGTACGAGTATTTAGCTCTTCCTTTCGGTCTCTCCTCGGCTCCCTGGTGTTTCACCAAGGTAATGAAACCAGTGGTGGCCTTCCTCAGGGAAAGGGGTGTGCGCATGATCATTTACCTAGACGACATTCTGATCATGGCGCAGGACCGGTCAGTGCTGCAGCAACACTTGACCATGACTACTTCCTTGTTACAAGGACTGGGATTTGTGCTCAATCTAGCGAAGTCAGTTGTGACCCCGACTCAGGTAATAGACTTTCTGGGGTTCACGATCAACTCCCTCACGGCGCAGCTGCTTCTTCCACAGGCGAAGTTGAGGGACTTGAAGAAGGAGATCAGGAAACTGCTGGACAGGCAGTTAGTCTCGCTCAGGACACTGGCCAGGATTGTAGGAGTCCTGGCGTCCTCTATCCAGGCGATATTTCCGGGTCCTTTGCACTACAGAGCCCTCCAACGTCTGAAGATCAGACACCTTCAGAAGGGTCTCTCGTATACGGACTCGGTTCCGCTTACGGACGAAGTTCGGCACGAACTCCAGTGGTGGTTAGGACACGTAGATGCCTGGAACGGCAGAGCGATCTTCGGGTCGCGACCAGATGTGGTAATCGAGTCGGACGCCAGCAGATGGGGCTGGGGCGCGCGCTGTGGAGAGGTTTCCACAGGCGGCAGATGGTCGTCTCAGGATCTGGAACTTCACATAAACTGTTTGGAATTACTGGCGGGATCGTTCGCGGTCCGCACGTTATCCCCGAAGCAGACATCATGTTGCATCCTCCTGCGCCTGGACAATGTGTCCGCAGTGAGGTATATCAACAAGTTGGGCGGCACGAGGTCGTCTCTTCTTGTCCAGATAGCCAAAGAGTTTTGGCAGTACTGTCTACAGAACCAGATTTCAGTCATAGCGGAGTACATCCCGGGTCAGGCCAACCAAGTGGCGGACTGGCATTCCAGACACTTGAGGGATTACAGCGACTGGAAGCTGCTTCCCCAGGTCTTTCTCTGGTTGCAGGCGATTTGGGGTCCTTTTCAGACGGACCTGTTCGCCTCCAGGTTGACGTATCAACTTCCCCGGTTCTTCAGCTGGAGACCGGATCCGATGGCAGAAGCGACGGACGCCTTTCTCCAAGATTGGTCGGAGGGGATCCAGTATGCGTTTCCCCCCTTTCTGTTAATTCCCAGAGTAATGACTCAGGTGATACGGCAAGCGGCGGAAATTGTCATGGTGACTCCGTGGTGGACGTCACAAGCGTGGTTTCCCAAGTTGTTACAGTGGAGCTGCGACCGCCCCCGGCTACTGCCGGATTTGAAGTGGTTGTTGCAGGGCCCTCGTCAGGAACAGCACCCGTTGCTGTTGGAGGGCAGGTTATCCCTGATGGCATGGAGGCTTTCAGGGAACAGTGGCAAATGCCAGGAATTTCGGACAAGACTGCAGACTTTATCAAGCAGGCTTGGGCACCTTCCACCAGGAAGCGATACTCCGCTGCCTGGAAGAACTGGGTGGATTGGTGCGTGGGACGACATCTGGATCCCGTGGGGGCAGAGTTATCCCAAGTGTTGAATTTTTTATCCGAGAAGGCGACAGGTGGCCTAGCGTATCGTTCGGTCAACAACTTTCGCTCGGCCATCTCGGCGGGGCATGCCCTGGTGGATGGTAAACCGGTGGGCATGCACCCGGTAGTTTGTAAGTTGTTGAAAGGCATCAGGGTGGCTAACCCTCCCAAACCCAAATATACGGGTTTGTGGGATGTCTCAGTTGTGATTTCTTTGCTCGACAGATGGCCGGTTAATTCTCTCCTGTCCAGGAAGCAATTGTGGGCTAAATTAGCCATGTTGCTTTGTCTATCCTCTTGCAGAAGATCTTCAGACGTCAGAGCGCTCGACGTAACAGGTAGAGTGTTTACCCCGGAAGGGGTCTCTTTTCATATTACGGGTCGTACTAAAACAATGTCTAGACATATATCTTATAATGCTTTTCCTGACAATGAAAAACTATGTGTGGTCCATTGTTTGAAGACCTACGAGGAATGTACAAAGGCCTTGCGGCCGCAGGGCTGTTCACAATTATTGATTGCTATTCAGAAGCCCTTTAAACCAGTGGCGGCTGCCACTATTGCTAGATGGCTTCGGTTCATTATGAAGGAAGCCGGTGTTGATACAAATGTTTTTGGTGCTCATTCAGTTAGAGGCGCGATGGCGTCCAAGTCATATGGTTTAGGATCCAGTATCCAAGATATTATGCATTGTGCAGATTGGTCCTCTGATTCAACGTTTAAGACGTTTTATTACAAGCCGGTGGGAGACATTACTTCTGTGGTATTTAATCAGCGTTAAACTAGCATAATCTGAAGCCTCCGGTCCTGCCATAGAATCACAAATTTGCTAGCATTCGCGACAAGAATTTGCAATTCTATTAAGGACACGGAGGCGAGGATTATCCCACCCGGCTTAATGTACTGTATGTATTAAGCTTACCCACCCTTTTATGCAAGGATTACGGTGGTGTTGTTTCCTTTATTTCAGGATCGGATAAGAAGTCGGACTGACAGACGACTGACGTCGAGATGACGACCTGAAGTTCTTCTTCCACGTTGGAGGATTGTTTGGTTCATGTTATGGACTGTTTGTTTGGTTCACGTTATGGACTTATCGCCTCAAAGAAAGAGGATGTGATGTGCACGCTGGGGGTTCTTATGGACTGTGGGGGCGTGCCTATAACCATGGTGTTCATGGGAAATGTAGTAATTTTACTGTTTACTGGAGAAAATGGTACATTTTCATTGGCTGCTGTTTTGATGCAGTAAAGTTTGAGAAGCATAATCCTCGCCTCCGTGTCCTTAATAGAATTGCAAATTCTTGTCGCGAATGCTAGCAAATTTGTGATTCTCCTCCGTCTCTGCCTCACTAAGCAGCAATGTTGGGCGCACATTCTCGCCTACAACCACCCAGCTCGGCGTCATCTAACGTCATCTTCAACAGAGTTATTTGGAGCATGAAGCCTGACGAGAATGTCGGGTTCAAGGAGAATGAGCATGAGGCTGTTTAATTCTACACCAGCGGTGAGTGAAAGTTGTTTTATTTTCAAAGTGACTACCATCCGATTCCAGGATATTATTTTTCTTCTTCATGTTCTACAGCAGTATTTCAAGAAACTGCCACATGAAGACATTTCTTTATCGAAATTTGGAAATCATACTTGGAAGGCTTATCGGAGCTCTTATTTACTCGAGTGCAGCATAGGATTGTTCTTTATGGTGTAATCTTGTTTTCAGGTATTTTCGTGTATTCACTGCCCAGTGTTACGCTGCCACCTAGTGCCAATTTCGATTATGACTGAAATGTTCTTATGTTTTCCGTCCGAGTGAAGTTTAGCCACACCTTTCTGTTCCTGTATTTGGAGTAAGCTAGTCTGATGCTGGAAGCTTCGTTTTTTAATTGTCTTTCTATGCAATATGTGGGTGGCAATTTTGAATTTTCTTGTGTACATTTAACTGTGGGTGTGCTTATTTATACTTTCCTTGTTTACGGAGCCTGTTTACTGTCACCTGGAACCAATTTACAGTCCCTTAAATATGTATGCAAAGTTGTTTACTTTGATGCTATCTAATGGAAATTTCATGTTCATAGCATACGTGTTTCTGCTTCCACATGTTATTCTCCCTTATGAAAGGGACGTTTTTAGTCTTATTTTAGTGGGCAGCTGTACTACATTATCCCTTATATTAGGGATGGGCATGGGTTTGGTTCTAGTTCCTTCCCATAAAGTGTTAACACAACCCCTACACTGGGGTGGGTTTGTGGTTATGGTTCTTATAAAGCGTTACATGCGGCCTCCTCATTGGGGCTGGTTTGTGAGTGTGTTTCCCACTTACAGTGTTCAATATAGTAACCCTTTCTCTGTGTTGGTTTTGTTCAAGGGTACGATTCCCATTGATAGTTCTTTTGGTAATTCTTTGGTAACCCTTACTTGGGGTATGTTTGTGGAGTTTCCTCCATTTAACATAGCATGTAACCCTTTCACTGGGTTGGTTTTGGTTCATGGGTACGATTCCCACTAATTGTTCTTTCATTGGTAAACCTTACACGGGGTATGTTTATGGGGTTTCCTCCATTTAACATAGCATATAACACTCCCTCTGGGTTGGTTTGGATTTACGGGTACGGTTCCCCTACACAGGGTGTATTCTCTAGGTTTATGGTCCCATATTACAGGTCTTACGCTACCGCCCAGTGTAAGTCTACTAGGGCGTTACTCTTTTTGTCTGGTTACCAGCCCACTATTCAGGAGCCAGGCATCTATAGTGCACCACACTATTTACTTAGGTCCTGACGAAGTGCCAAATGGCTCGTTAGGAGCAACAGAGGCACGAAACATGTCGACCCCTTCAACAGAGATAGCCCTCTAGGAACATTATATCCACATACGGCATCCATTTACTTTTAATCAAGCTGGGACTACCTTGAACATTAAAATAGTTTTGATCAGGACTGCTCCAGACTTATTTTAACTTTCACCGTCCATGCACTACCCATGCCCTCTTACCCGCACACACCCTACGGCTTCTTCAAAAAAAGATCTCCACCAAAGAGCCCCGTTTACGGTGAGCCCGTCGGGCATTGCAGCTCCGGTCCGACGAGGAGAAAAGCCCAATGATGAAGCATGACATCCTTCGGGTGTGTGACGGCATCACGAAGAAAGAAAGACTTGTCTTCCCTGTCTCACCTAGAAACTGTACACCTCTTGTAGCACAGCTTACTAGGAGCCCTGTATACAGGACCTGCTTAAATAACGTCTCCCGGTCCCAAACCTCCCACTTTTTTGTCTGCAGATAACACCCAGATATCTTCAAAAATATAATCATCCTGCTTCTATACAAGGGGAGGGAGGTTAGGCTACGCTGTCTTTCACTATGACAGCTCCTTTTATGATTTACGGACTACTTGTTACGCTGACCGTATTGTGTTATGCATTTTTCTGCTTATTGTCGCATGTATACTGCGTATTAGAGCATATTAGTTAAAATTAATACTTTAAACTTGTTCGTGTCTCTGTCAGATCTTATTGTGGACAGGTATAAGAGTGTGAGCAAAAGGGTGTGTCTTGCAACATCGATTCCTGAGAGAGTCAGGAGTGTTGTGTTCTGGGGTGTCTAATCACTTGTTCCTCTTTGAGTGAGAAGGAGGGCAAGTGAGACACTATAGCTAGTGGTCCTGGGCTCATGGGTACTAAGGTGGTAGTATGACATAGGGGCATAAGTATGAAAAACCCGTTTTGCGAGTCCTAAAGAGTTTTTCTTAGTGAATTGCTATTAAGGTGTCGCAAAATGGAATGTATGTAGGAATCGCAATATTAATTGCGATTTCTTAATATTCCTTAATTGTGAAATGCAAATTACGATTCGCAATTAAGGAATACTTCCCATTCATTCCTATGGGCCTAGATTCCTAGAGGCCCATAGGAATGAATGGAAAGACATTCGCAATTTGCGAGTACCCATTAGCTACTGGTGAAATGCGAATGCAATTTCAAGGTTGCAAGGGTTTCAAAAGGACACTCTGTTGCACCCCTGAAATATGTATGTGTGCATATGTGGTGCACATACATGCCCTAAGGTCCTGTATGTGGGCCACATGGCACTTTGAAAAATGCATAAAAGTGTGTTTTTCAAAGAAATCGCAAATTAGCACCAACTTGAAGTTGGTGGTAATTTGCGATTTCTTAAGCCAAAATCGCACAACTTGGGTGCTTCCTGCATCGCATTTAAATGCAATTGCAAAATAGGGACTTGCAAATAAAGGAAAGGTTAAGAAACCACAGATAAAGAAATCGTTAAATCAGCCCTAAGACGCTTCCACCTGCAGATACGAAACACCAAGTGCACAGCTCTTGTAGATCACATTGACGCCTGCACTAAAAGCAGCAAGGAAATCTTAGCCATCATTAAAGATTTCACCATGCCTCCTGCCACCTCTAGCACCTCTAGCATTATCCTCCCTCACAAAACCTTGACAAAAAGTTCTTAAAATGTCACCTCCATATGCAACAATTTTATCCCACAATCGGACCCCGTCACAGTTACAACTCAACTTTCCATCACAAACAAAGAATGAACCCTGATCTCATGGCTCGCTACTACCATGACAAACAGCCACTTGGGGGCCTCATCTGACCTTTGCCCCACCACTCCTTCACCAAAGGACTCCTACCAATCAGCAAAGCTCTAACACCCTTCATCTAAACCTTCATCCATTCATTCCTGGACACCAGTAAACATGCAACTGACATGCTCCTGCTCAAAACGTCCGCTGACCCAGTCACACTTTCCAATTACAGACCCTTCTCCCTCCTACCATACCAGGGAAAGGTCTTAGGGAAACTAATCAAACAACACCTCACCAACCACCTCAGCAATCACCAGCTCCTCAACACCACATAGTGTAGATTCAGGCCACATTATAGAAAACAACACTCATCACCACCACAGACGACATCCATATGATCCTTGACAGAGGAGGCATGGCGGCTCTCATTCTCCTGTACCTCTCCACTGCATTTGACACGGTCTCACACCCCATCCATCTGGCACCAGCACAAAGTGGCATTCTAGGACAAGCTCTCCGCTGGATATGCTCATGCTTACCAGATGAAAGACAAGTTCTCAGCCTGGCTGTAATACTGATGGCCTCGGGATCGGGTAACCCCACACCCTCTGACACCCACTACTCACGAACGGAGAACAGACGAAGCGTGGAATCGAACCAGCTATTTATTATAGGTATACAAGGTAAGGGTACGGCAGCTGTTCCAACCGTCCTCTGCACGAATGCCAGTCCTGGCACTCCCCAACAGAGGACACCGTGCTAAGTAATGGCCGACAAAGCCACTCGAGTATATACACAAGATGGTTGTTGTCGTCCTCTGCACTCGTGTCAGACCTGACACGCTCCAACGGAGGGAAAAACGATATAAAGGATAACGAAAAGCCAGGAGAGTTCCTTCCACTCGATAACCCTCGAGCGGGGACTGGCAAAGGTAGTCGTGGACTGAGTCCCACGCGCTCGATAACCCTCGAGCCGGGATTGGCAGCAATCGGTGGAGTGTAGTCGTCCTCCGCACTCGTGTCAGTCCTAACACGCTCCAACGGAGGGCAAAACGATATAAAGGATAACAAAAAGCCAGGAAAGTTCCTTCCACTCGATAACCCTCGAGCGGGGACTGGCAAACGTAGGAGTGGACTGAGTCCCAAGCGCTCGATAACCCTCGAGCGGGGACTGGCAGGGTCTATGGAGGGATTAAGTCTCAACCGCTCGAATACCCTCGAGCGGGGACTGACAAGGTCTATGGAAGGATTAGGGCCCAGATGTAGGTAAAATAGATTTACCGATTTTTAATTACCGAATCCTACCGATTCGGTAATTAAAAATCGGTAAATCTAAGGGGTGGATATGTAGGAACATCCAGATGTTCCTTTTACCGAATCGGTAAATATCTGTATTTACCGAATCGGTAAATACAGACCGGTAATGCCCCATTCATTCCTATGGGCAGGTCTGCCTGTCATATGGCACAGGTGTGCATGCACACATGTGCATGCACACCGGAATCGGTTTTTTACCATGAAGTTGGATTTCATGGTAAAATACCGATTTTGTAAGGCTTGTGGGACTCAGAAGAGTCCCACCTACATCTCATTGTTACCGAATCGGTAAAAATACCGATTCGGTATTTTACAGATTCGGTAAATTTACCGATCGGTAAATTTACCGAATCTGTAAAATATGTGGCCCTACATACCATTTTGTGAATCTCGGTCGGTAACGGCCGAAAATACCGATTTTCGGCCGTTACGACCGACCTACATCCGGCCCTAAGTCTCAACCGCTCGAATACCCTCGAGCGGGGACTGTCAATGTCTATGGAAGGGTTAAGTCTCAACCACTTGATAACCCTCGAGCGGGGACTGGACAGGGTAACGACTGTGGCGGAACACGAACGCCCGTGGCTGGCAGGGACAGTTTGCGCGCGAGCTCTCCTTTCCCGCACCAGCGTCTCGCGCTCGCGTATACCAACAATGGAATCACGGGGCTCACCTTCTCCAAAGCGTCGGCGTTGCGGTCTCGCATCAAAGAATCAAAATATCTGACGCGGACTGCTGGCGTCCCGACTGCCTTTATGGTGACGCCCTCCGCGAGTGTACCGCGCTAGGTCCTCTGGGTATTGTAGTTCGGATCGGATGGCCTCATGGGACTTGTGGTTCGTAGTCCGTGTTCGTCGTTACGGCTTTCAGATGAGTGTCTTAACAGTACATCCCCCCTCCGTCAGGGGCCACCAGCTGGACCGGGCTTAGTCGGGTATTTCCTGTGGTAGGCCGCCACCATCCTCGGCGCACATATACCGCCAACAGGTTCCCAGGACTCCTCCTCTGGACCGTAGCCTTTCCACGCCACGAGGTACCACAGCTTCCCCCGGCACCAGCGCGAATATCTGATACCCTTGACCTCATAGTCCCGCTCACCGTTCACCCATACCGACTTCGGTGCGGGGGGTCTGGGCGCCCCCGACGGTTTAAGCAGGGATATGTGGAACACGGGGTGGATGCGTAGGTTGCCTGGTAACTCAAGTCTCACGTTCACTGGACTGATGCACTCTTTTATACGGTACGGCCCGATGAAACGAGGATGAAAAACGCTGTGTTTGCGGAACTTCAGGTTCTTGGCGGACACCCATACATAATCCCCAGCCCGATATAGAGGGCCCTGCCTTTCTTCTTTTATCCGCTGACACCTTGTATTGCCTCTTCGCCTCCTCCAAGCATCTCCTCGCGCTCACTGCTGTGTCCCGGATGTGAGCCACTCTTCTGGCGGTTTCAGGAATGCCCGACGTTGTCGCGGGGTGCGACAAGGGGAGGAACCTGGGGTGAGGCCCGTAGTTGCCGTAGAATGGAGACACCTTCGTGGACGTATGCGTGGCGTTGTTGTAGGCGACTTCTGTAAGCCACAACTTATCCACCCACTCCTCCGTACCTTGGTCGACGAAGCAACGAAGGTATTGTTTCAACGTTTGGTTGAGGCGTTCCGTCTGGCCGTCAGTTTGCGGATGGTAGCTGGTGGACAACGCGGAGGTGACGTGCAGCGACGAACACCAGGTTTTCCAGAACCGCGCCGTGAATTGCGATCCCCGATCTGACACAATGACGCGGGGGAGGCCGTGAGCCCTCACCACCTCCTTCAGAAGCATGACCGCCAGCTGTCCAGCCGTGGGCACAGCCTTACAGGCTATAAAGCGACCCATCTTGGTCAAGTAGTCTATGACCACTAGTATGGCAGTGTACCCTTTGTCCACTGGCAACCCAACCACAAAATCAAGGGAGATGCGGTCCCATGGCCGCGCTGGAGTCGGTAGCGGTTGCAGTAGTCCCTGAGGGCGCCTGTGATCCGATTTCATGGCGGCGCAGGTCGTGCATGCGGAAATCCAGCTCCTCACGTCCGCCCTCACCGATGGCCACCAAAACTGTCGCAGTACGTAGTCCACCGTTTTCTCCAATCCGAAGTGTCCCGCACTGGGTGATTCATGACACCATATGAAGGCTTGTTTCTGTAGGCGTGGGGTAGGTACCAATACCCGACTACCCTTCACCAGGATGCCGTCCTTCATCCGCCAGTCCTCGTGCCTCTGTAACCATGTCAACCATCGGACGGTGTTGACACCCTTCTGTATGCCATGTAAGAATGCCCCCGGCTGGATAACATTCACTACTGCACCCGGACTTATGATGGACTCAAAGGTAGGTAGAGGAGGTTCCACCTCAGTGGTTTGTCTCGACAGCGCGTACGCCTTCCTGTTTTCGGTACCCGGCCTATAGGTGATGGTAAAGTGGAACCCGGAGAAGAACAACATCCAGCGTAGTTGCCGAGGAGACAGTTGTCGGGCCGCCGTCATGAACTGTAGATTTCGATGATCCGTGTACACCAACACCACGTGTTTGGCCCCCATCAGCAGATGTCTCCACTCGGCAAAGGCGTCCTTGATGGCCAGTAGCTCCTTTTCGGCGACATGATAGTTCCGTTCCGCCGTATTCAGCTTTCTGGACATAAACGCAACGGGATGTAGCGTTCCTGTCACAGGGTCCTTTTGGGACAGAATAGTCCCAACCGCCGAATCCGATGCGTCCGCCTCTACCAGATACTGCTGTTCCGGGTCCGGGTGTGCAAGGACGGGAGCGGACACAAAGGCTTGCTTCAACGCACGGAACGCGTTCTCGGCCCCTTCCGACCACAGAAACGGTACAGATTTCTTCAATAGGTGCGTGATGGGAGTTACGAGCCTTGAGAACCCCTCTATGAACCGGAGGTAAAAGTTGGCAAAGCCAAGAAAGCTCTGAACTTCCTTTATGTTCTTAGGGGCTGGCCATTCCGCCACCGCCTTCACCTTTCTATCCGCCATGGTTTGTCCTTCGGGGCTTAACATGACTCCTAGGAATTCTACGGTGGTCACATGGAAGTCGCATTTACTGAGCTTGCAGTATAGAGCGTTTTCCTACAGAATCCGGAGTACCGAAGCCACGTGCCCCACATGCTCTTCCGTGTTGTCCGAGTAGATCAAGATGTCATCGATGTATACGACGACGTATACATCCAATATGTCTCTAAGCACGTCGTTCAGGAAGAACTGAAACGCTGTAGGGGCGTTGCACAGCCCAAACGGCATTACTCTGTATTCAAACAGGCCAAACCTTGTTTTGAAAGCCGTCTTCCACTCGTCCCCGCAACGCATACGGACTAGATGGTAAGCCCCTTTCAGGTCGAGTTTGGTATATACACGTGCTGTTTTCACTTGTTCTAGGAGCACGTTTATGAGCGGCAGGGGGTATCTGTTCTTGATTGTAATGGCGTTGAGCGCCCTAAAGTCCACACAGGCGCGGAGTTCTCCATTGGCCTTAGGGATGAAAAACAGTGGCGAAGCCGCAGGAGAACGTGAAAGCCTGATAAACCCGAGTTGTAACATCTTATCCAGGTAGGCGCGAAGGTGGATGTTTTCGGGTTCTGATAGAGCGTATAGTCGGCCGCCAGGTATCGTAGCCTCCGGGACCAGGTCGATTTGGCAATCATAGACCCTATGTGGTGGAAGCGTCTCTGCTTGGTCATCATCAAACACGTCTCTATAGGAGGAATAGGCCTCAGGGAGGCACACCTCTTTTTCCGCAGTGGTGGCCACTACCCACCCCGTGTTCTCCACTTCCTTGCTTGACTCTCCCGACCAATGACAGGACCGAGAACAGAAAGGGGAGTTCATGTGCAGTTCCTGTGTTTCCCAGTTGATTGCAGGGTTATGTTTTCTCAGCCACGGCAATCCCAAAATAATCCCATACTGCGGAGCACAGATGATCTTGAAGTCCACCACCTCCTTGTGTTGTGTCCCGTACACCACTTCAATGTCCCCTGTGTGTTGTCTGATGGGTCCAGACACCAGCCTGCGTCCATCCACAGCGAAGACCTCCTCTGGGACCGCGCACCTCAGTAGGGCCATACCTATACATTTCGCCTCTTTCTAATCCATAAACAGCCCTGTGGCCCCTGAGTCGACCATAGCCGAGACTGAAATCAAGGTGTTCCTGACCCTCAGCTGTAACGGGATGTACAGGTGTCGGGTGCTCTCCGTTGTGTGCAGTTGGGCTGAAGGGATAAAGCCATGACTCCAGGAATCCCATTCGTTGTTCCAGGAGCTCTTTAGTTTTCCGCCGTCTTGTCCACTGACGCCGTGGACAAACGACCAGGGCGCGGACGTCCTGTCTTAGGCTTGACCGGACATTCACGGACGTAGTGTCCTTTCTTGCCGCAGTACAGGCAGAGCCCTTGTTTTCTTCGGGCCTCTTTCTCGGTAGCCGTAAGGCTGGCTCGTACCGCCCCGATGTCCATGGAGTCAGTACGCGCAGCCGTTGTCGCTTCAGAAGCGGATGTATGGCCCGCAGCAAGCGGGGCTTTCTCCTTTTCATGTACACCCCCACGCCTTTCGCTAAGGCGATGGTCTAGGCGAAGGGCCAGGCTGATCAGGTCTTCGCAGTGCACCGGTTGAGGGTCTATTTGCGTGATCACGTCCTTCAAGTCCTCGCTCAATCCCTGATGAAAAAGCGCCGTTTGTTTGGCCGGGGGCCATTTGGATTCCACGACCAATCTTCTGAAGGCGTTCAGGTAATGGACATGACCTGTTGTGCCTTGTTTTAGTTCCAATAACTCCCTGTCCGCGGTGTATGAATCCGCCCTCCGATCGAACACCTTTATGAACTCCTCTTGGAATTGTTCCTAATCGTACAAAAGCGGATCGTCCCTACTCACCAGCGGTACAGCCCACTGAGCGGCGTTCCCCGCCAAGTAGGAGATCATGAAAGCGACTCTCGCCTGGTTGGTGGGAAACGACTTCGGTTTGCAGGAGAAGTGGAGAGCCACCTGTGTTATGAACACCTGGACTGTGGAAGGATCCCCGCTGTACCTTTCCGGTGTGGCCAGTGGTATTGCTACAGGCATCTCTACTACCACTGCAGCAGGCGTTCCCGTGGGTGAAGCCCCTGCGTTGAACGGATTCCTCTGCTGGTTATCCACCCTTGCTCTTAAGTCCGCTGTTTCCAGGCGCGAGGCAGCCAGTTCGTTCTGTACGTCTAGCAATGCCGCCAAAACGTCTTCCATGGTGGCCATGGCCTGTCACCCGACCAGGAGGCTGATTGTGATGGTAAGGTCGGATATTATGTAATCCTGATGGCCTCGGGATCGGGTAACCCCACACCCTCTGACACCCACTACTCAAGAACGGAGAACAGACGAAGTGTGGAATCCAACCAGCTATTTATTATAGGTATACAAGGTAAGGGTACGGCAGCTGTTCCAACCGTCCTCTGCACGAATGCCAGTCCTGGCACTCCCCAACAGAGGACACCTTGCTAAGTAATGGCCGACAAAGCCACTCGAGTATATACACAAGATGGTTGTTGTCGTCCTCCGCACTCGTGTCAGACCTGACACGCTCCAACGGAGGGAAAACGATATAAAGGATAACGAAAAGCCAGGAGAGTTCCTTCCACTCGATAACCCTCGAGCGGGGACTGGCAAAGGTAGTCGTGGACTGAGTCCCACGCGCTCGATAACCCTCGAGCGGGGATTGGCAGCAATCGGTGGAGTGTAGTCGTCCTCCGCACTCGTGTCAGTCCTGACACGCTCCAACGGAGGGCAAAACGATATAAAGGATAACGAAAAGCCAGGAAAGTTCCTTCCACTCGATAACCCTCGAGCGGGGACTGGCAAACGTAGGAGTGGACTGAGTCCCACGCGCTCGATAACCCTCGAGCGGGGACTGGCAGGGTCTATGGAGGGATTAAGTCTCAACCGCTCGAATACCCTCGAGCGGGGACTGACAAGGTCTATGGAAGGATTAAGTCTCAACCGCTCGAATACCCTCGAGCGGGGACTGTCAATGTCTATGGAAGGGTTAAGTCTCAACCACTCGATAACCCTCGAGCGGGGACTGGACAGGGTAACGACTGTGGCGGAACCCGAACGCCCGTGGCTGGCAGGGACAGTTTGCGCGCGAGCTCTCCTTTCCCGCACCAGCGTCTCGCGCTCGCGTATACCAACAATGGAATCACGGGGCTCACCTTCTCCAAAGCGTCGGCGTTGCGGTCTCGCATCAAAGAATCAAAATATCCGACGCGGACTGCTGGCGTCCCGACTGCCTTTATGGTGACGCCCTCTGCGAGTGTACCGCACTAGGTCCTCTGGGTATTGTAGTTCGGATCGGATGGCCTCATGGGACTTGTGGTTCGTAGTCCGTGTTCGTCGTTACGGCTTTCAGATGAGTGTCTTAACACTGGCATCTCACTCCTCTGATGCCCGCAAACATATCCACGGAGTGCGTCAAGATTTACTGCTCAGCCCCACCCTCTTCAACACATACATGACCTGTCTTACTGATGTCATCTGCGCACACAACATTAACAACCTCTGCTATGCCAAAGATCGTCAACTCATACCTCTCTCTCAGACAAGACTCCCAACACAAGAAATAAGTTCACTACCTGCAAGGCCAAAGTGGATAACTGGATGAAAGCTAAATGTTTCAAGCTCTAAATTGTCAAGAAAGAAGTAGTTATCTTCAGCAAGGTACCTCAGAATAATCATCAACTGCAAACTGGACATGAGTGCATAAGTAAACACTGTCACTACATCCTGCTTTTCCACCCTGAAGATGCTGAGAAAGGTATTCAAGTGGGTCCCAAGCAACACTAGAAAAGCCTTAACTCAAGCCCTAGTCACAAGTAGGTTGCACTATGTGGACACCCTCTATGCCAGGATTACCCAGTAACTCAATTGAAGACTACGAACCATCCAGAACTCAGCAGCCAGACTCATCTTCTACCTCCCACACACAACTCACATCACACCAAACCTCAGGCTGCTCCACAGGTTCCTGATACACAAATGTGCTCAATTCAGACTATTTACATGCACATTCAAGGCACTACACAACTTTGGCCCCACCTACTTGAATATATTTGATTGTGAAATTTATATAGCGCTCAAATGCCCAAGGGCGTCTTGGCGCTGCGAGGAGGTGTCTGCCAAGACAGTTGCATTTCCTTCATCAACCACATCCATTTCCGAGGACTCATATTCGCACACATCCCAAGCATACACAGTATCAGATCAGTAGGGTGGGTATTCTCTTACATCACTCCTAAGGCATAGAATGTTATGTAAATTGATTTGTAAGGTCCACTTATCACCCAAGAGGGTATCCAGGCACTTGGGCAGGCTTGTAGGTTTGTAGTCTCCATGGTGCTTATATGAAGTACCAGATTTTCATCTTCTTGCAGAACTCAAAAAATGAGAGGAAGGTGTGTTGAGGGAGGTGGTTCCATGTCTTAAGTGCAATGTAGCAGAATGAATGACCTCCCATTTTGCTTTAGCAGAAGCGGGGAATGTATGCAAGCATGGCCGAGAATAGGTGTTTGGTGGGTTGGGGAAAGTGTTGCGGCTGTTCAAGTATTCTGGCCCTGTTATGTTAATGGAGCTTATAAAGCGCAACCGTTACCCAAGGGTGTCCTGGCGCTTAGCACTGCCTAATAGGTTACCAATAAAAGGTGATTATTCAGAGAAGAGCCTTGTTTTCAGCCCCTTCCTGTGGAAAAGGCCGTGTTGTGTAGGGCTTTGATTGTGTGCATGAGAGGTTTGAATTGATGCGCTTGTTAATGGGTAGCAAGTGAAGCTGCCTGAGGTGCTGTGTGATGTCGGTGCGGTGTGAGAGGTCGAGTATGAGTCGTGCAGCAGTGTTCTGGATGGTCTGGAATCTGGGTAGGACTTGTTTGGAGACTATGACATAGAGAATGTAGCCATAGTCCAGCCTTCTGGTGATGAGTGCTTTTGTGACGGTCCATCTGGGGTTGTAAGGCAACCTTTTGAAGATTTTTAGATGCATGCATAGGCTGTGGAAGCAGGAGGTGCACACTGCATGGACTTGAGATGTCATGTTGTGCTTGTCATCTAGGATGACCCCTAGATTTCTTTCATGGTCTGTTAGTGTGGTTGTTGGTCGTAGCTATGACGGCCACAAGATGGAGTCCTATTGAGAGGTCTTGTTGCCAAAGCCCAGTTCTTCTGTCTTGTCGGAGTTGAGCTGCAGGCAGTTGGATCGCATCCAGTATGCTATCATGGTCATGCAGTTGGTGAAGTTGGTTCTTGTGGTGGTTGTCTTATCCATCAAGGAGATGATAGTGATGTCTTGTGCTCAGATGATGTTGGCGACAGTTCATCTGTCTTGTCGGAGTTGAGCTGCAGGCAGTTGGATCGCATCCAGTATGCTACTATGGTCATGCAGTTGGTGAAGTTGGTTCTGGTGGTGGTTGTCTTACCCATCAAGGAGATGATAGTGATGTCTTGTGCTCGGATGATGTTGGCGAGCGATGTCATGTATAATTGAAAAGGATGGGGCTGAGGGACGATCACTGTGGGACTCCGCATATACACTTTTTGCTCTCTGATGTTAAGTGTGGCAGCCTGACCCTTTGGGTTCTTTCTGTGAGAAAGGAGCAGATCCATTTGAGAGCGAATGCTTGTATGCAACTCTTGTGGATTCTTCTGTTGAGGGTGCTATGGGAGACAGTGTTGAAGACCGCAGTGAGGTCAAGCAGGATGAGCGCTGCTGTATCTCCTCAGTCTAGGATGATTTGAATGTCCTCATTGGCCGTGATGAGTGCTATTTGGGAGTTGTCATTCTTTCTGAATCCTAATTGATTGTTGTATAGAAGATGGTTAAGTTCAAGGTGGGTTGTGAGCAGCTTGTTGATGGCATTCTCTATCAATTTAACTGGATAGTGGAGCAGGAAGAGGGGCCGGAAGTTACTTAGTCAATTTGGGTCGGCTGGGGGCTTCTTAACCCCTCCCATGCTGGTGACAGAACCGCTCCGTCACCAGCCACGGACGCGCTGTGCTGATGACGGAGCGGTTCCGTCACTGCCCTCTCGGTGCGCCTGCGCGGCGCTGATTCCGCACCTGTGCTGGACGTTCTGTTGAGCGGGCGGGGCCGTGACGGAACAGCTCCGTCATGAGCATGGGAGCGCCGCGCGGCCCCCCACCCCCTAGCGCTGCGGCAGAATTGCCGCCGCAGCGAAGGGGTTATAGAAGGCGTTGATTTCTGTACGTTTCTATTCATCCGGGAAATTGGTGGACGTGATAGAAGTTTTGACGATGGTTTTGATGATTATCAGGATGGTGCTGGTTGGTGATGTTCTCCTATTGTAGATGTGGTGGGGCATGAGTTCTTGGGCCTCTGAGTGGACGGTCCACATGATTGTTTCTGGTGAGGTAGTCGTATCGTTTGATGGTGGGTAGGTTAGCAATGAATTCTCTGGGGTTGGGTTGGTATGCAAAGTTGTTCTAATTGTTTGCAGTTTTGCTGTGGAAGAAGTTGGATAGGTTGTCGCAGAGTTGTTGGGAGACAGCGATGTTGGTTGCAGTGGCTGAGGTCGAGGTGAAATCCTTCACAATCAAGAAGATCTCTGTGAAGCTGTTGGAGCTTCCTTCAATGCCATTCACTAGTGTTTTTGCTAGGTGTCCCTTATTTGCTGGTGATAACTTCCAAATGCTGCCTTGTAGGTAGAATTGCCTTCCACTCTGCATCAAGGCCTCCTCCTGTCTTTTTGAATTCTGTAAGATACTGAAGACCTGGCTGGATGCAAACATCTGCTCAGTGCCCGGATACCCCTGCAGGTGATAGGGAACTTTACAAATGCATATAACATAAAATGTCATGAAGGTCAACTTTGCCTCTCTGATTGCTTGAATGTTCAGGCAGGAGGGGATACTGTGAAAGGCTAATTGGACCGGTCTTGGTGTGGACAATCAAGAGCAAGTTGGTAACATCGAGAGCAAAAATACGCCTATTGCATTCCTGGATAGGTCAGAATTCATTTTATTTTCCTTGCATGGTGTCCGGTTTCTGTAGTTAATCCTGGTTAGTACTGAACAGGACTGTGTGATTTGTGGAACCCATAAATGGTAGCCAACATTTGTATGACAAGTGTTAATGGTTACAATATTTAGATGTAGGTAGCCATATCCTAGTGAAGGCTGGATACCCGGATGATTGGTAAGTGTGTTGAAATGGAAATGGCGCTGGGCTCAAAAGGTCTCAGGTCCTGAAGAAGATTGCCCTTACTTTAAAGGGTTGGCTGCCAGTTCTTTGGGTCTGAATGTTATAGTAGGAGATGAAGAGCTTTTCATTGATCACTGTGTTGATCTGTAGTTTTACACATATTAGCTGTGTTCGTAAGTTCAGACCTGCTCATAACAAAGGGCTCATTTTTGCACATTTAAAACCAACCCCCTGATGCATCAAGCACCCACTCTGCGAATTCTAAATAGCGAAAAATACCGAATCGCTCACTAGAATTCGCAGAATGGGATGATAGGGAACTTTACAAATGCATATAACATAAAATGTCATGAAGGTCAACTTTGCCTCTCTGATTGCTTGATTGTTCAGGCAGGAGGGGATACAGTGAAAGGCTAATTGGACCAGTCTTGGGGGCTCATTAGGATGGCGGACAGAAGGACGTCCGCCGTCCTGGAGTAGGCGGAAAAAGCCCTTTTCCGTCCGCCTGCCGCGGACAGTCCGACCGCCATATTAGGATGGGAAAAACTGTCACAACTCCATACGCGGCGGAAGAGAACGCACCGCCGCGGAATTACACCCGACCCCGCGGCGGACGTAACCAATCCAGAGACACTGCCGTACGGAATGACGTCTCCGACCGTGTCCCAAATCACGATGGCGGAAAACACACATAAAACCGCTGCGGAAAGACAACCTGCCTGAACACGGCGGATTCCCCACAGCTAACAAACCACACATTGCGAAGATACCCACCACAAGCAGCTCGCCCACATGGACCCAGCACTACACGCTTTTCCGATACTCTTCGCGATCCTCCACCAGCAAGTCATGGACCATCATCGACGACGACGCAGGTACGCAAACTCACCAATTGCTGTCGGAAGGGGAGTACCTGCCAGGGCTGTGACGTTGGAAGGGGGAGTGTCATGTCACAGGAAATACATTGACGAACGCACCAAAATATACACAATAGAAGTACACAACCAGGAATGACAGCGACAAACCACTACACATGATACATTAGCTTTATTCAACATAATAGGTGCATAATATCAGAAAATCCAAGAGCATGGGCATTGTGCCCAACAGAGCAGGTACATCATTGGCAGCATATGAGAGGGCAGAATGCATTATCAGAACAGCAACAGGGCATTGTGGACAACGGAGCAGGTACATCAGAGGCAGCACGTGAGAGGGCAGAATGCATTATCAGAACAGCAACAGGGCATTGTGGACAACAGAGCAGGTACATCAGAGGCAGCACGTGAGAGGGTAGAATGTATTATCAGAACAGCAACAGGGCATTGTGCCCAACAGAGCAGGTACATCATTGGCAGCATATGAGAGGGCAGAATGCATTATCAGAACAGCAACAGGGCATTGTGGACAACAGAGCAGGTACACCAGAGGTAGCACGTGAGAGGGCAGAATGCATTATCACAACAGCAACAGGGCATTGTGGACTACAGACCAGGTATATCAGAGGCAGCACGTGAGAGGGCAGAATGCATTATCAGAACAGCAACAGGGCATTGTGGACAACAGAGCAGGTACATCAGAGGCAGCACGTGAGAGGGCAGAATGCATTATCAGAACAGCAACAGGGCATTGTGGACAACAGAGCAGGTACATCAGAGGCAGCACGTGAGAGGGCAGAATGCATTATCAGAACAGCAACAGGGCATTGTGCCCAACAGAGCAGGTATATCAGAGGCAGCACGTGAGAGGGGCTAAGTGCATCAACAGTCCATTGCACTGAACAGGTCCATCAGAGGTAGCACGTGAGAGGGGCTAAGTGCATCAACAGTCCATTGCACTGAACAGGTCCATCAGAGGTAGCACGTGAGAGGGGCTAAGTGCATCAACAGTCCATTGCACTGAACAGGTCCATCAGAGGCAGCACGTGAGAGGGCAGAATGCATTATCAGAACAGCAACAGGGCATTGTGCCCAACACAGCAGGTACATCAGAGGCAGCACGTGAGAGGGCAGAATGCATTATCAGCACAGCAACAGGGCATTGTGCCCAACAGAGCAGGTACATCATTGGCAGCACGTGAGAGGGCAGAATGCATTATCAGAACAGCAACAGGGCATTGTGCCCAACAGAGCAGGTACATCATTGGCAGCATATGAGAGGGCAGAATGCATTATCAGAACAGCAACAGGGCATTGTGGACAACAGGGCAGGTACATCAGAGGCAGCACGTGAGAGGGCAGAATGCATTATCAGAACAGCAACAGGACATTGTGGACAACAGAGCAGGTACATCAGAGGCAGCACGTGAGAGGGCAGAATGCATTATCAGAACAGCAACAGGGCATTGTGGACAACAGAGCAGGTACATCATTGGCTAGCCAAGTACGTGTATCAAGCGACCCGTCACAAGGAGATTAATAAAACATAGGTGGTTACATACGCTATCTACCCACAAACTTAAATGAGATGTGACTGATGGCAACTAGACCTCACACCACAGAATCAGGTGGACTGCTTGAACAACTCGCCTCGGACACACCGCCAGCACCAGCAACAGGAGTGTGAGACACAGCCACCGATCTACTGACTGACACATGAGCCATAGACCCAGACACACCGCCAGCACCAGCAACAGGAGTGTGAGACACAGCCACCGATCTACTGACTGACACATGAGCCATAGATCCAGACACACCGCCAGCAACAGGAATGTGAGACACAGCCACCGATCTACTGACTGACACATGATCCCTAGACCCAGACACGCCGCCAGCACCAGAAACAGGAGTGTGAGACACAGCCACAGCTGTGGTGACTGACACATGTGCCATAGACCCAGACACACCACCAGCACCAGCAACAGGAGTGTGAGACACAGCCACCGATCTACTGACTGACACATGTGCCGGAGACCCAGACACGCCGCCAGCACCAGAAACAGGAGTGTGAGACACAGCCACAGCTGTGGTGACTGACACATGTGCCATAGACCCAGACACACCACCAGCACCAGCAACAGGAGTGTGAGACACAGCCACCGATCTACTGACTGACACATGTGCCAGAGACCCAGACACACTGGCCAGACATGTCCCTGTACACTGACCAACAAATACCATGCCTGCACCTGACACATGTGAGTGAACAGCAGCTGAGCCACTAGGACCACTGAAATGTTGAGCCACAGGGCTGTATGGGCCAGGAGGCAGGGTGGCTCTGGGAGCTGGGGACAGCTGTACTGGAGCGACATTGGGGTGTTCAGGTCTCACTGGTGTGTGTCTCCGTTTCTTTGTGAAACGTGGGGGCACCCCGGACATGCCTGGACTGGTAAGTGGAGGGGCATCATCAGACATCAAAGGTGTATCATGTGCTTGTGGTGGTCTGCTCTCTGGGGACGTGCTGGACCCTGCCTGCCGTTTGCTGTGTGCCTGCCTTCTGCCCTCTGCATCATGTGTAATGGGGGATGCAACAACAGTGTACTCCTTCCTCTGCTTTAGCGGGGCATGGATGGGAGTAGAGGTATGGGGGGACTCCACCGCTGATACATGTGTTGTACGTTCCATAAACATCATCCTCAGTGCAGCCAGGGGTGAAATATGCCTGTCCTTGATGGTGCTCGTGTCCATGGGAGAACCTTTGGCCATGGGATGTGCCTTGGACGTCGGAGGTGTCCTGTCCCTGGAATGGCCCTGTTCCCTTGCCGGTGCCCTGTCCCTGGGTGCAGACATGTCCATTGTAGTGTCCCTCTCCTTTGAAGCTACCCTGCTCTTGGGAGGTGCCCTTACCTTGGTACTGTCCTTGTCCTTGGGTGTGACCCTGCTCTTGGGAGGTGCCCTTTCCTTGGTACTGTCCTTGTCCTTGGGAGTGTCCCTGCTCTTGGGAGGTGCCCTTTCCTTGATACTGTCCTTGTCCTTGGGAGTGTCCCTGCTCTTGGGAGGTGCCCTTTCCTTGGTACTGTCCTTGTCCTTGGGAGTGTCCCTGCTCTTGGGAGGTGCCCTTTCCTTGGTACTGTCCTTGTTCTTGGGAGTGTCCCTGCTCTTGGGAGGTGCACTTTCCTTGGTACTGTCCTTGTCCTTGGGAGTGTCCCTGCTCTTGGGAGGTGCACTTTCCTTGGTACTGCCCTTGTCCTTGGGAGTGTCCCTGCTCTTGGGAGGTGCCCTTTCCTTGGTACTGTCCTTGTCCTTGGGTGTGACCCTGCTCTTGGGAGGTGCCCTTTCCTTGGTACTGTCCTTGTCCTTGGGAGTGTCCCTGCTCTTGGGAGGTGGCCTTGGCTTGGGAGTCACGTTGGTGGGGGATGGCTGTGTAGCATGTGAATCCATTTCCATACACACCCCTACATGATCCTGTCTGTCAACTCCAGTGTTGGACACGTCGTCTTCGGATAAAGAGATCACAGGCTTAGGGGAGGGTGTCTGTGCCCTCCGTGCCCTGCCTTGCTGCCTGTGGATGCTCCTAGTGTAATAACCAGAATAAGAGGCCTGGTCTGAAGACTCACTCTCCCCTGTAACATCAAGTGGTGTGGATGGTTGTACAGAAGTAGCACCCTGTATATGCGACTGTACAATGGCTGAGGACACAGTGTTTGCCAATGACTGAACTGTTCTGTGGAGACCATCAACATCGCCATGCATCCCCTTTATGAATGCCACCACCTGCCCCAACTTCCTATCGTGGTCTTGGAATGCATTGATCATGTTGGTCTGCCCTACACACAGCTGTCGCAGCAGATCAACAGCCTCTGTACAAAGTGCACTTTGTGTCACTGGAGCAGGGGGGGGCGGTTCCTGCACCGAAGGCAACTCTGCTCCCCCTCCTCTGGCGAGCCCGAGCAGTACATGTTGCAGTGGGTGGCAGTGTGGGCCCTGTGTGCTGTGTCCCGACTGAAGGTGTCGATTGCCCACTCCCTGTCTGTGCCAACAGTGCAGACTCACCAACACTTTCTGAGGATGAGGGCAATGGTGTTTCCACATGCGAGTCCTCAGGGACGGTCCTGTCCCCCTCTCCGCTGCTGCCCCCTTCAGTGTCAGTCTGCGTGTGCGTGACCTCTGAATCGGAAGCATTGCTACCACTCATCTCCGTCGTCTGTGGGTCAGTGCCCTCTGCCAAAGCTGAAATAGAGAGAAACGCGGTGTGAGTAAGTGCCACACTCACGTACTGAAGGACAACAGATCTAGGATTCCATTACATACATTGTACATGTAGCACACATCCTGTACACGTCCCACCCCTACTATCTGCACACATGTCATGCCATGGGACCACAGACCTCAACGGCATGTCCTGGAACCCTCAACTTCCATGCAAGTGGGCTGTCCACCTGGCGGACATGGATGCCAACGCCTACTCCGCTAATGGCACCAGCATGGTATTTCAGATAAACATACGTACCACGGAAGCCACTACTGTGTCCGAGCAGCAATATATGCATTGCAGGCCCAAGTAACATACACATACAATCTGCTTACCGCTAGTGTGCTGCTGTTCCCCACTCAGCTGGGTGGACAGGTCAGGATGCGTCACAGCAATGATACGGTGCATAAGAGGGGTCATGGTGCGGCGGGCCAGACGTGTAGATCTTGGAATCATCCCCAGTGTCATCTCCGTGACATTCTTGCTGAGCCTGGAGATGTCGTCCCAGCGCTTGTTGCAGTGTGTGTGTCGTCTATTGAACCCCTCCACTGCCCGTATATCACGTGCTATCGTCCTCCACACGGCCTTGCGAACGTGCAGCTTTACCTGCCATGATGGGAGACAAGAGGGTAACGTAAGTGGACAGTATGACATGCACAAACATCGTAGTAACACGTTTCTACATGCAGCCATGCTCAGCACTACACATGTGAAGGTACCACAGCACACCGCCATGCCTGCAGAAGACAGGAGCCACTGAACACCTCATGACTAACAACATGTACACCACTGTACTTACCACCTGTCCGGGTGCACCGTAGAGCCGTTGTTAGTGGCTGAGCACACCGTCCACAAGGACATCCAGCTCCGCTGCGGTGAAGGGACGCGACCGGGTCTCTCGCACTCCCTGCATGGCAAGGACCTGGACTGTGGCACAACAGCAGCAGCCGTTGGTCAGGCCAGCAGCAGCAGGTCGATGTGATGGCCACAGGCAGCAGCCGTTGGTCAGGTCAGCAGCAGCAGGTCGAGGGGATGGTCACAGGCAGCAGCCGTTGGCCAGCTCAGCAGCAGCAGGTGGAAGTGATGGTCACAGGCAGCAGCCGTTGGTCAGCTCAGCAGCAGCAGGTCGAGGTGATGGTCACAGGCAGCAGCCGTTGGTCAGCTCAGCAGCAGCAGGTCGAGGTGATGGTCACAGGCAGCAGCCGCTGGTCAGCTCAGCAGCAGCAGGTCGAGGTGATGGTCACAGGCAGCAGCCGTTGGTCAGCTCAGCAGCAGCAGGTCAAGGTGATGGTCACAGGCAGCACTGGATCAAAGCAGTGAATGTGTGCTTGTGAAAGTCACACATATATAGGGCCCCGGGCCCATGTCAGTGGCACACGTGGCCAGCTATTGGTTCCCCCTGGAAGCCTCATTCGAAAAGGCCCAATGACAGGCCCTGGTGTGGCGGTGCACTGTTTCCGCCATTGTCGATGGCGCATACGCGGCCCGCGTTCCCTCTTCCCATTGGCTGCATTTGCACGGACCATCACGGACACACATCGGCAACCGCAAGTGCGCACTTCCGCGACGGTTGCATCATTTGCAACAATGTTCAATCAGTGGCGCCGCCATGGCGGTGCACGCCTTCCACGGGGGACGTTCAGGCCAACACATATTTGTAATTATGGATATCGAAATGTCAGGTCATGACCCCCCTTACAGTCACGTTGCATCATCCACCGTACACCGGCCGTGGCAGGTCCGGTGCACAACCACCGTGCCAGGCATGTCACCCACCGCTGTGCCAGGCATGTCACCCACCACCATGCAAGGCATGTCACCCACCGCCGTGCAAGGCATGTCACCCACCGCCAGGCCTGGCCCGGTGCACAACCGCCGTGCCAGGCTTGTCACCCACTGCCGTGCAAGGCAAGTACCCCACCGCCGTGCAAGGCATGTCACCCACCGCCGGGCCTGGCCCGGTGCACAACCGCCGTGCCAGGCATGTCACCCAACGCCGTGCAAGGCAAGTCACCCACCGCCGTGCAAGGCATGTCACCCACCGCCGTGCAATGCATGTCACCCACCGCTGGGCCTGGCCCGGTGCACAACCGCCGTGCCAGGCATGTCACCCACCGCCGGGCCTGGCCCGGCGGTGGGTGACATGCCTTGCACGGCGGTGGGTGACATGCCTGGTACGGCGGTTGTGCACCGGGCCAGGCCCGGCGGTGGGTGACATGCCTTGCACGGCGGTGGGTGGCATGCCTGGCATGGCGGTTGTGCACCGGGCCAGGCCCGGCGGTGAGTGACATGCCTTGCACGGCGGTGGGTGACTTGCCTTGCACGGCGGTGGGTGACATGCCTGGCACAGCGGTTGTGCACCGGGCCAGGCCTGGCAGTGGGTGACATGTCTTGCACGGCGGTGGGTGACATGCCTTGCACGGCGGTGGGTGACTTGCCTTGCACGGCGGTGGGTGACATGCCCGGCACGGCGGTTGTGCACCGGTCCAGGCCCGGCGGTGGGTGACATGCCTTGCACGGCGGTGGGTGACATGCCTTGCACGGCGGTGGGTGACATGCCTGGCACGGCGGTGGGTGACATGCCTGGCACGGCGGCGGGTGACATGCCTGGCACGGCGGTTGTGCACCGGGCCTGCCACGGCCGGTGTACGGTGGATGATGCAACGTGACTGTAAGGGGGGTCATGACCTGACATTTCGATATCCATAATTACAAATATGTGTTGGCCTGCACGTCCCCCGCGGAAGGCGTGCACCGCCATGGTGGCGCCACTGATTGAACATTGTTGCAAATGATGCAACCGTCGCGGAAGTGCGCACTTGCGGTTGCCGATGTGTGTCCGTGACGGTCCATGCACATGCAGCCAATGGGAAGAGGGAACGCGGGCCGCGTATGTCCATTTTTAAATCGCGGAAACAGTGAACCGCCATGGCGGCGCCAATGATGTTATTATTTGGACCACTGCACCGTGCTGTCTAGTCCGCTAATGCGTTATGAGGGTTGTGACCGTGCTGGCGACACTGCATATGTAATGCACTATATCATGTGTGTTCATACTATGCCCATTGATGTGCACACAATGTGCTACACATGTGCATGTCGACGTGTTGACGTCTTGTATTTCCCTACACACGTTTCAAATACTTCACATCTACACTGTACATCAGGCCTGTCTCGTCACAGTCAGAATCTGTTGACAGTGTGTAGTTTATGTGTGCTAATAACAATGGTGGGGGTACACATGCATTCTGTGTATGTGTGTTGCCTGTTGATTGACCATGCATGTTATGAGCGGATGCTAACCATTGTCAGTGTTGCCATTGGTGCATAATGACATGGAGTGTGTGTAGCAGAATCGTTTAGTGTCTGCACGTGCATGTGTGTCAGTGATGAGGCTTGTACACATTTGGGTCCTTACACATGTCTTGTTGGCAGTAATGTTGACATGAGACTAAGTTGCATTGTACATGTTGACACACTTCATGTTGCTAGTGGCTGCACATTGTTCATAGGGCACTCCGTATTGTCGTTACTTTCTGAGATGTCACACATATGACTATTGTCCACAACATTTATCTTCTTGCTAATGTTGGCTTACATGTGATGGAGTTGCAAAGACATGCGTTGTTTGTAAGTTGACTTGTATTACATCTACTCCCACGCAGGAGGGCTCCAAATGTCCATCGCCCATACACTGTGCTGGAGGATATGGTTGACGAGGAGGTGATCAGGAAATTCCGACTAGATCGACGTCGATTGATGGAGCTTGTAGACCAATTGTCTCCTCATCTGCAGCCACGAAGGACGTATCCTGGTTCCATTACACCCACAGCTAAGGTGATGGCGGCACTACACTTTTTTGCTACTGGCACCTTTCAGTAAACAGTTGGACATGCCGGGGGGATGTCACAGTCCATGTTCAGCATGGTACTTCGGGATGTTCTAAAAGCCATGATGCTGTACAAGGATGACTACATCCATTTCCCACGGCCGGCAGAGTTGGCAGCTGTCAAAGCAGACTTCTATGCACTGGGTCAGATACCAAACGTAGTGGGTTCCGTTGATGGCACACATATCGCTCTCATTCCACCACGGGCACGTGAGCCGGTATATAGGAATTGCAAGCACTTTCATTCGCTCAACGTGCAGGTGGTGTGCCTGGCCGACAACATCATCTCCCGTGTGTGCAAGATTTCCAGGCTCCGCACATGACTCCCACATCATGCGAGCAGCATTGTTCCCCAACTGATGACAAATCTGCGTCCAGGACACGCGTGGCTTGTTGGTGAGTATGCTGTGGGGAGATTTGTGATTTATGTGTGGCATGGGGTACCCACCAATTCTGGTTGTGATATTTGGGTCTGTCATCCCCCTACATAGGCGACTCGGCGTACCCAAACCGGCCCTGGCTCCTGAGTCCCATACGTAATCCTACTACAGCGGGTGAAATGCGCTACAATGATGCCCATGGATGGACACGTAGAGTGGTGGAACCTACTTTTGGACTGCTAAAATCCAGGTTTCGGTGCCTGGATAAGACTGGAGGGGCCCTGCCTTACTCACCAGGCAAAGTATGCAGGATCGTGATTGCCTGCTGCATGCTCCACAGCCTGGCAGTGCGCAATAACATTGAACTGATCTTGGACCCTGAAGACCAACAAGTTCCTCGGCCTCCCATCCCACCTATGTCGACTGATGAGGATAGTGGTGAGGAGGAAGGTGTGGACCAGAGGCGTCAGCTCATTGATCGCTATTTCCCTTGAATGTGAGTGACTACCTCCTGTGCCAGTTGACAATGCGTTATGTATGTTTGCTGGTGGTGTGTGGATGTGGTGTCAATCAGCTGCCTGTTCTGGTATGTTATGTTTGCATGTATGTGTGTTTATTTCTCTGGACATGCAAGTCTCCATGATGTGTGTCCTCTCATCCACTGAATTTGTGATGTGTGTGGTTTGTGGAATTTTGCACTGCTGTGTGTTGTTATGGGTGTGATTCACTTACCTGACGTGTGTTTGCTGTCTCTGATTTTCCCTAGTTCACTCCCATAGAGGCAGGATTCTGTACGACATGGTTCCCTGCACCTGGTCAGGTCTGTTTCTGAGACAATCATGTGAATAAACATGGAGGCAACACATCATTGAGTGTGTAAGTGAAATTTATTTACAGGTTGTGCATTGGTGCTGGTGGATATATACAAGTAAGTGTTGGGTGGGGGGTGTGAGTTGAAGGTCATGGTAGATGCAATGTCCGTGCTGACACCACATTGGGTGATGTCCCGCTAGTCCAGCAGACCTGTGCCAATACTTGGCGTAGTGGGACAGGATAGTTTGCGGGTGGATGGCAGCCTCAGGCAGTGTTACTGTCATTGTCCGCCCCTCTTTGAGCATGTAGATGGAGCATCCCCACTGCTCTCAGTTCCATCCAGCCTCGGACGGCCCCTCCGTCTTGGAGGCGCTACGGAGTCAGCTTGTGGGGCAGGTTTCTCAGGGGCCACATCCATGTCCAGGGGCACATGTGGCGGTGGCGGTGGTGTTGCAGACCGTGGCGGCTGGACACTTGGTTGAGGGGGGGCGGAAGGGGTGTTGCGGTCTAACCATACCCTCCACAGTGATGTGTGCTGGCCCAGGAGGTCCACTATTTGGCCAAGGCGGCTGTCAATGGACCGCAACACATTGGTGTTATCAACCGAGTCCTGGTGGGCACGATCAGCATGTCCCTGCCCACGGTCATAGGAAGCCTGGACTCTGCCGAGGGCTTCCAGTGTTCCAGCGGAAGGATGGGGTGGGTGTCCTTCCCCAGCTCGCCGGTTTGAGGTGATCCTGCTTCGGGGATGTTGTCTCGGCTCTCTCCTTTCCCGTCCACTCTCCCTGCTTGCCTGGGATGTTGATGGCCCTCCCTCCTCCGCACCGGAGCTGGCTGTGGCATCGTAACAAGAGAGTCCTGGATGTGAGTGAGGAGAGTGTGGCGGCGGGTTGCTGGTTTCACCAGTCAAATTGCGATCATCTGTGGGAAAAGATTTTGATGATCAATACTTTGGACATGACATGTTTTGATTGACATACATTACCTTTCAGTGTCCTCTCGCACCCCCCCCCACTCACCACCTCCCTCCCAGTGGACATGGGGGCCTGTTGGGAGTTGTAGTGCTGGTCTCTCACATACCCCACCCACCACCACCCTCCCTGTGGACATGGGGGCCTGTTGGGAGTTGTAGTGCTGGTCTCTCACACACCCCACCCACCACAACCCTCCCTGTGGACATGGGGGCCTGTTGGGAGTTGTAGTGCTGGTCTCTCTCACACACCCCACCCACCACCACCCTCCCTGTGGACATGGAGGCCTGTTGGGAGTTATAGTTGTGACCTCTCTCACACACCCCACCCACCAGTACCCTCCCTGTGGACATGGGGGCCTGTTAGGAGTTGTAGTGCTGGTCTCTCTCACACACCCCACCCACCACCACCCTCCCTGTGGACATGGGGGCCTGTTGGGAGTTGTAGTTGTGACCTCTCTCACACACCCCACCCACCCCCACCCTCCCTGTGGACATGGGGGCCTGTTGGGAGTTGTAGTGCTGGTCTCTCACACACCCCACCCACCACCACCCTCCCTGTGGACATGGGGGCCTGTTGGGAGTTGTAGTTCTGACCTCTCTCACACACCCCACCCACCACCACCCTCCCTGTGGACATGGGGGGGCCTGTTGGGAGTCCTTTACAATTTGGTGAGTATGTAGCCCACATGCATGGGTTGGAGCCTGGGAGCTTTTTCTTCTCAGTTGTGTGAGGCAGGCCATGTCTATGTGCTCGTGGTGCTTGATTTGTACTTACCAGCCTCTTCTCCTTCCTCAATTCCTTCCAGGCTCTCTGGGTGCAGTATGCCCAGCACCTTTTCCTCCCAATCAGTATAGGGTATGGGCTCCGGGGGTGTGCCGCCGCCAGTGTGATGTGCTCGCAGGTGGTTTTTAGCACGGATGCCTTTGACCCTGGTTTTTAGGTCATGCCACCGCCTCTGGATCTCGTGCTTTGTCCTTGGCACGGTCCCTGACACATTCACCCGAGTTACTATCCTGTCCCACATGTGATTTTTCTGGGCCACGGTGGTCTGCTGGACTAGTGTCCTGAATAAGTGGGGTTCAACACGGATGATTTCATCCACCATGACCTTCAACTCTGTCTCCGTGAATTTTTTTTTTTTTTTGGGTGCCATGGTGTGTGGTGCTCAAGGTGTGGGTTGATTGTTTTGGGAGGTGCAGGTGTGTGGTGTGTAGGAATGGTGTGGTGGGTGTGTTTGGGTGGTGGTTGTATGTGTGCAATTTGTCTCTGCTGTCAGTCGTCTCGGCCCTCTTGCTAGCAGCTATGCTGTGTTGCAAAGGATTGTGGTAGTGGGTGGGCGTAATTTTATAGTCTGTGTCGTGGTTGGGTCCCAATGGTTGATGGCAGTCAGGTGCTAGGTGGGTGTGTTGTTTAGTGTGGATTAGTAGGTGCTTGGGGGGTTGTCATTGTGGCTTGTGATTGGTGTGGGTGTTTCAGGTGGGTGGGTGTCCTGTGTAGTGTGTTTTGTATTTACTTACGTCTGCCATTTGTAAATTGGTTTGACGGTAGGGATGGTGTCCGTGTTGTCCTTCCGCTGGGATGCTGGGTTTCTCGTTGCATTGTTTCCGCAGCGGCCGTGGATGGAGGTGAGTTCTGTGGGACTGGCGGCGTGATCCTAATCGCGGTAACGGAGCATCCGCAGGTATTGCGGTTAGCTGTGCCTGTTCCCGCGGTCATGATCGTCCGCCGCGGACGGAGTTTCTTAGGTTCCGTCTGCTTGCGGCGGTCTGAGGTGTACTCCGTCCGCCGCGGACGGGGCTTGATGTACTCCGTCCGCCGCGAACGGAGTTTCATGGCATTAATATCCTAATTGCAACAGCGGTTTCTCCGCGGAGCGGTCGGGTGTATCTTGGCCGCGTCCTTAGCGGACGGAACCCGTTTCCGTCCGCCATCCTAATTGACCCCTGGTGTGGACAATCAAGAGTAAGTTGGTAACATCGAGAGCAAAAATACGCCTATTGCATTCCTGGATAGGTCAGAATTCATTTTATTTTCCTTGCTTTGGTGTCCGGTTTCTGTAGTTAATCCTGGGTAGGACTGAACAGGACTGTGTGATTTGTGGAACCCATAAATGGTAGCCAACATTTGTATGACAAGTGTTAATGGTTACAATATTTAGATGTAGGTAGCCATATCCTAGTGAGGGCTGGCTACCCGGATGATTGGTAAGTGTGTTGAAATGGAAATGGCGCTGGGCTCAAAAGGTCTCAGGTCCTGGAGAAGATTGCCCTTACTTTAAAGGGTTGGCTGCCAGTTCTTTGGGTCAGAATGTTAGAGTAGGAGATGAAGAGCTTTTCATTGATCACTGTGTGGATCTGTAATTTTACACATATTAGCTGTGTTCGTAAGTTCAGACCTGCTCATAACAAAGGGCTCATTTTTGCACATTTAAAACCAACCCCCAGATGCATCAAGCACCCACTCTGCGAATTCTAAATAGCGAAAAATACTGAATCGCTCACTAGAATTCGCAGAATGGGATGATAGGGAACTTTACAAATGCATATAACATAAAATGTCATGAAGGTCAACTTTGCCTCTCTGATTGCTTGATTGTTCAGGCAGGAGGGGATACAGTGAAAGGCTAATTGGACCAGTCTTGGTGTGGACAATCAAGAGCAAGTTGGTAACATCGAGAGCAAAAATACGCCTATTGCATTCCTGGATAGGTCAGAATTCACTGTATTTTCCTTGCTTTGGTGTCCGGTTTCTGTAGTTAATCCTAGGTAGAACTGAACAGGACTGTGTGATTTGTGGAACCCATAAATGGTAGCCAACATTTGTATGACAAGTGTTAATGGTTACAATATTTAGATGTAGGTAGCCATATCCTAGTGAGGGCTGGCTACCCGGATGATTGGTAAGTGTGTTGAAATGGAAATGGCGCTGGGCTCAAAAGGTCTCAGGTCCTGAAGAAGATTGCCCTTACTTTAAAGGGTTGGCTGCCAGTTCTTTGGGTCTGAATGTTATAGTAGGAGATGAAGAGCTTTTCATTGATCACTGTGTTGATCTGTAGTTTTACACATATTAGCTGTGTTCGTAAGTTCAGACCTGCTCATAACAAAGGGCTAATTTTTGCACATTTAAAACCAACCCCCTAATGCATCAAGCACCCACTCTGCGAATTCTAAATAGCGAAAAATACCGAATCGCTAACTAGAATTCGCAGAATGAGATGCATCATCAAAATCGCTAATCAAGTGCGAATCGCAATTCCCCGTAATCGACGTATGCACATTTCCCAAAATCGCTATTAAATCGCAGAATCAGCTGTTTCCCAACCCCAAATTGCGATTTCCCAAATACCGAAATCGCAACTAGCTATCTCGCAGATTGCGAGTTCGCAAAAACGGGAAGTCGCATTTTGAGCAGAATGATGACATCACAACCAGGAAGTAGGCAGCTCCATGACTCATTTGAAACACAGAACTCGATAGAGGAGGAGGCACAGCACTGAGCTCCAGGAGACACACCCTGCAGTCCCAAGACAGGACACACATTGAAACCACAATGTCCTAGGATGCAGCAGGATCCAGTGAAACTGGCAGGAAGAGGAAAATCAAGTTCTCCGAACAAGAGCTGGAGTACTTGATCGAGGGAGTCAGCAGAGACCAGGACAAGCTTTTTGGAACGCTTTCCAGGAAGGTATCCGAGGCTGACAAAAGACGCATCTGGCTGCACATCAGGGCGAAGATCAACGCAGTAGGAGTGACACCGCGGTCAATCGATGACCTCAAGAAGAGGTGGTATGACCTCAGAGGCCGTGCCAAAGAACGCATTGCGGAGAGGCTGGGGGAGAGACTGGCCACGGGAGGAGGAGACTCCACAGTTCCCGCTAACACACCACTGGAGGACTTGGTTGAGGACACCATCAACCCTGCAGCCTGCGTGGGGGTCATTCAGCTGGACACCTCCCAAGCCACACACCAATCACAAGGTAACAGCGATGCAACTCCGATCCTGTCCCCTAACAATGCCCATGCCCCCATAGCTAGCCATTTGGTAAACCCAATAATGCAGTCCCTGCCCATCAGAAACGCCCAATTGCATTGGGGGACCTGTAGTGTGACAATGTGCCCTGATAGCCTCACAAAGCCAGAACAGTCAAGTGAAACATACCCCTAAAGCCAGTCAGGGAATGCAAGCCTGCATGAATGTTGCTACATCCCAAGTGCCAGAATCATATCATTAATCATGCACTCATTCACATCACAGGTGCTGCAGATGCTGAGACCTCAGATAGCGAGGCACTCCATATCGTGGAGACTCCCGATGAGACAGAGGGAGAGAGCCATACAGCCCCAGCACCTGGACCGTCACATGCACCTGCACCAGTACCAGCACCTTCCCAAATGCACAGGGCCACCCCTGCAGTCACAGGAGGAGTTCAACCACCCCAGGTGTCACTCATGGCAGTGGATCAGACCCCACCACCACCAACGAGGTAGACACGCCGCAAGGCCATTGTGCGGTCCTAGGCAAGCGGCCGGTTGAGGCAGCAGCACACCCTGGCCACACGACCAGACAGGGAGCAACAGGCCCAAAATCTAGGGCTAGGAATTGAAGCTCGGATGCTAGCTGTGCACCGCAAGCAGGCACAGCACATGGCAGCCATGCAGCTGCAGCTGTACAAAACTGCACGCAATATAAACCAGCTGACAGAAAGTGTGCAGGAGCTAACGGCTGCAGTGAAAGAAAGCAACCAACTGATGGTGGAACAGCAGGACATCACCCGCCGACGCAACCGCCAGCTGCTGACCCGGCTACCTGCCTATACCCGGTCGAACCACCTGATTGGGAACGCAACATCACAACTGTCGCGCAGGTCACTGGCCATGCAGCTACTGATGGTACAGTGCTGCCAAGAGCAGGTTACCACCGCCGTTAAGAATCAACAGGTGGCGACCATGGCCATGCAAGGGGGGGTGATGATGCCAGTGAGGGCACATCGAGCCTGAGCAGCCTGTCTGTGCAGGTGCTACCAGAAAGGCGCCGCAGTTCCAGGCCCAGTGCTGCATCCCGGCTGGACTCTCCCAACGTGGAGTCGGAGAGGCGACAGTGTGCGTCCGGCAGGAGGCGCCAGTGACTGACTGAACATTACCGGCAGTGCCATGGTGATGTAACCACGCACGCCTGCTCTGGGTACAAGAGCCTGTATGACGTAATACAATTGTAATATTTGTTTGAAATTCAAGCACATCTATCTAGAGCTTGTTGAACATAAAAATAAGATTTTATTTTCTACACAAAACTTCCTCATGTAATTCATTAATGTGGCATGCATGAGTGCAGTGTTGTGTGAGGGGTATGGGTGCACTAGAAGTAGTTCAGTGTGATGTTGTTACGGCGCCTGTGTCCTTCAGCAGGATTCTCCCCGCGTGCATGATGCACATGTGCAGGTGGCAGGTCGTCCGCCGCCGACTCACTACCAGACACCTCCACATGTATCCTCCACTTAATGGCAATATTGTGGAGTATGGCACACACGGCCATGATGCGGCAGTACACCTCAGGCTGGTATTTGAGGGCCCCGCCAGTCTTGTGGAGGATGTGCAATCGACTCTTTAACATGCCAAATGTCCACTCAATGACATTTCTTGTGTGTATATGCGCAGCATTGTAACGCCATTCCTGTGGTGTAGCAGGGTTGAGGTATGGGGTGTGGAGGTATTCAAGGAGGCCGTAGGCGCTGTCACCTGAAGGACAGGAGCCGAGGGTCAGTGCATGTTATGCGCAGCTACATGGTCTTGATATACTGTATGTGGGCATGTGTACTTACCTAGGAGATGTCCTTCGCCAAAGTCACCCCTGGCCAAGCGTGTGTGTATGCCGCTGTGCCGGAAGATGAACGAAGCATGCGTGCTCCCCGGGTATTGTGCCACAATGTCTGTGATGATGGTTTTCGCATTGTAGACCATCTGGATGTTGAGGGAGTGGTATGACTTGCGGTTCCGGTACATGTATTCGGTCTCAGCGGGTGGACAGATGTGGATATGGGTGCAGTCAATGCAGCCAATAACATGGGCGGTGTGATAGAAGTCTAGTTTAGTTTGCGTTAAGTCCTGTTTGGTTGATGGGAAGGTTATGTAGTGATGGATCCGGCTCAGCATGGCGTCCAGGAAACTCCGTAGACAGTTTGACAGGGTACTCTGTGATATACCCCCTGCATATGCAACTATCCCCTGGAAGCTTCCGGAGGCCAGGAGGTGCAGGCAGCACAGGACCTGGACATGGGTGGGCACGGCATTGGTCCTCCGTGTTGGGTGCTGCATCAGGGGGTCAAGGTCTCTGATGAGCTTAGTTATCATTGCCCCGTTGAGCCTGTATTTTGAGTAGATCTCCTCTTCAGTCTGTCCCAGGAGTGTAATCCGCAGCCGGAAGATGCGCTCCTGGATCCTGCGTCGGTTCTGGGCTGCAGCCTGGAGCCTCAGCCGCCTTGCCACGATGTAGAGACCTGGCATTGTGACTTTCCTCATGCTCCTACTGAGTCTCCTTAAGTGTGTTTGCTTTACCCTACACCTGTTTCTTGTTTAATTTTTTTTTTTTTCACAATTGGACTTCATGGTTACCACCTGGTTTAGCTTCTCCTTAAATTGTGACTCTTTTTTTGGCGATTTTGGTGTTTTTCGCTATTTGTGATTTATGATGAATTGGATTTGCGATTTATTTGCAAATTCACAATATATTTGCGAATTCGCATTTGAATTCGCCGAAAATGTGGATAATTGCTGTTCAGGAATCGCAATGGGGGTTCCACATGGGTTTTGCGATTTTTTGTTTTGCGAATTCGCTATTTGATGCTTTTGTTGTTGATGAATTGTGAAAGCGGAAATTGCAATCGCAATCGCTGTTTTGTAGCTATTGCGATCGCAATTTCGCTTGATGAATCTATGCCCAAGTCTTTGATGAACTGCTGTGTCCTTGCAACTTTTTCGTAATGGCAGTAGTCTTCTGAGAAAACACAATGTACATGTGGAAACATTTGCTGCCGCTAACCAGATGCAGTTTAGTATGCCCTAGCATTCCTTGGCATCACCCATATTGGACATCCCTGCTAAGTACCATGCATCAGCCACTAGACTAATGCTTTCATTGTGGAGATCCGCATCATCACACTGAAATGCAAAGTCACACATTTATAGCACCTCCTGAACCTGTCAAGCTGGAGTGCTACTAATAGCGCTAAGCAAAAGAAGCAACGCTGGCAGCCGCGGAGTCAGGTGACTTGAGAGACACTGAACTAAGGACTAGCTCAGCTGCGTTCTCTTGCGCGATTCACTGAGGTACATTCACGTGACATGATGGTGTCACGAAGACTGCAACAGTGTCCCATGATTGGCCCAATTGAAGGCGGGGACAGGACTATTTGGAAGGCCCAAGTGGGTGGCAGTTATGACATTATGTTTTTTAAGCTTGACTGGACTCAAGCCCGCCACTGCTCACACCACTATAGTGCCACCAGTATTTTGTTGCCTGTGCAGCCTCTCATCAGAGATGCCACTTGGACGGGAACACGGCCACCGTCGCCGGGACAAAGTTTGGTGCCACTGCCGCTCATGATGTTGGCCGGTACTGCGGCTCTTTCTCTCTCTGCCATAGTCGACCACAAGTCTTAGGTAATTTATCCTAATATATTTATTTCACTGACCAGAGGCAGACTGCTGAGGCTGGGCATCGATGCATCGGCTGGGCTGGGTAGCGCACTTGGTAAGTGCCCCTCCATTTCTGGTGCTTTGCAGTAGTTTTAAGATCTTCTTAGAGTTTCTCGTTGCTCACATGAGTGTATTTTCTGAGATGTATGTTTCCCTGGTCTTCATTGCTTTATTTTGCTTGTGATAAAGTGTCACTCTAAGTGTCATACATAGTTGTTGAGTGTCTCACTTAAGTACACTGAAAATGTCACACATGAGCAATCTGAAATCTTGGCAGCTATGAATGGACACCAGAAAAAAAACAAGGTATTGAAATTGGGTATAGACTTCTGCACCTGTAAAAGGAAGGTGATACTTGACTTGTGCAAAATGCCATAGGTAGAGGGACTGCACTACTTCAATGAAAGCAATTGATATTCTGTGCTGGATCTAAGGAGTATTTTTAACAGAGAGCTGCTCCTTCGAGAGCCAAGGTATTTTACCACCTTAGGGGCATATTTACAAGGGCTTTATCTCAGCTTTTTTTGGCTTAAAAAGCTAAAAAAGCAGAGATAAAACTATCACCCAATTTACAAGAGGGTGCTAACATGCATAATCGCTTGTTTACAACGACTCCCTTTGCATCTCTAATGAGATGCAAAATGGGCGTCACTGGGCGTAACCAGGATGGACAACCTTGTAAATATCGCTGATGTTCACATTGCGATATTTACAAGGCTGCCCCAGCATTTTAGCACACGTTAGATTTTGGGGAAACCACTGCTAAAATGCAGACTTAGCTATGCCTAACATTGGGGTGGATTATGTCGTATCAGCAAGGTTATCGCCATTTTGCAGGGAACATCGCTAGAAAACCAGCGGTGTTCCCTGCAAAACAGCGATAACCTCGCTATCTCTGGAATTTTTATCGCCCTGGAGTAACACGTTGATAAGAAAGCGATATCAGGGCGATAAATTCCAGAGATAGGCTGCGATAATAAAATTATCGCTGGCTGTTGATAATATGCTCCTTAGTTTTTATTCAGGCCTTTGTCTTCACATTCCCTCCCACATTAAAATATGTTTGAAAGTGGAAATCATTAGCTTCGTTTTCTTAGTAAATATGATACGTCATATTTCTTTTTGGCAGTTGTACCTGCCTGGTTAAACATGAAGCTGTCTGTCTTTATCATCTAGTAAATGGACTTCTGGAATGTCCATGCCCCTCCTTTTTGAAGGTTGATAGCTCAGTAAGCTTAATAGCCAGGTCAGTGTTTGGATATAGTCCTAAATACTACACAGCACACTCTCTGCATTACATTGCATGTCCGTTTACTACATTTGTATTTAAAATAATTCTCCAAGGACACATAATTCTGCGTCGATACTCACATTGTCATGGCTCAGCATCACCCCCTTAGGTGGACCGGTTGTCCCTGAGGTGTAGACCAGAGTGCAGCATTGATTGACCCTCTGGGAGGCGATGATGTCATCGAGTTCAGAATCAGGGATTTCTGATCCCAGCTGCATAAACTCCGCCCACTGCAGACAGAAAGTGTAAAGCCACAGGTCAGCACCGCTCATGAGACTGAAACATGAAAGAGATGCAGGAAAGTCAAGAAAATGATACGCGGAGAGACATAAAAGAAAAGGTTCAAAAGATGAGCTTGAGATCTGTCACAAAAGAGAGGTAAGCAAAAGGTTATTATTACACAGAGTGCGAAATAAAACAGGAAGCAAGAAACAATACACCGAAAGTGAGGCCGCTGACCAGAATTCAGGCTGTGAAAAACATAAATACACATAAATTATTTATTACAAATCTTAACTGTTCTTGGGTTGGCGAGGCAGCCCCCCTGTCCTTTGCTCTGGTCCAGCCACTTTCATGGCTATAAACTAGAAGCATCAGTTCACATCAACCATCTATGATAACCATCAAACACAGAGCCCATTCCAAGATGGCCACCAGACACAGAGCCAAATCCAAGATGGCCACCAAATGTGAATACATTTCAGTATGGCATTTCGGGTGATTCCTGTTCTGGGGCCAATCTGTTCCTGCCGCATGGCTCCTGTTATGGGACCAGCCCCTTTCCTATCAGGTGGTTCCTGTTGTACCCAGATATAAAGGACCTATACTACTCAGAGAACCACTACACACCAACTCCTTTGGCTTGCTTCCACTCTAGTCTTCTTCATACCTTGAGCCTAAATTTAAGCCTTATGGATTTTCCTCCTTGTAGAGAGTATCCCTTCTACCACACGTGTTCAGCACCCCACAGGAAGCCCTTGACAGTCATGGCTGCTGGGTGGTAGGGTCAAATGCTGTCTGAGCTGTAGTCTGGCTCACTATATATGGAGGTATTTCGGTTGAAATACATTTAAACACAATTTACACTAGTTATGCAATAGTGTGAACTACATTTGAGTTATCTGGTAGGACAGTATTTGCTGGTTGGAGCCCGCCACTACAGTTAAATGTTGGGAAGAGCATTGAGTCAGTGGAGCTGCAAGGCAGATGGAGCGAGCGCTTAGAGGTAAAGGTGATATAGAATATAACTCTGAGTAACCCAATGCCAACATTATGACCCAGTCACTATTCCAGGGGTTGCTGTTGCCGTACTTGTTTCCTTAAACGAACAAGGCACAGCCTGTCCTGAATGACACGCCGCTCCAGGATACCCAGATATGGTATTTAGAAAGGTGAAAGATGCACGAAAGTACTATGGAGGTCCATCTGAGAGTAGAGTGTATGAATGAGAGCAGAGGCGGTACCATTTAAGTTTATCTGCAAGTAGGGACGTTATCATTGAGCGAAACGTTTATCACACAATTCTTGGCTCAGTGAGCAGCACATTTTCTGCTCACTGAGCCGCTTTGGAGGTTATGGGTTTGGGTCCTGGCAAGGCAGACTCATCCTCCCAACTTTGGCCAAAGGAGTCCAGCATCAGCTGTCTACTGCCCCTATACCCTGTCCCACCACCCTCCTCTACGGCAATCATTTTCAACCTTCCACCCACTCTCTCCTCTCTTTCACTTCCCCACTTCTTGCTCATTCTACATACTACTTTCTAATCTCAGTCAAGGCTGAGCTCCTGACCCAATCCAGGGCAAAGTCAAATGTGGACTCCTAGAAAGGGTCTGAGCTAAATACACACATGTATCCTTATAAAACACATTTCACCAACTCAGGTGTCTTCTCCAACTACTCTTTTGGAACTCCTGGTGACTGGCCACTCAGATTATGGCCTTCAGTACTCTGCACTATTCTCCACCTATACTAATTGTTCCAAACCCATACAGAGGGTCACCGGGCAGCAGGGATTACTGGGACCAACCGTGGTGGTTAAGACCTTTTACTCCTGAAGTCACAGGGCCTGGTTTACTAGGGGCTGTTTGCAACTGGGCCAAGTACTCCTTCAGCTCTTGATATCAATGGTAGCACAGGTTGAGCAGTTCAGAGCTTCCCAAGGAGAAGGCGAGCACCGGCTCACAACTCAAAATACACCCAGCAACCCCAAGAAATGATTGCCCAGTCAAAAACGTGTTTTTTGTAAGACGAGGTATCTGTCTAATAATACAAAGTGCAACACAATACAGTGCAAACATTATAAACAGCTTTCTTGAGGCCTTCAACCTCACGTGCTGTCTCCTATGTATTGTATCTTCACACAGGCAGATGCACATCCTAGCGTAGCTCAATCAATTGAGCCTTTTGTTGGAACGGCAAATCACCCGTGAGGGTCTTGAGATGCTGAAGAAGCTGACTGCTGCATGAGGATTGATCATTCAGACATCCAGGTCTTTTCGGTGCCAGAGGCATAGTTCCGGTGCGGAAGGGCCCATTTGCAATTGCACAGACCCCAAAAGCGTGATTTCAAGAGCAGGTGAGCCACACCAAGGGCCCAGGACTTGAGAGGCATCACTTGGAGGTCAGGAACTCGCTGCAGCTGTTTACCAAAAAGCTGGTTGGAGAGCTTTTTGTGTTTCCTGAGGCTCAGATCAGGAGGCCAGATTTCTAGCCATTTGAGTCACTCTGGGGTCCTGGGTTAAAGATGCAGTAGCAGGTACAGTTCGTCTTTCTCAAGCAAGGGGGAAGAAGGCAGCAGGTCTGCACAGCGAAGTAGAAGTTCCTTTAGAGGAGCAGTTTGGCAAAGTAGCAATCCCTGTAGCAGCACAGTTGTCCTTCTTCCTGACAGAGTAACCCAGAGGTCTAGAAGTGTACTGAAGAGTTGGTGTCTGTGGTCTTCCATTTATACCTTACCCTGGTTCAGGAAGGTGGGGGAAGCTTCTAGACAGTGGCTTTGAAGTGCATGGAACATCCTGCCTTCCCAGCCCTGGCTCCGAGCTGGCTGCAGTAGCAAAGAAGGGTCATTACGCCTTGTGTGTTAAAGCAGAGCAAACGCTTGTCAGATGTAAGTGCGGCTGTGCTCAGATTCGCCCCCCATCCTGTCAGCCGATGGCCCATCCAGGCCCACTAATCCCTCTATTGTGTGACTGACTGGGAGAAATCCAGAACGTTTAACTGTTAGTCACACCCAGTTATGTGACCCAAGACAGCCTACAGGCACAAAAGGGTTAAGGGCAGGAAAATGCCACCTTTCCCATGAGTTTTAGGTCCTGAAGAGAACCCGACCAATTTATTTTTGGGTTCGAAATGTGTCGTCCGCTGAGTGTCCAAACAAATGTGAGAAAACACACTGTCAGGAAAAAAACCCTGTTGTTTGAATTTTTGGGAAAGAATGATAACCAATTTGTCTAATACACTGAGAATCCTGAATATTGCACCTTTGGATGCTGCCCTTAACAAGATTGAAAAAAACACTTAGCCATATAAACCTCAACCTATTTGGGCTTCATTGCATTTTTTGTTTTATCTATGTGTTCAATTTACTTGTCTTTGAATGTGTTCACTCTCTTTTTTTCAAAAAGTGATTTACTCAAGCTTATTCATTTGTATGTAGAATTTGTTGTCTACGTCATGTCCATGTCTTGTCCAATGATACAATTTGTGAAGATCAGTTTTTTGTTTTACTTGTGTTAAAAACTTAGTCTGTGGTCTGTTAATTTATTCGTCTATAAGTTGTTCTTGTGAGTATCGTAAAGAATTTATTTTTGAATAATTGTGTTTCCTCCAATGGAAAAATGAACCCTTAAAATGGATAGAAAAGAAATAAAAATGTATGTTTTTGGGTCACATTGAGTTGTCATGTGTGCGTTGAGTGTCCGAGTCGTTTCAGGCGCAGCTACTGGTGAGGGCGGACCCAGGACGAGGCCAAAGGTTCTCCAAAGGATCTATCCGGCTCGGGGCCCCCTCAAGGTGCGAGGCGGGTGATGGGACGGTGTGGAGGGTTGTGGCGATCCGGGGTCTGATGCAGCTCACGGGGCGAGGCACCGTTCAGGCCTGCGGGGTGTACTACTTCTTAGCACGCTAGGTCGTACCTGTGGATCTGTGTGGGGCGTCATGTTCTCGGGCAGACGGGAAGGCCTTTCTTGAGGTGCGGCACGAGCCTTGGTATGCAGGAGGGCAAAGCGAGACATTCGGGTACGTTACGACGTACGGACCGTCCGAGGCTTTCAGATGCGCTCCGTGCAGATTCCGGCGGGAGAAGATGAGAGGCGAACAACGCGCTCCGTAGCAGGTGAGGTGGCAGGAGAGCGGGCGGCCCGGCACTGAAGCGGAGAGCGACTCAAGCTTGAGCGGGGCTCTCTGCGGCAGGGCGACCAGGCTCCGAGCTGTCACGACCTTAGGAGGGGCGAAGGTACCCGAGTCACAACTCCGGCGAGGGAATAAGAACTAAAGGCCCAACAGCAGACAGGCACAGGCAGAATAGAACCCAATGATCCTGGCGTTCCATTCAGGGGGCAAGCTTGTGATCAAGCCCTTGGAGATCGTTTCAAGCACAAGTCTTCAAAGTCCTCTCTGGTCTTTTCCTCTCCGTTCTCAGCAAGGCACCACTGCAGGCCAGTCCTTCAGGGCAAAGACCGGTTTCCTTCCTTCAGCTTCTCCTGTTCCTTCTAGTCAGGCAGAGGTTTGTCGTGGTCAAAACAGGATCTGATTTGCTAGGAGCAGGGCTCCTATATTTGTACTCAGTTTCTTTTGTCTTTGCAGGCCAGGGGGCCTGAGCCCCGTTCAACCCAGTTTTGGAGCACTCTGTTAACAGGAAACTGCCGTCTTCTTTCAGGGTGTAGGGCAGGGCCATCACACGCTCCACAGGAGGTGGAGCCAGCATTGTGGTGGTGGAGCACAACCCTATTCAGAATCAAGGACTACTCCGCCCACCCATCCTGGTGTAAGCACCCTATTCACCACCTGGTAACCCCGACTGTCCCCGGGATTTCCCCAGCCCTGTCACTCACACAAACCCAGACAGCAGATGCACATCCTGGCAGAGGCGGGCTGAAATAGTTAGACGAGCAAATGCTAACTTTCTAAAAGTAGCAGTTGCAAACACAGGATATTAAAATAAACCTTGCTAAAGGAAGTATTTTATTATTCTGAGTTCAGGCATACTAAACTTGACGTGCCACCATGTTCCCTGAGCCTGCCGGACTATAGCGTGTAATAATTCCGGCAGCTCCTCTTGGCCTAAGAGAACAGGCAGCCCTTCAATAGCGAAGAACGAAAAGGGCGGTAATTCACTACTAGGACATTCCACACACATCAGGGCTTGTCCTACCTTACGCTTACAATGCACCCTGCCCGTAGGCCTACCATAGGGGTGACTGATATGAAGTTTAGGGAAGGTTTAGGGACTGGCAAGTGGGGGCACTTGCGCAGTCAGCGAGGTAGTACCAGACTGGGCGCAGGGTCTGCAATGGCGGCCCGAGAGACATTTTACGAGGCCGCTTCTGTGGGTGGCGCAACCAGCGCTTCAGGCCCACTAGCAGCATTTGTATCTACAAGCCCCGGCACTCCTCGCGCACGTTACTAGGGACTGACAGTAAACCAAATAAGCCAATCATGGAAATCAATTACATATACACTTTTTATTGGGAGCACTTGCACTGCGGCATGGCTTGGCCGTGGCGCAGTGCCCTGAGCATCGAACACCAGCAAAACATCTGAGGCACATCAGCAAAAAGTGGAAGGAAGACTCACGCCAAAGTGCCAGGTCTAACAGAGAGGCCTTACATTAGTTAAATACGATTTTGAGAGTATTTCACTACCAGGACATGCAAAACTAAAACGTACATGCCCAATCTTGATGTTATACAATACCCTGCCATATGGGCTGCCTTGGGGCAACTTACATGTAATACAAGGGCCGTTTAGGGATCCACCAGGGGGTTTTGCCAAGTTGAAATGGCAATGTAAAACTGCATTCAGGCTGCAATAGCAGGCCTGAGAGATGTACCAAGGTGTTACTTAAGTGGGTGGCACAGTCAGTACTGCAGGCCCAGTAGTGGCATTTAATTACAGGCCCCGGGCATATGTAGTACCACTTTACAAGGGGCTTATAAGTAAATTAAATTTGCGAGTTAGGTATAAGCCAATGTAAACATGTTTTAGGAGTGTGAGCACAAGCACTTTAGCACTGGTTAGCAGTGGTAAAGTGTGTAGAGTCAACAAAAATAAGGGCTGCAAAAATAGAGGAGCTGAGGCAAGATGTTTATGGGAAGACCACCCTATTGCTGACAGGTCTAACACATAGCAAAAGTGTATTTGTACAAATTTTTGTTGAAGACACCCCCCTCCCCCCAACTTTGGTAAGGACGTTTGCAGCAGTGGCCTGTGACCCAAGAGGGACGTTTAAAAACCACTTGTGTAATTGTTGCAATAGTAGTTTGCATAGTTTTCGTATGGATTCTCTGGAGTGGCACAATTTATGGGCTGCAGCATAAATTGTGCCACTCCATAGACCCCACACGAAAACTATGAAAACTAACATTGCAGGCTGTGTGTCTTGGTGCAGAGAGAACCAAAGAGTCTACATGGAATTCAGATCTGTGCATCTGATAGACGTCTAGCCGCAGATTCCTTAACTTAGAATATCACCAGGCGTCAATCAATCAATCATTTATTTATAAAGCGCGCTATATACCCGTGAGGGTCTCAAGGCGCTCGGGGGGGGATGGGTGGGAGGGGGGTGCTGTTGCTGCTAGTGGTCGAAGAGCCAGGTCTTGAGAAGTCGTCTGAGGTTCTGGGTCTGGCATAGGTTTGTGGGGAGGGTGTTCCAGGTCTTGGCGGCGAGGTAGGAGAAGGATCTGCCGACGGCGGTGGTTTTCCGGATGCGTGGAACTGTGGCGAGGGCGGCAGAGCGGAGGTTGCGTGCGGGGGTGTAGAAGCTGACTCGGTCGTTGTGATTTGCTGGTCCGGTGTTGTGTAGGGCTTTGTGTGCGTGGATGAGGAGTTTGAAGGTGATCCTCTTGCTGACGGGGAGCCAGTGCAGGCCTCTCAGGTGGGGGGTGATCTGGCTGCGTCAGGGGGACGTCGAGGATCAGTCGCGCCGAAGCGTTCTGGATGCGTTGTAGCCGTCTCAAGAGCTCAGTTGTTGTTTCTGCGTAGAGGGCGTTCCCGTAGTCCAGTCTGCTGGTGACAAGGGCATGTGTGACGGTTTTTCTCGTGTTCGAGGGGATCCATTTGAAGATTCTGCGGAGCATCCGGAGGGTGTTGAAGCAGGACGCGGAGATGGCGTTGACTTGCTTGGTCATGGGGAGGGCGGGGTCGAGGATGACCCCCAGGTTGCGTGCGTGGTTGGAGGGTTCTGGGGCTGTTGCTAGCGAAGTGGGCCACCAGGAGTTGTCCCAGGCTGATGGGGTTGGGCCGAGGATGAGGACCTCAGTATTGTCTGAGTTCAGCTTCAGCCTGCTGTCCTTCATCCATTCGGCGACGGCCCTCATTCCTTTGTGGAGGTTGGCTTTGGCGGTGTGGGGGTCTTCGGTGAGGGATATGATCAGCTGGGTGTTGTCAGCGCAGGAGATGATGTTGAGGCTGTGTTGTCGTGCAATGCGGGCGAGCGGTGCCAGGTAGATGTTGAACAGCGTCGCGCTTAAGGAGGAACCCTGAGGGACGCCGCAGATGATCCCGGTGGTCTGGGATCCGAAGGGAGGGAGGCGGACGCTCTGGGTTCTGCTGGAGAGGAAGGATGTGGTCCAGGCCAGGGCCTTCTCCTGTATTCCGGCATCGAGGAGGCGTGTTGCTAGGGTGCGGTGGCAGACCGTGTCAAAGGCTGCGCATAGGTCCAGGAGGATGAGGGCGGCTGTTTCTCCTTTGTCCATCAGGGTCCTGATGTTGTCGGTGGCAGCGATGAGGGCAGTCTCGGAGCTGTGGTTGCTACAGAAGCCAGACTGGGAAGGGTCCAGGATGTTGTCCTCCTCGAGGTAGCGGGTCAGCTGTCTGTTGACAATCTTCTCTGTGACTTTCGCCGGGAAGGGTAGCAGGGAGATGGGCCGGAAGTTTTTGAGGTCCTTGGGGTCTGCCTTGGGTTTCTTCAGAAGGGCGTTGATCTCGGCGTGCTTCCAGCTCCTCGGGAAGGTTGCTGTCTCGAAGGAGATGTTAATTGTCTTCCGGAGGTGGGGTGCGATGGCTGTGCTGGCTCTGTTGAAGATGTAGTGAGGGCATGGGTCAGAAGGTGGTCCGGAGTGGCCATCATCTCTCGCAAGAGGTACACAGGAATCAGCTGAGCAGGAATTATGGCATGTGGTGACCTCTCAGTGCCAGCCAAATGCCCCTATAACTAAACAAGGAAGTGATGCAGTTTATATAATAAATATCCCTAATGTTGCCATGCCGATGACTTAATCAGGCCGCTATTGTTGATTTAATTGTAATAGCTCCATTGCGTACAACACAAGCAACAACATTTTGGAAAGTGAACTTAGCCAACAGAATATTCAAAGTGTTTGATAATCTGCCTACAAATTGTAAGCAAAAGCCATTTCAGAGAATATTATCCTTCAAAGGCTCACAATGAAATGTACTTCAGATGTCAATGTAAAACAGTCATAAAAAAGATGTCAAGTTTAAAACGTGAACATGTAAATTGGTGCTGTTTCCACTCAATCCTAAAATGTGATTCCATGACATCCACTCCTTGGACGTGAGATGAACGTGCAGAGTTCACATAAATTATGCCATTTCAGATGTTCTGAGTGTTCCTATGAATGGTGTGATTAAACATGCTAAAAGTGATATAATATGAAAGGATATAAGCAGTGCATGTGGAAGGTACAAATTATAGTCAATGTCGTCTGGCTAGCGAGTTGACACGACTTGTTTGGAGGTGCATGAGCTAATGTAATTTTAGGGCGGGCGTAAATTATAACTTTAAGTTATAACTATACAGTTATAACTATAATTTGGTAAGGTTTATGTAGTTTAAGTTTTTTTACTATAGAAATAATAAATATCGTTTTCCTAACCATATCTAATCTCAAATCTTTGTTTTTTATTGAATATATATATTTAATAGTAATGCAAGATGTCCTTTAATAGTTTATGTTTGCTCTTTGTTTAACATGTTATGTGATATGTATTTATATAGCGCAATATCCAGTGTATCCAGGCACTTGGTACAACATGAGGGCTGTTTTGAGTCTTTATTGGAAGTATATTGCTTGCATTCTTGAAGCCAGAGGGTAGAGACCCAAACTCTCAAGTGAGGAAGGATAGAGGGCATCCTGCCTTTGAAAATTCAATAGGGCCCTTTTTACAGGGGGTTTCTGATTGTAGTTTTCCCTTTTTTCTGTCTCTAACTAGTGCTTCAGAAAGAACAGGTGCAGTCTTCATACTTCATTTTGCCCATGTTTTGGATACTCTTGCTTGGAGCCATCACCTTGCATGCAGTCTACACTACAGCCAGAAAATGCCATCTGGAAGGGCAATCGCTTAAACCAGTTCTAGGACCATTTATAGTGGATCCAATTCCTGTGTCTTAAAAATCAATATAAACGTGGGTCCCAAACTATCACACATTGTTCAAGTTTCAAGTTCTTCTTGACCAAAAAAAGAGAGTGCTCTACACAGTGCTTGAAGAGCTGATGTGCATTCAGGGCTGGTGCCTGTCTGACAGCCATTCTGTCAGTGGCAATAGGACCTCATTGAACGTCTGCAACTTGCTGGAGAAGCTATGGGTCTGCCAAGAGCCTAGGAGGCTGCCTGCTTAGAAAGGGAAGAAGAGTGCCTGCATTTGCAGTGAGTCATTGTCCAGCAGGAGAAGCCCAGCTGTGTCTCAAATGTGTGGAACATGCAGGGGAACCGACATACAAAGTGGGAGTGAAGCTAGGATTTGCATTTGTTGCAAGAGGTCCTTCTGCCTCCAAAAGCCTGGTTCTGGTGGGGTTCTGCATGGATAAGCACAACTTAACAGTTCTCTACCAGCTGGCACTTCTACAGTGAAAGACTAGTGCTGCTGCTGATAGTGTAAAAGATGTCATCCGTGATGTCACTGACCATGCCATCAGTGATGTAGTATGTGAGGTCATAAGCAGTGCACTGCGGGACGTAAGTTATAGTTAGCTCAGTTACCTATAACTGCTGTATTTCACAGGTTTTGTACAAGTGAAATCTGAGCTTAGTAATTATAACATCCCTGTAACCTTTGTTTTTTTCAGTGAAATTTTTTTTTTTTTTTATATTTTCAGGTTGTTGTCCATAATTGAAGACGCACTCAGCAAAGGATGTTTCAACAGAAACTTTACTTTAAAACTGGCATTTCATTCCACACATTTTCCATAGCCTGATGCGTTATATATATATATATGTATATATATACCTACTGGCAGTCGCCAGTAGGTAGTTCTAGTTAGGACCTATTTTCCATAGGAAAAGCGTTTTTTGACTTGCCTATATCTTTCCTGCCATTTGAAGAATCTTCCAGAAATTTTCCAAAGAAGTGCCCCGGTGATTCTTGTTATGGATGAAAAGTTTCAGAGGGATCCATTAAGCAGTGGCTGAGAAAAAGGGGGGTAAAAAAAGTGTGTTTCCCATGTTAATTCCCATAGGGATTTTAGACACAACAACGGAACCACTGAACCGAATTACACCAATTTTGTTAGAAAGGTAGATCTTGGTCCAGAATGCAACCTTTTTGTGATTTGGTGTAAATCCATTCAGTAGTTTTAGAGATATTAACTGAAATTCTAATTTATATGTATAGGGACACGGATTATCCTTGGATTCGTGGATCCATGCACTACTGTGATTGGCTGGCCACAACCTGAGAGGAAATTTGTTGCCGCCATTTCGCTCATCCGGACTCGGTTCCAAGCGGGGATAATTAAATGAAAAACTGATTGAGATGGCTGGGTATGGGTACCCTGACCCCATGGGACTAATGGAGGGGCGTGTATAGCAGCTCTCATTGGTAAGAAAGTATCCAAACCCTTCTTTTTGTACCACATCCAGATCCTCCTACTCACACACCCACTTACACACCCACACAACCTCTCACAAACCCATGCAACCACTCAGTCAGTCAAAAATACTTTATTCGGTTCATATCAAAAACCATAAACGTATACTACATAATTCATCAGAGTCAAGACATAAATTTAAAAGAAATATGAAACATTGATTTATAATCCAATCACAACAATTTCATATTTATATAAAAACGTACATTTATAAATAATGTTAAAAAGGATAAAACCAGCAGAAAGAACCATTTAAAAGAAATGACGCGCATTCTCCTACATCCTAAGTATACCGCTATGTACACTGTATCCAGTTAATTTTCCTCCTCAGTCTCAGTGCTATTGTCAAGAAATTTGCTATGTTAAAAATCTCCCAAGTACTTGACAACAGCTGTAGATGTAATAGGGCGGGTCTAACTTGTCTAAAGCCTTTGTTTTTAATGAGGGGAATGATGAACTTTTTGCGGATAGGGCATAAATGCTTACAAAAAAAGATAAAGTGCATAGTGTCTTTAATAGAGAATCCATCACAAGAACAAATCTCCAATTCCGACTCCTTAGTCCAACCTGGGCGTTCTGTAAGGAGAAGGTGAAATTTGTTCAATCTAAACTTGGTCAATAAAAATCGATGATTCATGTTATTGACGATTCTCAAATAAGGTTGTATACCTCTGGTAGTTGTTAACAATTGATGAGCCCTTACAGTTGGTTGCGTAATTCATTTTCCTCTCTTTCCAAATATGGCAATTGTTTGTATGTCTCTTTAGCCCATTTCATGTCCCCCTTCAGCAGCTTGTTTGGGGAGTCAAACAATTCCGGTTGACCCAATTTAGTTGCCAGTTTTTTTATATAGTTCAACCAGGGGATAGAGTGGCCATACTCCAGTGCTAAACAATCCCTCAAAATCTCATGATTCAGATCTAATTCAGGGTTCAGCCAAATAGAAATCCATTTCAATAGCGGGGCCAAGGCTATGCGATCTTCCAGATATTCAACCCCACACTCTTGGTGAACAATATATCCAGGTGTAGACTGGGGGACGCAAAACATAGATTTCAAGAACTTGTCCTCAGCCACCTGCAAGGCCTTTACATTTTTTAACCCCCACAGGTCAGCCCCGTACATAGCTATTGAAGTGCATTTGGCGTTATAAGTTTTCAACACCGCCTCTATAGGCTTCACACCCAGTTTACGTGCGAAATCCAGGACAGCCAAGATAGACCTAGCAAAGGCATTACGTTTGGCAACCAACTGGGGCAATTATCATCAAAGATTAATCCCAGGTATCGGAATCTTGTAACCCTAGATAAAACATTCCCTTCACAGATCATAATCTTAATTCTTTTAGGTTTACTGCCCACGATCATTACATGTGATTTAGGAAAATATACACTAAGATCCAGCACCTTCATAAATTTAGCAAATGAATTTAAAAGACATTGCAACCCCACTGCTGTGCGTGCTATTAAGGCGGCATCATCGGCATAAAGCAGTGCCGAGATAGAACATTTTCCAGCCTTTGGTATATCTTTACACCATGCAACCACTCACACACCCACTAACAGACCTTCATATCCCCTCACACACTGACTCACAGACCCACAGTTTTCGCACACCCGCTCACACACCCACTCAAAGGCTCTTAAAAAATACTAAAAACACCCACACAGTCACTCACACACCTACTCACACAGTCAAAAGCACACCCACTCACAGACCCACACAGACAGTCACACATGCTCTCACATGCTCTCACACACCCACCACACACTAACACAATCACTGACACACCCCATCACACACGTAGGTTGCACGGATGTTATAGTTATAAAATAACCTAAAAAAACATAGACGTTCACTGAAAAAACCAAAGGTTACAGTTAGGAATACAAAAGTAATAGTATAAAAGTATAGTTAGGAAATACATTTTTTTAAACCTTGGGAACTCACTGAAAAATCCAAAGGTTACAGAGACTTTATAGTAGGGTTCAGATTTTACACACAAAAAATCATAGAAATTCAGCAGTTACAGTTATAGTTATCTCAAGTAAATATAACTCATGCCTTAAGGTAATTATAACTCATTCCCTCACCATGCACTGCTAATTACCCAACATTTTAGACCATTTATGGCATCTTCAATGACATCATTGATAATGTCACTGCAAACTTTGCAGTGAGATTAATGATGAGAAAACTGTGCACAGTGGAGGCTCTAGTTATAGTTACCTCAGGCACAAGTTAAAGTTACTTGGCATAACTATAACTGCTGAATTTCGATGGTTCTCTATGTGTGATATTTGTAAAACGCACATTTACCCAAGGGTATATCGGCGCTGAATAACAGATGGTTATTCTTACCGAACTCAAGGGTACTAATTTTTTCAACCTCGGAAGGATGAAAGGCTGAGTGGACCCACCAGGATTTGAACCTGTTAGCCTGAAGTTGAACACAGGCCCCTACAGTAGATGCATTAGTCCACTAAGCCACCAGACCCGGCTAAACAAGATACGTTATGTTAATATTTAAAAATAGTTATCTTTTGCTGGTGTGCACATTTAAAAAACATGTTAATTAACTTTACTATTACTATTTTAATTTGGCTATATTTAAAAAAAGTTTTCTTAGTATTGTTACATATACACATATTCATATATATATTACCTACTGGCAATAGCCAGTAGGTATATATAGTTAGGATTGTTTTCCATAGGGAAATCGCAACATTCTATTGGGAATAACTTTGGCGCCGGTTGAGGAATCTTCCTGAAATTTTTCTTAACTTTGCCTCGCGGCGCTCCGCTCCTTCCCTGGAAGTTTGGGGGGGATTCGTCAAGCGGGGCCCAAGATAAAAGGGGGTCCCAAAACGTGTTTTCCCCATGTTAATTTCCATAGGGCGGTTGGACTCACTTTTAGCCCGAACGGCTGAATGGTTTTCCACCAAACTTGGCAAAATTGTAGGGGCTGGTAGCCTGATGTGCCTTTGCTATGTCTCAAGATATGTACTCCAGTGGTTTTTACGAAAATTTACTTTGAAAAAATATATATTGGGCTACATTGGGCTATATATATGTTAGAGCCCAAATGTAGCCCAATGTAGCCCAATGTAGCCCAATGTAGCCCAAAGATGGCCACCAGAGACAAAAAAAACAAATGTAGCCCAAATATCAGCCAGATGTAGCCCAACTATAGCCCAATGACAGAATGTCCCAGAGTGTTCTAAAGAACAACTAGAGCGCTAACAGTCTTACTTATGACAAAAGTATGGCACACCTGAAGTCATCTTGATTGGAATAAAGTGTTAACACTTAAAACATTTAATTTGCAAAGGAACAAAATGAGGGGGTTCATTTTGCCATAGAAATTATGATTAGTGCTGAAGAAAGAAAAATTAGGGCACATTTTGAGTGACTTCTCAAATCCTCTTATATTTCATTAAAAAAATTCTGATATGCAGTCTCCCAAGATGGCCACCAGAGACAAAAGAGCCCACATGTAGCCCAAATATCAGCCAGATGTAGCCCAACTATAGCCCAATGACAGAATGTCCCAGAGTGTTCTAAAGAACAACTAGAACGCTAACAGTCTTACTTATGACAAAAGTATGCAACACCTGAAGTCATCTTGATTGGAATAAAGTGGTAACGCTTAATACATTTAATTTGAAAAGGAACAAAATGAGGGGTTTCATTTTGCCATAGAAATGTTATATATATTTATATATTCACTGAAAAAACCATAGGTTACACACCAGTTATAGTTAGGAATTAGCATTTAAAAAACCTTTGAAATTCACTGAAAAAAACATAGGTTTCAGGCCTTATATAGTTAGGAATTCGTTTTTAAAAAACCTTTGAAATTCACTCAAAAAACTATAAGTTTTAGTGGTGTTATAGTTAGCTGGACATTTTACCCATACAAAACCAATGAAATTGCTCCTATATAGTTAGTTGTACTAACTATATTTCGCGCACCCGCAATCCACTGCTGATGATGTCACATATTAGATCATTCATGACATGGTCAGTGACATCACTGATGACATCTCAAATGACATCACTGATGACATCACTGATGACATCATCCAGTGAATGTGATTTGCTTCGTTATTTAAATATTCATTATATATATAGCAATTTGCATTGAAGAATGAGTGGATATATATAAATAAATATTTGGATGGAGGATTTAGTAGCAGTGTAATTGACTGTTTTCTTGACCAATTTATAATGTCTCACTAAATATAGTGGATAGTGTCTAAACTGTGTGAATATCTGTATCACTTTGTCAGTTGTTGTGTAAACTGATTCTACAGTTGGTTACTAGCTATGTGAAAGTCTATATTAGTTATTGATTAGTTAACTGAGTATTTGTATGGGAGTGTGAAAGTGTGTGTGGTTCAGTGGGGGGTTTGTGACTGTCCAAAGATGTGTGAATAGTTGATTCAGTAGATATATGAAGCTAAAACTACATGTTCTAACAGTTTGGGTGAGGGAATCTCTTTATGGGTGTGGTGATGAGCAAATATATATCTCAATGGTACAGGTCCAACAAACTAGAAAAATAAAAGGCAGTGTATGTGTCAGTTGTTGTATATAAATAAGTACACATAAGACACAATGATTGTGTGAGTGACTGTATGGATAACTGTATACTTGTAATAATGATTTTATAATTCACTAAGTATGACTTATTATCTAAATGAATAGAAGAAGTGGTGTTTGTATAAGTGTTTTGCTAAGTAAATATGTAAGTATGATCCATTGTTTGCATAAGTGAGTAGGATGACTTCATATATGAATAGGATGTGTGCTGTTGTTTAATGTCGATATAGATGTATAATTATTTTTGATAGTGTTCTATTGTTCATTGACAGCCTGTATGAGTGAATCCATAGGTAAGTGATTAGATGTGTGTATACATCTATGAATCACTGAGTGGATTTTTAGATACTTGTATTGCTGTGACAATGGATTTAAATATGATACTCTGTATTTTACAAACAGTGATGAAAAATTGTAATAGTGTATGAAAAGGTGTATGTGATTGTCACGTGGTTGATGTCAACAGTGATGTCATCAGTGATGTCATTTGAGATGTCATCAGTGATGTCACTGACCATGTCATGAATGATCTAATATGTGACATCATCAGCAGTGGATTGCGGGTGCGCAAAATATAGTTAGTACAACTAACTATATAGGAGCAATTTCATTGGTTTTGTATGAGTAAAATGTCCAGTTAACTATAACACCACTAAAACTTATAGTTTTTTGAGTGAATTTCAAAGGTTTTTTAAAAACTAATTCCTAACTATATAAGGCCTGAAACCTATGTTTTTTTCAGTGACGAAGGCGGGAACGCCGAAACGCGTTTGTTGATTTGATTATGCAGCGCCAAAAAGAATAAACTTTGGCATTTAAAAACGACGGAGCAACTGCTGTGTGTGCCCTTAATTGTGGAACGGACCTGCGAGTGTGGACCGTGTGTGTTGAAAATATTACGCATCTCACCGTGCGGTAAGGAGGCACCCAAGGCAAAGAGGAGCGACGGATGGTGCAAAGGCGTGACAGGATATATATATATATATATATATATATATATATATATATATATATATATATATATATATATATATAAAATAATTGATTAAAGCTACATAGTTTACATTGTATTGTAACTATAATAACATTTTAAAAATATCACTTCACAGTTTGAATGGATTACAAAATCAAAGTTCTTATCCTTTTTGGACAATGTTCCTTTCCAGGTTACTTTTTACACAATATATGTGTCATTTATATTATAATTACAGGAAGATAATATTTATGTAAATTATATTTTTGACTAAATATTTTTCTGCTTCAATATTTGTGACCACAATATTTTGATAGAGAGATGTTAGCCTGTTTGCTTCAACATAAATTGATGACTTGTTTGCTTTAACATAGATTGATTTGTGACTAATTTACAGGACAAATGTGATGCTTGTGTGCTCCAACTCAAATGTTTCATGTGTGTTCAAATGGAACAATGGATCATTTTTGGCCTCAAACCTGTACATTGAGAGTAACTTCACTGTGTGTGTCAGTGGGAGACAGGAAGGTAGACCCATGGGCCATGGCCATGACTCACCGTGTAGAGGTTGGGTCTCTTCACCTTCAGCTCATCGCTGTATTGGATGATGGCCTTCAGGTGAGGCAGCTGGTCCTGGACCTAAACACCCCATTCACAGAAACCAAAAGACTCTAATATCAGACACAGAACTTGTAATTCACAAACCTGAAACTCATTTTTCATTCAAATATGAGGAAGCTCTGCTCCCAAGTTAAATGCACATAGTTTGTCTACAAACAACAGGTAACACTGAACCGGTAATGGACAAACACATCATATACACTATAGCCCAATGAATCCAATACACCAGAATGATTCAGATACATTTCATAAAATTGCATCACATCAGGTCACCAAGTAAAATTTGAAAATGTGATTTGTATCGGAATTTTTCTTTAAATCTTTTATTAGGTGCCTAGAAAAGTCTCCTTGGTGCGTGTCGGCTGCAGTCTGATCTAGAACGGAACAAATTACATTTTCAAATTTTACTTGGTGACCTGATGTAAAGCAATTGCCATGGAATTATACTAATGCAATATCGACTGAGACGGTCATTAAATATACAACCCTGTACACGACTTATAGCCCTGAAGCAGTTCCAGGTGTTGGAACGAAAGAAGTTGGATGGATTTTTATCATTTTCCATTCTTGGAGAATAAAGGACACAATTTGGAATATATATTGGAACTGGACTCTTTTCTGGTGCACCTCCTATTCTTTTCATAAAAAAGGCATGCAAAGTGGGTTTGGGTTGCCTTGTAGATACGGGTCTGCACTCTGCTTGATAAAAATTGATTCACCTGCGGCGCAAGGGGCTTCTAAATAAGCTCCCCCCCCCCCCCAGTACTGAAACCAAGTCGCAGTCATCTTGGAAGATATGAACAGTAATGCAATGCATGTTTCAGTTTATTGTTTAGAGCAATGATATTTTCAGTGCATTCCAACATCTAACATACTGGACATCCTTCTTCAATAGCTATGAGTGCACATGCTGGCTGACAGGTACACACAATGAGGTCTCTAGGGGTCAGTGTGGTTGAGTGAGTGTGCTGCTGGTACAGCACTCTCATGACAGGTTGGTGTGATTTGGGTGGCTATCATAAAATACCGTATCTGTTAACTTTGGAATTTGAAATCTTGAGTTAGCATTACACCCTGTGCATTTCACTGAAAATTGTGCTAAAAAATGTAATTTTATTGTGAAATGAAAATGTGTAATTAACCAATGGTTGTACCATGCTCCGTTATTAGGCATTTGGGTTTGAACTATATGTACATACAATACATACTGGAATTTTTGAATAAGGTAGACTCCCCCACCCACATCTCTGACCAGCTGACTGCGGAAGTCCTTTAGTGCATTACTAAGCCCAAAGTGATCAGTAATAAACAAAATACTCACCTTTGGTAATGCTATATCTGATGGACACTCTAACAGCAGATTCTTTATCTTTAAAATATCTCAGGCCAGCACTGCAGGAATTTCTGGGAGATTCCCCCCAGCAAGGACTCCTGTGCTCTGATATGTGGGGCCGAATGGCTCAGCGTCAACCTCACAACGCCGTGAAAGTGACAGGGCAGAGTCGCACATTCTCTCCACTCATGTGCGCTGAAGTCAGTTCCATCTTTTAAATCTCTTCTGAGCCCTCAGAAATAGCCAATGACAGTGTACTGATGTCTAACTTGGGGCCTTTTGATGATATTGTGCAGAGTTGTTCCACTCTATGGAATGGGGAAGCAGAAGAATGGTGAGGAATCTGCAGTTAGGTAGACTACTCACTAGAAAATACTTAAATTGTAGGTAAGTAACCTGTTCTGCTGATGGATAGTTTTAACCTTAGATTCCTGGGGCCTCATTTATGAGGCCGTGCGTCACTTTTACGCCGCCGGTGCGTCACATTTTGTGACGCACCAGCAGCGTAAATAATGTGCCTTGTTGCACCATATTTACAAAGTGACGCATCTATGTAGATGCGTCACTTTGTAAACCCCTGCGCCACATTATACCTGCGCCAGGTATAATGTATGCAAGGGGGGCGTATTGACGCAAGGAAGGGTCGTAGAAGTGACGCAGTGAAATCTATGAGATTTCACTGCGTCAATTTTAGGACGCCGTTGCGTCAAAATCTTGCTGGAGTTGCGTCACTTTTGTGACACACTCCAGCAACGCGTCACTTTTGCGCTTACAGATACGTCAGAAATACTGATGTATCTGTAACTCTTTGCGACATGATGCGTCATACTGTAAATATGACGCATCATTGGCGTCGCAAGGAGGGCGCAGTGAAAAGTGATGTATCGCTGTTTTCACGCAGCGATGCGTCACTCTTCATAAATGAGGCCCCTCATTATTACAATTGATACCAAAGTAGTTCCTCCCAAAAGGAGGATGGTCTGAGGAGTGTACTCAAACCAAAAACACTTGCGGGCCGAGCAGGCGCAAGGGCCTTCTCTACAGACCTAGCTGTCAAGGTAGTAGTGAGGATTCTGATTCATTTTCTAGATCACTCTAAAATGTAGAATTCAGCTTTCTAGACCCTCAGACACTAAAGACTCAGTCAGTGTGTCAAACCAAGAGAGAACACCAGTTGAACTTGGACTGCCTCATAACCCACTGAATAATATTTGAGTGGAATCTGTTTCAGGTAATGATGAATCTCACAGAGATAATTAGTGGTAAATCCCCTTTGATTAAGGAAGAACATGCCATGAACACTAGGCAATGATGGCTACATTTAAAAAGAAATATTAAAAAAATTAAAACCCTATCTTAGTGCACACAGTATGAATTGTAACCACAATAAAGAGAAATACAATGTTAACACTTGCTAAAAGAGTAAAGCAGGGAGAATTCCAGTATATTCGCTGTATCATTTTTGTAGCAATTCTACCCTCATTCTGCAACTTCCAGACCCTAAGTTAATTTTAGCACAGCAGAAAATAGAAAGCCTAATTTGAGTTTCAAAGAAGGATCATACTCACATGCCTGTCTGAACAACAGGACAACTGTCAAGTATATTAAGAGTGCCTGCTATTAACACTGTGCAAGGCCAGGTGTGCTGAAAAGCTCACCAAGCGAAGACTGAATGCCTTTCTCCCTGGTAGCTTGCAGTTACAATGGGTGATGCAATTTGTGTAGTCGCCTGGTGTGAAGGTTCCTCTCCAGCTCCTCACCTCTTGTGCTCATCTTTCATAACCTTACTTTGTCTTTGTTGAAACTCTCAGAATAGCCACATAAAAGAGAGGGGCCTAAAGCCTGTTCACCTATTTTCATCCTGCAAAAATGTGTTCGTTTGAATAATAAACAATAAAGAGGACATGTAGTTATTAATCTTCCAGAAACTCTTCAGAAATCAATAACCATTGATGAAGAAGAGAGCAGTCAGATTTTAGATGACATACTGTGAATATATTTAGACGATGATCCACCTCAAAAGTATTCTCTTTTACAAAGCTTTTTCTTTATTGATACCAGCTCACCCCTTGAAAAGCTGGTGGTCCAGGCAGTATTTTCTCATGTGGTCAGTGTACATACTCAAGGCTCTCTTGTGGACAAGCTGATGAAGATTTTTGTCCTCTTTCGTGGGATGAGTCCGATAGAGAGATTGATTGTCCGAAATGAAAGAGCAATGCCACCTTTGGAAGAAAGGCAGCCCAAGCCCTTACCACCAGTCTGGGAAGACAGTTGGTGCAGCAATGAGAAAGACTGTTTTGATTGTTAGAAGCTGTGAGTAGCAACTATGCAGAGGCTCAAATGGTGAACGCATAAGGATGTAATGTAAATGTGTGTATACTTGTAAAGCGCACGGCCGCCCCATCTCGGGGCATCCTAGTGCTGTATACCGCTGTGGAACCCTTCCTGGCTTTCACTGTGAGATACCCCCTCCAGGGCACCCCCAAGATGAAGCCAGGCATCCAAGCGCTGTTGGGGCGATTAAGCAAGCTATTGCCAGAGTTGCTGAGTGGGACCCATGATTAGAGTAGGCACCGAGGCGAGAATTATCGAGTCCGCAGACCTTGAGCCCAAGACCCTGCCGCATCGGGAATTGAACCCTGGTCCCGGGCCTGACCTCTGCTTCAGGGTCTGCCGCTTCTAACCAGTGAGCCACACTTCTCCACTGTTTGGACCACATTCCATTCCCACTGTGGAATGACAAAGAGTTTCAGAGGAAAGATGCAGTTTACACAGTTCAGGAAATGCTTCACCACCGGTGACCTGAAAAGAGAAGTTTGATCGGACAAAGACAAAAAGGCCAAAAAGGCAAATATGCAACCTTTGACTGGGCCATCAACCAAACAAACAGAAGCACATAAGAAATCTTGCTCTTTAGAGAATCAAGATGCCATATTCCACACCATATATTTACAACAAGGGGTGGTGATGGACAGAGTCTCTGAATTAAGCAGAATACTCTCACCCAGTCAAGAGATCAGGGCTAGATCCAACACCGTTTTTTAGCTCATTGCACCATCCCATTTTCAGAACCTGGCTGTATCCAAATTAGTCTTTCCCTGGCCCAGTGCATCATGGGAACAGGGCAGACCAGACTACAAAAGCCAATTCTTACACTGGGAAGGAAACAAGCTTCCGGGGAACGGTTTCTGGCATTTCAGCCGTCTTCGGCCCGGCTTGCTTGAATCCTGATGGTGCAATGAGCAAGGGACTCACATCTGAGTATACCCTTCCACGCTTAGGGTGGACAAAAATATTTACAACAAGGGGTGGTGATGAACAGAGTCTCTGAATTAAGCAGAATACTCTCACCCAGTCAAGAGATCAGGGCTAGATCCAACACCGTTTTTTAGCTCATTGCACCATCCCAGTTTCAGAACCTGGCTGTATGCAAATTAGTCTGTCCCTGGCCCAGTGCATCATGGGAACAGGGCAGACCAGACTACAAAAGCCAATTCTTACACTGGGAAGGAAACAAGCTTCCGGGGACCGGTTTCTGGCATTTCAGCCGTCTTCGGCCCGGCTTGCTTGAATCCTGATGGTGCAATGAGCAAGGGACTCACATCTGAGTATACCCTTCCACGCTTAGGGTGGACAAAAATATTTACAACAAGGGGTGGTGATGAACAGAGTCTCTGAATTAAGCAGAATACTCTCACCCAGTCAAGAGATCAGGGCTAGATCCAACACCGTTTTTTAGCTCATTGCACCATCCCAGTTTCAGAACCTGGCTGTATGCAAATTAGTCTGTCCCTGGCCCAGTGCATCATGGGAACAGGGCAGACCAGACTACAAAAGCCAATTCTTACACTGGGAAGGAAACAAGCTTCCGGGGACCGGTTTCTGGCATTTCAGCCGTCTTCGGCCCGGCTTGCTTGAATCCTGATGGTGCAATGAGCAAGGGACTCACATCTGAGTATACCCTTCCACGCTTAGGGTGGACACAAATATTTACAACAAGGGGTGGTGATGAACAGAGCCTCTGAATTAAGCAGAATACTCTCACCCAGTCAAGAGATCAGGGCTAGATCCAACACCGCTTTTTAGCTCATTGCACCATCCCAGTTTCAGAACCTGGCTGTATGCAAATTAGTCTGTCCCTGGCCCAGTGCATCATGGGAACAGGGCAGACCAGACTACAAAAGCCAATTCTTACACTGGGAAGGAAACAAGCTTCCGGGGACCGGTTTCTGGCATTTCAGCCGTCTTCGGCCCGGCTTGCTTGAATCCTGATGGTGCAATGAGCAAGGGACTCACATCTGAGTATACCCTTCCACGCTTAGGGTGGACAAAAATATTTACAACAAGGGGTGGTGATGGACAGAGTCTCTGAATTAAGCAGAATACTCTCACCCAGTCAAGAGATCAGGGCTAGATCCAACACCGTTTTTTAGCTCATTGCAGCTCATTGCACCATCCCAGTTTCAGAACCTGGCTGTATGCAAATTAGTCTGTCCCTGGCCCAGTGCATCATGGGAACAGGGCAGACCAGACTACAAAAGCCAATTCTTACACTGGGAAGGAAACAAGCTTCCGGGGACCGGTTTCTGGCATTTCAGCCGTCTTCGGCCCGGCTTGCTTGAATCCTGATGGTGCAATGAGCAAGGGACTCACATCTGAGTATACCCTTCCACGCTTAGGGTGGACAAAAATATTTACAACAAGGGGTGGTGATGGACAGAGTCTCTGAATTAAGCAGAATACTCTCACCCAGTCAAGAGATCAGGGCTAGATCCAACACCGTTTTTTAGCTCATTGCACCATCCCAGTTTCAGAACCTGGCTGTATGCAAATTAGTCTGTCCCTGGCCCAGTGCATCATGGGACAGGGCAGACCAGACTACAAAAGCCAATTCTTACACTGGGAAGGAAACAAGCTTCCGGGGACCGGTTTCTGGCATTTCAGCCGTCTTCGGCCCGGCTTGCTTGAATCCTGATGGTGCAATGAGCAAGGGACTCACATCTGAGTATACCCTTCCACGCTTAGGGTGGACAAAAATATTTACAACAAGGGGTGGTGATGGACAGAGTCTCTGAATTAAGCAGAATACTCTCACCCAGTCAAGAGATCAGGGCTAGATCCAACACCGTTTTTTAGCTCATTGCACCATCCCAGTTTCAGAACCTGGCTGTATGCAAATTAGTCTGTCCCTGGCCCAGTGCATCATGGGAACAGGGCAGACCAGACTACAAAAGCCAATTCTTACACTGGGAAGGAAACAAGCTTCCGGGGACCGGTTTCTGGCATTTCAGCCGTCTTCGGCCCGGCTTGCTTGAATCCTGATGGTGCAATGAGCAAGGGACTCACATCTGAGTATACCCTTCCACGCTTAGGGTGGACAAAAATATTTACAACAAGGGGTGGTGATGGACAGAGTCTCTGAATTAAGCAGAATGCTCTCACCCAGTCAAGAGATCAGGGCTAGATCCAACACCGTTTTTTAGCTCATTGCACCATCCCAGTTTCAGAACCTGGCTGTATGCAAATTAGTCTGTCCCTGGCCCAGTGCATCATGGGAACAGGGCAGACCAGACTACAAAAGCCAATTCTTACACTGGGAAGGAAACAAGCTTCCGGGGACCGGTTTCTGGCATTTCAGCCGTCTTCGGCCCGGCTTGCTTGAATCCTGATGGTGCAATGAGCAAGTGACTCACATCTGAGTATACCCTTCCACGCTTAGGGTGGACAAAAATATTTACAACAAGGGGTGGTGATGGACAGAGTCTCTGAATTAAGCAGAATACTCTCACCCAGTCAAGAGATCAGGGCTAGATCCAACACCGTTTTTTAGCTCATTGCACCATCCCAGTTTCAGAACCTGGCTGTATGCAAATTAGTCTGTCCCTGGCCCAGTGCATCATGGGAACAGGGCAGACCAGACTACAAAAGCCAATTCTTACACTGGGAAGGAAACAAGCTTCCGGGGACCGGTTTCTGGCATTTCAGCCGTCTTCGGCCCGGCTTGCTTGAATCCTGATGGTGCAATGAGCAAGGGACTCACATCTGAGTATACCCTTCCACGCTTAGGGTGGACAAAAATATTTACAACAAGGGGTGGTGATGGACAGAGTCTCTGAATTAAGCAGAATACTCTCACCCAGTCAAGAGATATGGGCTAGATCCAACACCGTTTTTTAGCTCATTGCTACCCCCTTTTCTGAATCGTTTTTGGCCACTAAAGGTGTGGCAGGGTATACTCAGACATGAGTCCCTTGCTCACTGCTCCATCAGGATTCAAGCAAGCCGGGCCGACGAGGCTGAAATGCCAGAAACCGGTCCCCGGTAGCTTGTCTCCTTTCTGGTGAAGAATTGGCTTGGTAGTTTGGTCTGCCCAGTTCCCATGATGCACTGGGCCAGGGACAGACTAATTTGCATATAGCCAGGTTCTGAGCTGGGATGGGGCAGTGAGCTAAATAACGGTGATGGATCAAGCCCTGATCTTTGGACTGGGTAAGAGTGGTCTGCTTAATTCAGACACTCTGTTCATCACCACCCCCTTTTCTGAATCGTTTTTGGCCACTATAGGTGTGGCAGGGTATACTCAGACATGAGTCCCTTGCTCACTGCTCCATCAGGATTAAAGCAAGCCGGGCCGACGAGGCTGAAATGCCAGAAACCGGTCCCCGGTAGCTTGTCTCCTTTTTGGTGAAGAATTGGCTTGGTAGTTTGGTCTGCCCTGTTCCCATGATGCACTGGGCCAGGGACAGACTAATTTGCATATAGCCAGGTTCTGAGCTGGGATGGGGCAGTGAGCTAAATAACGGTGATGGATCAAGCCCTGATCTTTGGACTGGGTAAGAGTGGTCTGCTTAATTCAGACACTCTGTTCATCACCACCCCCTTTTCTGAATCGTTTTTGGCCACTATAGGTGTGGCAGGGTATACTCAGACATGAGTCCCTTGCTCACTGCTCCATCAGGATTCAAGCAAGCCGGGCTGACGAGGCTGAAATGCCAGAAACCGGTCCCCGGTAGCTTGTCTCCTTTCTGGTGAAGAATTGGCTTGGTAGTTTGGTCTGCCCTGTTCCCATGATGCACTGGGCCAGGGACAGACTAATTTGCATATAGCCAGGTTCTGAGCTGGGATGGGGCAGTGAGCTAAATAACGGTGATGGATCAAGCCCTGATCTTTGGACTGGGTAAGAGTGGTCTGCTTAATTCAGACACTCTGTTCATCACCACCCCCTTTTCTGAATCATATTCCACACCATGCCGCAATCCTCTCCTAGCCGTCTACAGTATAAATAGATTTTGTTGAAAGACATCTAGCTGCAAGGATGACAACAGTGGTGGCCACTAATTTTAGGAGGGAGGTGGGCGGATGGGGCACATGCACATGCACACATACACACTCACAGCCATGCAGTCACACGTGCGCACACACACACACACTCACAAACACATCCAATCACAACACTTATTACCAAACATTTATACATACAGATACGCACACACCAAACATAATTATTTTTTTTAAACACACTCTTACGTACAGCTCTGTATCAGAGGTCCCAGGAGGCTTGGGACTGCTGCCTTACCTAAGGTCAGCAAAAAAAAGGGAAGGCAGCAGTCCCAACGTCATCACAGAGTGGGATGGGATCAGTGAGGCTGCTGACCCCATCCCACTCCACTCTATGATGAAGTGTCACTGATTGACATTTGACTGTTGGGCCCTTCAGGGCTTAAAGCTGAAGTGCCCAGGTGCGAGGCGATCAGTGATGCTACCCCTCGTAACTGAGGGGATGGCCTCAGGGACCTTTGGTGAACTGAGGCGGTAACTATCACAGGAGCTGTGACGTCCTCAGGCCAACAAATTTCAGCTCAGGCATGCCAAAAACCTGTGCATTTAGCGCATGTCTGGCTCCTGGCTGTCTGATCTGAAAATAAATAGTGTCTGTAGGGCTGACCTTTGTTCAGCCTGAGAGAATTTGTTTGTGAGGGGCAAAAGGTGGGGGGGCCCTCAGCCTCAATGAACCAGCCCTGGCTGCATGACAAGTAACAGCTTGGTCGGCAGTTCGAAAGAGCTCAGCTTCCTGGAGGTGTAGTCGTATTGCTCCCAAATAGGGAAGAGTTTCTGACCCAATCAAGGGCAATGATTTGTGCATTATCCGTCCTGAATTAACTAGGATGTGAAGTAAGAGAAGCAATAGTGAGAATGTGTACCAGATCCAGTGGCCCATCACAGTCAGAATGTGTCTCCCAGCGACTTTCCGAAATAAAACTCCAGTGCACAGTAATATTGACACTATGATCTCAACTGTGCTAAATTGAACTAACCAGAGCATGACCCACTGTTTGAAGACGGCCCATGCCAACTCTGGATGGAGATGTCACTAGTGGGGTTTATGGACCAGGCCTGGTGGTTGGTCACCAATAATGTAAGGCTCCCTGTAACAGGATCCTGGACCACACCATGTATGTTACAGTACAACATGACAGTCATGTTGTCTGTTTGAACTTTCAGCAGCCTCCCCCCGATGGTTGACAGAAAGGCTTTTAGGGCCAACTGATTGATATGGAGCTGGCACTCTGACGGACATCAGAGCCATCTGATCTCCATCTCTCCCAGATGAGCTCCCATCCCAGCAGTGACATTTCACCAATGTGTAGTATGGGTAAGGAAGGGAGAGTGGCCTACCACTCATTTGGTTGGCATCCATGTGAAACCACTGCAGCTCCTGAGTCGTCTCCTGTGAGATCTGGATCAAGGCAGCCAGATTTCCTTATTGCTGAGCCCACTACACCCTGAAGTTCAACTGCAGGGCACAAGGTGAGAAAGATGCCCAAAGAGTCTCGCAACCATTCTCCCCAAGATCTAGGTTTGAATCCAAAACATTGGGATCAAATACTGAATGTTCCAGACTTTCTGTGGTAATGGAAAGTACTTGAATTCCACTGTATCCAAGATAGCCCCTATTAAGGGAGTCTTCTACAGCGGCTCAGAAGGCACTTCTACTTGATGATGGAGAACCCTAGTAAAAGTAAGATGGGTCAACCATATGAAGGTGGTTGTAAATTTCTTCTTATACTTCTCTACTCAATCATTTCCAGGACGGTGTGAGGTTGCGACAAAGTCAAACAGCGCCGCATGAGAGTCACTGCAGAAGAAATTCTTTGGGGTCACTTAGGTCCAGGGGATAGTTTAACGGTGAAGTGTGTGATTACAAGTGTACAAGTGTCCATCATAAATTTAATTTCACCAAAACCCAACATTATGAAACTGTTATGTGTGTATGATTAGTTGTGTTCCCATCCAGAGTAGATTTGTGCTGCTCTGCATATACTAACGAAAAATACATGCAAATCCTTTTCATTACAATTTTACACAGGTGTAGGATACCAGTGTAAAATTGTAATGAAAAGGATTTGCATGTATTTTTCAATCAGTGCTGATCAGCGAGCTAGAGAAACACAAATAGCATAGGGCTCCATCTTTAACTGCCATTGCTAATGCCTGTTTTCAAACAAGTGTCTATCCTATCCTTTATCTTACGTTAATTGTATTACATTTTATATTACTAAAAAGAAACAATCTCCTGTCCACGAAGTTCACTGCACTGTGACTAAGTGTAGGAAATTAGCATCTTTTTGTGTGGTGTTTGCTCTGCCTTTGCAGCCACATGGACAAAACAAGCTCCAAGAGGCTTTTTTCTGAAGGAGCATTTGACCAAAACCAACTGGACCTGGAAGTGCTTTGCTGGTGGCCTCTGCTATAGGGAGTCCAGGCCACCAAGTGCTGACACTGAGGTCTTGGAACCTATTGAAATAATCCAGAGGGGCTGCTTGAGAAACCCTGAAAAGGTGGACTGCTAAAGGTTTTGAACTTCCTAAACCTTGAGAGCTATAAGGGAGACCGCAAAGCAAAGGTGTCTGATTTGAATACATCTTCCAGCGTGTCCTGCTTGATGATTTTGAGCTCCATAAAATAGACTAAGGGGCTAATTTAGAGTTTGGTAGATAGGATACTCCACCACAAATGTGACAGATATCCCATTTACCATATTACATGTGCATTATATCCTTTGGCACTTGTACATAAAATATTTGACCAGGAAGAGCCCACTTAGTGTCGCTCAATTACAGTCAGCCTGAAATCAAACCTCGGCCCCATCAACCGCTTCCATACACGTCATTGACACTTAGTGCTTTTTTACACTATTTATTTTTAAAACCTTAAAAATTCATATCTCTTTCACCTCGTTAGATTGTTGTGATTTTTGTAATTTGGTTATTAAAATCTGCTTTATGTTTAGGTCAAGCCTACTGGACAGCACATGTGTTTCTGTTGCAAGCCATATTGTGGCTTGCCAAGAACTTAGAGAGTCTGGAAGCCTGTTTATTCGATTGGCTTGTATTGCTACTTCCACTGCTTGCTTTTCAAGCACTACATTCTTCTTTGGTGTGAAGCACTTCATTAGAGTGCATGTGTTTTCAAACTGTCTCCCTCGTGTACATCTCTCCCTCTGCTCACTGTGTTGCTCTCTGTTGCTGAGTGCTTTTACCCACCCCTCCATCTTGTTCTCGCCTGTGTGCTTCTGCCCATTGCTTCCCCCCTCACCCACGCCCCCTACGTTGCTTTCCCCAACCCCAAGTTGCTTTCGCTCACCCATTCCCTGTTGGTTTGGTGCCCCCTTCAGCCCTCCCTCATTTCTTTTGTGTCCCTTCTTATATTGCTTCAGCATTAACCTTCCCACATGCTGCTTTGCTATTTGTCATCCATCCTCTCCTGTGCAGCATGGTTAAAAAAATGTTCTCACACCCAATATGTCATAGAGGCCAGATACTTGGCTTTGTCAATGCTTATTCTAATTGTTATGTTATGTTATGTTATGTTATTGCTTTTTATTGTGCGCACAGCTACTCCAGCTAAGGAGCGTCCTGGCGCATTTGACAAGGAAGTGCATAAAAGAAACATAACACAGCAAGAAGGGAAACAGGAAGGACCACTCTAATTTAAAGGTACTTTAAACGGGCTGGGGCTAAGGGAGAGAACTAGAACAGGAATGTTTTCAAGACTTTCCGAAAAGCCATAAGATCCTCTAACTGGCGAATTTCCACCGGGAGAGAGTTCCAAGCTGATGGCGCTTTTACACCAAAGGAACGTCCCCCCATACGGCAAAGCCTGTATCTAGGAACTACAGCCAAGGCCTGGCCCTGGGAACGAAGAGTGAGAGTAGGGACATAGAAAGAAAGAGAGCAAGCCAAAATGTCAGGGCCAATGCCTCTCAGGATCTTAAAGGCCAGGCAAAGAACCTTGAAAAGAATACGCTTCCTCCCTGGAAGCCAGTGTAGGGAGCGAAGGACGTTCGCCACCGAGCAAAATCTAGGCAGGCCGACAATCGCCCTGGCTGCGGCATTTTGTACCCACTGCAGTCGAGTAAGCTCAGCCTGATTCGCCCCAGCGAGAAGAGAGCTCGCGTAATCCAGGCAAGAGATGACAGTGGCTTGGATTACTAACTGTCTAGTTGGGGCGTCGAAGTACTTGAGGACAGGTCTTAAGCCTCTCAACAGACCAAAGCAACATGCAGCTGTTCTTTTAGTATGTCCTACAAAGGTAAGACCCGAGTCCAACCAAACTCCTAGATTTTTCAGCTCCAACACCGGCGTCGGGGATGGTCCCAACTCTGATGGCCACCATTGGTCACCCCAAAGTTCCGCTCCCCTTCCAACAATCATGACCTCTGTCTTAGTGGCATTCAGCTGGAGACAGTTCCCCGTCAACCAGCTAGCCACCGCCTTCAGTCCATCCTGAAACCTGGGGGCATCAACTTCCGCATCCCCGCTGAGAGTAACCGCCAGCTGTGTGTCGTCGGCGTATGAGACCAAAGTTAGGCCCCACTGCCTAGTGACATCAGCCAGCGGTCTCACGTACAGATTAAACAGCGTGGGACTCAGCGAGGATCCCTGCGGAACCCCCATGGCCAGTGGCTTGAAGTTGGACTTGAAGGGAGGGATAGAAACACAGAAGGAACGATTGCCGAGGTAGGAGCGGAACCACTGCAGGGCCTGTCCGCCGACACCTATCTCCTCGAGCCGATGCAGGAGGATGCTGTGAGAGACCGTGTCGAAGGCGGCGCTGAGATCTAACAATATCAGGGCCGCCGTCTGACCAGCATCCAACACCGCACGGAGATGTTCCACCATCACAAGAAGAGCGGTCTCCGTGCTGTGCCCAGCACGGAAGCCGTTTTGTGTGGGGTCGAGGACATTGGTTCGGGCGAGATAATCTGCCAGGGCCAAGTTAACATGGGCCTCTGTTATCTTCGCCGGCCAGGGCAGCAGCGAGATCGGACGGTAGCTTTCAGGCTTAGACGGGTCCAAGGAAGGCTTCTTAATAATAGGGGACACCACCGCCTGCTTCCACTTGGTTGGAACCACCCCTGACTCCAAGGAAAGGTTGACAAGGGAGCACACAACAGAGCACCCCATAAAGGCCTGATCTCTGAACAGAGCCGGTCTAACTGGATCAGAAGGGGAACCAGATTTAACTCGCAAAGCGAGTTTGTCAAACCCCTCCAAGGAAAGAGGGGGAAAGGAGAGCAGGGTGGTATGATGTAACGTCCCATTAGAACTTCCCAGATCGATCCCCGTGCTAGGAAATGCCTGATAGATTGCTTGGACTTTTCCAAGAAAGTATGAGGCAAGGGATTCACAGTGGGAGATGGAGCTCACCACTTCAGAGGAAGTTCGCTTCGCCACAAGATCCTTCACGGCCTTAAAGATGGTCTTCGACGGGTTTGGGCTACTGCGAATTTCTGCAGCATAGTAAGCCGCTCGAGCTCGACAGATAGCCCGATGGTAAGTCTTGGTAGAAATAGCATATGCGGCTTTTAAATCAGCCCCATATGTCTTTCGCCAAGCTCTTTCTGCCCGTCTACAGGCTCCCTTCAAGGCACGCAGGGAATTATCGTACCAGGGACTCGACTCTCTAGTACTGATTTTACTCGATATGATGGGAATCAGAGTGTCGAGAGCCCTGGTAGTCCAGGAGCAAAAGCGGTCATAACCCTCTTCCGCGTCATTCAGTGGACCCAGCGGATCTTCCGCTAGAAGGCGATGAAAATCCTCTAGCCTGAGTTTGTTCCACAGTCTCCTTGGAACACGTCTCACCGAAGGGATGGGGGGGGCCGTTGGAATGGGGCACAGAATGGTCACCAGAAAATGGTCGGTCCATGCTAACGGAGAAATAGATGTGATTTTAGTCTCCGGCAGGTTGGTGAAAAAGGGGTCAAGAGTATGTCCCCCTGTATGGGTAGGCTGCAAGACCAGCTGAACAAGCTGAAAGGCCTCTAAGTCAGCGGAAATGCTGCGTACCGCCAAGTTGGAGGGTGTGTCGAAATGTAAGTTCAGATCGCCCAAGATTGAATAATTAGCACACCCAGTGATCAGTGTGCCAAGGGCATCCGGAAACGAATTTCTAAACACCACATCACTACCCGGCGGACGGTACACCACCATCCCGGAGAATGTAAACTCAGGGCTGACAGAGATTTTGAAGGAGGCACTTTCACACCCGGCGATATTAAGGCCACTCCACGCGCACGCAAAGCAGGACCTGACTATAAGCGCTATGCCGCCACCTCTGGAAGATCTATTCAGAGTGAACATAGAATAGCCAGGAGGACAGACCAGGTTTGGAATAGCTACATCCGTATCCTGGAGCCAGGTTTCAGTGATGGCCAGAACATCCGGGGCTCCATCCTCAATTAGATCGTAGATGTTCTGGTGGTGACTCAAAGCCGATCTAACATTTAGATTTGAAACCCGCAAAAAGGGCGGAGGGCCCTTAAGCAGGTGGGCCCGAAATGAGGCCTTCCGGAGGGTAGACCCCGGAGAATCCAGCGACCAGCCATCACAGCGGCACCGATACGGGCCACAGAGTGGGTGGACAGATGGCAGCTTGCACCTCCGAACAGCCTGGCCGATGGTATATAGGCTCTCTCTAGAATAACTCAGCATGACGACACACTGAGGAGGCCTGCCAGAGCCCAGCTACCCGCAGCGTCCCGCGCGGCCTTAGCGCGGACGGGCGCAGACGGGTATTTTTGTTATTTGGTGTTTTGTTTTTATACTGTTTTGGTATTGCTTAAATACCATTCACATTGACCTAAATTAACCCTGCCTGCTCTGTGCCATATCTCTCAATTGGGAGAGATCAGGTTAAGGTAGTGACTTTGAGGTTCACCCTGACAAGTAAGTGTTATTATTCCTTGAGGTGGGCAAGCGACCACCCCGAATAATAATCCACTTTCTTACAGTAAATATATGTGTTCTGGAAATCTTCACAATGTGTATGTTCACATGGGTGATAATAGGATATTTTCATACTGTATGGTCTTCCTTTCTAGCGAGGAATCTCCTGAACGCCCATCCCAGCCAAGTCTGGGCTCCTTTGGTAAAGAGACATTTGAAGTCTATTGACTTAATCTTGCTCCCAGCCCTTGCTACCTTCTCCATGAGAACTATCTGTAGTAATGTTAAGCTAGTAATGTCAAGCTATCCTATTATGTCATCCTAAGTGTTCTTTCACTTCCTTGGTGATAGAATGTTTATACTTGAAGCTCCCAGGGCTGTTGATGTATTTCCCTGGAAGCTGTGGAGACGAACGGTAATAAAAGTACTTTCCTCTTCAACTTACCAAGGTCTGTGGTCACTTCAATTGGCGACGAGGTGGTCCACCGTTCGTGTCTCCATCCCACGTGTGCAGAGTCTGTTTAGAAGTGACAATTTTTTTTTCTTCGTTGCTATATATATTTTTTTTAATTACTGGAATATTCTCAGAAGTGCTTTTGGTCGGGGAACCGCTGATGGGACAACGTGTCTCGGTTGATATGGAGGAAATTACCGAACTTCCCAATTTTGACTCATTTGCACGAGAGAATTTTATCAAGTGACAAGTTTTGGACATCATCTTTACTCACAAGGTATCGAAGCCTAGTGTCTTCAGGCTTTCCTCCCTGCCACCGTGATATTCTCTGTGAACCAGGTTGGTCCCGATTTCTTCTTTTTGGAGTTCGGATTTGAGATTTGGCTGGAACAACCTGTGTGTGTTCAGGAGCAGCCGTTGGTCTTCATTCCTCGATTTCTATGGAGCAAATGATGACATGTTGACATGTACTTGCGGTGACTGTGACGCATGTTGCGTACCCTCCCAGAAACTAGAACGCTCATTTCTCTTCGTCATGCGTCTCAAGCAATTGGTGATACGCACTCTGAGGAGACAGTGCGTGTGCTACATTCTGTGCGCCCAGCAACTCGAATGTTTACGAATTTCCTCTATTGTCGCTTGACATTGTTCTTCCGCTTACTTCTTCTAAGAAGAGCGTCGTAGATTGAACTTTGTTGGGCACACAAAGGCAGGCGACCCCATGGCAGAGGGTTCGCGTCTGCAGGCAGGAGTAGTACGAGATTCCTGAGTGTGATAGCAGCGTCCTGCTGACCGAGAGCAGAGGCACTGCACTTTTAACTGTAATACCTGTGTTTTAACCTTGCTGAAAATCAACAGGATAAATAACTTTCATTACCTTTTCAGGACTCGGTGGTGTGTGGGCGCCATTTCACATCGGGCTGGTCAGGCGACCGAGCTCGGCGCCACACCCCCCGCGCTCCGCCCCTATTTAGGAGTGGTTGCGCAACGCTCGCTGTTGGAGGCAGGCGACCCCGGTGGCAGAGGGTTCGCGTCTGCAGGCAGGAGTAGTACGAGATTCCTGAGTGTGATAGCAGCGCCCTGCTGACCGAGAGCAGAGGTACTGCACTTTTAACTGTAATACCTGTGTTTTAACCTTGCTGAAAATCAACAGGATAAATAACTTTCATTACCTTTTCAGGACTTGGTGGTGTGTGGGCGCCATTTCACATCGGGCTGGTCAGGCGACCGAGCTCGGCGCCACACCCCCGCGCTCCGCCCCTATTTAGGAGTGGTTGCGCAACGCTCGCTGTTGGAGGCAGACGACCCCGGTGGCAGAGGGTTCGCGTCTGCAGGCAGGAGTAGTACGAGATTCCTGAGTGTGATAGCAGCGCCCTGCTGACCGAGAGCAGAGGCACTGCACTTTTAACTGTAATACCTGTGTTTTAACCTTGCTAAAAATCAACAGGATAAATAACTTTCATTACCTTTTCAGGACTCGGTGGTGTGTGGGCGCCATTTCACATCGGGCTGGTCAGGCGACCGAGCTCGGCGCCACACCCCGCGCTCCGCCCCTATTTAAACGGCCCCCAATGAGGAAGCGCAGCGGACGAGTGCAGCGGGCGCGACGAAGGCGCACCGAAGTCGAGCCTAAGTCAAGCCCGTCTGCGCCAGTCCGCGGCCGGTCGGGGCGTGGGGCTCCTCCTTATGCTTTTTCTTTATCGTATTCGCGTGAGGACCTAATAGCTATTCAGGGCCACTGGCCGTTATCCGATTCTACCATTAGTCATATTTCGACTCTTGGTCTTGCTTCCTCATCTCCTCAGCTATCCTCTCCTCTGTCTGTACCCTCGGCGCCGTCTCCCTTGTGTTCTGGCTTTTTACCTCCCTCCCCTCCTTTATCTATTATTCTGCTTAACACCAGGTCAGCGGTTAAACACTACCACAAGCTGTTTGTTCTGCTTGACTCCCACAAGCCTGATATACTGTTTTTAACCGAAACCTGGTTTTGTGAGTCTTCCCTACCCTCCCTCATGGCTGCTCTGCCCCCCTCTTACGTGGCTATCCGTGCAGACCGCCCGGCGGGCAAGACAGGGGGTGGCGTGGCTTTTATCGCAAGGTCCGAGTACAACTTTCAACTTCTCCCTTCCCCCCTCATTACCCCCACTGAGCATCTTGTGGTCCGCTCTCTTACTTTCTCTCCCCCGCTTACTTGTCTTTTAATGTACCGTCCGCCCCAGTCTTCACCTTTGTTTATGCCAGCCCTTCAGGACTTCTTGGCCACCTTGGCGGTCAACTACGCCTCAGTCCTAGTGCTAGGTGATTTTAATTATTGGCCCTTGGACCCCCTTGAGTGTTCTTCTTCCAAACAGTTCACAGAATCACTTCAATCCCTGAATTTTGTCCCTCACATACATGTCCCGACACACATACACGGTCATATGCTAGACCAGGTCTGGTCTCTCAATGTTTCCGTTTCCTCCATGTCTGTATCCCCATGTCCCTGGTCAGACCATGCCCTAATTTCTTTCTCCCTCCTCCTCAACCCTGTTACCAAGGTCCCGCTTGCCAAAAACACCTGGGCGCGGAACTGGAACCGTGTTGATTTCCCTTCATTGTCTTCTTCGCTCCTGATTTCTTCACCTAACTTAGCAGGTCTAACTTCTTCATCTCAAGCCACCGCTATCAACACCTGGCTCGCTGGAGGCTGCGACTCGGTAGCCCCCCTACGTCGGATTTCAACTCGACGACCTAAGGAGTCAAATCGGTGGTTTAGTGATGACCTGAAGCGACAAAGGCTGGCCCTTCGCCAGGCTGAGAGACAATGGAGAAGGGATTATTGTCCTTTATTAAAAATCCACTACTCCACACTATCAAGTGAGTATAAAAAAGCAATACTAGGTGCTAAAACTGCCTATTTTTAAATAAATCCAGGGAGATCTTTACAATCATTAACGACCTAGCCTACTCTGACAGGGTTACACTTAAGCCTTCTCCCACCCAGTCTCTATGTGATTCGCTAAATTTGTACTTCTTGGAAAAAATTACCATCATCAAGGCCAATATTCCACCTCCCTCTCTTACTTTTGTTGAACCCTCTCCCCCTACTGTCCAGTGCCGTCTTTCTTCGATTCCCCCTCTTACGGAAGAAGTATTCCTGGAAATACTCCCTAAGGTAAAATCAGGCTCCCCGGCAGACATTTGCCCGGCACGTATTCTTCAACAGATTTACTCTGTTTGCACCCAGCCCCCGATCACTTTCCTTAACAGTTCCCCCACCCAGGGGGTTGTGACTCCAGCACTTAAATCAGCCACAATAGTGCCTATTTTGAAGAAGCCCACTGCGGATCCCTCCGCCCCAGCTAACTATCGCCCCATTTCACTACTGCCCTATTTGGGCAAGGTGCTTGAGCGCCATGTAACATCGGTACTCAGCGCCCATGTAGAAGCAAATGGGGGCCTGGCGTCTCGTCAGGCTGGCTTCCGTCCTAGGCACTCCACTGAGTCCGTCGTGGAGTCGGTCCTGGACAACCTCAGGGAGGGCATGGACCAAAACAAATACCAGGCTCTGGTGCTCCTCGATCTCTCCGCCCCTTTTGACACGGTGGACCACTCCATCTTGCTTTCACGTGTCGGAGCGGCAGGAATCGAGGGCTCAGCACTGGTTTGGCTATCGTCCTTCCTGAGGGACCGCACCCAGGCGGTCCGGTTGGGGGATCTCACGGCCACCCCACTTAAGGTCACTTGTGGTGTTCCCCAGGGTTCTTCTCTCTCTCTTTTACTGTTCAATCTCTATATCTATCCCTTAATCTTTGCACTCCAGCAGCTGGAGGTCACCGTATACAATTATGCGGATGACCTCCAGCTCATTTTCAACCTCTCTTCTTCTTCTAATTCTATCTCTAATTTCCAAACTATTATGATTTTTATCAGGGACTGGATGAACCACAACCACCTGAAGTTGAACCCGGACAAAACCGAGCTGGTTCTCACGGGTGATTCTTCCAGTCCCTGGAACTCTTTATTTTGGCCTTCTTCCTTTGGTTCCCCCCCACTCCTTCTTCTACAGTTAAGACCCTAGGTATCAAAATGAATAATCATCTCACCCTACACTCACAAATTAGTTCTGTTGTTTCTTCCTGCTTTCTCTCTCTTCGTACTATTCGCACTGTTTCCCGCTTCTTTTCTCCTCTTGCACTTAAACTGATTATGTCCGCTTTGGTGATTTCCCGGCTGGATTACGCCAATGCCCTTTACAACGGCATTCCGGCGTACAGCCTACGGAAGCTCCAGATGGTTCAGAACCAGGCGGCCCGATTAGTGTTTGGCCTTTCCCGCTCCCATCACTCAACCCCCTTACTAAAGGCGCTCCACTGGCTCCCTGTCAGGGAGCGATCTCTCTTTAAAACTGGCTGTATGGTATTCCAGGCCCGCCAGGGTTCTGCTCCCGCTTTCATTGCCTCCCTGATTAGGGAGTATGTCCCTACCAGAGAGCTTCGTTCGTCATCTCAATCGCTTCTGCAAATTCCTCGCTACAAACGCAAAAAGTGGGGAGGGTTCCAATTTTTCTACTCTGGCACCCACCTTTTGGAACTCCCTCCCCGACCACCTTCGGTCTGCTAAACATTACTCTTCCTTTCGTAAAGATCTCAAAACCTTTTTGTTTAATCAGGCCTTTTCTTTGTAAATCATCTTGCTCTCTCCATTTCACCAGTATACACTGCTTCTTTTCTGCTAAATGTGTCTCCATAGCGCCAAGAAACCGCACGGTGAATGCTGCGCTTTATAAGTATTTTAAATTCAAATTCAATTCACATGTTTGCTCTGTCGTGCATCAGATACCTCTCCTGAAGAACACTGATTCTACATTCTTCATTTTTTAGGATCGACCTTTGTGTGGAGTAAAAGAATAAAAAGAAAATAAGAAGAATCTTGATGTAGTGAAGAAGTCTTATTTTTTTTTTATTCATTTCTGCTCACCATGGTCCAGGCTAATTTTTTTTTAGAAATATCTTTTCTATTGTAAAAAAAAAAGGGGGAAAACATTTTATTATTTTAGTGGTGACTTTACAGTGAAGAATTTTATTCTTGTTATAACTTAGCAATTAAGATACTTTAGAATTAGTGTTTATACTATTAGAGTTGTGAAAAGTCTGAAAGCTTTAAATAGTGTTTATTTTACATAAAGCAAAGTGTACAAGCCCCCCTCCTTTTTTACAGCTTCCAGGAGACCCACCAGTAGCATGGAAAGTATGGTACAGGGCATTTACAAAGTAGCTAGGGATATCTAACTCCATTTTTAAATAGGGGAACACACTGAGTAGCGGTGTTGACACCTCCGGGGTAGACGCACATGAGTGCGATAGGGATACACACCTTTGAGTTAACTAGGATTTACTTTCATAATTTTCCTACTTTGCAATTTTTGTTTTTTTTCCAGTGGGAAGGAGCCAATGATGAGAAGTGGAACATACTGACGAGAACCTGTCAGCAGTTCCCTGGTGGTTGCTCCCGTGAGGTTCCTTCCCACCACCCACACATTTTTTCCTAATTTGTTTCTCTCTTTTTCCTTGCATGAACCTGCTTGAGTTTTGACTGAGAGAAGGGAATAGAGACACATATGAGGCGACACACACAGAATGTACGAGGACATTTTAAAGGTAGGCACACCTTGTTGTAACTCCTAGTGTGGGTGTAAGGTTAAGTATAGCCACACTTACAAGTCAACACAGGATGGTAAGGAATATATTGCCTATTCAGATCAGGACCAGGTTAGTGTGAATAAGATGATATGAGTGGAGGGTACCTGAGTCCGAAGTGCCCTCTGAGCTCCAATTGTGAGAAAACTGTTCACTGTGAATAGGCCAGATCAAAGATATTCCCAGAGACAACATCCAGGGATAGTAACTACCTACAGTGTAGGGAAGCTGTTCCTTGAGTGGCTTTAGAAATCTACACTTCCAGAAATTAAACAACACTTGTCTTTACTTAAAGAAAGCAATGATTTGCAAGATTTCTTAATGGGGCCTCGCAAACCACGGCAAAAACTTTTCATTTACATCTGAATATATGCGGCATACAACGAAATATGGATAGTGACGCAAATGGAAACTGCAGAAAGAATACGAGAAATTGATCGTATACATTTAGAAAAAAGCCTCTCTGTAGTGGACAATGGGTTAACGACTCTGTCCTCCAAAATGTATTCTTTGGACAGCATCGTGTCATCTGCTATTGACATCATAGAACAAGACTTGTTAATGTTACAACATGGCCAGTCTCAATTATGTTCTATCATGCTGCTAGGCTTGACGTTGCAAAATCTGCTTTCGGGCTATGTGCCATGGCATCTAAACAATACCACGGCATTGTTTGCTGTATTTAACCTTACAGATAAACACATCTCTTTGGCACAAAGAGGAGCAGACTATACAGTGCTGAGCATTGAAAAACTCGAATGATTACAATTAACAGTTTCTGAGAAACCTGTCATTGAATGGATAATTCATGGCACCATTACGATACCAGTGATGTCTTTCCTGTTTCAGTATTGTCTAGAGCATATACCAGCGGGCCTGTATGAAAGGTTGGGTAAAGAATACATTAAGTCGACCTGGGTTTTACCATACACACACAGATGTTGGAATGGGGCACATGAAGTATTCCTTAGTGGTAAGAATTGTAAAAACTCACTGAGTGGTACACTTTTGTGCCAGGGGATTAATTTGCACAGAGCCTGCGACGGTTCTACAAATAGCCTCTCTTGCCACCTGAACGGTTCACCCTCCACAGCGATAGTACCGATTTTCAGGCAGCTATCCAATGGCAGCTACGTTATGCTCAACTATCACAGCTGTTGTGGCATGTTGCCAGGAAAAAGTTATCTCGTAACTGTGTCATCCACGGTCACTTGTTGTATGCAAGTATTGTATCCAAAAAGTGAGACAGGAAGGGAGACGGCTTTATGGCCTTCACTGAATATCTCTTCTATAAGAATTGATACTTTAAGCAGAATGAAAGCCATTCTTTTACAAAAAAAGTGCCACTGACCTCGTCTAGAGAAACGTATGATCTGCAAGTTGTGGTAAATAAATAATTAATTACCGGTACTATTTTTGAATACAGTGAATAAAACAGATAGCTCAATAAATAAGAGACAGGATTCGAGGTATCTGAGTCTAACAGGCTTTAATCAGGCATAAGGGAAGGGACAGGAACGGGATAGCCTGCACGGAAATAGAATGGATGGCAGCTGCAATGCTTCATCGACAGTGCAGCATATATATAGTATAATACATTACATTACATTGCATACAATAGGCGTAGCAGTAGGCGTAACTCGTAGCAGTCGCGAAAGATAAGAACAAATGGGTGTAACAAGAAGGCGTGTACAGGGCATATACATAGACATGTGATGAAGACGTCACAGAAGTGTCATACATGAGGTGGAAACATGGAGGGGGCTACCTGAGCAGCTGGGACTTTTAACCTAGTGGTGCGCGCAAACGGGCAATGACGTGTTACCAGGGAGAACTGGGGGCTATGACTTCTGCGCTAGAAGAGGAGACTAAAGTCTGCGGTGTCAGGACGACATGTACCTATATCATATCTGGTATCTGGTGTTTGGAGTACATGTTGATAGAATCCAAAAGTTATCAGGGCAAAGGCTACTTGACACTAAGACTGGTGCATGCATTATTCTACATGTATTGCGTGTGCGAGGAATATTCTATGAATATTAATACAGTATTTCTCTTACATGGAGACAGAAAGGCTAGACCATAGCTGAAACTATTGATGCGATTCAGTAGCTTAGGAATGCAAAGAAGGAGGGCTGGACTGATAACTAGAAGCATAACATACTCTTGGCAGACAGGCAGGCAGAGCCAGGCCGGGCCGGGCACTGTGCGGCAGGAAGTAAGTGAAGGGTCAGGGATGCAGGTGGGGGCTGCATCGCTCCTCAGAGAGGGTTCAGGAGACTGGAGCTTGAATCTGGTGTCCGGGCCCTTTTGAGGCCTAGGAACGGGGACAATTCAATGAATTAACGTGCACACTGTAAAACGTGGCAACATAGGCCCAATACTCGTTGTTTTCACGAGAACTGGATACTGGCATACTAGAGTTGGACACAACTATAATTGCGTCTTTAATCGATCATAGGGGGATACAGGCATATCGATCATGCACATATAACATAGGATGGGGAACACGTAGGCACATATAATATGGCAAAATTTACTTTTCCACATTCCCTCCTTGTGCCCTACGTTTCCATCAGGAAACATCAGGAAACATCAAAATTCATGATACCATCTATCTGTTCATATAGCATCATTTGCTCGTCTCGAATTGTCTTGGAACGGGATTTAGGACTAGGAATACAAGAGGTAGCACACATGCCGCAAATCGCAGGGCCACATTGTAAACAGAGGCAGCAACTGAATATGATCATTACTGCTATACCTAGGAATGACAATACTTTCCATCCCCAGACAGATATGATACTCCAGAGCCAACCGGACCATGTCCAGGTGCCTGGATTCTGGTGTAACTGATGGGCAATTTTATGAAGTCTGGTTATAGCTGAATATACAGACGGCGCGTTATTAGGAATGAAAATGCAGCAACTAGATCCGATGACTCTACATGCTCCTCCTCTATCGGCCAGTATGACGTCAAGAACGAGACGATTTTGGAGCACAACAAAACGCATAGCAGATTGCTCTTCGGTCAAGTTACCTAGAGCGGAAATAGTCTCATTCACTACTGCTTCAAGGGTTCTGGTTAACCTACGTATTAACTTACTATTCTGGACAGGACCTATAAAGAAAAAGAAACCTTTATTGAAGTCTTGATATTGTTCTAGAGCAGTTTCAGTTTGATCGACAATTGGGGACTCAGTCTCGCTTCTATGTCTAACGTGTACTAGATGTGTGTTTCTATGATAATCAGATGGGGCTAGGAAAACTGGTGGCAGTAGGAAGGCAATATAACTTGTTCCATCCCAATCAAGGGGCAGACGAACATATGCGGTCTGACCACAAACAAAATAAGAATGACGTGAGGCTTTGAAAATAGATTTCCCACTGTCACTATACTCGACCACAGTAGTACAATCACTATGTCCTACATGTGCGGAACCATTCTTTCTGACACATAATTCGCCTTTGACTGGTAGTACTGAAATAGCAGGCAAATCTGGAGTAGTATCGGACTGGACATTCAAGACCATGAAATTCGAGGAATAATTACCTAAATCATATACTTCATTTTCTAGATCTAACCCTGTTCTATGGGAAAGACCTTGCTTGTCTGGGAAACATGTTTGATTCAGAAGGGACATATCAGTCGAGGATGACGTTAACGTGGACCATGCTCCACACGAACCATTATGTGAAAACGGATAAGGAAAGAGTGGCAGAACTCCCTGGAAAGGGGGGAGTCGACCACACACCCAACAATTAGTGGCATTGCTGGTCTGGTGTGAATAGTGCAACATTCGGATAAAAGTGTTGTTACGCATAGCAAGACGATAAGATAACTCGTGAGGAGGCAGATCACTAAACGTGTGCTCTACTGTAACATTAGAAAACATATGTGCATGTGAAATAGGAAAACATAAATGTAAAGCATAACTTATGCATGTAACCATAAGACTCAAGAATAATAAAAAGAATAGAACGATAATACATCTTTTAGAGTTTTGACTAACTCTCTCACTGTGTGGGTCTGTCTCATACATGTCAGGAACCTGTCTAACCGTTTCACCCGAGAGGGACTTAGACAATTAAACTGGCTGACTTACTAGACCGCAATTTTGCTTTATACTCCTGCTGCGGAGTTTTCTCTAACAGGGGAAGTTTGAATTCAGAGTCTGTCTTTGGGCAGTCCTTGAGAATAGGGCAGTCTTTGATAAATGTCTTTTGTCGCAATCCATGGAATTTCTTGATGTGGCTGGTATGCACCCAGCCTTTACGTCCCTCGAGCTTGACGGCGGTCCTTGTTGTTAATAACACCAGCTGGGGCTCCTTCCAACGGGGCTCCAACGAACTTGAACGATCAAAATTGCGCACCAGGACGAAATCCCCTGGAACGACTTCATGCGGTTTCACCTCAGTGTTGTCTGGGAATGCAGCGGCAACCTGTGAACGACAAGAGTGTAGGGCAGACATCAAGGAAGCTAGGTAATCTGTCAGCATATTACTGGAAACGTCTGTAATCTTTCGGGGCATAGGTGTACCCCACATGTTTGGAGGGCGGCCGAATACGACCTCGTACGGGGACAGACCTGATCTGGAATGTGCAACCATTCTCATATAAAAAAGAGCAACTGGCAGGGCTACTAACCAATCTACACCTTTTTCTGTACACACTTTAGAAATGCGGATTTTCAAAGTCTGGTTATGTCTCTCTACGAGACCGGCTGCTTCAGGATGGCGTACACAATGGAACTTCCACTGGTACCCTAACAGAAGGGAAACTTGTTTCATGAGCTCGGATGAGAATGGCTGGCCGTTATCTGAATACACGACCCTGGGTAATCCATAGCGGGGAAAATACTCACGAACCAACTGCCTGGCAGTGGTCGCAGCTGTGTAATCTGGAACTGGATATGCCTCCGTCCACCTGGACAAAGCGCATACAACTACGAGGACATACTTGAAACCTCAACATCTCTCCATCTGAATATAATCCATCTGGAGGACTTCAAAAGGGTGGTCAGGAGGTTGGAATCCACCTTGTTCCACCGGGACACTTTTACCTGGATTGAACTGACAACATATCATACAGGTACAGACTTTCTGCTTGGCGGCTGCTCGTAAATGCTTGTTGAACCAAAGGTTCTGAATGCTGTCTAACATAGCTTTTTCTCCTAGATGTGCTGGACTATGTGCGGTGTTAATAATGACTTGAACCATAGAGTCGGGGAGGAACCATGTGGATTTTCCCTTCGTCAACCATCCTTGATCTGTCTGGACCCCTCCTTGTTCGGACCATTTCTTGATTTCATCGGGAGTAGCATGTAACTGTATGTCTATGACATCTTGTGTAGGGTCCTTAACTGTCATACAAGTAGTCTGTTCTGGAATGTGTGTCACTGTCGTGTTAACTGGAATGTCTGGAGTCTGAGCTGTAAGCTTGGCTGTTCGATCTGCTAGATCGTTACCTTGGGAAATGATATCAGTAACTTTCGTATGTGCCTTGCACTTCATGATGGCGATAGCTGTCGGTAAATGTATTGCATCTAACAGAGCTTGAATGAGGAGACCATGCTGAATCTTGGTCCCATGAGAAGTCATGAAACCTCTCTCCTGCCAGAGCACTCCAAAGTCGTGTACGACTCCGAATGCATAACGTGAATCTGTGTATATATTCACTTTCAGGTTCTTGGCACGTATGCAGGCTTGGGTCAGAGCGACTAGCTCTGCTGCTTGAGCAGACAGGGTGTCAATACGATGTGTTTCTATAACTTCGGTGTCAGTAGTCACTGCATACGCGGCTACTAGTTCTCCTGTACTTGTTCTCATACATGAACCATCCACATAAAGTGTCAGGTCGGGATCAGGTAATGCAATGTCTGTCAAGTCTTGTCTTGGCTTTGTCATGGTGTTAACAACTTCCACACAGTCATGTGTGGCAGGTTTTGAAGTAACTGACGGTAACAGTGTAGCTGGATTTAAAATGTTGCAGCGCCTGATTTCTATGTGTGGCTGGAACAGTGTCAGTTCATAACCTGTTAAACGTGCAATTGTCAAGTGCTGAGTCTGTGTTCGGTTTAAAAGAACTTCCACGGAGTGTGGAACTTGGACTGTCAGGGAGTGTCCTAACACTATGGAATCACTTTGTCTGATAGCTAGAGCTGTGGCTGCAACTGACTTGAGGCACGCAGGCAGAGCCTGGGCCACCGGATCTAATGTGCTAGAAAAATAAGCACAGGGCTTGTATTGTCCTGCTTGATCTTGTGTGAGAACAGATAATGCAGTACCATCACGTTCTGTAACAAAAAGTGTAAAAGGCTTACTATAGTTCGGTGTTGCTAGAACAGGTGCTTTCGACTTCCAAGACTCGATTTTTAACTTGTGGACTTGAATTCTCGACTAGTTTAGTAACAAAAAGATGAGGGTATGATTCACTACTTGTTTTCAGACCACTATTAATAATAAAACATTTTTCAAATCTAGAATAGAAATCACTAGTATCTTCGTCTTGTTTCTGTTTACAGGCTGAGATGGCATCCCAATCTTCCTTTTTCGTGGCTAGTAATCTTGGCAAAACTTGTATCAATAACTCGGGCAATTCTTTAGCTTTATCCCCAAGACCGGTACCTGGTACTCGTGAATTATCTTCAGCTTCTAAAACTGTCCAGTCTATCTTTTTCTCTCCCACCTCCCATTCTTTTTCTTTGAGTTTTTCATATATGCCCGCAGGCAACAGGACCTTTAACATTTTAATGATATCAGGATACGTGTATTCTCCCATACGGAGCATGTCCTTTAATTCACGGTGGAACCCTGCTGGATCTTTATCGTGACAGGGAATTAACTTCTTCATTTCTAAGAGTTCCATCTTTGTGATGGGGGTGTAAACAAATACTCGCTCTAGACCACCACCCTCTTTCTTGACTGGATGTACTTCCCGTAACGGATTCTGTCTGTCTATGTAGAATGATTTACTTTCTGGGGGTGAGACGTGAACAAAATGTGGATTCAGAAACGTTCGGTATTTGTGGCGCTGTTCTAGAATGACACTAATTAAATCGGTACCTAGACCTTTCCATCTGTACTGGAGTAACTCGTTCAATACATCATGTAGAGGACCTGGATCAGAATGTTGTTCCTCATACAGGGTAATGAGATGCTGGATCATATACATACCCACCAGTCGTTGCTCGGCTGGGGGCAGTTTCAGAAACATTTGTGCCACTATTTCGTCTGGAAAAGTGGTAGAATCAGTAGTCCACCGGACTGCTGATCGGGCTAGTTCTTGTTCATGCATTGTACTAAGCTCGCTATAACCTATCCGTAACTTCAGAATGTGATCGGTAGCTTGGAATACTTGTTCAAGAGAACACTGTTCTGGTGCTGGAGGAGGAACAGCTTTCTTGTAATCTAGGCGTGAGTGTCGGTCGGAAAGTCTAGTTCTACCTACATACGCTATTCTGGAGGGATTCTCGTTGTCTACCTCCTCAGTAGAAGAGTCATTCTCTTTCTCGGTTGCTTGTTTTGCTTCTCGTTTCTCGTGTAACTTTATTATTTCCCTACGAATTTTCTTGTACATACTCTCTATACAATTTTGTGTCTTGTGTTTTCCCTCGGCTATATTGTCACTCCACCTGGTCAGGACTTTCATTTCTTCTTGATCTTTTTCTGGACAATCTTGCTCTCGTATTAAACAGTTAATCAAAAACTTTAAAAGCATGAGCTGAGTCTCGACTTTTCTCTGAACCATGGCTTCGTGAATACTTTCTGGATTCACTCCTGTACGGATAAAACGATATATTCTGTCTAGATGGTCTCTCATATCGGGCAGGGTGTCCAAAAAGCCGACAACCCTTCTTAAACGTAATGAATATATGACCATGTGACCATCGCCTGGGACTGGATCATAACGACATTCAGTAAGTGCTCGCTGGATATCTACGTATGTAGTCGTTTTTGGCGTACGCTGTAACGCTAGTTCATGTAGCGTCAGACGTCTGGGTTGAGGTGGGGTACGAGGAGAATCTCCCCCCGCGGCTCCTAAACTAGAATCGTCGGTGTATACTGTACGTGCTGGTAGCGCGACTGGTAAAACGGGTACATGTACTGTGGGCTGGGCCCGGGGTGCTGTAACAGGTGCTGTAACATTAACTGGACCCACGGGACCAGTGACTGGAGGAGCAGGAATTACATTATTAACGGGAGCAGGCGGAACAGGATTTGCATAGTCTGGGACTGTATCGTCCAAATAGGACGAGAGAAAAATATCAGCTGCGGTCGGTTTATGACGTAGCTTAGTCGGGACCAATGGCGGCGGAAAATTACAGGGTGCTTCCGGGGTTGCTTTTGGCAAGCCCTCGGCAAGAAGAAGATACATACCCTTAATAAGGGCATTTCTCTGTCTGTCTGACTGTTCTGCTCTAACTCGTTCACCTTCTTCTATTAATTCCCTTTCTTGGGCTTTTCCTGAGGATTCCCTACTTAATTCTGTTTTTCTGAATTCTTTTTCGGTTCTTTTATGAGATTCTTTGCGCCATAACTCGATGGAATCTTTCTGGGACTGTCTGGCTTTCTTTTTCCATAATGCTTCTTCTACTCGCATGATGCACTCGGCATCCCATGTACCGGATGCGGGCCATCTATATTTCTCTTCTAGTTCCTTGGTATAGTCCGCCCACAAGTCTAGATATATTATGGCATCTAAGCCATGCTTGTGATACATAAAATGTCCTGGACTGTCCCTCGGAGGGACAGGAACTGCTTCTTCGAGTAACCCTTTTCTGGTCCTTAACTGACGTAACTTGGAAAACAGAGGCATTCTAGACTTGAATCTGAACACAATACAATACACGATAAACACAGTAATGAATAGAAAAACAAATCACTCATACCACGACATTGAAAACACATTAAATAACATTAGAATAACAGTTCGGACAGAATATTACCTGATATACTGAAAACAGAACACATGAATTTCTCGAGAACGAAACTTACTAGAATTACTAGATGCACTGCTAAAACAGTACGGAACATACCGGTCCCATTAAGAGACACGTCAGGACCCGTATCCACCTAGGTGAACACTTCGGACTGGATCTGTGTACCCAAACCCACTGGACCAGAGACAAATTAATTGACCCTGTCTAGATACTACCCCAGCAACGGTACTCACCGGGCAGCAAGAACGGAAGGCCTCGGACTGGACTGGACTGCTACGACGTCGGACTACGAACTTCGGACTTCAGTTACAGGTGGGCCTCCGGATACCTCGGACCTTGTACTCTCGGCTTGGGCTCTGGTCGGGACTCGCCGCGTTCGTCACCGCCTCGTCTGGATGCTGGACTGCAACCTCCGTCTCCTCCGTGGGCCTGAGGGATACTTGAAGCAGAAATATCTGCATGTGCACGGTATGGTTCCGTCACGGCTGCAGAGGGTCAGGGGTCCTGCGTGGCTTCGCCGGCGCGTGGGGAAAGGGCAAGTCCCTATTCGGGCGCCATTATGTGGTAAATAAATAATTAATTACCGGTACTATTTTTGAATACAGTGAATAAAACAGATAGCTCAATAAATAAGAGACAGGATTCGAGGTATCTGAGTCTAACAGGCTTTAATCAGGCATAAGGGAAGGGACAGGAACGGGATAGCCTGCACGGAAATAGAATGGATGGCAGCTGCAATGCTTCATCGACAGTGCAGCATATATATAGTATAATACATTACATTACATTGCATACAATAGGCGTAGCAGTAGGCGTAACTCGTAGAAGTCGCGAAAGATAAGAACAAATGGGTGTAACAAGAAGGCGTGTACAGGGCGTATACATAGACATGTGATGAAGACGTCACAGAAGTGTCATAAATGGGGTGGAAACATGGAGGGGGCTACCTGAGCAGCTGGGACTTTTAACCTAGTGGTGCGCGCAAACGGGCAATGACGTGTTACCAGGGAGAACTGGGGGCTATGACTTCTGCGCTAGAAGAGGAGACTAAAGTCTGCGGTGTCAGGACGACATGTACCTATATCATATCTGGTATCTGGTGTTTGGAGTACATGTTGATAGAATCCAAAAGTTATCAGGGCAAAGGCTACTTGACACTAAGACTGGTGCATGCATTATTCTACATGTATTGCGTGTGCGAGGAATATTCTATGAATATTAATACAGTATTTCTCTTACATGGAGACAGAAAGGCTAGACCATAGCTGAAACTATTGATGCGATTCAGTAGCTTAGGAATGCAAAGAAGGAGGGCTGGACTGATAACTAGAAGCATAACATACTCTTGGCAGACAGGCAGGCAGAGCCAGGCCGGGCCGGGCACTGTGCGGCAGGAAGTAAGTGAAGGGTCAGGGATGCAGGTGGGGGCTGCATCGCTCCTCAGAGAGGGTTCAGGAGACTGGAGCTTGAATCTGGTGTCCGGGCCCTTTTGAGGCCTAGGAACGGGGACAATTCAATGAATTAACGTGCACACTGTAAAACGTGGCAACATAGGCCTAATACTCGTTGTTTTCACGAGAACTGGATACTGGCATACTAGAGTTGGACACAACTATAATTGCGTCTTTAATCGATCATAGGGGGATACAGGCATATCGATCATGCACATATAACATAGGATGGGGAACACGTAGGCACATATAACATGGCAAAATTTACTTTTCCACAAAGTAGCAAGGTCTTCTGCAGAGATATATGCATTATTATCAACAAACTGCCCAGTACATTTCGCAGAAATGTTAAATTAAATCTTAAACATGTCTGATACCAGCGGCATCGCACATGTATTTAAGACGATTTTTTCGTGACTGTTAACACCATTTGAAGCAGTCCTCGGCATGTTTCCAAATTTCGTGCACTGTGTGTTCAGCGGCCTGCTTCTCATCTTGGGACTAGTGGCAGGAATTCTATTTTTATTCCTTCTGCTCCGATATGGCAAATCCGGTCACCAGCAACACCGAAACTACCATGGAACAATCAATGCCTCCTTGCAATGAGATATCGTGAAAGGATTTAACAGATTCTTGGCTTGGCTTGTTTAAGAGATCTGAACACAACGTGGGTTTCTATCGTTCAGACCAATCTGGCAAGATTGCATCTTACCTGTTCTTCGATGCCTGCTCTGCGGACAGGAATGCGTGTTGGGCATTTGTCTTACACTTCCATCAGTACTGCCATCGGATGTTGACGCTTTGCTAGGTCCAGTAACGGCTCATGCATCGTGTTGCCCCCAACGGCTGCCAATTCTGATGACGGCATTCATTGAGGTCTCACCGGCAAGTCTAACTGAGGGTCAGATACGAGAAACTACAGGCATACAGGTACCATCTACTACGGACATTGCTAATGCATCAAACGCTGACGGCGATGATCCACACTTCTGCACTTTTGATCTGCTAACTGAAGTGGTACCACTTTCACCTACCATGGTAGACGGTTTCTTTGCCAGCCTAGACAATCTGATGTTTTCTCCTGACACCGAGAATACCTTTTGATACATGCACACAGCGTTCCCTGAACTCTGAAATTCGACCTTCATTTTTCAAAACAAACTATCTACCAATTTGAACTTTTTCAAAAATAGAGCGTTTTGGCACAGAATAATCTGCTTAAAGTAGAACTATTCTTAGAGAACAAGATTTCTTTTGATAACTTCCCAATGACAATATGTGGCCTAAATCATCATAACAAAACGGTTTAAATATAATACTATGGGATAGTCTCGATTTCTTTTCTGTAAAACTTAAGAGACATTTCATGAATGTAATTTTATGTTTCATGCTCGAATGTATGCTGTCATACCATGCTTCATATCTCTTGAGTGGTACAAAAGGGGGTGGTGATGGACGGAGCATCTGAATCAATCAAACACTCACACCCAGTCAAAAGATCTGGGTTTAATCCATCACCGTTCTTTAGCCCACTCTGCCACCCCAGTTCAGACATGGCTATATGCAAATCAGTCTGACCCTGTGCCTCATGGGAACAGTCCAACCTGAACTGCTAAGCCATGTCTTCCCTGGACCGGAAACAAGCTTCTGAGGACCGGTTTCTGCCATGCCAGCCGTCTTCAGCCCGGCTTGCTTGAATCCAGTGGCAAAGTGAGCAAGGGACTCACTTCTGAGCATACCCTGCCACACTTATGGCAGCCAAAAGCGGTACAAAAGGGGGTGGTGATGGACGGAGCATCTGAATCAATCAAACACTCACACCCAGTCAAAAGATCTGGGTTTAATCCATCACCGTTCTTTAGCCCACTCTGCCACCCCAGTTCAGACATGGCTATATGCAAATCAGTCTGACCCTGTGCCTAATGGGAACAGTCCAGCCCGAACTGCCAAGCCATGTCTTCCCTGGACCGGAAACAAGCTTCCGAGGACCGGTTTCTGGCATTCCAGCTGTCTTCAGCCCGGCTTGCTTGAATCCAGTGGCAAAGTGAGCAAGGGACTCACGTCTGAGCATACCCTGCCACACTTATGGTGGCCAAAAGCGGTACAAAAGGGGGTGGTGATGGACGGAGCATCTGAATCAATCAAACACTCACACCCAGTCAAAAGATCTGGGTTTAATCCATCACCGTTCTTCAGCCCACTCTGCCAGCCCAGTTCAGACATGGCTATATGCAAATCAGTCTGACCCTGTGCCTCATGGGAACATTCCAGCCCGAACTGCCAAGCCATGTCTTCCCTGGACCGGAAACAAGCTTCCGAGGACCGGTTTCTGGCATTCCAGCTGTCTTCAGCCCGGCTTGCTTGAATCCAGTGGCAAAGTGAGCAAGGGACTCACGTCTGAGCATACCCTGCCACACTTATGGTGGCCAAAAGCGGTACAAAAGGGGGTGGTGATGGACGGAGCATCTGAATCAATCAAACACTCACACCCAGTCAAAAGATCTGGGTTTAATCCATCACCGTTCTTTAGCCCACTCTGCCACCCCAGTTCAGACATGGCTATATGCAAATCAGTCTGACCCTGTGCCTCATGGGAACAGTCCAGCCCAAACTGCCAAGCCATGTCTTCCCTGGACCGGAAACAAGCTTCCGTTGAGAACTGTCTTTTTCACAACAACATTTTTATTTTGATTGATCAGGTAAGGCATGTACGCAGTTCTCCACAGTCAGGAGGGTCTGCCAAATGTCAACATTGGTATGAGTAGCACCGAAACCCAATCAAAGAAACAACCCCAAACAGCCCCACGCCACCTCCCACGCCAACCCCATGGCCCACCTACCCACCCCTTATCCCTCCCTAACCCTGCGCACGTGATCTCAATAAGCCTCCAAGAAAGTTAGTGTCCAGCCAGGAAACTCGTGGTCCCACGGGCCTATACTCCATTGTCCACGTCTAGACCATCCTCAGGTTCTACTGGAGGCACCAGAGTCAGACCCCGATACTCCGCCCAACGCTTCCAAATTTTGTAATGTTTCCGGGGGCATTCTCTGGCCTCAAACACCGGGCGCTCTAGTCCCATAAAGTAGTCCATCCCTGCTTTTCACACATTCAACGGGGGGGGCACGATCCCTTTTCCATGCTTGTGCCAAGTCCCGTTTCGCCACTATAAGACCTAACAACAAAAGGTGGCGCTTGTAAGTATTCCCCCCACGCCCTCCAGTACATGTAACAGGCCCAGTGTAGGGGTACGGGGAAGATCCCATCCCAGCACCTCCGAAAGGCAGCTCCACACACCCCTCCAGAATCTGGTCAGGCCCACACACGACCATACAGTATGCAACAGGGTACCTAGCTCAGCTCCGCACCGCAAGCACTCCGGGGATCCAATCAAGCCTGCCTTCCACAGTCGCTCCCTCGTGTAATAGGCCCTATGCAAATATTTAAATTGGACCAGCCTGAGACGCACCGCGATAGCAGTCCCTCGCGGGGACTCCAAGGCTTCCCTCCAGTCATTCTCATCCAGGGGTCCAACGTCCCCTTCCCAGGCTTCCTTCAGTGTGTGTAGAGTAGAGGAACAATGGGTGACAAGGGTTTGGTAAATACGTGAGACCTTCTTGTCTCCAAGATCCCCCATAAAGACTTTCGCTTCCAGGGGGCTAAACTCCGGTAGCGAGTCCAGGCTCACCAGGCTGGGCTCAAGCGCGTGTCGTAACTGCAGATATTTGAAAAATTGGGTATTGGGAATATGGAACTCGTCCCTCAGCTCCTGAAACGATTTGAGGGCTACTCCGGACACAACGTTTCCCAGCGAAGAGATCCCTATAGAATCCCATCCGCCAAACCCTGCCAGCGCGGCCAAAGCGGGGAGCCGCCCATTACGCCACAGAGGAGTCTCCGCCGTCAATCTGCCCCACCAGCCCATGCGACGCAGCGCCTGTCGCCATATCACAAAGACCACTTGCGTGGCACGAGGCAACTGCCTCCTCAGTGCGGCTGAGTACAAGAGCATATGCAAGGTGTTAGCTCCCATCAAGGAGCGCTCTAATGCATAAGACGGATCCTCCCTATCTCCGTACCACCAGTCATTCAACACCAACAAGTGGGAGGCCTGGTAGTATGACAGCACATCGGACGTTGCGAGGCCACCACAGTAGGTGGACAGAAAGCAGGTACGCAATGCCACCCTGGCTGCACCTCCCGCCCACAAGAAGCGTCCCAGCACTGAATTAACTTGCCGGAACCACTGGGGTGCGACCAGGTGCGGATGATTCTGCAGCTGGTACAGGAGGCGCGGGAGTGCAACCATTTTGAAGATCGCAGACCTGCCATAAATGGTGAGGGGCATGCGGGACCACGTTTTAATGTCCGTCTGGACCTTTTCCCACACCGGCAGGATGTTGCGCTCCCAAGAGATCGCCATAGACTCGGACAGGAACACGCCAAGATACAGCAAGCCTCCAACTGCTACCTACAAAGCCGACGCCCAAGAGCCCGCATATGCCCCGTCTCCCAACACCCACAGGGTGGACTTACGAGGGTTAAGATAAAGACTCGATACCTCGCCAAATACGCGCATAATTTCTAACACCCGAGGGCCCGATCTATCCAAGTCCATGAGGAAAAAGAGGACGTCGTCCGCATAGAGTGCGATCCTGTCCGTGAGTCCCTCGCCCCACTGAAAGCCGCGCAGCTGTGCGTCAATTCGCACCCAGGAGGCCAAGGGCTCCATAGCCAGCGCAAACAGGTACAGGGATAGCGGGCAACCTTGGCGGGTCCCCCGACCGATTGGGAACTTCTCGGAGACCGCCCCAGAGACTCGCACGGACGCCGTGATGTCGGTGTATAGCAGCCTGAGATAGGAAATAAAAACCGGTCCCAGGTTAAGATGGGGCAGGAGTGCAAACAGGTAGGTCCAGCTCACGGAGTCAAACGCCCTGTCAATATCTGCCAGTATTAGGGCTGCCCTCTCTCCCGTAGCCCCCATCGCGTCCACTGCCGTGAGAACTGTATTTTTCATACAAATTATACTGGTTTCATGTAAACAAACCTTTTCAAATACAAGTTGTATTTTGTATTTTGGGTGGGATTGTAAACACTAGCTTTAGATATGTCAGTGCTTCTACGTTTAGTTGTATTGAACTTAGAATCGTGGAGTGGGTGTTGGCATGGCTACTTCCACTAAATTCCAAGAATCAACAACGATTTCTTAGAGAAACCCGCCTTCAGCATCTAAGGACTTCCCCTTGCCTGAATACTAATTTATCTAGGAAATCATGGACTTTTCGAAGAACTGAGTCTTTGATGACGTTATTAAGTCCAATCACACGTCAAACTCGGCACCTTCAAAGTATAAATATGCCTGGATTTGCCCAGACAAACACACAGTGGTTTGGAGCAGATCGACTTACTACTTGCCCGACGCCCTGCAGCAGCAAGTGCCGAAGGAAGCCGACCCTCCAGCTGACGCACTGAGAGACGCTGTCTTTTCTCCTGCCGAGAAATCCAGTTCCAGTGTTTCCAGGCTTCCCTTGCGGGTTGCTGGGAAATCGAGTCCTGAGATAGAGATACAAGACCTCCTTAATTCTAAACCAAGGTAAGGAGCTGATTAGACCCGTAGAGAATTCTTGGATAGATTCTTGGCAGAGAAATACTAAACTTAAACTACTCCTTACTTACTTCTTCCCTTGTACTAGACTTAGGTTAGGTACACCGGGGTAGGCGTATTTTAGAAGCACCAGTTGAGTACTTTTAGTCATTATTTTATCACTGTATGTCTTTTATATATTTTAGGCAATTTATGGCTTAGAAACCATATCATGCTTTTACAGTATTACTTTATAATACTTATGGTATTATATGCCCTGTACTTTATAACCAGTATTACGATTGTAGCAGTACATTTCTTATGCTTGAGAAAGAAGACTGTTCAATAAATACTTTTTATTGAAAACGCCCGTCTCTCTATTTTCTCAGCACGGCTGGTGAAACGAAGCATGCGCGATTGACTGAGTAAAATAGTTATCTATTGTTTCCGTGACTCTAGAGATTGATTTCTTATTCTTGGGAAACAAAGTTGTCATGTTTATGCGGTTGTCACAAACTAATCCCTTCTTGTGAATTCGAGAAAGTTTCTAGTGACCTCTGAGCTAGCTGGCACTCACAATTAAGTCTAATAGATTCGGTAGAGACCTAGTCGACCTTAGTCCTACGTCTAAACTACAGGATTTATTATTCCAATGCGCAGAACCTATTGGGAATATAGGAACTACACTACAGGTATGTGTGAATTCTATTCTAAATTCATTTCCAAATTTTCAGCTAAAACTGCTCATTTACGTGATCTTTTGAAAAGAAAAACAACTTTTTTGTGGGATCAAGTTTGTCAAAATGATTTTGACAACATTAAGAGTGAACTTGGTTCATGTAAAATTTTGACTCCTTTTGATCCTTTTTTACAATCCATTGTTTCTGTCAATGCAAGCCTGGATGGTCTTGGTGGCATGATAACTCATAGTAAACAAGGTGTTGATCATACAGTAGATTTTGTTTCTCCCTCACTACGTCCAAGTGAGAAAAATGACTCTGTAATTGAGAGAGAACTTCTTGCTTGTTGTTGGGGAGTGAAGAGGTTGAAATATTTTCTCTGGGGTAGAACTTTTAGATAGTTTACCGACCATAAGCCTCTTATCCCTATTTTGAATGGAATTGTGGTAAAAGAACATACTCCCAGGATAGCTAGATTGAGCTCTAAATTACTACAATATAATTTTTCCGTTGAGCATATACCTGGGGGAAAAATTATCGGACCTGATTTTCTTTCAAGGTTACTGTTACCTTGCTTGCAAAGTGAGTCTCTTACTGATAATGAGGATGAGGTATCTTTAATTGCAAGCATTGATGTTTGTAATGGAGGACTTTTAATGAGAAAGAATGGTTTGAAGCTTTACAATCCGATTCTGGTCTCAAGGAAGTTAAAACTTTTATCATCCAAGGTTGGCCAAAAGAAAAACATTTAGATGGTGAACTTCAGCCTTTTTCGGAGGTAGCTGATGAATTGTCTCTTGAAGGTGGTGAGATGATTCTACGTGGTGATAAGTTTGTACCTCCAGTAGGTTTGAGAGATCGCATTGTTAAATCTGGACACAAGGGTCATCTTGGACAAACATTCAGCAAATGCAGAATTTGAGCAATATATTGGTGGCCTTCAATGGATCGTCAAATCGAGAATGTGATTGAATACTGTATCACTTGTTGTTCGAGTGACAAAGTGATCAAAACCGTTACCCCTCCTAAAGTGAAGGTTGAGTTACCATCTGGTCCATGGATGAAGTTGGCCTTAGATTTTATTGGACCTTTCAATGCATTATCAAATAAGTATAAGTTTGCGTTGGTCATTGCTGATTATTACCGCTAGTGGTGGGAGGTGCATTTTATGGTTGATCCCAACACACATGAAGTCATTAGGTTTTTGGAGAGTCTTTTTGCCAGAGAGGGATTTCCCAAAGAACTAGTATCAGATAACGGTGTCCAGTTTGTTTCGAAGGAGATGTCCAATTTTCTAGGTCAATCAGGTATTGTTCATTATCGTGTTGCACTCTATCATCCTCAAGGAAACAGTTTTATTTAGCGCATGAACCGTATTGTGGTTGAGTGTGTACAGTGGGCTCTATCTAGCAAAGTTGAGGTAAGAGAAGCTGTGCAAAGCATGTAATGGGCTCACCGAACCACTCCATGTATTGATTTGGGGAAAAGTCCTTTTGAATTGTTGCGAGGGAGAGTAGCCCCTTTTAGTATGTGTCCTGCATGGATGAGGCAGTCGGGTTTATTTTCTAAAATGTCTACATTTAATCCAACATGGGAGCTAGTGGTGAGATTTCCTTGCCCGGTTGTAGTGGTGTGAATAACAAAGGGAATAATCATTTTTCTTCAGAAGCAAGTTCTCACAAGAAAGTTTGGACACATAAAATCAAGGTGGGAGATTGGGTAAAAATCAGGATCCCTCTGTCACAATCCGCTGTTCTGGAAAGGCGCTGGCTGCGCGCTACGGATAAACTACATTTCCCAGCATGCTTGAGCAGCGAGTTACGCAAATGACGCGACTCACGCTCGCGCATGCCCGGAAGTAAAAGCCGGCTCGATGAGGCAGACGCTGCCGATAATTCTCTACCTGAGGTAGCGTTCGGACCACGGCGGAAGCGGTAAGACTGTTCTGGTATTGTTTCTGCATGACTTTTGGGTTGCATCCCGCTCCGGATTTGGATGCAGACAGTGAAGGTCTGAAGGCGCTATTTCTGTTATTTGTGATTACATTAACTTCCAGTTCTGAACTCGTGGCTAAAGAGTCCTGGTTATAGTCTTGGATACATTAAGGCAAGATTGCCTGTGTGCTTGTTCATTTCCCACCCCCCATCCCCCGTTGGTTGGGTAGCCCATTCTGCCGTCCCTTGCGGGGAGAAACATTGACTCTTGAAGAGTGATCCCCCATTAGCTCTTGTATTCTAAGAACAGCATTGTGCCTGAGTGGGGGCAAAGAACTTTTGTGGCGTTATCAAGTGCCTGGGGCCACTTTAAGTTGTGTTGGGAATCAAAACCCTACCTCGCTACACCCTTGGATTAAAGCGGGGCTTTATTTTGGCACGTAACAACTATTGGAGTCAGACGATGTTAAGAAGCATTAACCCTGTCTGTTGTTATGTTATGTTTTTCCACACGACTTTTATTTATCCTGACTTTATAGGAGAGAGGAGCTAAGGGGTTACTGTCTGTGGGTTTGGTTACGCAATAAGAAGCTATCTCTTAGGTATGTTGGAGTACAGGAATTATATAAGTGCATAATAAGAGATGTGTGTTCTACTCAAACCTGCTTTTCTTGTTTTCCTCTCCTAGTCAGCCAAAGCCTTGGTTCCACCCTTAACCTCTCCATATAGTAAATCAACCGTATTTTCCTTTACAGGTAGTAAAAGGGGATTCTAAGTAGGGTTCAAGGGAGAGGAGGTATTTAGAATGCATTGAAAGGTATGTCATTGTTATTGTGTCTTGAATATCTTCTATTATCATTTCAGGTCTCTCTCCCTGCTGTCCCCTTCCTTTCCTTCCCTCGCTTGATTATCCTGGTAGTCTGTGTGTTTCATCTCAGACTCCGGGGCCGTCAAGAGGTGGAACCCTCATAGCATCGGCACAATTCTGAAGAGATCGGAAGACGAAGCCTAACAGAATTATCGGCCCACAATTGCTTTCTCTTCCCGATTGTGCTGAACGCCATGGCGACCATTGAGGACGTAATGGCGGCTTTGGCATTAGTACAGGCAGAGCTAGCCTCATCCAGACAGGACTTTGACCGCTCAGTTAGAGACCAGGGTAGACAACCTACAGAGAGCTCCGGTAAACCCCAGTGGTATTCCTGTTCCTTCCACCTCCGTAGTCGTCGAGATGCCTGCGCAAATACCCCTGGCTCCCCCTGAGAGGTTCCTAGGGGATAACAAGAAGGTCCAGGTCTTTATGACCCAAGTACTACTACATTTCATGTGCAAACCCAAGATGTTCGCTACGAACCAGGCAAGGGTAGCATTCCTGATATCGTATCTAGGGGGCAAAGCGGCACAATGGGCGGTTCCTGTGGTTCGGCGTGATGACCCCCTATTAGACGACTGGGCAGGATTTCGCATAGAATTTGAGAAAACTTTCGACAGAAGGGCAGAAACCTTTTCGGCCGACAGAGACTTATTGGAACTGATTCAAGGCAACACGGATCTGGTCACGTACCAAAACAACTTTCGCCATTTGGTGGCAAAAACCGACTGGCCTGAGTCCAAACAGTCCGCCGTCTTTTATCAGGGGCTTATGGACGAGCTGAAAGATGTGTTGGCAACCATAGATCCACAACCGAGTACCTGTTCCGCTCTCATTGAACTCGCTCTGCGGTTGGACCATCGCATGAAAGAGCGGAAAGGAGACTACCAGAAAAAAGACCGCCCAGTGCCTCCTTACGAACGTCCAGGAGAGAAAGTCACAGCACCTGTCGAAGCCATGGAAATAGGGGCAGTGAGGGCCTCTTTAACAATAAGCGAAAAGGATCATCACCGGAAGCAGGGCCTCTGCCTTTATTGTGGCAAAAAAGGACATTATTTACAGTCAAGCCCAAATCAGGGAGGTTTAGGAGTGGACAGACGGCGGCTGGTATTACAGAAAGAAGACCGGAAAACTCCAATGCTTGAAGGTGGAAGAAGGGTAACCCTCAAACGCGATCGTCATCCCTTCCATAACCCCTAGTTGTAACCCAGAGAAAAGTCACCTGTTCCTAGTAATGACCATCGTCATAGACACCGAGAAGAAGCTCATCCATGCTATGATCAACTCCGGAGCCACGGGGTGCTTTATGGACCGTGAAGAAGCTAAGAGGCTGGGAGCACTCCTGATCACCAAGGAACACCCAGAGAAGGTATATGCGGTGGAAGGCAAAGAACTAGCAGCTGGTCCCATACGGTATCACACCCCTGAGTACAACCTTAGTTACAAATGTTCCCATCACGAATGCCTATCGTTCAGCATCATCAACGCACCACATTACGGAACCATATCGGGTCTTCCATGGCTGCAAAAGCATGAACCCTGTATACATTGGACATCCAAAACAGTACGGTTTTCCTCCGTTTACTGCAGGGATTATTGCATCCAGGAAACCCATGGCCCTGCTCGGGTGTTGTCTATGATACACCAGGACGCCACAGCGGCAGAGAAAGAGGTGGTATTACCAGAGGTGTACAGAGCATATGAGGAGGTATTCAGTGACGCACAAGCCGAGGTGCTCCCACCTCATAGAGGAATACGACTGCCGTATCGACCTGTTACCTGGAGCAGTCATCCCAAAAGGAAGGATTTATGCCCTCACGATCCCAGAAAACGAAGTCCTGCGCGCCTACCTGGATAAATACCTCGCCGCAGGGTTCATCTGGCCTTCAAGATCCGCCGCAGCGTCACCGCTGTTCTTCATTCCGAAGGCCAATGGCGAGAAACGCTGTTGCATTGACTACAGAGCACTCAACACAATAACGGTAAAAAACCAGTATCCCTTGCCGCTAATTCCAGTATTGTTGGAGCAAGTTCGAGCGACCAAAATCTATACGAAGCTCGATTTAAGGGGGGCCTACCACCTGGTGAGGATAAGACAGGGTGATGAGTGGAAGACGACCTTCAAGATGCGGTATGGGCTCTTCGAGTATCTCGTTATGCCCTTTGGGCTCTGTAACGCCCCGGCCGCATTTCAGTTCTTTTTAAACGAAGTACTACGGGAACATCTGGATATTTATGTGGTGGTCTATATAGATGACATCTTAATATATTCCACCACGCCAAAGAACATGTCGTACACGTAAGCCGAGTACTTCAAGCTCTGCAGTACAACCACCTATATTGCAAGATCACCAAGTGTGAGTTTCACGCCACTACGGTGGAATTCTTGGGCGTGATGCTCACACCATCTGGACAGGTGATGGCCGAAAGAAAAGTAAAGGCAGTAAAAGAATGGCCTCAACCTTGTAATGTTAAAGACATCCAGAGTCTGTAGGGTTTCGCCAATTTCTACAGACGTTTTATCCAAGGTTTTTCTGCTATGGTTACACCGTTGACCCGACTCACTCGAAAGAACATCCCGTTTGAATGGGACACAGCGGCCCAAACCGCGTTCGATCGCCTGAAAGCCGCCTTTTCTACGGCCCCGGTGCTCACGCACGCCAAGCCAGAGGAGCCTTTCATAGTGGAAGCCGACGCGTCCGAAGTCGCTCTGGGTGCTGTTCTCTCCCAAGGAACGAACAAACTGGACAGCTACATCCGATTCCCTTTATGTCAAGGAAATTGAGTGCAGCCGAAGTCAACTACACCATCGACGAAAAGGAGCTTCTAGCCATCAGAGACGCATTCCTGGAGTGGAGACACTGGCTTTTGGGGGCAAAGCATTCAGTAACGTTCTATACAGATCACCGCAATTTGCAGTTCATGTGAGCAGCCCGGAATCTCACCCCAAGGCAACTGCGTTGGATGTTGTTTTTTGAGGAGTACCAATTCATTGTTACTTATTGTCTTGGTATCAACAACAAAAAGGCCGACGCACTAACTCGACTGGAGAACCCTGTTATGCACACCGTAACCCCAAATCGAGCAATCATTGAACCTGCCAAAGTAGTTTGTGCTGCTCAAAAAGGGGACTTCTTGATTGGAGTGAGAGCAGGGGCCAGAACATGTGTATGGAGAACCTGGCTTCGTCACCATAAGGAATGGAAGATGAAGCAAGGGATACCGATTAAAGGGCCACAGGTGTTGGTACCTACCAAGACCCTACGGAAAACCGTTTTTTCTTGGTGCCACGACACGCCCAGCGCCGGTCACATGGGATACGTGCAAACGTTGGAGAAGGCATTGAGACAGTTCTGGTGGCCTTCTATTCGTCCGGACATGAATTAATGGGTGAGAGAGTGTGCCACATGCGCGCAAATGAAGTCCGACCGACAGCAACCCTAAGGACTGTTGCAGCCCATACCTACCCCTGAAAACCCGTGGGAAAGGTTTTCGGTGGACTTCATCGTTGGTCTTCCTAAAGATCAAGGGAAAACAGCCATATAATAGTAGTGGTGGACTACCTTACCAAAATGGGACACTTCATTGCATGTAACCAGGTCCCCACCGCTGGGCAGTTGGCACACCTATTAATGGTAAGCATCGTATGTTTACATGGCCTACCCAGGGTTAAAGTTTCGGACAGGGGGGCTCAGTTCACGGTTCGGTTCTGGAAAACCTGGTGGTCTGAGCTGAAAATAAAGCCTGCACTATCCACTAGTTTCCCCCCCCAAATCGACGGGCAAACAGAGACGCTAAACCAGACACTTAAGCAGTATCTACGTTGTTATATTCAAGACAACACTGGGTCATGGGTAGACTGGCTGTGGGTGGCGGAGATCGCTTACAACAGCACACAACTTTCTTCTACACTGTATTCACCCTTTTTCTGTTCTTATGGGCATCATCCCAGGTTTAATCCCCTGTTGCTCCCTGGTTCCAAAGTCAAGTTACCTGAAGTTAAGGAAAGGTTGTTGCGTGTCCGCAAGATCCTTCTTGCCACACGGAGCAACCTGGTGAATGCCAAAGCAAGATACAAGAAGCAGGCTGACAAACACCGTAGGCCTTGTCCCATGTACAAGAAGGGTGACCATGTGTGGGTGTCTACGAAACAAATTAGGTTCAGGAAGTATAGTGTATTCAACCCAAAATTCATCGGTCCATACCGCGTTGTGAAACACGTTAACCATGTGGCTGCGAAGGTGCAACTACCCGCGCACTTCCGGATTCACCCGGTGTTTCATGTGTATCTATTGAAACCCTCTCTATGGCCGATGAGACGGGCTCCCCTGCCTATCCGGGTCCAGCAGGATCATGAATATGAGGCGCGGGAAGTACTGGATTCCAGGTTTGTGAGGGGGAGGCTGCAGTACCTATTGGCTTGGAAAGGCTATGGCCCTGAGGAGGACTCTTGGCAGCGGGCTGGGGCGGTGCATGTTCCTCGTTTGGTGGCCAAGTTCCACCGTTTGTATCCAAACCGGCCTGCTGCTGGCCAGCACCCCTCGTAAAGGGGGATGTACTGTCACGATCCGCTGTTCTGGAAAGGCGCTGGCTGCGCGCTACGGATAAACTACATTTCCCGGCATGCTTGAGCAGCGTGTTACGCAAATGACGCGACTCACGCTCGCGCCTGCCCGGAAGTAAAAGCCGGCTCGATGAGGCAGACGCTGCCGATAATTCTCTACCTGAGGTCGCGTTCGGACCACGGGGGAAGCGGTAAGACTGTTCTGGTATTGTTTCTTCATGATTTGGATGCAGACAGTGAAGGTCTGAAGGCGCTATTTCTGTTATTTGTGATTACATTAACTGCCAGTTCTGAACTCTATGCTAAAGAGTCCTGGTTATAGTGTTGGATACATTAAGGCAAGATTGCCTGTGTGCTTGTTCATTTCTCCTCCCCCCGTTGGTTGGGTCGCACATTCCGCCGTCCCTTGCGGGGAGAAACATTGACTCTTGAAGAGTGATCCCCCATTAGCTCTTGTATTCTAAGAACAGCATTGTGCCTGAGTGGGGGCAAAGAGCTTTTGTGGCGTTATCAAGTGCCTAGGGCCACTTCAAGTTGTGTTGGGAATCAAAACCCTACCTCGCTACACCCTTGGATTAAAGCAGGGCTTTATTTTCGCACGCAACAACTATTGGAGTCAGACGACGTTAAGAAGCATTAACCCCGTCTGTTGTTATGTTATGTTCACACGACTTTTATTTATCCTGTCTATATAGGAGAGAGGAGCTAAGGGGTTACTGTCTGTGGGTTTGGTTACGCAATAAGAAGCTATCTCTTAGGTATGTTGGACTACAGGAATTATATAAGTGCAAAATAAGCCAAAGCCCTGGTTCCACCCTCAACCTCTCCATATAGTAAATCAACCGTATTTTCCTTTACAGGTAGGAAGAGGGGATTCTACGTAGGGTACAAGGGAGAGGAGGTATTTAGAATGCATTGAAAGGTATGTCATTGTTATTGTGTCTTGAATATCTTCTATTATCATTTCAGGTCTCCCTCCCTGCTGTCCCCTTCCTTTCCTTCCCTCGCTTGATTATCCTGGTAGTCTGTGTGTTTCATCTCAGACTCCGGGGCCGTCAAGAGGTGGAACCCTTATAGCATCGGCACAATTCTGAAGAGATCGGAAGACGAAGCTTGACACCCTCACAATGTACCCAAAGGCATGTCTAAATTCAGTCCACCTGCTTGTGTAGATTCTATCTCATGTTATGCTGTCGGAGTCAATGGAAAGAATTGGTGAAACATTTTGAGAATTTATAAACTTCCTGATAAAGTTGCACGCTAAATGGGATTAGAATCTACTCTTGTTTTTCCTTCCAATAAATCAGCTCATAGAGGTACTGATTCTGATATGAATAAAGGGACCCTTTCTTCTCCAGGAACATCTGTTCCACCTTTGCTGAGGAGTAGTCAGAAGAAGGTTCCTCCCAAACGTTTGGATATGTAATGTTTCATTTGATTTATTGTCATTGTATTTTTAGTTTATTGGGTGCATTCCGTTTAATATTTCGTAGGATATGTAATGCATTTTATGATATGCAATTTTATTGTGCTTTTTGTATAATGATAATGCATTTTATGATATGCAATGTTATTGTGCTTTTTGACTAATAACTGCATTTGTATGCAATTTTTGTCTAATTACTGCATTTCCATTAAGTATGTTTTTTTTTCCTTTATTTTCTTTATTTATGAGGAAGATATTGTAGTAATGTTAAGCTAGTAATGTCAAGCTGTCCTATTATGTCATCCTAAGTGTTCTTTCAACTCCTTGGTGATAGAATGTTTATACTTGAAGCTCCCAGGGCTGTTGATGTATTTCCCTGGAAGCTGTTGAGACGAACGGTAATAAAAGTACTTTCCTCTTCAACTTACCGTGGTCTGTGGTCACTTCACTATCACTCTTACATTCACTTGATCAGCTTAGTCTTCCATCCGCATGATAGAGCCCTTAATCTGAGCTGGAGCCTCAATCAATGAATCTTTCACAGGTTTGATGGTCGAGAGCATCATACTCTGATTTCTGCTAGGGTCAAAGACGTTCTCCAGATTGTCCTCTGTCCAGTTGGACTTCCATCATTTAGGTCCCTTTCCTGGCATTTTCAACCGTTTGGGAATTTTTGCATTGTGCATGGTCATGGATGTTTTCTTCTACATTTTGGTCCTGGGCCGGAAAATACAACTTTAAGCTCTAAATAAGGTAGGCCTTCGGACAGCAAGGGCTTGAAGGTCTTGTGAAGTCTTGCCTGTCAGAAAGGCATTTCTGAATGCAGTCAGATGAGATTCAGATGTCAAACATGAAGGGAAACCTGATCTTCATGTGAATTTCTTGCTACCATGGCTTTTTTCGATAGCATGGTGAGGCACATTGCCTACACATTCCAAGGCTTCCCCTCATCCTGAAAGAACTGACCAAATTGATAAGAGAACCATGTTATCTAATTTAGGTTGATCAATGTGATTGATGCAGTTTTGCTTCATACTACAAAGAAGTACCCGCCTAACATCATTAGCCAATCTCCTGACAAGATCCACATTCTCCATCCAGATCCAGCATCAATGAAACTGTGTACCTAGCTCATGTACATAAACAGCTCCACCATTTAAGCAATCTGGAGGACAACAATGTTGGCACAAGCAAGAACTTTCTCAGTGAACATAACATGTGCCAAATGGATTCTGCTTATGATTTAGAGAATGTGATCTTTCCCCAGTATCAGAGATATAAATCCGATAGGATCCAATGGGATTTATATTTCAGTGGACGGGATATCATTCACCATTGTGTCACACACAAGCATCTATCAAAGCTCATGTAACTGCAATCGCTTGTTTGAGAAGGCAATCACATAAACCATTGCTATGTCGTGACAGACTAATACAAGAGTTTATTAAATGGCTAGTCAGAAACTTTCCTCCTTTAGGAGGACTGCCAGTGCTGTGGCAGATGAACACAGTACCTGTTGCAGCTGTTGTGAAGTTCATTAAAATAATTCACAAGGAAGAAATGAAATATGTGTCATGAAAGGTTGCTCTACTTCCAGCTCTAACTTCAGCAAGAATGATTAGCAAGAGTCAATCTTTTACACTTGTGGAACCTTTCCTCCAATTCTGTAATGGCAATGTTACTCTAATGATGAGTCTTAGATTTATACCATTAAGTCCGTGTTAACATTAATCTTAACACACCTGTGCTACTAAACACATTCTTTACAAATACATTCAGTGCTGCAGAAAGAACTCCGCATATTCTAGATGTCAAGAGATCTTTGAGGTTGTATCTGGACAGAACCAAGAATTTCAGGTCAGATCAGATTTTTGCAAATACACTGAAAGGACAATCTGTCTCTAATCAGTAGTAGATGCTGAAGTTCATCTGTACATGTTGGACTCTGAAAGCCATGCAAGTGACCAAGCTCTAAAACTCCCCTGCTTATTTTAGGAACAGAATGCACCTTTTGATGGGGGAAATGATTGACCCTCTCACCTGCAGGATTTTTTCCAGTTGGTGGTGATTCTCCACCACGAGGATGTTGGCTTCACAGTTGCCGGCCACATACCGACAGGCATCCACAGAGCTTGTGATGTATATTCCAGTAGAAATTCCACTGCAAACACAGGATGAGGCGAGTGTGATTATGTGGAAGCAAGAAAGGGAATCTTTTGTCAATGTTTGTAGGCATTCATATTTCTCCTTGTCTTTTGGTTTTAGAGACCATATACACCGACTCCGACTATCTTTAGATAACCCTTTACATATCTCAAAATCATTCTGCAAGGACCATTTAAATTATTTCCTGAACCTGAAAAATGTAATTGTGTAAACGCATGAAATACAAGTTTGCAGAGATCCGCCATTGAGCGCTCATTATCTGGTAGATTCCCCTCAACTGAATTTCTGAGGACTCTCTCAATGAGCCTATAATCCACCCCATATTGGGGCCACACAGGATGCAGAGGTGTGGCTGTATCTCCCCTATAATTCGACTGCAGAAGTCTGTGTGTGGCATTATGGAACTTTGTGTAACAAGAATAAATCAAAAGTAACCAACACTTGGGAATGCAGAGTCAACCACAGCAACATGTTGCCAATATGAGAGTAGCCAATGAGAAGAAATCCTTGCCAGCCTAAAGCCTGTCAGTCAGTCTTCTTTCGTTTTTATAAAGTTCAATTATTAGAATATGTTACTCTGGGTAGTTTTGGATGTGAAAAATGTTTTGAATATTAGAAAAGTTAATATTACCAATTCATAAATAAATACATTGAGGTTACAATGTAAGAAAACTGACATGCTCTTCGCTATGAGAACATTATGAACTTGTAAAAACATGAGTGCTCTACTTGGAAATCAGCATATGAATTGAGCTATGTTCATTGGCATGGAGAATGCTGAAAATCTTTTTTTCCTTGTGTGGATACCAATGCAGCAACTTTGCAAGCCTAAGACACCTCCCACGTGGAGCGCGGCAATGGCATGCCTGACACCCCACCAGCACCCTCGAAAGACATCTTACCCCCTGACCCTGACTTATCAAGGGCCTGAATTAATTTGATCCAATATTGAAGGAACTTCACTTCTCTGTCTTGGCTCACACCATTTTATGAACACCTACATCTCCTACAAGATCACCAGAAACAGCATCTCTGAGCACTGGGCTGGAATCGCTTTGGGTGAACAGTGTCACACTAGAACCAGGACATCACCAGAATTAAGACAAAGATATGCAGAAATGTAGACCTTTTCTGTCAATAATACCAAAACCTGGAGCAACATCACCACCATGATCAACTGCCCCAAACCTGCTACAAATCAGAATGACCTGGAAGATACATCTGAAGAACACTCCCATCCTAGACAGTAGCAATCTCTATGTTACACACCTCATTGTGAACAATCTTCTATCGTAAACCTAGACTCGCTACCGCTCTTCAGCACTCTGTTGTCCAATCTATATCTGTTCTGTGTGAGTACCACCAGTCAAACATGCATGCATACATAAAATACACCATAGACCTTTTTTAGTAAATCAATTAAAATGCATTGAGGTCCACTTTACACACACATGCACGACCATAAATGTGGTCTCTACACACAGTGTGGACCAGCACCGCGACTCACACCAATTGACCAACCCTTAGTGACCTTCTTTGGTGTTAAGTCCACTGTTTACTAAGAGTAAAGCTGGAGTAAATAAAGGGAGAGGTAGAACAGGCACTTACCCGGCCATGATTGCTCCTAGGTTGGCAATGAACCACTCTGGCGAGTTATTTCCCAGGATGCCGACTCCGTGGAAGCGCTCCAGGCCAAGCTGTCAGGGTCAGATGCAGAAGGGTATGATCAGTACAAGCCTCTCTGTCATGGTCCATTTGTATAGTAACTTACACTCAAATCACTCAGATCATGTTAGTGACTCAGGCTGAAGAGTTTTTCCATCTGTTTACACAAAGTTACGGTGGCGTACATCAACAACAATGCCTTATGTAAACAATTCAGGGAATTTCAGTAGGAAATTCAAGTGATAAGTAAATCCATTGACATGAAGAACTCATCAGATAGTCTTGTTTGAACTATATGAAATTAAATGGTGTTCAGTATTATGCACTGTGTGATATATTTCACAGACCCTGGTTCACTCATGAGCTTAATCTGAGCCAGAGTGGCTTCTGTTTTTCTGTCTGGCCGAGGACCGCGGATCATTATCGAACTAAGCGCCCAAATATTTAGGGGCTTATTTAGGAGAGCTTTGTGCAAAGCTTGCACCAAGCAAAGTGGCACATGCACGACGCAAACCTCTAAGTCAGACTTTTGAAGCCACGTAAAGCCACCCCGCATGGCATAAAAAATCTGGAGTAAGGCAACGTAGCGCAAATCGCTGCATTGCCTTACTCTACGCAAGTGAGGTGTTCTATGGGCATTGTGGTGTGTGTTCCCACACAACTCCCATGGTTTTTGAGCCAGTCCCAGATTTACAAATACTTGTAAACCTGGGAATGTGCAAGATTCTTATGCCTCGTCAGAATAGGGACACATAGAAAGAGGAAAACTCCTGTCAGGGTTGTTTTTGTGCAGGAAGGTCACCCTTCCTGCACAAAAACAATCCTGCTTACAACACATGCACCCTTACACCATGGTGCAAGGGTGCCTTCATTGGTGCTAGGCTGCCAAAATGGCACCAACACAAGGAGAAAGGACAGGAATGCACCATATCGGACAAATAAGGAGCATTCCTGCCCTTTCCCAGTGACGCAGTGCAGCACAGCCAGGTGACTTGCTGCGGTGCCCTGCACCACCAATGTGGTACATATGGCCCTCAGTCTGTAGGTGTTGCCAATGGAGTCCTGTAATTGCAATATAGGACGATATATGTTATGCATTTAAACGGAAAAACTCTGTCTTGATAGGGTTCAGGGAATATACCGACTAGTGCAGTGTTCAATTGTATGTTGTGCAAAAAGAGTGGGTATGGCAGTGTGAACTCTGGAGCTGAAGACAATTACATCATCCACATAGGCCAATGGTCTTATCCTATGATGATGTCTCTTTTAAGAACTAACTCTAGAGGACATCCATTTGTGGATATCTCTCCACCACCTGAAGCAAACCTCCAAGCACTCAATATCCTGGTCTGCAGACATTACATTACTGAATGTGCAACATCTCCAGGCTTCATGTTGGACAAAAAGGAAGCACTCAGTACTGAATCAAACTTCTTAGAGGACTGAAGACCTTCAAACCAGAGTTGTACAATTATGGGCCCTGCCTAGACTTTTCTACATAAATTCTTTACTCACAGTATACCTGTATTACACCTGGTGTCGCGTTGTAATGAGACTGCTTTCATGAGTGGCTGACTAAAGTCACATTTCTCAGTTCCACTGTACTCTTAAATGACTGTATATTGAAGCAAGGAGCGTATTTTAAAATGCAGGTATTGCTGCTCACTGGGTAGCTCTGGATAATTCCTTCTGGAGCCACATCAATTTAATTAGAAAACATGTCTCATTTATTTGCCAATTAAAAATGCTGATACACGGCTACAAGGCCCTGCACGACCAAGGACCAGCAAGCATCAACCACCGCATGAACTGCGACCAGCCCTCCAAACACCTGCGCTCCGCCTCCTTCACCCTCGCTCACAGCCACAGTGGAGGACGCTCCTTCGCTTACCTCACCGCCAAGTCCTGGAATTACCTCCCCTATCACCTACGAACAGCATTCTAACTCACAGAAATTCAGAAAGGGACTCAAGACCTGGCTCGTTGACTGATAGCAGGAGGATCCTAGTACCTGGATACCCTCCCGGGTGATTGCAGCACTCTACAAATCCAGAATGATTGATTGACCAGAAATAGCCGTACATTAAGAACTGGATTTCCCCTGGGACAGGCATACATAACCCTACTGTATAATAAAAAAAAGGACTGAAACACCCAGTGCTCCAAAGACAACCTCTGAGTGGACAGTGCAAATAGTCTAGTCCACATAAATTCAACCAGACGTCATCTACAATGTTACATTGTGATTTTATGCTCGGCTACATTCTAATGCCAATGTGATATCACTAAATGTTTGTAAGTAGGGGATAAGATGGTTGTACTGGATGCAATCTCGTTTGCATAGCTGTTTTCCTCCTATAAAGCTGTCTGACACTCTTGGCTTGGGTGCAGTAAGCAAATTAATAAAAAAAACTGCTTATACAAAAATATTTGAATTTGTGGCCAATTACATTTGTAATATTTGTCAGCATCAAACAGTTATCCTTCATTAACTGCCCTATTATGCTTAGTTACCATTTAGCCACCATAAACCTCATCCTGCCTCATTCAGACAGCATGTGGACATTTCCTCTCTGTTGGTGAAAGTTGCTAGGACTCACCCTCAAGAAGCTCTTGGCTGCTGCCCGGCAGGCCTGGTAGTACTGGAGATAGGTGGTAGTTTTCCACTGTCCGTCTCTTTTCACAGCCATCGCTGGGTGGTTTCCAAAGCGCTGGACTGCGTCCCATAACAACTGGTGTGGGGTGACCGGTGGCTCAGAGGCTGGTCCTGTCTCTTCCATGCGCAGCTTCACTGCTCTGTCCCTGGTAGTTGTCCAGAAACTGTCAGCTGGAGCCAGCAATATGTGGCCATTGGGCTCCCCAAAGACACTTGGAGGCTTCTGTGCTGTTGGAATAATATGGAATATTGAAATTTGGAGAGTGATTTAGAGACATGTCTCTCTGCTAATCATGTAATGGCAACAATGATTGTTTTATTCCATCAAGTAGGTACTTTACCAAGACTTCAAGGAGCACAACATACAATTGGCACTTGCAATGACCAATAGTATAGACTTTTTGACATTAGTAGCTATGGAAGCTAGATATTATTACAGAGCCAATGGGCTACTAAAGAGTGATGATTTCAGGCATGGGCCAGCTGACACACACACAACTTTCATGCTTTTCTCTAAGACAGGATATGTAGAGAAGTCTTACTTCGCACCCTTACGCCCTGGTAGCAGGTGATTTGGTTTTGAATGTTCGAAATGTATTGGGTGTGAAAATGAAAATTTTTCTAGCAAACATGATAGGAAGTTTCAATTCTATTAAGGACATGGAGGCGAAGATTATGCTTTCACTTTCTTCACTTGTAATCCAGCAGCCACGTTAAAGTACAAAACACGACCACATTTCCCATGAAACGAAGGGAAAGATTATTAGAAGTTATGCAGTCAGTAGGGATGAATAGAAAAGCACCTAAATCATGGAATAGGGCGAAAATAGTTTTCTTTCTAAAGAAAGACAAACCAAAGGAAGAGAGAGGGTCATACAGGCCAATTTCATTGATAAATACAGATGCTAAAATATTTGCTAAACTCCTCGCAATCAGATTGGTACCTATTATGCCTCAACTTGTCAATATCCAGCAACATGGTTTTATTCACGGGAGAGACACTACCTCACATGTAAACACGGCTATAACGGCTTTCGACGTCGCAGAGATAGAATCCACCCCACTAGGCATGATCTTATTAGATGCGGAAAAAGCATTTGATCGAGTGGGGTGGAGCTATCTCTGGAACACGTTGCTTAAAATGGGGTTCAGTGGAAACTTTCTAAGGAGTATACAGGCTCTATATGACAATCCCTATGCCTGCACTAGTTATAATGGTCTAACTTCCTCAGATTTTCCAATTATGCGTGGCACTCGCCAGGGTTGCCCTCTCTCACCCCTCTTATTTGCTCTCTCTTTGGAACCTTTTTTAATGGCTCTTAACTCGCAAACTTTAATCATGCCCTTTAGCTCTGGCTCTCAAGAGCTTAAACTGACTGCATATGCAGATGATATTGCTATCTACACAAACGACATAAATAAGGCCCTAAAAGGAATTAAACTAGAGGCAATTAAATTCGGGAAAGTATCTGGCTATAGGCTTAACATACAGAAGACACAAGTTGTTGCCAACTATTCCCCCTCCGTGGCTACTCCAGAGATTTGCAAGGTAGCTACCTATCTCGGTGTTAAACTCACGGCGAAAATACAAGAAATAAATCATATTAATTATAATGAATTAATCAAATCCACTGCTATACTTTTAAAGAAGTGGCATAGGTTACCTCTGAATATTATCGGTAGAATTAATCTTATTAAGATGAAGGTATTACCTAAGTTCTTATATTTATTTCGATCTATTCCATTGGCATTGAATAATCGGTTTTTCCAACAATTGGATGGGGTTCTAAACAGCTTTATCTGGGGCTATAAAAAAACAAGAAGATCGTTGAAACACCTGAAAAATAACACAAGTGAGGGTGGGCTTAACTTCCCAGATTTTAAGCTGTATTTTTGGTCCTCATTTTTTCTACGATTACGCTCCTTATTTCATAAGGAAGGAACCATATTTTTTCACTATCTTATGTTGAAGCAAGAGTCAAACATGTTTTTGTTTAGAGCAAATGACCCCAATTACTTCAAGAGGGTAAGGTTCAAGACGGCCAGGGATATTACAAAGATATGGAAGAACGTATTGATATATTGCAGGACCTCGTTCTTTCACCCGATGCTACCTCTTTGGGGCAATCCAGGTCTTCCAAGAGCATTTTCTGATAATATCAATAATATATGGGCAGAGAAGGGAGTTAATACCTTGGCTGACCTATATGGCCCACAAGGATTTGTTGATTTTAATCTGCTTAAACTTAAATATGATTTACCGGAAAATGCTAGATATAAACACTCACAGATCCATGATTTCTTAATTAATAAACAAAAGATTGGTAGCCTTGCAGACTGTGATATCTGGACTTGTTTATATTCTAAGAAAACTAAATCAGTTATTAGTGGGGCTTATAAACTATTACTAAAATATAAAACAAATGACCTGCCTAAACTAGCGGAGAAATGGGGGGTCCAACTTGGCTTTAATGTTACCCCGAAGCAAATAACGAACTCCCTTTCTAACATCAATAAGCTAGTAAGATCATCCAGCCTTCGGCTACAGCAGTTTAGAACAACGTGCATGCTCTACTATACTCCTGAAAGAGTCTCCAGATGGTCCCCCAATCCCGATTTTATAGACCGCACAAAATGCCCTAAATGCTCTGGGGTAGCCGTTAATTTAGTTCATATGTTGTTCTCCTGCCCTAAGCTTAAAACCTTCTGGGACGAGATTCAAGATATCTGTAGAATTAAGAATATTTCTTTGCCTATTCTTACTGCCCACCTGGTTTTGTTAGGTCATCAACCTACCCAAATCCCACATTCTCCTTTGGCAACCGTACTTATCTCTTGTGCTAAACTAACTGTTGCAAGAGCCTGGATTGCTATAGATCCACCTACGGCCTGGGATTGGTGGGCTCTAGTAATGGAAATACATTCCATGGAATCTGCCCTAGCTAACCTAAGGGGAGGCCGCTCACTGATAAAATTTGAAAGATATTGGGGAACTTGCTTCTTAACTTGATATTAATTTGTCAAAATTCTATTTTCTTTGACATTGTATGAAATCTATAAACCTATATACCTTTTCTTTAATTATTATTTTTTTTTTTTTTCTTTTTCCTTTTCACGTCCAGCAACTTTGGACGGCTATGATCTTTCTTTGCGTTCTGATGATACCTTTTTGCTCCCTCCTTGTTGTTGCAATATTTGTTGTATTATCTAACTATCTCTCTAATGTATTTAATGTCCTGGATATACATATATGTATCGTATTTTTTTTTTCCTGTTAACTTGTTTACAATAAAAAGTTAAAAAAAAAAAAAAAAAAAAGAAACGAAGGGAAAGTGGTAAAACATAAATAACAGACAACATATTCTATCAAGGCCCAACATCCAATCAGGTAGCAGGATTCTTTATATAGTCCTTTGTCTATCTCCTCCCAATCATATTTCATTGCGCAAGTCACACCCTTGACCTTTTTCTATGCATCTTGCTGTCCAGTATCAATGCCTGAAACAAAAGAGATGAAATCGCCACAACATAATAGACACCAAGAAGCCAGCAAGCAACCAAAGTATTCACAAACAGATCTAGTGACATTGTGGAAAAGTAAATTTTGCCATGTTGTATGTGCCTACGTGTTCCCCATCTTATGTTATATGTGCATGATCGATATGCATGTATTCCCCCCTGATCGATTAAAGACGCAATTATAGTTGTGTCCATCTCTAGTATGCCAGTTTCCAGTCTTCGTGAATACAACGAATATTAGGCCTATGTAAAGTTACGTTGCCACGTTTCACAGTGTGCACGTTAATTCATTGAATTGTCCCCGTTTCTAGGCCTCAAAAGGGCCCGGACTCAGATTCAGCTCCTGTCTCCTGAACCCTCTCCGAGGAGCGATACAGCCCCCACCTGTATCCCTGACCCTTCACTTACTTCATGCCTCGCAGTGCCCGGCTCGGCCTGGCTCTGCCTCCCAGTCTGCCAAGAGTATGTTATGTTTCTAGTTATCAGTCCAGCCCTCCTTCTCTGCATTCCTAAGCTACTGAATCGCATCGATAGTTTCCGTCATGGTCTAGCCTTTATGTCTCCATGTAAGAGAAATACTGTATTTATATTCATATAATATTCCTCGCACAAGCGCTACATGTAGAATTATGCATGCACCAGTCTTAATGTCTGTTAGCCTTTGTCCTGATAACTTTTGGATTCTATCAACATGTTCTCTAAACACCAGATACTAGATAGGCTTTAGGTACATGTCGCTCTGACACTCCAGACTTCAGTCTCCTCTTCTAGCGCAGAAGTCATAGCCCCCAGTTCTCCCTGGTAACACGTCATTGCCAGTTTGCGCGCACCACTAGGTTAGAGGTCCCAGCTGCTCAGGTAGCCCCCTCCATGTTTCCGCCCCGTTTATGACATATTCTGTTACGTTTACATCACATGTCTATGTATACGCCCTGTACACACCTCTTGTTACACCCACTTTATGCCTTATCTTTTGCGACTGCTACAAACTCCGCCTACTGCTACGCCTACTGTATTGAATGCAATGTATTTTGTTTAACTATATATACTGATGTTCTGTTATTAAAAGTTGTGCGCACCATTCCCAGATCCTGCCCCGGCAGCTGCCGGGCCCTGCCATCCCATTCCCGTACAGGCTGTCCTGTTCCTGTCCTTTATGCCTATTAAAGCCTGTCAACTTCAGCTACCTCGAATCTTGACTCTTATTTATTGAGCTATCTGTTTATATTGTATCCAGTCAAAAATAGAACCGGTATTTAATTATTTATTTACCACATAATGGCGCCCGAATAGGGACTTGCCCTTTCCCCACGCGCCGGAGAAGCCACGCAGGCCCCCTGTTCCTCTGCAGCCGTGACGGAACCATACCGTGCACGTGCAGATATTTCTGCTTCAAGTATCCCTCAGGCCCACGGAGGAGACGGAGGTTGCGGTCCAGCGTCCAGACGAGGCGGTGGAGGAACGCGGCGAGTCCCGACCAGAGCCCAAGCCGAGAGTCCAAGGTCCGAGGTATCCGGAGGCCCACCTGTAACTGAAGTCCGAAGTTCGTCCGTCCGTCGTCGTAGCAGTCCAGTCCAGTCCGAGGCCTTCCGTTCTTGCTGCCCGGTGAGTACCGTTGCTGGGGTAGTATCTAGACAGGGTCAATTAATTTGTCTTCTGGTCCGTGGGTTTGGGTACACAGATCCAACACGAAGTGTCCACCTAGGTGGATGCGGGTCCTGACGTGTCTCTTTATGAGACCGGTAAGTTTCGTACTGTTTTAGCAGTGCATCTAGTAATTCTAGTAAGTTCTGTTCTCGAGAAATTCATGTGTTCTGTTTTTCAGTATTTCGGGTAGTATTTTGTCCGAACTGTTATTATGAATGTTATTTCATGTGTTTTCCATGTCGTGGTATGAGTGATTTGTTTTCAAGTTATTATTGTGTTTATCGTGTATTGTATTGTGTCTAGACTCCAGCCTCAGTTATGCCTCTGTTCTCGAAATTACATCAGTTAAGAACTAGAAAAGGTCTGCTCGAGGAAGCAGTTCCTGTCCCGCCTAGGGACAGTCCAGGTCATTTTATGTATCATAAGCATGCATACGTGCCAAGAACCTGAAAGTAAACATATACACAGATTCACGTTACGCATTCGGAGTTGTACACGACTTCGGAGTACTCTGGCAGGAGAGAGGTTTCATGACTTCTCATGGAACCAAGATTCAGCATGGTCTCCTCATTCAAGCTCTGTTAGACGCAATACATTTACCGACAGCTATCGCTATCATGAAGTGCAAAGCACATACGAAAGTTACTGACATCATTTCCCAAGGTAACGATCTAGCAGATCGAACAGCCAAGCTTACAGCTCAGACTCCCGACATTCCAGTTAACACGACACAGACATTCACTCTAGATCCGACTACATGTATGACAGTTAAGGACCCTACACAAGATGTCATAGACATACAGTTACATGCTACTCCCGAAGAAATCAAGAAATGGTCCGAACAAGGAGGGGTCCAGACAGATCAGGGATGGGTGACGAATGGAAAAGCCACATGGTTTCTCCCCGACTCTATGGTTCAAGTCATTATTAATACCGCACATAGTCCAGCACATCTAGGAGAAAAAGCCATGTTAGACAGTATTCAGAACCTTTCGTTCAACAAGCACTTACGAGCTGCAGCTAAGCAGAAAGTCCGTACCTGTATGATATGTTGCCAGTTCAATCCAGGTAAAAGTGTCCCGGTGGAACAAGGTGGATTCCAGCCTCCTGACCACCCTTTTGAAGTCCTCCAGATGGATTATATTCAGATGGAGCGATGTCGAGGTTTCAAGTATGTCCTCGTAGTTGTATGCGCTTTGTCCAGGTGGACAGAAGCATATCCAGTTCCAGATTACACAGCCGCGACCACTGCCAAGCAGTTGGTTCGTGAATTCTTTCCCCGCTATGGACTCCCTAGGGTCGTGTATTCTGACAACGGCCAGCCATTCTCATCTGAGTTAATGAAGCATGTTTCCCTTTTGTTAGGGTACCAATGGAAGTTCCATTGTGTGCGCCATCCTGAAGCAGCCGGTCTCGTAGAGAGACATAATCAGACTCTGTAAATCCGTATTGCTAAGACATGTAAAGAGAAAGGTGTAGACTGGCTAGTTGCCCTGCCAGTTGCTTTATTCTTTATGCGAATGGTCGCACATTCCAGATCAGGTCTGTCCCCTTATGAGGTCGTATTCGGCCGCCCCCCAAACATGTGGGGTACACCTAGACCCCGCAGTATTACAGATGTTTCCAGTAATATGCTGACAGATTACCTAGCTTCCTTGATGTCTGCCCTACACTCTTGTCGTTCACAGGTTGCCGCTGCATTTCCAGACAATACTGAAGTGAAACCGCATGAGGTCATTCCAGGCGACCTTGTCCTTGTAAGGAACTTTGATCGTTCAAGTCCGCTGGAGCCTCGTTGGAAGCAGCCACGACTTGTCCTTCTGACCACCCGCACGGCTGTGAAGTTGGAGGGCCGCAAGGGGTGGGTCCATCTGTCCCACATCAAGAAATTCCATGGATTGCGTATAAAAACATTTGCCAAGAACATTTCTAAGGACTGCCTAAAAATTGACTCTGAATCCAAGCCTCCCCTGTTAGAGGCAACTCCGCAACAGGAGTATAAGTTAAAACTCCGGTCTAGTAAAATAAGTCAACCATTTTAATTGTCTAAGTCCCTCTCGGGTGAAACAGTTAGACAGGTTTCTGACATGTATGAGATAGACCCCCATAGTGAGAGAGTTAGTCAAAACTCTATAAGATGTATCGTTTTTCTAAGTTTCTTATTGTTTTTAAGTTTAATGGTTACCTGCACAAGTTATGCATTGCATTTATGTTTTCCAATTTCTCATGTAAATAAGTTTTCTAATGCTACAGTAGAGCACACATTTAGTGATCTGCCTCCTCACGAGCTATCCTATCGTCTTGCTATGCGTAATAATACATTTATTAGAATGTTACACTATTCACACCAGACCAGCAATGCCACTAATTGTTGGGTGTGTGGTCGACTCCCCCCTTTTCAGATACCGAAGGGAGTTCTGCCACTCTTTCCTTATCCGTTTTCACATAATGGTTCGTGTGGAGCATGGTCCACGTTAACGTCATCTTCCAATGATATGTCCCTTCTGAATAGGACATGTTTTCCAGACAAGCAAGGTCTCTCCCATAGAACAGGGTTAGATCTAGAAAATGAAGTTTATAATTTAGGTAATTATTCTTCGAATTTTATGGTCCTGAATGTTCAGTCTGATACTACTCCAGATTTGCCTGCTATTTCAGTACTACCAGTCAAAGGCGAATTATGTGTCAGAAAGAATGGTTCCGCACATGTAGGACATAGTGATTGTACTACTACTGTCGAGTATAGTGACAGTGGGAAATCTATTTTCAAAGCCTCACGTCATTCTTATTTTGTTTGTGGTCAGACCGCATATGTTCGTCTGCCCCTCGATTGGGACGGAACATGTTACATTGCCTTCCTACTGCCACCAGTTTTTCTAGCCCCATCTGATTATCACAGAAACACACATCTAGTACACGTCAGACCTAGAAGAGAGATCGAGTCCCCAATTGTCGATCAAACTGAAACTGCTCTAGAACAGTATACAGATTTCAATAGAGGTTTCTTCTTCTTTATAGGACCTATCCAGAATAGTAAGCTAATCCGTAGGTTAACCAGAACCCTTGAAGCAGTAGTGAATGAGACTACTTCTGCTCTAGGTAACTTAACTGAAGAGCAATCTGCTATGAGATTTGTCGTGCTCCAAAATCGTCTCGTTCTTGACGTCATACTGGCCGATAGAGGAGGAGCATGTAGAGTCATCGGATCTAGTTGCTGCATTTTCATTCCTAATAACGCGCCGTCTGTTTATTCAGCTATAACCAGACTTCATAAAATTGCCCATCAGTTACACCAGAATCCAGGCACCTGGACATGGTCCGGTTGGCTCTGGAGTATCATATCTGCCTGGGGATGGAAAGTATTGTCATTCCTAGGTATTGCAGTAATGATCATATTCAGTTGCTGCCTCTGTATACAATGTGGCCCTGCGATTTGCGGCATTTGTGCTACCTCTTGTATTCCTAGTCCTAAATCCCGTTCCAAGACAATTCGAGACGAGCAAATGATGCTATATGAAATGATAGATGGTATCATGAATATTGATGTTTCCTGATGGAAACGTAGGGCACAAGGAGGGAATGTGGAAAAGTAAATTTTGCCATGTTGTATGTGCCTACGTGTTCCCCATCTTATGTTATATGTGCATGATCGATATGCATGTATTCCCCCCTGATCGATTAAAGACGCAATTATAGTTGTGTCCATCTCTAGTATGCCAGTTTCCAGTCTTCGTGAATACAACGAATATTAGGCCTATGTAAAGTTACGTTGCCACGTTTCACAGTGTGCACGTTAATTCATTGAATTGTCCCCGTTTCTAGGCCTCAAAAGGGCCCGGACTCAGATTCAGCTCCTATCTCCTGAACCCTCTCCGAGGAGCGATACAGCCCCCACCTGTATCCCTGACCCTTCACTTACTTCATGCCTCGCAGTGCCCGGCTCGGCCTGGCTCTGCCTCCCAGTCTGCCAAGAGTATGTTATGTTTCTAGTTATCAGTCCAGCCCTCCTTCTCTGCATTCCTAAGCTACTGAATCGCATCGATAGTTTCCGTCATGGTCTAGCCTTTATGTCTCCATGTAAGAGAAATACTGTATTTATATTCATATAATATTCCTCGCACAAGCGCTACATGTAGAATTATGCATGCACCAGTCTTAATGTCTGTTAGCCTTTGTCCTGATAACTTTTGGATTCTATCAACATGTTCTCTAAACACCAGATACTAGATAGGCTTTAGGTACATGTCGCTCTGACACTCCAGACTTCAGTCTCCTCTTCTAGCGCAGAAGTCATAGCCCCCAGTTCTCCCTGGTAACACGTCATTGCCAGTTTGCGCGCACCACTAGGTTAGAGGTCCCAGCTGCTCAGGTAGCCCCCTCCATGTTTCCGCCCCGTTTATGACATATTCTGTTACGTTTACATCACATGTCTATGTATACGCCCTGTACACACCTCTTGTTACACCCACTTTATGCCTTATCTTTCGCGACTGCTACAAACTCCGCCTACTGCTACGCCTACTGTATTGAATGCAATGTATTTTGTTTAACTATATATACTGATGTTCTGTTATTAAAAGTTGTGCGCACCATTCCCAGATCCTGCCCCGGCAGCTGCCGGGCCCTGCCATCCCATTCCCGTACAGGCTGTCCTGTTCCTGTCCTTTATGCCTATTAAAGCCTGTCAACTTCAGCTACCTCGAATCTTGACTCTTATTTATTGAGCTATCTGTTTATATTGTATCCAGTCAAAAATAGAACCAGTATTTAATTATTTATTTACCACAACATCATCAAAGAGCCACATTCCAGAAGAATAGGCAAAACTCTTACTTACTTGTCTCAGGGAGGGTCTCCCGGATCAGGTATCCATAGGTGGGATAGTCCTTGTATCTGTGTCCTTAATCGAATTGAAACTTTCCGTTTAGTTAGCTAGGAAATTTTCCATTCCATGTCAGGACCAGAGGCTCGAATTATGCTACCTTTAATCTTACTTACCACCAAATGAGCTTACCACCAAAATTGGTTAAATGTAGAACCTTTTAATGGTAGAATCTGAAGACCAATCAGAAGGGTTCATAATATCCTCTAGCTGTGCGTGTAGACTGAAAGCCTTGGAGGTCATTGTCACCTTCGTAGAATAGACACCCAAAATCATGAGATCAATTCAAGCCTCCTGCATGACCCATCGCACCCATTGTTCTATAGTGGGTGATTAAACCGCTTTATGAGGATTCCTAAGCGCAATGAGCCTCCCTAAAGGCCGAAATGGACATCTCCTAGTAGGCTTTCAAACACTGCAATACACATAGCGTAGGAGAGAGAGGAAAATCTGGGTGCTCCATAACCCTCGTATTACTTTTAATACACTTACTAATCGTAAAAGAGACTCCAGTGAGAGATAAAGTTTGTCGTGTAATATCAAGGCTCAAACATCAGAAACCCGTCTGCAGGATATGAAGCAGAAAATCATTGTCAGCTTCGCTGAAATCTCCTTGTGCAAGAGAAACCTATTAGGTTGTCGAGACAAAAAGAAGTTAAGCATCCTATTAACATCCCAAGTGGCGAATATCTTGCTTCTGGTGGGAGAGATAACATTATTCCCTGAAGTAATCGAAACACAAAAGGATGCTCCCCCACCAGAGAACTCTCCCCAGGGACATACTCTGCTGATATTGCAGAATGTAAAGCATTGATAGAACAATAAGCCAAGCCCTGCTTAGCCAGAGAAGTAAAAAAGTTCAGGATCTGAACGTCCTGGGCGCCCACAAGATCACAACCCAATTGCACACACCAATGACACCATCTCACCCTAGCTGACTTGTATCGCTTAACTGTGCTGTCAGACCAGGCCTTAGACAAGAAGTCTTCCCCTTGAGATGAAAGGCCTGGGATCAAGTATTTCCTCCTGTAATTCTCCAACCCATCAGACGGAGGGATCCATCCAGCACCACTGGATGCTGAGTCTAATCAGGACTGGTAAGAAGATTTGAAAATAGGGGAAATTGGATTTGTAAATCCCAAGAAAGCTCCAGAAGAACTGAAAACCAGACTTGAGACTTTCAAAGAGGGGTAAGCAGGACCAATTCCGCATGTTGCCGTCTGATCTGTGGCGCACTCTGGTATTCATCGCAAAGGTGGGAGACGCATATGCTTGTTCCCTTCCCAAGTCCTCCAGAAACGTATCCATGACCACCGCCAACAGATCCGGCTCCCTGCTGAATTAGCGGAGTAACTGATGGTCCAACCTGAAGGCAAACAATCCACCATAAAAGGATCCCACCTACCCTGAAGCAAAAACATCAGCATGAAGCCAGGGCCCGCTACTGGCTGTAGCGGGCACCGGGCAGTTCCCCGGTGGGCTGTCACAATGGGTGCAGGTTTGGGGCCCCTGGGGGGCATTTTTGTTACAGGGCTGTTTTTGCAACTTAGCTGTAATATCGCCTCCTGTAACAAAATCGGCCGAAACAGGCCCAGGCAAACGACTCAGCTGTACCCCCCAACCCCCAGGTGGGCTGGCTGAGCACTTTGCCAGCTTCAGTTTTGGTTCCCAGTCCGGCCCTGCATGAAGCTTTAACAAACTAGCATCCAAAAAATGTTGAGACTGCCAGTCCGTTACCTGGTTTTCCTGACCTGGAAGGTACTCCTCTGTCACAGAAATGTCTGCAAAATATTTGTTGTATATCTGACAGGTCCTTCAACTACTGCTCTATTTTGAGAAGGGCACAGGACTGGATGCTATCCCTGGTCCAACATCGGACCGTAAAGGATCCTGCAAGAAGTTCCAGACTCTTGACCGGTGGAGACCATGAACCTCCTGCGGAAAACTCTCCACACAGAGCACACACACCATCCGGATCGGATTCTACGATGCAGACCGGGACCAATCCGAAAATCGCTCTCCCGTTCCATACTTCTATGTAGGCCAACCACCATTGGATTTCCTCCTGTGCTTTGTCGGATTGGACAACTGAGTGAGAACAGGCGAGACCTTGTCACAGAAGCACTGCCTTCAGTCTCTGCGAGGCCCATTGATGTAACGGTCTCTGAAATATGGCCTGGATAGATGCCAATAGAAGCCCCACCAGGCAAGTAATCTGCCTTAAGGACATCCTCTACCTGTCCAACGTTCTGCGAAGCTCATGAAGGATCTTGGCTATCATCCTCGAAGGAAGGCTCAAAGTGGTGGAAAACCCCAAGAAGGTCGCACTTTGAGAAGGAACTAGGAGGGATTTCTTTTTGTTTAGTACAAACTCAGGCTTTCTAGCAGATCGGCCGCCATTGGAATTGCATGGCCAATTGGTGAGGATACTGCACCATGAGAAGCATATCGTCTAGGTACACAATAAGGCGAATCCCCTGTACTCACAGATACTCTACGATGGGCTTGGTCTACTTCATAAAGCTCCAAGGAGTGGAGGAGAGACCAAAAGGCAGAGTTGTGAGGTGGAACGTTTGCTGGCACCGGAAGAACTGTAGAAACCTCCAGTGAGGGGGAAAAATCAAAAAGGCCAAGTATGCATTCTTCAAATCCAGACGGACCATTCTGTCCGCTGGGCACAAAGCATCTGGGAGGAGATGAATCCCCTCCATTTTGAAATGCTGAGGAACAAGCCACTTGAACTCACGTAGATTCAGCAACGGCATATGACCCCTGTCTTCCTTGTCAACCAAGGATATGTTGATTATGAATCCCTGTGGATGAGGAGAGGTAGGACAAATAGACCCATTGTCTAGGAGTGAGGCAGCCTCCGCATTCACAAGCTCTGCCTCGCACTGCGAAAACTGAAAAATTCTGGGCTGTATCTGCTCGCATGGTAACCCGCAGAACTCTACGTCGATATCCTGTACCGTCTACAAGACCCATGCATTGCTTGTGAGCATTTCCCAAACCTGGGAAAAATGTGCCAACTGGCCCGACCTTCAAAAGGGAACAGGTAGACTCACTTGCAGAGCTAGAGGCAGCGTGGGTCCCTCTGAAACCTCATAACCGTCTGCCTTGGGTTTGGTAGAAGTTGACATAGTGGGCCTGACCTTGGAACTGCCGGCGCATGGAGCCTTGCCTTCTGGGCTATTGAGAAGATCTGGCTGGTCGAGCGCCCCCTCACTCGACCACCCTCATGGAAAACCCATGAGGAGAAAACCCTTTTAAAGATGACTGGGCCTTGTCAAAAGATGTGAACATATTTACAAATTTTCCCAGTTCTTTGCAAAAATGACTCCTCAAATAGCCCCCCCTTGGGCTACTGCCCCTGCTTTGGAGTATGTTAAGTGCCCCAGCTTAGGATCCCCTTTGATCCAGAGTAAACATCTCCATTTGGTGGACAGCACACAATTGGTTTTACCCAAAACAATGACTGTGTGCTGTGCCCAACCAGAGAGAGCTTCTGGGAAATGAGAGAACACCAAGCCTTGGCATTCTCTGCCATGTCAAGTATCATGATCATGAGGCCGAGGGAATCCATGAATTTATCCTGGCACGCCCACCAGGATCTGTCAATATCCTTTTTAGGGTCATTAATGAACTTGGCCAGGAATGTGGTCTTGCTGGGATCCAATTTCAGGGTCAAAGTCACTTTCCCATCTAAAGAGGGATGGGGACATTCTGCCTTGAGGTGACTATAGGCTTCCTTTCCCAACTGGACTCTGAACCTATCAACCACGTAGTTCGCCACCCTTGTGCAAGGGGTCAATTCAGACAATCTAGGGTGGGGAAGCTCCGGCGGATCCAGCATGGCTGATCCATCGTCCGTGGCCCGGGGTTCCGCAGCTGGGGGAGCAGAGGAAAGTCGCCAAGGTCTGGAGGGACCCGGTTCTTTGTCCGTGTCACCACGGGTATCATCCCCAGGCAGATTATATGCTACCAGATTTAGGGGTGCCATTCGGAGGGAACCGAGTCAGTAGGTGCACGAATAGACTGGTTCTGGGCCAGGAACGCCTCCCAAATTGCGCATCACACACCATCGAGAAATCATGATCCCACAGGACCACCTAGTTGCAGGAAGCCCAAGCCGTACTCTGCCGTCCAGGTAACCTAATAAACTTCACGTAGGAGCGCAAATGTGGCCTGCCACGCCCGCAAACACTCTCAACAGGGACACAAATCGCCTTTCAAACATTTAGGCAAGAAGGAGCAAAAACATGACTTATCTGGCTGTGAGCAGTGGAGAAAGAGGATTAGAAGAAGAGAGATAAAGGACTAAGGGCCAGATGTAGGTGGCCAATTACCGGTCGGTAACGGCCGAATTCGGCCGTTACCGACCGGTAATTGGATTTTGAGATGTAGGGCATGCATTTACAGAATCGGTATTTTACCGATTCTGTATTTATCGATTCAGTAAAATTACCTAATCGGTAAATACAGACTCGGTAAAATACCGATTCTGTAAATGCAGATGTAGCTGGCACATGTCAGAGTGCCACAGGGCTTTAAGAATTGGTATTTTACCACCCAATCCAATTGGGTGGTAAAATACCGAATCCAGGTGTGCATGCACATGTGTGCATGCACACCTGTGCCATGTGACACACAGTGTCATATAGCTCCTGTATATCCTTATATCATGTTAAGTTAGATTAGGTACATTTGAGGTTTAAACGCCATTTTTCTTTCTTGCAACTTCTGCACACGACACTTAATTGTTGACTTAGCTTTCAACCTAGTAGTTTGCCGTGGTTTATGTGAGAATAATATGTTATTGCTCTGATATCAGCTTTGCTTAATAAACTATGTCTGCACAAAGAGTGCTGAAGTTTCAGGAACAACACGATATGGAATTGTTATGATATCTGATCTCCACGCCTTCATAGTCATAACACAAGTGCAGCCTTTGCCAACTCTGGCTTCAGGCGGGATTGATATTGCTTTGCACGAGGCACATAGAACACACTTGATGCGGTGCACATGCAGAGAGAGCTGGTGTATGCTGATGTGAATCCTTCATGCTAGGACACTAAGGTATGGGCCCGCCCTAAAACAACCCAAAGAGACCTTCTTAGCTAATAATATAATATATGTGTTAGGGAGGGTGAGATATAAGTGTTGTTAACTCTTATTCATTACAGTATGTTAACATGCTGTCACCATTCGCTTTTTATGTCTTAGTAACTATGCTGATAATTTTGCTACTGATAATAAGTATACTTGTATTATCTAAGATACTGCGCCTGAGAAGACGGCATTAGTAAATAAAAATTTCAAATGCACATGTGTCTTCTTTACTCCATGTTCTGGTTTGTAATGATAATATAACGAAAGAGTGTTCATGAGTCCCACGTACCCTGAGGTACTGTAAGTTCATGTTCTGGTTTGTCTAAACATTGGGAGTTTGATACGTCCAATGAGACACTGTAGCTAGCTCGGTAAGGGGTGAGTTGGTTGCTAAGGTGAGTTTTGGGACACCCTAATTCGCCGAGGTTCCACTCCTCTGTGCACAGTTCTGTGTGAGAACAGAAACCCTGCGACATGGCGCCCAACGGTTTCGGTGGTCTTATATCATGACACTCGAGTAGTATATCGTTCAGACCTTAACCCCTTCACCTCCGTTTCCGGAAAGCGGGGTGTCGGTGAAACCTACCTATTTTTTGAAATAGGTCTTATTCAAGCTTGATTCTTTCTTAAACGGTTTCTTTGAATTACTACCCAGTTGTGCTACAAAGTATTCTTTGTGTTTTCTTGTTTCCAGTGTTGTCATGGCGGCGGTGGCCATTGCGCAGCATAGTCGCGTGGCGGTGCGCAACCATCTTCAGACGTACCAAGTACCGGTGGATGGGGTGGCTGTGATTTTCGTGGTGTGTGCAGATCCGGCGTTCCCTTACGAGTTGTTTTACTCTTGGGTTACGTTTCCGGCTGTGGACGCAACTTCTGGTTTGTTCCACTCCTACACCGCCTCAGCTGTCCCGGCTGAATATACACCGTACAGGGCACTGGAAATAGCTATTGATCATTGGCAGCATCGAGTTTGGTTTGATGGCGCCCTCCCCCACTCTTTGTCCGCTGCGAGGTTAGGTCCACTCTCGATTCCAGGTACTAACTGGCCTGCGTTGGGTGGTTTTACCCCGCACCCGAATCACGGCGCTTGTACCCTTCAGGAAATTCGCAGGTTACATGTTGTATCTATTTCCGTGATTCGAGCACTAGTGCAATACATAGGTCGACATCTCCCGGGTGGTCCCCCGGGGGGTCCGGCCGCTCAAACGGAACGTGGTGGTTTACGGCTCAATCCAGTTATGGTAAATTCGGTTTTTGGTCAACGCCCTGATAATAAAGATGATTTTCCTTTTTGGCTGGCTGAGAAATTTGACCAACTGGAAGCCGTGTTTCCCAATTCTTCTCCTGCTGACAAACATAGAATGTTGACGATTACTTTACCTAAGGATATCACTCCCGAGCTCGTTGACTGTGAAAGCTGGGGTAAGACTTTTGCGGCTGTTTATGCGAGGTGCTTCGGCACCCCATCTATGGCTGTACTGCCTACGATCATAAAACGTGTTCAGGATGATCACGGTCCTGAGGCAGCGGTTGAATTGGGTATGCGCCTGTGTGGTTCTTTTGAGATTGTAAGTGATCTCATACTCTCCAACATCAAGGGAGATGCTGTGAACTTCCAGGTTTTTAATGCTCTGGCAGCGTTACCCGATGCCGAAAAGCCCCGCCAGTTGGCGAAGATTGTAGTGGGCGCTTATAAAACTATCGGTCGCACAAGTAAGGGTTTGAAGTACTTCGCGGTTAAGGATAAGAAACAACCACAAGTGCAATCTACTACGGCAGATGCACAACCAAAGTCCAAAAAACAAAATTGGCCTCAGAAACAGAAACAGGGGAAGCAACAGCAGCAAACGCAGGAATCTTATCCTGCATCACAAGTCCCTGCGCCAGCTGAAAAAGTTTATGATTTGCGCGATCGCACGATGATTAAATCACCTGATCGATTTCAGGTTTCTGATCAACGCTCTCCTCGTTCCTTTCAGGACTCATCGGCCCAGAAGACCGGTGGAGGAGGAGGCGGACGGGGGCGTGGGGGCCAACAGGGACGTGGCCAGCCCCGCCAGACAGAAGGCGCATGGAAGCAGGAGGATTCTACGCCAAAGAGACCTCAGTTTGCGAAAAAGAAAGTCGCGGCCTTAACAGCGCATCGATATGCCACAGATAGTGAGAACGCGGCTTCGGAATCTGACGTGGGCTCTGACCTTGCTGGACAGCGCGGCGGAGATAACCATAGTCAGAGAGGCGCTCCGTCCACTACTGAGGGTGACAGCGACTGAAGTGTTCGTTGTGATAGAAACAGCAGATACACGACTAGCTCCCCCTGAAAGACTTTTTGAAATTGTCCTGTTAATTGAAGGTGACATACAGCGTACTGTCAGAGGGGTATTTTGGGAGAACCTTTCGTCTACGTACGACATTTTGCTTTCTGAGGCTGACTGGCCCCCACCTTTTGTGCTCGCAGCGCCGCGAGGGGAGGAGGTAATCCTTCCCAGTTTCGCGCACACTGTCTCAACTGAGCATGCGCAGCATTTTGCAGAAGAGTGGGCTTGGGCTCTTGCGCCGGCTCTGTACCGCAACCAATGTGGTTGGGATAAATTGTCTCCTTGCCACGAAATTCCTTTGCGGTCTGAGCCGCAGCCTCAGCCTCAATATCCCATACGGCGTGAAGCCAAAGCTGCCGTCGCAGAAATCCTTGAACAATTGGAATATCAGGGAGTTATTGAAACGTGTGTGTCACCGATGAATAATCCCCTTTTTACTGTGACCAAGCCTGACGGGTCATATCGTTTGGTATTGGATTACCGGCATTTGAACTCGCATTGCCGTAACTGTGCAGTACAGAATACTCACGGCTCTGCGCTAGTGGATAGTCTAGTGCGTAAGCGTTTTAAGACAACGCTTGACATATCCAACAGTTTTTATGCACACAGACTGGATAGCTTCAGCTCCCAATGGACAAGTTTTACGTCCGCTGGTGTGCAAAAACGCTTCCGGCGACTCCCAATGGGCTACGAAAATAGTCCTGGAGTCTTCACCTCAAGAATAGTCACTCTATTGGAGAGTATCGATCCGGATGCATGTTCTTATGTGGATGACATTTATCTCACAGACGACGAAATTTGGATGCATCTGTGTCGGGTGAATTCAATAATTTGTAACTTTGCAGATATGGGTTACAAGTTTAATTTTGCAAAATCGCACATTGCAGAACACACAGTGTTGTTCCTCGGCTATGAGCTGAACAATGAAGGTCGAGGATTGGCTCCTCACTTCCTGGAGAAATGCGCACAGTTGCGCGCTCCTACAACACTGAAAAAATTACAGTCTTTGCTGGGCTTCTTGAATTTCGGCAGAACTTATGTTCCGGAATATGCCCAGCGTATCAAGCCTTTGTATGCTTTGATACAACCAACTTTTTCAAAATCATGCTGGCTGCCTGAGCATTCGGCCATTTTGCAATCTTTGCAGGCCGATCTGCTCGCTTCTAAATACTTACTGACTCGTGATAACCACACCAACCTGGTGATAAGAATAATTCCAGGGGCGGTGGGTTTCACGTACCTGACTTTAATGAAGGTGACACAGTACCTATTGCTTACAAGTCACACTTGTACACTTCGGCTGAATTGCGGTTTCCCACTGTGGAGAAAGTTTTAACTGCTGTACAGATGGCGATTCTTAAAGAACGAGCTCTGTCACAGGGGAAGCGCATGTTAGTGGTAACACCCTGTCCTCATTTGGAGGCAGTCACAAAAGCCAGTGTACCGAATTCAAAAGCTTTGCACCCTCGGTGGATTCAGTGGGCTGCGTCATTGACATCCAAGGATGTCACGTTAATTTTTGACGCTTCCTTGCGGTCGCAAGAGTACTTGCAGTATGAGTTCGTTCATCCTGCTCCTCTGGCTATGCGACCTTTGGAGGAGTTCCATTGCATCATTTACACTGATGGGTCGGCGCAGGTTGCGCATGGCTCTAAACATGCCTACGTTTCAGCATGCGCTATTGTGGTTGGTGCTATGTTGAACGATGAGTTCATTTCCAGGGAAGTACACACGTTGCCCCTTGGCGATTGCACTGCACAATTGGCTGAGCTTCGTGCTCTTTTACTAGCGTTGGAGTACGCAGATCCTAGTGTGACTACTCTGATTGTAAGTGATTCTTACTACTGTGTCCAGTCTTACAATGAAAACTTGTTCTTTTGGATTCAAAATGATTTTCATGATTCCAAGGGTAGCGCAATAAAACATAAAATGATCTGGGTTCAAGTGGCAGAGCTTAAGGCTTTGTTACCGCTTGTTTATGTAATTCATACTCTCGGTCATCAGCGCGTAGGAGTTCACGCTGTTGGCAACTCGCTTGCTGATGAGGCAGCGAAATCAGCAGTATCCACATACTTAGTTGCAGCGGTTACTAGGTCAAAAACCAAGATTGATAGCGACATCTTGGCAGCGATTGCTGCCTCTGAGAAGGGAAGTAAACTTCCTGCGGGATTCCCTTCGAAGTACAAATACCACTTAAGTCCCGAAAAGGTTCCTTTTGTGACAATTCCTGATGTTGGGGAACGGCTGATTCCCAACTCGGATCGCAGAGCAGACTTGATTACAGCGGCACATGAAGGTGTGGCGTCTGCGCATGCGGGCGTCTCGGCCACTGTAACTCAATTACAACAACGTTTCTGGTGGCGGGGACTGTACAAACAGACGCGTGATTATGTCCTTCTTTGTGACATATGCCAGCAGATTAAACCTTCGACTGCTACGCGTCCGCCACAGACTCAGTTGTACATTTCTAATAAACCGCTAGGTTGTGTTTATTTAGATCACTGCGGTCCTTTTTCATCTGATACTGCGTATAAGTACATCTTAGTAGCAGTTGACTCATGCACACGCTTTGTGTGGGTTTGGCCACATCGCAGCGCTGATTCACGGACTGTCATTAGAGATTTGCGTGTCTTTATAGGGATTTTTGCCTGTGGTACCTTCCATTCGGATCAGGGTCCGGCTTTCGCCTCTAAGGCGTATAAGGATGCCATGACTTCGATGGGGGTCCAAGTCAAGTTTTCGTCTCCCTACAGACCTGAGGGTAACAGTGTAGTTGAGCGAATGAACCGTGATTTAAAGCAATCTTTGACAGCCCGAGTTATAGGCACTGGCAGAAACTGGCTTGCTCACCTCTATGGCGTGCAGCGTGCTCTTAATAATCTCCCTAGAAGGTCTCTGGGTGGGCGGACCCCATACGAAATGCTCTTTGGCATCAAGATGTACGTCCCTGACCTTGACGGTCTAGACTATGTGGTTCGCGCCACTTCCTTTGACGCAGATGAACATTGCAATGTTTTACAGAATCTACAAAAGACCAGAGACAGTCTTGCAAAGGAACATTTGCCCTCCACGTCGGATGATGCGTTGCAGATCCCGGTAGTTGGCTGGCTACCCCAAGTTGGAGAACTGGTTCAAGAGAAGATCGATAACAAGAAAGAATTTGGTCCTTCCTATCGAGCTCCGGTTCCCGTCGTTGGAGTGAAGGGCACAAGAACAGTCATTTTACCACCACTTCCTGGTCATAAGGAAAACAGGTTTATTTCAATTGACAATGTCAAGATACACAGAGTGGCCGATTCTTCTTAGCATGACACCGTCTGTTTCCTGTCCTTCCATTGTGAGAAATTCAGTTTTGCCCACTGCTTCTAATAATGAACCTGAAGTGGCCATCGAATTACCTGTTCTTTCCAGTCCTTTATTAAATAATTTACCCGGAACTAACGTTGATGAGACAGACTATGCCTACCCCACTGATTTGTCCGTACCTGACCTGCAAGCACGTTTAGCCACGGAATCCAGATTTTCTTTTGACTCTGTTTCTCTTGCCTCAAGGAAACCCTCTTGTGTTGCAGTTTATGCAAGCCTGTTTAAAAAACATTTTTTGATACCCCCTTGGACATACATTTGGCTGGTCCTTGTTTCAGTTTACCTTTTTATGTCAATTGGTTTTGTGTTTTATTTTTTTCGAATAATCAATGGACATTATGTCGAGGAAAGAACATGCATTACTCATTTAAATGGAACTTTGGCCCCACTTTCCTCTTCACATTCTACACACAGATTAAAAAGAGACTTGACTTTGGTTAACATCACAGCATGGCCTGTCCTTGATGGAATCGTGTGGGGTGCAGTTCGGTTTCAGATTCATGGCCCAACGGAAGTCGTTAATGTTCCTAATGTACTTAAAGTGAATATGGGGGATGTGGTGAAACAGAACATTCGTTCTGATGACTGGGATGTTAATGCTGTAGAAAGTTTGTTTTCTGATTTACAATACTATGCTGCCTTTGATGCTGAGGATTTATATTTAGAATCTGCAAATTATGGTGAATTATTCTGCTACCAACATTATGGCAATCACTTCTTACACAAAACATCATCCAGAAGGGATACTGTTAACTTTACTCAGTGGGAACATTGCCCAGCACCTCAACAAGGGAATTCTGAAACGTTTCTAAAGAAGTATACTTACTTTACTGACTTTAACCAGTCCAATCCCGAGTCCTTTTATTTTAAATTTCAAAAAATGCCAATGTCCAAGGTTAGACTTACCGATACTAAATTGTTGTATTCGAAGGCCTTCCTTGATCGATTACTTACTGGAGGCTATGAGTTATGGAAGGATACAATAGACCTTAAATCGGTTTGGGGTTCGAGGGCCTGGCAGGTACAAGGCACTGAGGCTTTGCACCGTGCATGTCTCATCCCGAATCATATGTTGTTTCTCAATGAAACGATTTCCCAGACCACCTGCTTTGGATTGGCTACTTCTAAAAAGTTAAACACTCCTTCTTTCCCGGAGTTGGAAGAATATTATGGTTGGAGTAATTTTACTCAGTTGTCCATTAGAGAATTACAGACTCTACTACTTAATTCATCCTTTAACATTTCCAGTATGAATCCTAAGGGATGGCTGCTTTGGCACCGTAATGCTGATTCTTGCCAACATAGATTTTTTAATTTAACTGACGGTTTTAAAACTGTTAGATCTGATCCCAGATTTAGTCTAGGTCATACTGTCACCTCGTATTCTGTAGGCAAATTGTGTCAAAATTGGCTGAAACATTCAACTTTACCTGCGGTTCAGGATCACCTTTCTAAACTAAATGCAGACGTGGACTTGAATGATTTCATTAAAGGCCCGGCTAGTGGCAGGTCGAAAAGGTGGTTATATGGGGTTTACAATGAAATTTGGAAGCTATCACAGATTGAGGCTGCTACACGCCTTAGGGCTATTGATCAAGCAAATCTTGAGAAAGTGCTTGCAGTTGTTGACAATAGCATAAATGTGCTTTCCTCTAGAATTTACACATTGGATAATATTGTGTCGTCAGTCGTCGATATTGTACATGATGAAGTGTCAGTATTATACCATGGTCAAAATCAATTACGATCAATCATGCAGTTTGCATGGACCCTTCAAACTCTGAAAATGGGTAAAGTTCCCTGGGGGTACATGAACGTTTCCTCTTTATTTGCACCGTTTAATTTGACTGACAAACAACGCTTGCTTTCTATGCGTGATGCTACCTTTTCTATGTTACATATTGAAAGGTTAGAATCTTTACCGTTTTCTGTGGCAGAAGCCACTGCTGCAACGTGGCTTATCCACGGTTTAATAACGCTGCCTTTTGCTTTATATAAGTTTTCAAATTGTATGAAATATGTACCCATAGGTCGTTATGAACCTCTAGGTAGCGGTTTCCTTCATGAAGTCTGGTCACTCCCATGCACGTACAGATGTTTTAAGGATGACCAGGAAGTTTATCTGACAGGGGAGGAGTGCACTGAGACGCCAGATCATTCTTTAATGTGTAGACACATACAGTTACACGGTTCATGCAACAAGGACCGACCGAATATGGCTTGCGTTTTACAAGGCACGCCAGTTCCTGCTATCATCCCCACGTTTAAATTATTAGAGAATGGTAGTTATTTAATGCTCAATAATGAAAACTGTTGTGGGTTAATTAAAGGTATAGCTTTCATAGTTACAGTAAGTGAGCGGGTTATTTGCTGCAGAAATGTGCTTTATCCTCCCACACGTGAACATAGGGAGTCTTCCATCTGGCCACAGATACCAACCTTGGGAGCAGAATTCAGCGGCATGGCAAGAATAAGGGTTTTTTTGTCCCAGAAAGAGGTGGCCTTGAGCTCGGCCCGTGAAACTTTCGTGCTTCACATTGCAAACACCCGTACAGAGGTTCAGGCTCTATGGAATACTGATTTGCCTCTGCATTTCGGAGCGATGGTTCGAACTATCTTTAACGCATCCTCCACAAAAGGCCTTGCACATTTTTTTAAAGTTGTTAGCAGTGGTCTTGTGACTTCATTTGAAAAGATTTTTGGAGTCATCCCTGCTTTCTTCCATTCTATTTTTTCATCCTTGTTTGGAGGGTTCCCATTTTTACTTGCATTAGCAGCTGGCGCGCTAGTGGTTTTTTGTCTTTTTAAATATGGATGTCCTTCCTGTGCAAGACCCCGCGCAACAGCTACTGACGTGGTTTCGTAACCGCATGCTTGAATATTATGGCACACTGCCGCTGGCGACTTTGAGCACGGCATATGGATTATCTTTTCGATTCTCCTACTTCACCTGTGTCCAGCCTGTATTTCACTGCCTGACCTGTGATTTCCATTGGGCCATTGATTTGTGTCTCTGCGGACCGGTTTCTCCTGACGTCGATTTTAATCAGCTGATGAGTCCTATCATTGCTCACGAGTTGGTTTGTTCAGACGAGAGGATTATGGCCTTAGCAGTGGCGCATGGACTAATGGGTCCCTGGGATATATTGTCGGCAGCACAGACTTTCTTGGAACTAAGTTTTCTTGAAAACCCACCGAGCTGTCCTCTGATGGTTATAGAGGATCCGGTGCTTGGAGAACACGTATGTTCCTTTCATCTTTTAAATTGGATGGCTGAACTATTTTCGGATGAGGACAGTGATTTCCTATTAGAGGCAGTTGCTGCTTATTTTTCATATACAGTTTTATCATAGACACTGCCTCGGATTGACGTGCTGATTAATAGCATTTCATTGATTTTATTGACTTATTTGTCAAGAACTTTTTACTTTATTTGCCTATTGGCTTTAGCCACGTAATATTTGGGCTATTTTTAAGCATTACTTTTTTTAAAATTAGTTTCGATTCATGCTCGTTTACTGTTGAGTTCTGCTCTCATGTGATGGCACTTCTGTTATCATATTTAGTCCGTTCTCGGATCATGGGGGGGTGTCATATAGCTCCTGTATATCCTTATATCGTGTTAAGTTAGCATAGGTACATTTGAGGTTTAAACGCCATTTTTCTTTCTTGCAACTTCTGCACACGACACTTAATTGTTGACTTAGCTTTCAACCTAGTAGTTTGCCGTGGTTTATGTGAGAATAATATGTTATTGCTCTGATATCAGCTTTGCTTAATAAACTATGTCTGCACGAAGAGTGCTGAAGTTTCAGGAACAACACGATATGGAATTGTTATGAGGTCTGATCTCCACGCCTTCATAGTCATAACACAAGTGCAGCCTTTGCCAACTCTGGCTTCAGGCGGGATTGATATTGCTTTGCACGAGGCACATAGAACACACTGGATGCGGTGCACATGCAGAGAGAGCTGGTGTATGCTGATGTGATTCCTTCATGCTAGGACACTAAGGTATGGGCCCGCCCTAAAACAACCCAAAGAGACCTTCTTAGCTAATAATATAATATATGTGTTAGGGAGGGTGAGATATAAGTGTTGTTAACTCTTATTCATTACAGTATGTTAACATGCTGTCACCATTCGCTTTTTATGTCTTAGTAACTATGCTGATAATTTTGCTACTGATAATAAGTATACTTGTATTATCTAAGATACTGCGCCTGAGAAGACGGCATTAGTAAATAAACATTTCAAATGCACATGTGTCTTCTTTACTCCATGTTCTGGTTTGTAATGATAATATAACGAAAGAGTGTTCATGAGTCCCACGTACCCTGAGGTACTGTAAGTTCATGTTCTGGTTTGTCTAAACATAGGGAGTTTGATACGTCCAATGAGACACTGTAGCTAGCTCGGTAAGGGGTGAGTTGGTTGCTAAGGTGAGTTTTGGGACACCCTAAGTCGCCGAGGTTCCACTCCTCTGTGCACAGTTCTGTGTGAGAACAGAAACCCTGCGACAACAGACATGCCCTTAGGGCATGTCTGTGTGCCACATGGCGCACATGCCTATTTTTGGGGTGCCAGAGGGTGTCAAAGTGACACCCCCTGCACCCTTGCTAAAATCGGTATTTACCGATTCTGTAATTACAGAATCGGTATTGCCCATTGATTCCTATGGGCTGCAAGGCCCATAGGAATCAATGGGCAATACCGAATCGGTATTTACAGAATCGGTAAATACCGAATCTTAACGATTCGGTATTTTCCGAATCTGAAATACCTACATCTCCCCCCCCTCTATTTTACCACCTCTTAAATACCGATTCGGTATGAATCGGTATTTAAGAGGTGGTAAATTAAAATTACCTACATCTGGCCCTATATGGAGAGTCAACTTACCTGATGTTGGGCCTTGATGGACAACTTTGTCTGTTATTTTTTTTTACACTTTCCCCTTTGGTTCATGGGAAATGTGGTCCTGTTGTGTGCTTTAACATGGCTGCTGGATTAAAAGTGAAGAAAGTGGAAGCAAAATCCAAGCTACAGTCCTGACATAGAATGATCACCCACTATGAGTTTTGCCTATGAAATAAGGCCTAGCATATGGATTCTGTACCACAATAATAGGTGTATACTTCACCAAAATCTGAATGTCCTAGTAATTGCTGGACATTATTCTCCTTTTAAATTCCAGCAGGCTCAACAGGGAAATGCTTTTTCACACTGGTATGTACCAGTTGTCAACACATAATTCTGGTATGTGCTGTAACAGTAGAATTGTTGCCTCTAAGCCTCATCTAATGTTAAGTTTCCTGCTATGGTCTTCGTGGCCTAAGGCCTCACATATGTTCAATAATGTATAACTGTTATTTCTTCAATGTGCATTAAACTATAACACTCTTTTATTAAGATTTCATGATTTACTTCTAGATCATCGGTTGCATTTCATATATTCATGAAATGCTACAGAAAACTACAGAGGCTTGTATAAGTGAATTCACAAGACAAGTCCCGCAATCCTATTCTCACCCTACATCATTGCTCACGATAGTACGTTTCCCCATAATAAAGATTCCTGAATAGTATAAGGAGTCTCTTGATGAAAGAGAGGCTTCAGAGAGTCCAGTGAGAGCACATGTCTAACAAACAGGCTGTACCAGGCAAACCACGCTTCTTTCCATCATGCTAGGATAACCTTGTGGGGAGAGTTTGCATGCTACAAATCTCAATAATAAAGACTAAAGCAAGAGGTTCCATCTCCAAATCCATCCAACATCACTTAAGATTACCACATATTATGCTTTCAAGTTTTATACTTCCCGCATGCTGTTAGGTCGAGCATTCGAGACCGCTTGTATGTACTTTAGTATACTTTAGTATATACTTATATGTGTTTGTACTTTGTGGGCTCTGTAGATCAGTCCTAGGACTTGTCTGCTTCCGCTTAGGGACCTTCTTTTCCGTTCAACTGCCTCTATTTAACTGTCTAGATAGAAAATGACCAGTAGAGGTCAGTAAAATAACAGAATTGCTTTCTGCTTGTTCAACTGCCTCTATTTATCTGTCTTGATAGAAAACGTCCAGTAGAGGTTAGTGGAATACCAGAATTGCTTTCTGCTAGGAGACTTTCTTTTTTTAAAGTTTTTTGGCATCTGCCTCTATTTAACTTTCTTGATAGAAAATGACCAGCAGAGGTCAGTAAAATACCGGAATCTCTGTAGCATTCTCTAGATTCCAAACTATAGGAATTGTCTTCCACGAGCACCCGTGGACAATAATATTTAGTATTTTAAGTGATATGACCACCGAAGGCCCTGATTTTATATTAAATACAGAGCTTTGGAGTATACAATTTCCAGCTGAAAGGCAATATTTCTCTCCATGTGTTCCCATACCTGGCGTGTCACGCAGTTTGGTGTTACTTTCCCTCCATGTTAAAGAACTGTAGATGTTTCAGTACCCAGGCTAATGTGCTGCATAGCTATATACATATAAGGTCCCAAAGGCAAGACAGCTTGCATTGCTACTGCTTGTTTTTTATACCAATCTCCATACTTTTTACAGATTACAGCCACAATTCTGCTTTCACATTTATTGATCTAATTGCTTGCACAGTATCTGCATTGTCTCCAGGTAAGTTGTGGGAGCTGCTTGGGCCTGTTCCTGTTTCAAGTTGGTAACTTGCAACATCCAAGTTCTTGCCTAAGGGCCAAGAGTGGTGAAATGGTTGTGTTTAAAAGAACTTGTAAAAAAGTATCAGCACCTATCAGTAATTATCATCCCACTTATAATGATGGCCTAACTGTAAGACTCTTTCTTTTTATCGCTATGCTTAGTTGTACATGGACCGCTCTGCTGCTCTCATGGTGATGTTTTCACTTCAGAAATACCACAGATTAATACATAAATACATATTGTGATTTGTGGGTCTAGGGTGGGTAGGTAGGTCAGACCATAGCACATGTGAACATGATGCCTATGGCAGACCATATCACCTGTGAACATGATGACCGTGGCAGACCATATCACCTGTGAACATGATGACCGTGGCAGACCATATAACCTGTGAACATGATGACCGTGGAAGACCATATCACCTGTGAACATGATGACCGTGGCAGACCATATCACCTGTGAACATGATGCCCGTGGCAGACCATATCACCTGTGAACATGATGACCGTAGAAGACCATATCACCTGTGAACATGATGCCCGTGGCAGACCATATCACCTGTGAACATGATGCCCGTGGCAGACCATAGCACCTGTGATCATGATGCCTATGGCAGACCATAGCACCTGTTAACATGATGCCCTTGCAGACCATAGCACCTGTTAACATGATGCCTGTGGCAGACCATAGCACCTGTGAACATGATGTCCGTGGCAGACCATAGCACCTGTGATCATGATGCCTATGTCAGACCATATCACCTGTTAACATGATGCCTATGGCAGACCATAGCACCTGTGATCATGATGCCTATGGCAGACCATATCACCTGTTAACATGATGCCCGTGGCAGACCATGGCACCTGTGAACATGATGCCCGTGGCAGACCATATCACCTGTGAACATGATGCCCGTGGCAGACCATGGCACCTGTGAACATGATGCATGTGGCAGACCATATCACCTGTGAACATGATGCCTGTGGCAGACCATAGCACCTGTGAACATGATGCCTGTGGCAGACCATAGCACCTGTTAACATGATGCTGTGGCAGACCATAGCACCTGTTAACATGATGCCTGTGGCAGACCATAGCACCTGTTAACATAATGCCTGTGGCAGACCATAGCACCTGTTAACATGATGCTGTAGCAGACCATATCACCTGTTAACATGATGCCCGTGGCAGACCATAGCACCTGTTAAACATGATGCCTGTGGCAGACCATAGCACCTGTTAACATAATGCCTGTGGCAGACCATAGCACCTGTTAACATGATGCCTGTTGCAGACCATGGCACCTGTTAACATATTGCCTGTGGCAGACCATATCACATGTGAACATGTTGCCCTTGGCAGACCATATCACCTGTTAACATAATGCCTGTGGCAGACCATAGCATATCTTACGCTTGTCACTAGTTACGCCTACTGTATGTAATGTAATTGTGATATTTTACTATATATACCTTGTGCTGTTGATGAAACGTTGCAGCTGCCTCTCTATTTTATTTCAGGCTGTCCCGATCCTGTCCCTTCCCTTTTGCCTGAATAAAGCCCGTTCGACTCGGATACATCGGATCCTGCCTCTTATTTATTGAGCTATCTGTTATTGTTAATGTATTCAAAAATAGTACCGGTAATTAATTATTTATTTACCACATAAATGGCGCCCGAATAGGGACGAGCCCCTTCCCCACGCGCTGGCGATGTAACGCAGGCCCCCTGACCCTCTGCAGCCGTGACGGAACTCTACCGTGCACGTGCAGATATTTCTGCTTCAAGTCTCCCTCAGGCCCACGGAGGAGACGGAAACTGCGGTCCGGCATCCAGACGAGGCGGTGTGGAATGCGGTTCGTCCCGACCAGAGCCCAAGCCGAGAGAGCAAGGTCCGAGGTATCCGGAGGCCCACCTGTTTCTGAAGTCCGAAGTTCGTAGTCCGACGTCGTAGCAGTCCAGTCCAGTCCGAGGCCTTCAGTTTCTGCTTCCCGGTGAGTACCGTTGCGGGGGAAGTATCTAGACAGGATCATTAGTTTGTCCCTGGTCCGATGGGTTTGGGTACACAGATCCAGTCCGAAGTATTCACCTAGGTGGATACGGTATGACGTGTCTCTTTAGGAGACCGGTATGTTCTGTACTGTTTTAGCAGTGCATCCAGTAATTCTAGTAAGTCCGTTCTCGAGAAATTCATGTGTTCTGTTTTCAGTGTATCAGGTAGTATTCTGTTCGAACTGTTATTAATGTATTTCTATGTCGTGGTATGAGTGATTTGTTTGCCATTTCATTACTGTGATTATTGTGTATTGTGTTCGCAAGTAGAATTCCGAAATGCCTCTGTTCTCGAAATTACGTCAGATAAAAACCAGAAAAGGGTTACTCGAAGAAGCAGTTCCTGTCCCCCCTAGGGACAGTCCTGGACATTTCATGTATCACAAGCATGGCTTAGATGCCATATTATATCTAGACTTATGGGCGGATTATACGAAAGATCTTGAAGAGAAATATAGATGGCCTGTATCAGGTACATGGGATGCCGAGTGCATCATGCGAGTAGAAGAAGCATTATGGAAAAAGAAAGCCAGACAGTCCCAGAAAGATGCCATCGAATTATGGCGCAAAGAATCTCATAAAAGAACCGAAAAAGAATTCAGAAAAACAGAATTAAGTAGGGAATCCTCAGAGAAAGCCCAAGAAAGGGAGTTAATCGAAGAAGGTGAACGAGTTAGAGCAGAACAGTCAGACAGACAGAGAAATGCCCTTATTAAAGGTATGTATCCTCTTCTTGCCGAGGGCTTGCCAAAGGCAACCCCGGAAGCACCCTGTAATTTACCGCCACCATTGGTCCCGATTAAGCTACGTCATAAACCGACCGCAGCTGAAATTTTTCTTTCGTCCTGCTTGGACGACACAGTTCCAGCATATGCAAATCCTATTACGCCTGCTCACCCTCAGCCCCCTGTTAATAATATAATTCCTGTTCCTCCAGCCACTGGTCCCGGGGGCCAAGTTAATGTGACAGTACCCCCGGACCAGCCCACAGTAAATGTACCCGCTTTGCCAGTCACTTTACCAGCACGTCCAGTATTAACCGACGATTCTAGTTCAGGAGCAGTGGGGGGAAGTGCTCCTATCACCCCGCCTCAAGTAAGACGACTGACGCCGCATGACGCAGCGTTACAGCGTACGCCAAAACTGGCTACACACGCAGACCTCAAGCGACTTCTTACTGACTGTATATATGATCCAGTTCCAGGCGAAGATCACATGGTAATATATTCATTACGTTTAAGACGGGTTGCCACCTTTCTGGCCACCCTGCCCGACATGAAGGAACATCTAGACAGAATATATAGTTTTATCCGTACAGGAGAGAATCCAGGAAGTGTTCACGAAGCTATGGCATACAGAAAAACCGAGACTCAACACATGATTTTACAGTTCTTGATTAACTGTTTAATAAGAGAACAAGATTATCCTGATAAAGATAAAGAAGAGATGAAAGGTCTGACTAAGTGGAGTGACAATATAGCCAAGGGAAAACTCAAGACACAAGGTAGTGTAGACAGTATGTACAAGAAAATTCGTAAGGAAATTATGAGTATACACCAGAAAGAGAAAGCAAAAAGAGTAACCGAGAAAGAGTATGACTCTTCTAATGAAGAGGTAGACAGCGAGAATCCCTCCAGAATAGCGTATGTAGGTAGAACTAGACCTTCCGACCGACATTCACGCCTAGACTACAAGAAAGTTTTTCCTCCTCCAGCACCAGAAAAGTGTTCTCTTGAGCAAGTATTCCAGGCCACCGATCAAATTCTGAAATCACGAATAGGCTATAGCGAGCTTAGTACAATGCATGAACAAGAATTAGCCCGATCAGCAGTCCGATGGACTAGTGATTCTACCACATTTCCAGATGAAATAGTGGCCCAAACGTTTCTGAAACTGCCCCCAGCCGAGCAACGTCTGGTGGGTACGTATATGATCCAGCACCTCATTACACTGTATGAGGATCAGCATTCTGATCCAGGTCCTCTACATGATGTATTAAACGAGTTACTCCTAAACAGATGGAAAGGTCTAGGTACCGATTTAATTAGTGTCATATTAGAACAGCGCCACAAATACAGAACGTTTCTGAATCCACATTTTGTTCCCGTTCCACCCCCAGAAAGAAAATCATTCTACATAGACAGACAGAATCCGTTACGAGAAGTACATCCAGTTAAGGTAGAGGGGGGTGGTCTAGAACGAGTATTTGTTTACACCCCGATCACGAAAATAGAACTCTTGGAAATGAAAAAGTTAATACCCAGTCACGATAAAGATCCAGCAGGGTTTCACCGTGAATTAAAGGACATGCTCCGTATGGGAGAATACACGTATCCTGGTATCATTAAAATGTTAAAGGTCCTGTTGCCTGCGGGCATATATGAAAAACTAAAAGAAAAAGAATGGGAGGTGGGAGAGAAAAAGATAGATTGGACAGCATTAGAAACTGAAGATAATACACGAGTTCCAGGTACCGGTCTTGGGGATAAAGCTAAAGCATTGCCCGAGTTATTAATACAAGTTTTGCCAAGATTACTAGCTACGAAAAAGGAAGATTGGGATGCCATCTCAGCCTGTAAACAGAAACAAGACGAAGACACTAGTGATTTCTATTCTAGATTTGAGAAATGTTTCATTATTAATAGTGGTCTGAAAACAAGTAGTGAATCGTATCCCCATCTTTTTGTTACCAAACTAGTTGAGAATTCAAGTCCACAAGTTAAAAATCGAGTACTGAAAGTCGAAAGTACCTGGCAAGCTAATAGTCCGTCACAGATGCTCCAGATGCTACAGTACCACCAGAACAGAATTAGGGAAGAGCAGGAACATGGAAGGAGACGTATGAAAGACACGAAAATGAAAGTACTAGTTGCACAGTCTGTTCCGCAAGACAGTCAGAAGAGGGGTCCGAATCAAGCCAGTCATCCTACAGCTCCCGATAAAGGGACATGTAATTACTGTAAACAGCCAGGTCATTATATAAACGAATGTGCAGTTCTGAAACACAACATAGCTACTGGTAAAACGAAAGAGAGACCACGTCCGCCTAGACTAGAACAAGTTTCACAGACTTCCCAGCCACCGCAGAATGCACAACAGACAGTTACAGTACCGCAGCCTATAGCTGCAACACAACACGTTACACAGCAGATGTACCAGTACGCACAGTCCGAGTACCCAGATTACCAGCCATATTCATGAAACAGCCTAGAGAGGGAGGTTGGCTTGCCTCTCATCGAGATTCCTGTAGATCAAGAGGGTCCCTATGTACACAGTCAAGTATTAGGGAAAGACAGAAAGTTTCTGATTGATACAGGGGCAAGTAGGACTACCATCAGTCATGACGAGGTTCCAGGGGCTCCACTCTCAGGCTCTAGAAATGTTTCCCTTGGATTTTCAGGAAAGCCTATTGTTAATGAAATATCGAAACCAGTTACTCTAGAAGTTGGTCCATTGTCCCGAACTACAGACTTGTTACTCACGAAATCATGTCCAGAAAATGTATTAGGCATTAAAACCCTGAAAGAATTAGGAGCAGTCATATGCTGCTCCCCAGAAGGGGTGCGACTGTTTTTGAGAGATTTTAAAGGTCATTATGTATTACGTGATTTTGATCCAAGATTATTGAATGTACCACAGCATTTATGGGTGCAAGGTCCAACTGATGTAGGTTGTATGCATATCACACCCCATCGTGTCACTCTGAAGAAAGGTGTTGTATTACCAAGAATCCGACAGTACAAATTGCCACCTGAGGCTGTAGCAGCCTTATCCAAAATTATTGACAAGCTTATTGTTCAAGGAGTAGTTGTAGAAACTGACTCCAATGTATGTAATTCTCCTATCATTCCGATTCTGAAACGTACTGATCCCAATGCACCTCCAGTTTATCGATTAGTGATTGACCTTCGAGAACTTAATAAATGTATCATACCCCAGTACCCGGGGGTTCCAGATATTTCTTCCCTATTGACAGCCATTGATTCCGATGGTACGTTCTTTACAGTTATCGATCTCAAGAACGCATTCTTTAGTGTCCCCATTCATCCAGACAGCCAATTCCTTTTCCGATTCTGTTTAAATGGAAGAAGCTATAAATTCACACGAGCACCTCAAGGTTTCACAGAAAGTCCTAGCATTTACAGTCAAGCACTGAAAAGACAACTAGACAATATTCACATGCCAACTGACACTGCCCTGCTCCAGTATGTCGATGATCTATTGATCACAGCCCGTTCTGAACGTGACAGCGAACGTGCGTCACTTACAGTCTTGTATTTCCTGGCCGAGATGGGGCACAAGGTGTCCCCTTCCAAATTGCAATTCTGTGTCCAGCAAGTGGTCTACTTAGGACACTTACTGTCAAAGAGGGGTAGGCAGTTGACACCTGACTGCATCCAGTTAATAGCACATCTTCCACAGCCCAAGACACAGAAGGAGGTACGAGCTTTTATCGGCCTCACTTCTTACTGCAGACAATGGATTCCTCAGTACGCATTTCTAGCCAAACCACTGATACAGCTAACGACACAGGAGGCAGCCGTATCGACTGTCCTCCCTTGGACCCAAGAACACACACTTGTTTTCAATGAATTAAAGAAAGCTTTATGCCAAGCACCTGTTCTAGCAACACCAAACTACAGTAAGCCTTTTACACTTTTTGTCACTGAACGTGATGGTACTGCATTATCTGTTCTCACACAAGATCAAGCAGGACAATACAAGCCCTGTGCTTATTTTTCTAGGCTCTGCCTGCGTGCCTCAAGTCAGTTGCAGCCACAGCTCTAGCGATCAGACAAAGTGATTCCATAGTGTTAGGACATTCCCTGACAGTACAAGTTCCACACTCCGTGGAAGTTCTTTTAAATCGAACACAGACTCAGCACTTGACAATTGCACATTTAACAGGTTATGAACTGACACTGTTCCAGCCACACATAGAAATCAGACGCTGCAACATTTTAAATCCCGCTACACTGTTACCGTCAGTTACCTCAAATCCTGCCACACATGACTGTGTGGAAGTTGTTAACACCATGACAAAGCCAAGACAAGACTTGACAGACATTGCATTACCTGATCCCGACCTGACACTTTATGTGGATGGTTCATGTATGAGAACAAGTACAGGAGAACTAGTAGCCGCGTATGCAGTGACTACTGAAACCGAAGTTATAGAAACACATCGTATTGACACCCTGTCTGCTCAGGCAGCAGAGCTCGTCGCTCTGACTCAAGCCTGCATACGTGCAAAGAACCTGCAAGTAAACATATACACAGACTCACGTTATGCATTCGGAGTCGTACACGACTTTGGAGTGCTCTGGCAAGAAAGAGGTTTTATGACTTCTCATGGAACCAAGATTCAGCATGGCCCCCTCATTCAAGCTCTGTTAGATGCAATACATTTACCGACAGCTATCGTCATCATGAAGTGCAAGGCACATACGAAAGTCACTGACATCATTTCCCAGGGTAACGATCTAGCAGATCGAACAGCCAAGCTCACAGCTCAGACTCCAGACATTCCAGTTAACACGACACAGACACACATTCCAGATCAGACTACTTGTATGACAGTTAAGGACCCTACACAAGATGTAATAGATATACAGTTACATGCTACTCCCGATGAAATCAAGAAATGGTCCGAACAAGGAGGGGTCCAGACAGATCAAGGATGGTTGACGAAGGGAAAAGCCACATGGTTTCTCCCCGACTCTATGGTTCAAGTCATTATTAACACCGCACATAGTCCAGCACACTTAGGAGAAAAAGCCATGTTAGACAGTATTCAGAACCTCTGGTTTAACAAGCGTTTACGAGCGGCAGCCAAGCAGAAAGTGCGTACCTGCATGATCTGTTGTCAGTTCAATCCAGGTAAAGGTGTTCCGGTGGAACAAGGTGGATTCCATCCTCCTGACCACCCTTTTGAGGTCCTCCAGATGGATTATATTCAGATGGAGCGATGTCGAGGTTTCAAGTATGTCCTCGTAGTTGTATGCGCTTTGTCCAGGTGGACAGAAGCATATCCAGTTCCAGATTACACAGCTGCGACCACTGCCAGGCAGTTGGTTCGTGAGTATTTCCCCCGCTATGGATTGCCTAGGGTCGTGTATTCAGATAACGGCCAGCCATTCTCATCCGAGCTCATGAAACAAGTATCCCTTCTGTTAGGGTACCAGTGGAAGTTCCACTGTGTACGACATCCTGAAGCAGCCGGTCTCGTAGAGAGACATAATCAGACTCTGAAAATCCGCATCGCCAAAGTATGTGCAGAGAAAGGCGTCGATTGGATGATAGCACTGCCAGTCGCCCTTTTCTATATGAGAATGGTCGCTCACTCCCGTTCAGGTCTATCTCCGTATGAGGTAGTGTTCGGTCGTCCCCCAAACATGTGGGGTACACCTAGACCACGTACAATTACAGATGTTGACAGTAATATGCTGACAGATTACTTGGCCTCCTTGATGTCTGCACTACAATCTTGTCGTTCACAGGTTGCCGCTGCTTTCCCAGACAACACCGAAGTGAAACCGCATGAGGTCATACCAGGCGACCTTGTCCTTGTGAGGAATTTTGATCGTTCAAGTCCGCTGGAGCCCCGCTGGAAGGAGCCCCGACTTGTACTACTAACAACCAGGACTGCCGTGAAGATTGAAGGAAGGAAGGGGTGGTTACACTCCAGTCATGTAAAAAGATTTCATGGACTCAAACCAAAGACATTTTTCAAAGACTGCCCCGTTCTCAAGGACTGCCCAGACACTGAATCTAAACTTCCCCTGTTAGAGAAAACTCCGCAGCAGGAGTATAAAGATAAGCTTCGGTCTAGTAAGTCAGCCAGTTTAATTGTCTAAGTCCCTCTCGGGTGAAACGGTTAGACAGGTTCCTGACATGTATGAGATAGACCCACACAGTGAGAGAGTTAGTCAAAACTCTAAGAGAATACGTTATCAAAAGAATCTTCGAAGTAGATGTATTATTACTCTGTTTTTTCTGTTATTTCTGAGTCCTATGGTTACCTGCATAAGTTTTGCCTTACATTTATGTTTTCCTATTAATTCACATGTACCTATGTTTTCTAATGTTACAGTAGAGCACACTTTTAGTGACCTGCCTCCTCACGAGTTATCCTATCGTCTTGCTATGCGTAATAATACTTTTATCCGAATGTTACACTATTCACACCAGACCAGCAATGCCACTAATTTTTGGGTGTGTGGTCGACTCCCCCCTTTCCAGACACCGAAGGGAGTTCTGCCACTCTTTCCTTATCCGTTTTCACATAATGGTTCGTGTGGAGCATGGTCCACGTTAACGTCATCCTCAAATGATATGTCCCTTCTGAATAGAACATGTTTCCCAGACAAGGAAGGTCTTTCCCATAGAACAGGGTTAGATCTAGAAAATGAAGTATATGATCTAGGTAATTATTCCTCGAATTTCATGGTTTTGAATGTTCAGTCCGAGACTACTCCTGATTTGCCTGCTATTTCAGTTCTACCAGTTAAAGGCGAATTATGTGTCAGAAAGAATGGTTCCGCACATGTAGGTCATAGTGATTGTACTACTGTGGTCGAGTATAGTGACAGTGGGAAATCTATTTTCAAAGCCTCACGTCATTCTTATTTTGTATGTGGTCAGACCGCATATGTTCGTCTGCCCCTAGATTGGGATGGAACATGTTACATTGCCTTCCAACTGCCACCAGTTTTTCTAGCCCCATCCGATTATCACAGAAACACACATCTAGTACACGTTAGACATAGAAGGGAGACCGAGTCCCCAATTGTCGATCAAACTGAAACTGCCTTAGAACAGTATCAAGATTTCAATAAAGGTTTCTTTTTCTTCATAGGTCCTGTCCAGAATAGTAAGTTAATACGTAGGCTAACCAGAACCCTTGAAGCAGTAGTGAATGAGACTACTTCCGCTCTAGGTAACTTAACTGAAGAGCAATCTGCTATGAGATTTGTCGTGCTCCAAAATCGTCTCGTCCATGACGTCATACTGGCCGATAGAGGAGGAGCTTGTAGAGTCATCGGAACTAGTTGCTGCATTTTCATTCCTAATAACGCGCCGTCTGTTTATTCAGCTATAACCAGACTTCATAAAATTGCCCATCAGTTACACCAGAATCCAGGCACCTGGACATGGTCCGGTTGGCTCTGGAGTATCATATCTGCCTGGGGATGGAAAGTATTGTCATTCCTAGGTATAGCAGTAATGATCATATTCAGTTGCTGTCTCTGTTTACAATGTGGCCCTGCGATTTGCGGCTTGTGTGCTACCTCTTGTATTCCTGGTCCTAAGTCCCGTTCCAAGACAATTCGAGACGAGCAAATGATGCTATATGAACAGATAGATGGTATCATGAATATTGATGTTTCCTGATGGAAACGTAGGGCACAAGGAGGGAATGAGGAAAATTGAATTTTGCCTTGTTATATGTGCCTACGTGTTCCCCATCCTATGTTATATGTGCATGATCAATATGCATATATCCCTCTATGATCGATTAAAGACGCAATTATGGTTGTGTCCAACTCTAGTATGCCAGTTTCCAGTTCTCGTGAAAGCAACGAGTATTAGGCCTATGTGGCCACGTTCTTCAGTATGCACGTTAATTCACCGCATTGTCCCCGTTTCTAGGCCTCAAAGGGCCCGGACACCAGATTCAAGCTCCAGTCTCCTGAACCTACTCCGAGGAGCGATGCAGCCCCCACCTGCATCCCTGACCCTTCACTTACTTCCTGCCGCGCAGCGCGGTGCCCGGCCTGGCTCTGCCTACCTGTCTGCCAAGAATATGTTATGCCTCTAGTTATCAGTTCAGCTCTCCGTCTTCACATTCCTAAACTACAGAACCGCATAAACATCTCCAGCTATAGTCTAGTCTTTCTGTCTCCATGCAAGAGAATTACTGTATTAATATTCATGGAAGATTCATAGCACACGCAATACATGTAGAATATATGCATGCACCAGCCTTAGTGTCAAGTAGCCTTTGCCCTGATAACTTTTAGATTCTATCAACATGTACTCCAAACACCCGATACCAGATATGCTATAGGTACATGTCGTCCTGACACCGCAGACTTTAGTCTCCTCTCCTAGTGCAGAAGTCATCGCCCCCAGTTCTCCCCGGTAACACGTCATAGCCCGTTTGCGCGCACCACTAGGTTAAAGGTCCCAGCTGCTCAGGTAGCCCCCTCCATGTTTCCGCCCATTCATGACACTTCTGTGACGTTCTCATCACATGTCTACGTGCACGCCCTGTGCACGCCTTCTTTTCACGCCCATGTGTTCTTATCTTACGCTTGTCACTAGTTACGCCTACTGTATGTAATGTAATTGTGATATTTTACTATATATACCTTGTACTGTTGATGAAACGTTGCAGCTGCCTCTCTATTTTATTTCAGGCTGTCCCGATCCTGTCCCTTCCCTTTTGCCTGAATAAAGCCCGTTCGACTCGGATACATCGGATCCTGCCTCTTATTTATTGAGCTATCTGTTATTGTTAATGTATTCAAAAATAGTACCGGTAATTAATTATTTATTTACCACAAGATCATAGCACCTATTAACGTAATGCCTGTGGCAGACCATAGCAGCTGTTAACATGATGCCTGTGGCAGACCATGGCACCTGTTAAAATGATGCCTGTGGCAGACAATAGATCCTGTTAACATGATGACTATGGCAGACCATACCACCTGTTAACATGATGCCTGTGGTAGACCATACCACCTGTTAACATGATGCCTGTGGCAGACCATATCACCTGTGAACATGATGCCTGTGGCAGACTATAGCACCTGTGAACATGATGCCTATGGCAGACCATATCACCTGTGAACATGATGCCCGTGGCAGACAATAGCACCTGTGGGCATGATGCCCGTGGCAGACCATATCACCTGTTAACCTAATGCCTGTGGCAGACCATAGCACCTGTTGACATAATACCTGTGGCAGACCATAGCACCTGTTAACATAATACCTGTGGCAGACCATAGCACCTATTAACGTAATGCCTGTGGCAGACCATAGCACCTGTTAACATGATGCCTGTGGCAGACCATAGCACATGTTAACATGATGCCTGTGGCAGATCATAGCATCTATTAACGTAATGCCTGTGGCAGACCATAGCAGCTGTTAACATGATGCCTGTGGCAGACCATGGCACCTGTTAACATGATGCCTGTGGCAGACAATAGATCCTGTTAACATGATGCCTGTGGCAGACCATAGCACATGTTAACATGATGCCTGTGGCAGATCATAGCACCTATTAACGTAATGCCTGTGGCAGACCATAGCAGCTGTTAACATGATGCCTGTGGCAGACCATAGCACCTGTTAACATGATGCCTGTGGCAGACCATACCACCTGTTAACATGATGCCTGTGGCAGACCATATCACCTGTGAACATGATGCCCGTGGCAGACCATATCACCTGTGAACATGATGACCGTGGCAGACCATATCACCTGTGAACATGATGCCTGTGGCAGACCATAGCACCTGTTAACATGATGCCTGTGGCAGACCATATCACCTGTTAACATGATGCCCGTGGCAGACCATGGCACCTGTGAACATGATGCATGTGGCAGACCATATCACCTGTAAACATGATGCCTGTGGCAGACCATAGCACCTGTTAACATGATGCCTATGGCAGACCATAGCACCTGTGATCATGATGCCTATGGCAGACCATATCACCTGTTAACATGATGCCCGTGGCAGACCATGGCACCTGTGAACATGATGCATGTGGCAGACCATATCACCTGTAAACATGATGCCTGTGGCAGACCATAGCACCTGTTAACATGATGCTGTGGCAGACCATATCACCTGTTAACATGATGCCCGTGGCAGACCATGGCACCTGTGAACATGATGCATGTGGCAGACCATAGCACTTGTGAACATGATGACCGTGGCAGACCATAGCACCTGTTAACATGATGCTGTGGCAGACCATATCACCTGTTAACATGATGCCCGTGGCAGACCATAGCACCTGTGAACATGATGCTGTGGCAGACCATATCACCTGTTAACATGATGCCCGTGGCAGACCATGGCACCTGTGAACATGATGCATGTGGCAGACCATATCTCCTGTGAACATGATGTCTGTGGCAGACCATAGCACTTGTGAAAATGATGCATGTGGCAGACCATAGCACTTGTGAACATGATGCATGTGGCAGACCATATCACCTGTTAACATGATGCCTGTGGCAGACCATAGCACCTGTTAACATGATGCTGTGGCAGACCATATCACCTGTTAACATGATGCCCGTGGCAGACCATGGCACCTGTGAACATGATGCATGTGGCAGACCATAGCACTTGTGAACATGATGACCGTGGCAGACCATAGCACCTGTTAACATGATGCTGTGGCAGACCATATCACCTGTTAACATGATGCCCGTGGCAGACCATAGCACCTGTGAACATGATGCTGTGGCAGACCATATCACCTGTTAACATGATGCCCGTGGCAGACCATGGCACCTGTGAACATGATGCATGTGGCAGACCATATCTCCTGTGAACATGATGTCTGTGGCAGACCATAGCACTTGTGAAAATGATGCCTGTGGCAGACCATATCACGTGTGAACATGATACCGTGGCAGACCATAGCACCTGTGAACATGATGCCCGTGGCAGACCATGGCACCTGTTAACATGATGCCTATGGCAGACCATATAACCTGTGAACATGATGCCTGTGACAGACCATATTTATATCCATTTTGTATCTCACAACTGAAGTACCAGATAAAATAGAAGCACCATGAGGACCATCTCTCTGCAGAGACACAATCCTTCACGCAGTTTACGCTCCTCCAACTTCATCATAGAAGACCCACATGACATTACTGTGTTTATGATCTAGGTCTCGGGGTGGGGGTCAGTGGGGTATTTTTAGCCTCAGGGTATGTAACACAGAGTCACAGGTAGATCCCCACCCCACTGTGAGGGAGTCTTTTTTTTTTTGTTGAAAGTTTTGTATAGCGCAAACGTGACCCTTGGGTATCAGAGCGCTTCACATATACAGGTATAATACAATACAATAGGTGGGTCATGGATAAATCTTGCATATCACAACAATTCCGAGAGCGAGGTAGGTAATATTAAGGTTATGTAGTAGAATGATTAATATTGATAAGTGGTGGGTAAATGTAGGAATGTACTGCATTTTCTCATAACAATGTACCATGGCGTAGTAAATTAGACTACAACTTGCCATCAGCAAGTGCATATTCCAATATAGGTTCAGTCGGATTCTGTCTTCAAAGTTATCATATATGATATTCTAAATGCCTACAATACTGTAAATTGACGTACAATAACAAAAGGACCAATAGTCTTTAACTGTGTCTTTCTCCTCCCGATTCTGGATAAGTATAGCGTCTCTAGTTATTCCCAGAGCAAATAGAGACTTTCTCTTTACATCCCTTTGTTGTTCTGCTTTAGAACAGCAATGTCTTGGCGGCGGTGAAGTCTCTTCTCATCTACAAGAGGAATTTACTCATTAGGAACATTTTTGCTTCCCTCTTAAATGTTGTCGTGTTCGTAATTTTCCTAACATTTGGAGGGAGTGAGTTCCAGATTCTAGGAGCTGCCCCTGAAAAAGCTCTATCGTATGTTTTCTTCTTCCGGAAGATGGGTGGTCTCAGCAGCAGTTCCTTGGCACTCCTGGCTGGTCTGTCTCCTCCTGATAACTCTATTTTCTGAGCCAGGTATCTTGGTGTTTTGTAGTGAAGCGCTTTGTGGGTGATACATGCCATTTTAAGTTGGATTCTCGCTTCGTATAGTAGCCAATTTAGAGCTTTCAGGTGTGGCGTGATATGATCGAATTTCCTAGAACCAGTGATGAGTCTAGCAGCCGTATTGAGACAAGCTTTTAGCGGTGCCGTTGACATTTTTGGTAGACCTGCTAAGGTAGTGCAACCATATTCAATCCTTCAGATAACTAAAGATTGTACTGCCATTTTGAGATCTTCTGTACAGACGAATGGTTTCAGTTTCCTAAGATAGTTCAGGTGAAAGCGTGCGTTTTTTTGCCATAGATTTGATATGGGTTCTCATGTCAAGGTTCTTGTCTAATGTGATTCCTAATGATTTCGCTGAATCCACTAGAGTGGGAGTGCAGTTTAGTGCTGTGATCAACTTTGTCCATTCTTTCACTTCCGTGTGGTTCTTAGGTGGAGAGATTAGAAGGAACTCCGTTTTTTGTGCATTTAGTTTTAGATGATTGCTGGACAACCAGTTTAATGACTTTTTTAAGGCCTCGTTCATTAACATGATATCTTCCAGGGAAGCGATCTTGATGTATATCTGTGTGTCGTCATCGTACATATGATAAAGTATGTTTGCGTCTTTAAGAATTTTTGTCATAGGTTCGACATAGAGGTTGCAGAGAGAAGGAGATAGTGTAGACCCTTGAGGAACTCCGATCACATTAGGACAAATTGGAGATCGTGTCTGGTTGACCAAAAAACTTTGAGTTCTATTCTGCAGGAAGGATTCAAACCATGTCAGCACATTTCCTGATATTCCCATCCTGTTGTGTAGCCTGTTTAGTAATTTTTCATGATTTACCGTGTCGAATGCAGTGGACAGGTCCAGAAGTACTAGTAGACATGTTCTATTCTGATCAAGGGCTTGTAATACATCGTCGATAATATGCAGGATTGCTGTTTCTGTGCTGTGGCCTGTTCTAAATCCAGATTGGCAGTCGTCTAGCAGTGTGAAATTTGATATGTGTTGGCTCAGTTGGTTTTGTACACATTTCTCGATTAATTTGGCCAGTATTGGAATATTGGTAACCGGGCGGAAGTTATTAGGGTCTGCTGGGTCTGCTGTAGGTTTTTTGATGATGGGGACCATTTGGCCTGTTTTTAGGCAATCCGGGTGTATCCCTTGTGATAGTGAGGCATTTATTATTCTAGTCCATATCGGGATGAGGATGTGGTTGATTTTTTGTAGACATTTGGTGGGTAGAGGGTCATTATAGTGGTTATTTGGTTTGATATCCGCTAATGTTTTGGCTATCGTGTTCTGATCGTAAAGCTTGAAGTAATCCCAATGCGCTTTGTTTTTTGCCTCGACTTGTTTAATTGTTGGGATGGGGTTGATCTGACTGTGCGATTTGTCGGGTATGTTGTCCGCTGTCAGCTTAAGCTCAATTTCCAATTTGTTGGCTTTGTTGGTGAAGAAGGTTGAAAATTCTTCGCAGTTCAGCTGAGTTTTAGTGGTTTCTTGGGCCGTTTTGGCTAATTTATTGGATTGTTGCTTTGAAATCTCGAAAAGCTTCCTAGGCCGGTTTTTAGCGTTGTCTAGTTCTGATCTAATATTCTTTTTTGGAATTGAGGATTTTTTTATTGTATTCATTTCTAATTTTTCTGAGTGATTTCAGTTCGGGTGTAGTAGGGTGTTGTCTCCACTTCCTTTCAGCTAGTCTTAATCTCCGCCTATCGTCATTCAATGTCCCATTGAACCAAGGGTTTTTATCCTTTTCTGAGATCCTTTTCAGTTTTAGTGGCATGGCGGTGTTGACTAAGTTAGATATTGTTGTAGTATAATGATCAGTTAGGTCATTCACATTCTGCAAATTGTCGGGCGGTTCCGACCTTTCTCACAACTTTCTACTAGACTTTCAATATTCGCGTCCTTGTTGTCCGTCAGTTGGTTGGAGTCAGTGCTCTACGCTGCTGCCGGAATGTTGTCCCAATAATGTTATGCAAAATTGCTCAGAAGTGTGGAAGGTTCGATTGTGGGAGTACTATTTTCTGAAAGTCATGCAGCTTGGTTACATGTTAATTAGAGTCATCAGTTTGTTTAGGGAATATGACCTTGAATCGTCTTCATGTAGGAGGAGGCCAGCAAGTTGTAGAAAACCTTATCCATTGAATTGTGAAAATTCTGTTTTCCATACATTTTGTAATTATACCTGGAAATATGTGGGCAAAAACCTCTATAGAAATGTTGTTCACTTATAAATCACCCCTAACTATTACAACTTACTACCTTGGATAATACCAAGATTCTTGCCTTCGTCAACTGTTGCTGAAAAAGAGTTTGGGTCTGTAGCATCCTCCCCATCCCGGACACTCGCCAATGACTACGCCTCACACGAGCTCAGTGTAACACGTCTTAATTCTTCGGTGTGTAACCATGAACTCAACATTCTAAACCTGCATTCACTTCACTGCACTCTAACAGAGTCTATCAGAAGCCACAAGGGTTCTGTCATTACAAACTCACAAGACACTACGGGCTCTACCTTTGAAAGAAGACCAGCCAAACTGGTCAGCCTGGAGAGATGTCGCTGCCCTCTCTTGTCCTATGACACTTGCTTGTATTTATTATTAACCAGCCCGTTGGGGAATGAATGGTACCGGCTGGTATCTTCAGATGAGCTAACAGGGATCATGAGTTGAACTCCACATAATGGGGAATAACCTGTGTCTCTTTCAACACAGGTTCTAATTGCTTTCCAGATTCCAGGGAGTTTAACTCCTAAACCTGAGACATAAAGAGAAGTTGTTTTCCAGAATGGTCCACTGCAGGCAGCTCGAAATGAGGGCCCATATGGTATTCCTAGAAAAGTGTTACTGCATTCTGTTCGTATAAAGCTCGGGATCAGGGGTTTTGTAGACTCTCTTTGAATTTGAAAATCCAGTGGAGCTGTTGGTAAGTTTATAAAATATATTTGAAAACGAATAGCTATTATGTTTTATTGTATTGGTAAGTGTATTATCCCTTACATTTTGTCTGGGGTATGTGTTTATAAAGAACAGTGGGGCATATTCTCAAGAACGTGTGATAACCATCGCAAAAGTAACTTAACCAACTTCCAACATCACAGTCCATCGCGGGAAAATTGTGCCGTGATAACAAAGCATTCTCAACACAGCGGCATCATGTGGTATACTCCAGATAACACGTCAACTTACCGCGTTAAAATCAACACCACGTCTTAAAAATGCGAAACACAAACGCAAAAAGAGCTGCAATGAGGCCAATCGCCATACAAAAATCTGCGAAAAACAGCTACAGGCCTGTAATTCACACGCGTCAGGTGTGAAAAATCAGCATAAAAGTAGAAAGAAACTGACAAACAAATGTCAAACAACAGCAAAGCACAATGGATGTTGCCAGTGCAAGTACGGAGGAGACCCAGAACCCCACAAGCCCCCCGGAGACCTACCTGGGACTTCGGGATCAGGAAGGCTAAGGAGAAGAAGAGTATAAAGAAGCGCTTCAGTCCGCAGGATAACAGGATCCTGATAACGGAGGTGGTCGAACACCATCAAGAACTGTTCATCACCTCCACTGTGTCATTGGCAACCAACAATGGACTATGGCAGTCCATCGTGGAGAAGGTGAATGCAGTGGGAGTGCTGAAGAGGACAATGGAAAAGGTCAAGAGGCGCTGGAAAGACGTCAAGCGCAAAACTAAGCTGAAACTCGCCAACAACCAGAAGGCAGCAATGCAGACTGGAGGTGGGAGTCCTGCGCCACAGGAGGAGCAGGACGATATGGAGGAAATGGTGTCCACAGTCGTCAGTGGGGGAACTATGGCTGGAGTCGGGGTACCGGACACTGCTCAACATGACCGGACACCACAGCACCAGGGTGAGTAACGACCAGTGACTGGGGGGACACAGGGAGATGGGCACAATGGCACACATGCACAATTGAGCTGAGCACATCTGCGGACAAACCATGCCCCAGCCCCCAACTCCCACCAAGAGACCAATGTACCCAAGTATGCAAAATCTCAGCACTGAATAAGCACAGAAGTCAAAGGCACATCACAGGAAAGGGATAAGGGGCAGCAAAATCAGAGCAGCAGGGGCCACTCCCCCATAATACAGCATACACACATTACATGCAGAGCACATCAACACTTACAACAATGTCGCACAAACCGCAACATGTCCACAACAGAACACAGGACACAACTGGTGCTGAATGTGTGTAGACACTGGCCAATAACAAGTGGCATTGCAGGGAAATTTGAGTTGATAATGTACAAACACACACACGTCTGTTGTTGAAATGTCCACTGTCCCCCATCAAATAGGCAGCTCCTCCCAAACAGCCAAGATTTACACAGTCATGCATTCTGCATGTAAGCATGTAGAATGCAGCAACATACATGTGAACACATTGTTAAACTGCATCTCCCCTTCACATTGCAGATGGACAATCAACACCTCCTGCAGAGCAGCCTGAACCTCTCTTCTCTGATGACAAAGAGGACCACCACAACTTTGACTCCGACGTCGTCCAATCAATCATCAATCATTGACACTTATAAAGCGCGCTACATACCCGTAGGGTCTCAAGGCGCTGGGGGGGGGGGGGGGTGCCGCTACTGCTCGAACAGCCAGGTCTTCAGCTTCTTCCTGAAGGAGAGGTGGTCTTGGGTCAGGCGCAGGTCGGTCGGGAGGGAGTTCCAGGTCTTGGCGGCCAGGTAGGAGAAGGACCTTCCTCCTGTAGTCGCTCTTCGGATGCGGGGGACGGCGGCGAGGGCGTGGTTGGCTGAACGGAGGTGGCGTTTGGGAGCGTAGAAGTTGACTCGGCTGTTGAGGTAGCTCGGGCCTTGGTCGTGTAGGGCTTTGTGTGCGTGGGTGAGGAGGCGGAAGGTGATTCTTTTGTTGACGGGGAGCCAGTGAAGGTCTCTCAGATGTCCGGAGATGTGGCTGGTTCGTGGGATGTCGAGGATGAGTCTGGCCGAGGCGTTCTGGATCCGCTGGAGTCTCTTCTGGAGCTTGGCGGTGGTACCGGCGTAGAGGGCGTTGCCGTAGTCCAGTCGGCTGGTGACGAGGGCCTGGGTGACGGTCTTCCTGGTCTCGGTGGGGATCCACCAGAAGATCTTCCGTAGCATGCGTAGGATGTTGAAGCACGCCGAGGAGACGTTGTTGACTTGCCTGGTCATGGAGAGGGAGGAGTCCAGGATGAAGCCCAGGTTGCGTGCATGGTCTGTCGGTTTGGGAGCGGTGCCCAGGGCGGGAGGCCACCAGGAGTCGTCCCAGGCGGAGGGTGAGGAGCCCAGGATGAGGACCTCCGTCTTGTCCGAGTTCAGTTTCAGGCGGCTGGTCGTCATCCACTCGGCTACCTCTTTCATCCCTTCGTGCAGGTTGGCTCTGGCGGGGTTGTTGGTCAGGGAGAGGATCAGCTGGGTGTCGTCGGCGTAGGAGATTATGCTGAGGTTGTGTTTGCGTACGATGGCCGCGAGGGGGCTCATGTAGACGTTGAAGAGGGTGGGGCTCAGAGATGATCCTTGGGGGACGCCGCAGATGACTTCGGAGGCCTCTGACTTGTACGGTGGTAGGCGGACTCTCTGTGTTCTTCCGTCGAGGAAGGAGATGATCCATTCCAGCGCCTTGTCCTGGATTCCGGTGTTGCTGAGGCGCCGTACTAGGGTGCGGTGGCAGACCGTGTCGAATGCCGCGGAGAGGTCTAGGAGGATGAGGGCCGCTGTTTCTCCATTGTCCATCAGGGCTCGGATGTCATCGGTGGCGGCGATGAGGGCGGTCTCGGTGCTGTGGTTGGCTCGGAAGCCGGACTGTGAGGGGTCGAGGGATCCGTTCGTCTCGAGGAAGGCGGCCATCTGCTTGTTGACGGTCTTCTCGATGACTTTGGCTGGAAACGGGAGGAGCGAGATGGGGCGGTAGTTCTTGAGGTCGGTGGGGTCCAAGAGTTCATTGACAGCCTCCGCAGTCCACCTCCAGGAGCAGGGCAGCCCAGCTGCAACGAGAACACCCCACCCCCTGCACAGACCACACAGCAGGCAACACCCACCAGCGCCTCTGCCTCCCAGGACCCCCACGAAGAACACATGGCCTTCCGATGCTGTGTGTTGGGGTGCCAGGAGCAGCAGGCTGAACAGGTGCCGATGGGCTTTGACCGCATGGCAGACAAACTAGATGCCATATGTGAGTGTCTAAGTCCCATCAGGGATCCCTCACAGTCCCTAATGAACACCCACAGTCCGCTCCTTGCTCTCCAACGGACCATGGCTGACATCGCTGGAGCCCTGACTCAGAGAATAGAACAACTGTCCAGTCAGAGTGGCTCTAGCGATGTCACACAGGAGTTGGGAACCATGCGGAGGTTAATGGAGACCATGGAGCGGGCCAATGAGGAAAGAGCGGCTGCCACTGCTGCACACCAGCGAGTAGTAGCTGGGTTCCTCAATGACCTCAAGACCATCATCATGGCTTTGCTGCCACAAGGCCTGGCGCTGATGCATCCTGCTGCTACCACTCCATCCTCATCTCCGCCCCCTGAAGTGTCAGTGCCACACAGTTCGGCAGACATTCCACCTCCGGCCCCTGAGGTGTCACTGCCACACAGTGCTGGGGAAAGGCCAGCACCACCCACACGTGAGGCACATGGAACAGCAGAGGACGAAGATGCGGATGAAACTGCCTTCATGGTGAGAAGGACGCAATAGCATGCATCTCCGCCATTTGGCCGGTTTCAGCTTGGTTCTGCCCTCTGCATCATCACGTTCCACTGTCCCCCGATGCACTCTGCGAAATTACCTTGGACCTCGCAATGAACTGCCATATTCTGTTTGATAGCCAATGACACAGCAATCAGACTGCGGACTAAAGTCTTCCTTGTTCTTTGGACTTGTCATTCCCTGAAGGACTCTGGCTGGTCCTCCACGGGCCAACATCGTCATGTGGGGTTTGTATGGCCCTGTACTGCTCCAGATGCAACACTCCTCTGACCGTGCATTTAATATTCTGAATCAGCCAGATGTGTTGTGTCTATGGTCTTTCACGTGTGGTAGTATAGATGAATGTAGGGTCAGTGAATTCCTATTACGTCCATGCGGCTCATGTCATCGGACTTGGGTCACAGGGTGACACATTGCCGAATGTTGTCTGGGTGGCACCGATGCAACAACAGCGACACATGCATTTGTTAATTCCTTGACCAGCCCTGTACGGAATAACGCCCAGAGCCCTGGGGTCATTGTTCAAACCCTTACGCTGGACTGACATAAGCCAAGCCAGCCCATTACGCTTCCGCACACAGGGGACGACGACAATGCTACATGTGCCAGAACTTCCCTGTAGAGATCTGCTGACCACAGGTCTAGTTGTAAGAATGCCACAGCCACTCCCTCACGGCTAGTTTACACCCAGACCACACCCATCCAGCAAATGCATCACATCTGCAGCCGGCACAGGCACACCGCCACGGGATGGTGACTTTCGGTGCACTGAGGTAGGGGCACATTAAGTGCTGAGCGGGTGTGCAGCCTGCGATGATGCCCTGTCCCGGCGGTCCGGACTGCTCAGGTTTTGTGTGCCCAGCTGGGCCGCAGTGTAGGCCTGAGCCACCGGACAGCTGGGGCCTAATGCCACAGGGCGTGGCCTCGCGGACCACAGAGTCAGTGGCACCTCAAGGGCTGAGCGGGTGAACCAACTGCGATGATGCCCTGTGCACTGGTATGTCCCCTGCCATGGCAAAATCAAGACCCAGCACCAAAAGTGAGACCTGGTGGCCTGTGGAGCGGGGCTGCATGATGTGGAGGGTGCCATGTCCACAGGCCCCAGGCTTGGGTTTGGTGCGCAGGGGCGGGCATGCACCGCTGGGCAGCGGGAGGGGCTGGAGTGCAGCTGCCTGGGTGCGCTGGGGCAGACAGGCGATGATGTCATGTTCTATTGTATGTTCTTTGCCATTCATGTATCTGGACTCCGTTTCAGATGATGGATCTGTTTCAGATGTGGGACCTGGTGAACTGCACTACATGCTGGCACGTGGTTGGAGACACACTGGAGGCAGCAGGTGAGCAATGTGGCCTGGGTGCGCAGTGTCGGCACTCTCTCTCCCTGTCCATCTCTTCTGTTATCTGTGTCTCTCTCCCCCTCTCTGTTCGTCTATCTCTCTGTCCCCCTCTCTGTACGTCTATCTCTTTCTCCCTCTCTCTCTCCTTCGCTCTCTCTCTCTGTCAGTCTGTCTTTCTCTCCCCCTATCTGTCCGTCTATCTCCGTCTCTCTGTACATATATCTCTCGATCCCTCTCTTTCTCTCTCTGTCCTTTGCTCTCTCTCCATCCCTTGATGTGTGCAGGACACACCTTATCATCATGATTTTTATCTTGCAGGCTGTGACCTACGAATTGTCCAGAGGGGAGCCACCAGGTGTCTTCATTTCTGTTCTGTCTTTCTTAGAATACATTTTCATTTGTTGATTGGAAGGTGAATGTGTAATGCTCATTTTTGTGACGACACATGCATGTCACCAGATGTGATTGTGTGAAATCAGGCGGATTATTTGGTACATGATTCTGTGTAGTTGATGTGGCATGTCTTTGGCCGGGGGGGGGGGGCCCTGGGTGAGGGGGGTCCTGGGGGTGGTGGCGGTGAGTGTTGTGGCGCTCTTGGGTGTCCGGTCTGCATGATCAGTGGTTCCAGGGCATTCGTTGCCCTTCAGGTGTGGCTCTAGGCTGGGCTCCCTTTTCTGGTGCAGGCTATGGTCCGACTTTACACCAGGTCAGAGCAGGTGTTAGTTTCCTGCTGCTAACTCACCTTATCACATGTTTTGTGGTCGTATCGCAGATCTGGCTGGTCGTTGAGAATGTTGCGGAGTGGTGTTGTTGCAGCTTTTTGCACGGGAAGGCCTACTCTGCCTTTCATTAGTGACAGTTGCGGGGGTCATCTGTGGCGATGTTTGTTGCGGCTGCTATCGCAGGTAAACTGTTGCTATGGGCTGTTAGCACCAGCTTGTGAATGGGGTGATACATTTATCGGGACTTTGCCTGAGATAAAGTGCCATTAACTCGGCGATAGCTCCTTGAGAATATGCCCCAGAGAATGTAAAATAAATACATTACATATACAGTGCACAGGAATATCAGCGGGTTGAGTGTGGTGCAGGGGGTTTACATATTTCATAAACTCATTTCAGGACATCCAGTGAGGCGGTTTCGAGAACTTCAAAAAGGCTTACTTTCCAGAAGCACTTTCAGTTTATGATCATGCCTAGAAATGCCCACTGCCCAACCTAGGACTTACTATTCCCTGAATGCATGTAATAGTTGTCAGGACCATTTCAACAGATGACATTTATATTATAGTAACAGAAGTTTTTTTAATAATATGCTCTAGTATTTGCCTTGCTAAAGAAACTTCTGCTATATGTTCAATATTATGTGGCTCTTTTTCATCAAGCCCATTCAGCTGCCGCTGGTGCAGTTCTTAGGTCTGACTAGAAACTGCATTTGATGTCTCCTACAGCTCTTCATGATACTACTCAAAAAATCATGCTACTTCGAGGTGCTTTGAGTTAGACTCTTCGGCCATTGCTTGCTGGAAGTGTCAGTCATGGCTTGGATCAGCTCACAGGACAGGTGTTTTAATCCTTGTGATTGCCAGCATTGTGCCGCAGGCCATTTGACAACGTGGAGGCGATGGAAGGTGTAATGTTGTGATGTATTCTAGTAGTTGGGAGTGGGCGGAGCTAGGGGGCCAGAGGAAGAGGAGGAGCGGAGACAGGAAAGGGACAGTTAGAGTAGGGACTAGGACGAGATAAGAGGTAGCTAATAAAGCTCCATGTGTAACATACGTAGTGTCTGTCATTATTGTAATCAGGACACTACAGCTGGCGACGAGGATGGGATTGGTGTGTCTACCACCCACAGAACCCTGCAGGAGCGTCCCGTCCCGAGCAGCGTCTGAAAAAGAGAAGTGCTGCTGTGAAGAGTGAGGCTGCCGCCTGAATCGAAAGGCCAGCAGCAGGTGACCCTATTCCCCAGTCAGGCGACTGTGTGGAGTCCAAGAGGAGCCGAAATAACAAGCGCCGGGGCGCTTGAGAGAGAAAGCGCTCGACCGTGCCAAAAACGCGGCTCACGCCTGATGCGTGCAAGTTGGCACGCGCTGAAAGAGCAGAAGTCGGGAGCCCACTCCGACTCTGCCTGCCAACCCAAGTTGTAAAGGATTGCCCCCTGATAGTGGGTACTGCCCCAAGAAGGCCTGCTGACCAGTGCATTCGAGTGTGGTGGAAAACGGAGCTCGAGTGGCACACGACTTCGGGATCTCAACCCCGATGCGTGAGACTCGGCAAGATGAGTGAGCGCGGGACCTAAAGAAGCAAGGTGGGAGCCCACCTCAACCTTACCTCAACGTGGCAGCTGTAGAAAAGGTGAGGAGATCTGGAGATTGCTGCCCCTGAGACCGGCTGCCGGTGAGTCCTACTCGAATTGACCCTGGTGAATGAACTGTGAGGAAGTCTCGTGTGAACCGAGACTTCAATGACGGCGGCCATTTTGAAGTCAGGCGGCCATAAGGACAGGTCCCTGTGGAAAATATAGGTGGCCATTTGGAATTCAGGCAGCACTAGAAACTGAAAACAAGCATTGGCAAATGTTAAATAAGCATTGGTAGTCACCAAATAAGCATTGGAAACTGCAAAACAAGCATTGGGACACACAAATCAAAGCTGTGGCAGTATTCAAACAAACATTGGCAAATGTAAAACAAGCATTGGCGGAGATAAGAAGCAATCGAACAAGCATTGGTAAATGCAGAACAAGCATTGATAAATGTGAGGAAACAAGCATTGACAAACACAAGTTAACAAGCACAAGTGAATACAAGAGTCAACACAGGCAAGCACATGTAAATAGAAGTGGTGCAAGATGGCCGATATAAGAAGTGTGGTGACACAAGCCTAAGCAGATGCAAGAAACGTAATCAAACAAACATAAGCAAACGCAAGAGGTGCAAGAGACCAAGCACAAGGTAATGCAAGAGATGAGATAAAGACAACGTTGAGCACAAACCGAAAAAATTTCGGTGGGGGGGGTGAAACTTTAAGCAATAGGCTGAGTGGAGCGCCAGGGGCTCTTGGAAGGGGTAAAACAACAACAAAGCCTCATTCACATGCACATGGTCTTTTAAAGACCTGTGAAGTGCTCGGGTGCGGCTGTGTGCGTGCCCAGGAGCTGTCTGAGCCCGGGATGCCACTCACGACGGGGCGGGGGGGGGTGGCTGAAGCCCTTTGATTCCAATAGGTGTTGCGCACCTGTTCTGAACTCGATGTCTAGTTTTCAAAACTAAAAATTCAAAGGGGGAAAAAGTTTTTGGAACCAATTGTTTTTTTCAGGCCCCGCTTCATGGATTACCCCAAAACTTTCCAGAAAGGAGCTGAGATGGATGAACTTTATATGGAAAGTTTATGGAGATTCTTCAAACGGCATCAAAGTTATTAGCAAAAGAACAAAGTGCTCTTCCTATGAAAACTCTCAATAACTTATAACTACGCAGTGGCTACTACCACTGTGTAATATGTATAAAACACAGTGGCAGTTGCCATAGAAAGCGTGATTTTTGTTTTGCTAATTGACATTCTCATTTTTCATTGCGGAGAGTCCTCTACGAGAACGGAGACTCCGCCACAGCAACGGAGCATCCGTCACGGCTGCAGACGCTATTTGTGAATCATACATCTCACCCAGTAGTGGTTCCCACTGTGTAATTATAGTATGGCCTACGGGCCCGATCCACAGAACTAGCTTAAGACAAAATCCTAAACTTACTACCATTTTGGTATTCACAGAAGGCACTTACTAATTTCGGTATTCACAGAAGTTAGGAGTTCTAACTCTTGGACTCCTAAATGCCTTCTGTGAATACAGAAAGTCTTAAAGTTAGGATTTTTCTCAATTTAGGAGTAGTACAGTTAGGAGTCCCAACTTAAACTGAGAAAAGTCCTAACTGTAGGACTTTCGGTATTCACAGAAGGCACTTAGGAGTCCTAAAGTTAGGATCTCCTAACTTCTGTGAATACTGAAATGAGTATGTGCCTTCTGTGAATCCCAAAATGGTAGTAAGTTTAGGATTTTGTCTTAAGTTAGTTCTGTGAATCGGGCCCTACCTTTCTATAGGAAATTACTTTTTTTATTTGCTAATTACTTTGGCGTCATTTGATGAATCTTCAAAAAACCTTCCGAAAAAGTGCTCTTTTTTGCTCAGCTCCCTCATAGGAAGTTTTGAGGTGATCCATCAAGCGGGGTTCAGAAAAAGGGGGAGGGTCCCAAAATGCAAAATTCGCTGCAAGTTCCATAGGGATTTCTGGCACACTCTACAGCCATAACAGCAGAATGGAATTACACCAAATTTTGCAAGATGCTAGATCTTGGTCCAGAAAGTTTGCTTCTTGTGATTTGGTACACATCTGTTCAGGAGTTTTGGAGAAGGTAAGGTTTCAAAAATATTTTCATATCTGGACAGGTGGTTTCGCTGGACTCTGAAAACAGTAAAAATAGAGCCTTCTTATTGGCCAAGAGGGCTTTTTTCCCTTTGGCTAGCTCACTCCTGCAGAGTAGGGACCCGCGGGAGCGAGCGCTGTGATTGGCTGGCAACAACACAACAGAAAAACAAATGTTATGACGATCATTAAAGGATATGAGGACTTCGTACCCTGTCCTGAAACTGTTTTTAAAAAAAGAATATAAGGGGGCAGGGTAGGCATAACCTGTCCCATCAGCCATCACCATCCACTGCTAATTACCCAACATATTACATCACTCATGACATGATCTATTATATCATTGTTAACATGACTGCAACATCTGATATGGAATATTTGATGACAAGACTGTGCATGGAGGTGGCCTGTGTTATAGTTACGTTAGGGCAAGAGTTATAGGGGCATATTAACAAGAAGTTGCAATATTTATCGTAAAACACGATTAGCGCATTTATTTTTATCGCTGCCTATCGCTGGATATTTTAGCGGAGAAAACATGCTTTTAGCAACGTTTATCTCCACTGTGATAAAATATCCAGCGATAGTGGCAAAATGCCTGAATATTGCTGGAAATCCAGCGATATTCACGCGTTAACGCCATGGTGGACTTAGCCTGAGAATCCGCCTCCCATTGAGGATACAGGTAAGTCAGGTTTTCAGCAGGTGTTAAATACTAGCGATAATTGCGCTTAGCACAAACTTTTTTATCGCTTCGCCTGCGTTGGTAATAGGGGGAAGTAGTGTTAGCGACTGTTTTTAGTTGCTTCTAGTTGGGAACGCCTACCTTGCATGTCATTAGCGATAATCATCGCTGGCATGCAAGGCGATAGGAAAACCAGCCGCTATCGCCAGAAAGCTGTCGCTAACGCCTGTTAGCGACAGCTTGCTGATATGGCGGAAAAAAATATCACCGCTTTAGCAGCAAAAAGTGCCGCTAAAGCGGAGATAAAGCCCTTGCTAATATGCCCCATAGTTACTTGAGATGACTACAACTGATGGATTTTTGTGGTTTTGTTAGTTTAAAACGGTATGTTTTAACTGACATTTTTATCCAACTATAACTTCCTGTTAACCTCTGTTTTTTTTTAGTGGCTTTCTAAGGTTTTTCTTTAATGGAAAGTAAGATAATATTTCCATATCTAATTATAACTTCACTTTAACCTTTGTTTTCAGTGACTATGTGGAATGTGTATCCATACTGATGCTTTAGATATATATGTAGAAAAGTGCCAGCAGGGCAGCTGCAAACCTTTCCACATGTGCACATGCAAATAAATGACATGCGCACACTGTCAGTAACAACTCCCTCCCACACGCTGCTGTTTACTAGCCTCGGTTTATCCCTTTCTTCCCCAGAGGTTTGTAACGCCTAACGTCCCTTGACATCGGAGCTCAGACTCATAACTTTATGTATTTGTGTCTAGACATGACAGCACCATGCATCAAGCAGCATTTAATGGTTTTACATGGTCTGACCCACACAGTGTCGGACTGGCCTTTAGTGCTTTCTGGCACTGCCAGGTAGGCCAGTTTGAAAGGGCCACTGTGTAGGCTGTTTTCTGATCCTAAGGGCCTTTACAGGACCAAACACAAACAGCCCCCACTGGCCCTGTTAAGCTGGCCCATCTGGCAGTGCCAAACTGTCCCTAGTGCCTGTCCAGCAGTGAATCCCTTCTCTGAAACCTGTCACCAACTGTTATGTTATGGTAAACCAGATTGTCCTCATGCACATATGTGTGCTGTATTTGTGGATCCACACATATCACACAATGTACAGCTATTATGCAAATAACACATTCTACTAAGCTATCCCTTTTCCATTTAGTGTTCATTCTGACAGTTAGTAGAACTCATTGACCAGCTTGGTCACATCCATATTTTTCATTTAATATTTTAGGTAGCAACAGACCCCACATTTTATAAACTTTCTCAATTCTGACCTCCCATCTTGTGATCCAGAAAAGATGACAAACTTAGACACATAAGGCTCCCCTATCTGTGACTGGTCACATTTTGCTGATCAAAATGGTGGTCCAGCCCAAGTTGGCAGATACTTTCCAGAATTTCTTGCATCAGGTTCATTTCTCCCACATGATGCTTAAGAGAAAGGGGTGCTTCCATCTCAGATTCCTGCCATTGGTGTGGTATGGGTGGGGCAGGTTTCTTGCATCTGGTGTGCAGTGTGGCAAGATGTAAGAGGGTCCTGGACAGGACCTGGTAATACATGTCATGTGGGCACTGATACAGGGCACTGGCCATGCCATCCATTTCATGTCTCACGTTACAGAGGGCCAGGAGCCTAAATGTCACCAACATGTTTACTCTACATGTTACTTTTTTGAAACCCCTTGAACAATCATAATAGGTTTGATTGGAGTCTACGTTCACCTCAAGGAGTCGCTAGGCTGCACAGCCATCACACATGGTCAGCTGTGAACTGTGGACTGGTTGGTTCCTGTGTAGGTCCCAGTGGCATAACATTAGCCTCTGCAGCCCCTGCGGTTCAAGGCGGACATGGGCTCCAGGGGGTCGCCTCCGGCACTGTGTACAGCAGCAGGCCCCTGGCCTCAGAGCTCCTGACTAAGTCCGTAGTGTGAAGGTCCCGCTCCATGAACTTTGCAGGGGGTCCTCTTAAGTTTTGTTACGCCATTGTTAGGTCCACTGTTAGGTTTGTCTTTCTGTTGACAGACACACATATCACCCCGATTGTCCTTGTGCTATATGACGCACACATTGATTTGGCACACACCTTCTGAACACAGCACCTTGGTATTTTAGGCAGACGATCAGAAGTGTTTGCAAAGCCAATCCTTCTGCCTTCTGCAATCAAAGTGCTTCCTAAGTGATTTGGTGATTTTGTGTGTTATTGTGTAGGTTGGTTAGTGAGTGAATATTTCAAATAAGCAGATGAAGGCACCAGCGAGTGCACTGATTGAGGAGCATATGGACAGATTCCTGGTGAATAGATGAGTGCATGGATGGACGTGTGAGTGCATGATGGCTTGAATTAGTAAGACTGCAGATGAGTGGATGGATGGCTGCAGTCATGACTGTGGCAAGAGGCTATTTTTACTCCAATAGCTGCCATTCAGTCTTCCATACGCCTAATCTGTCACCCTTTTATCGAACCACAGTTATCCTAATTCGCTGGCTCACAAAACCTCTACATTCACAGCCCAATTCATATAGGTACACTTAGGCCTGAAGTCTAATTTTATACCTGGGCCTGATTCACAAAGGTAAACTTAACTTTTGTGTAGGATTGTTTGGGATTCAGAAAGGGATTTGCTAGCAGTATCTTTACATAGGCAGAGTCTCTGCACATAAAAATATATCACTTCCTATCTTTATATGTGTGGAGACTCCACAGTCCTACAGATATCACTCGTAAATCAATTTGTAAATACCAAACAATGGTAAAAGTATAAATTTACCTTTGTGAATCGGGCCCTTAAAGTCTAAACTTACCTTTGTGAATCGGGCCCTTGAAGTATAAATTTACCTTTGTGAATCGGGCCCTTGAAGTCTACGTTTACCTTTGTGAATCGGGCCCTTGAAGTCTAAGTTTACCTTTGTGAATCAGGCCCCTACAGTCTGAGTTTACCTTTGTGAATCGGGCCCCTACAGTCTGAGTTTACCTTTGTGAATCGGGCCCCTACAGTCTGAGTTTACCTTTGTGAATCGGGCCCCTACAGTCTGAGTTTACCTTTGTGAATTAGGCGTCGGGTTCACGTTCACCTTTGTGAATTAGGCCCTATGTCATTTGCACATCCATACAACCACACAAAGGCATGACCCCAAATTCAATTACAATGGACTTTCACTCATAAAAAGCCAGACCTATTGGAACTGCCAATGCCCAAGAGTCACTGATTATAATTCACAGGGAGACATTAGTCCTGCTTCTGGGAGTATTACTCTCCAATGCTGGTTGCCAAGTGGCAGAGCCCATACTCCTCACTCTGAGATAACTGACTTAACGGTACAGTATCCCTAGAAACTATTTTATCGGTACTGGCCCAGGGCTCTGGCTGCTGTTGCTCTGCAAATGGTTAACCAAGACCATGTGTGTTTGACTCTCCAGTGATAGCTTTGTTGGACAGCCCAGGCTCAAGTCCAAATGTGGGGTAGGTTTTGGTCTGGTTACTGCTATCAACACCAACTGAGGTGAATGTCCATTCTGTGGTAATTATGTTAGATAAAATATTAACTTTTCAATCAGGAACAGGTGGAGCAGGCCCACATCGGAAGATTAACGCACAACATTTGAAGGCACCAGCCCCTGTGGGTCAGAGATATAAACCAAACATGTTTCTAGCGCTTATATTTAAGTAACTATTCAATTACTTTTCATTCAAGGAGCTCACTGTAGGGTTATCCAAAGTGATTGCAATTGCTTGACTCTGAAATTTCCTAGAATTTGGCTCGACCTTTGAGAGATACTATAGTCTAGGGGGCATATTTACAAGAAAAACACGCAACGTGGCACCGCAAACCAGAACGCTGAGCCATATGAAAGTGCTGCGATGCGTTGCATTTACGGCTACATGATGCATCCCTGTTCTTTCCTTTGTGCTGCCACACAATTGGCTGCCATGCACCAACGCAAGCACCCTTACACCATGATGTAAAGGTGTCTGTGTTTTAGAAATGATTGTTTTTTTGCAGGAAGGAACACCCTGTTCACAAAAAAAATGAATATAGGCGTTTTCCACCTATGTTTGCTGCACAATGTAGCACACATAGAAAGAAGAAAACACAAGGAGAAAATAAGATATTTCTCATCATTACCCCTGGGAAGACGTAGCCTGTTGACACATTTCCAGGTTTACACGTCAAAATCCATGGGTGTTACATGGGAACACTCATCTCAACCCTCTTGGAACACCTCGTTGACGTAGAGTAAGGCAACGCAGCGACTCCATATGTAGGGGGCCATGCAAAGCCACATAAAGTGGCTTTGCATGGCCTCATAGATATGGGTCTACAATCTGCGCCGCCACTGCGTCATAAAATGTGACGCAGCGGCAGTGCGCGCTCCTTGTAGATATGCCCCCAGGTTCACTTGCTCTCCGTCAGCGCATGATATAATGGGGCAAAAAATACTAACTATTTTTTGAGGACTTTGAAATGTAATAAATGCAAACTCCGGAAGGGAGAATTTATTCAATGTAGATTTATTCTTAAGTCACAAGGTATCATTTGTTAGGGACAACACGTGTTTCACAACAGCAGGGCCAAAACAATAAAGTATTGTATTTACAAATGCTGTTGAAAATACACAACATAAACAGTATTGTTTTACATAAATGGACAGTGGTGATCAACCAAGAAGAAAGGGATATAATTACAGAAAGGAGATAAAGTAAGAGAAACAAGTACCAGAGTTACAAAACAAAATCAACGTCCTGAACAATACTCATATATTAACATAAATATTAAGTCCACACAATGTTCTTCTCCAATGTTCTACTTGATATTTTATTATGCCAAATCTTGTCAAGTAAGTACTTCAGTTCTTATTTTCCTTTTTTCTTTTCCAACAAACGATAGCCACAAAGCCAACACGTGTTTCGTCTTATATGGGCATTCACCCAAGACTTCCTCAGGTCTATAATAAACAAATACAAAGGCCTCATTATACTTCAATGAAGCAAACTTTACAATCATCATCACCACTATCACCCAAGATAGTGAGAGAGAGAAAAGAAGCCACCTCAGAGTGAAAACACGTTGGCAAATTTAATCTACTGCCAAACCAGCAAGATTAGCATACAATCGTAAAAGGGTTAAAGTCATAATAGATGTGTAGCCAAAATATTAACCACCACAACTGAAGTGCAAACTTCTACAAACAGTGAAATAAAGACAAAAAAGAAGAAAAAGAAAAGAAAAAAGTAAAAGAAAAAGGAAAGAAAAGAAAAGAAAAAGGGGAACAAAGCAGTGTATCAGAACACCAGTCAGTTAATACAGAGTCGGTGTGTCACACTCTGTTGACTCACTGCGAACAATTATTTCCAAGAGGATTAAGATCATGATGTCTGTTTCTCAAATATTAGGAAGTTGTCATCAATGTAAATAATTGCCCTGCAATCAATTTAAAATAAATACATTAATCAATGGTCACCAGAGTTGTCAGATAAAAGGTAATCAAAAGGTACACAACATATATTAGAATAATTCACATGAGGATTCTATTAACAACAAAAATATCCTGTTAGAACATGAAGAAAAAAACACAAAAGAAATGTACTTTATACTCCACGTTTCTCACCTGTAATGGCCATAGACAAAGAAACAAATAATGACATGAAAGAAAACGTATTAACCACACGGAGAGGCAAAGAGAAAGTATGGAGTCCTTAAACAAAAACCATTAAACAAGAATCCAAAATGTAAAAAAAACAGAAAGCAGAACAGCTCCTGGTGTCACAGTCTCAGGGAATAAAAAGAAAAGAAGGTAAAAAATAAAATAATACTTATGTATTAGTATGCCGTTAAGATGAAAAATGCTTCATTGCAACAATACACCCTTTGTTTCACCTGAAGGAAACAAAACATGTTCATACCAATAAGGGGGGCTTAACACAATGTTAATGTGATGTCGTTTTCAGTAATGTATTCTTCTTAAATTCCCTGAATCTGTTGGCGAAGAAAAGGCTGTGTTTGTTAAAAATCTTAGGGACATATTTACAAGCAAAGTGGCGAAGCGTGTCGCTATGCCAGGAAGGCCTTCGGCGCGCTCTGTCACTTTAGGAACGCAGGCCTGTACCATATTTACAAGAATGTGGTGCCGCCCTGCGTTCCTCCCTGAGCTGCCTATCTCCAACACAGGCACCCTTGCGTCATAGTGCAAGGGTGTCTGCTTTGAGGGGGATTGTTCATGTGACGGAAGGTGTCCCTTCCTGCACATGAACAATCTGAAAGGGCGATTGGAAACTTCTATGCAGCACACATATAAGTTGCGAAACATCTTTTTTTATGATTGATTATGTGCAGGAAGGGCAATCATCCTGCATACAAACAATCAAAGGTGTTTGCTGTTTCCATGGGTGCTGCAGAACGCAGCACACATGGAAACAGCAAAAACTAGGAGAAATTAAACATTTCTCCTCGTTTCGCCCAGGGTAAGACCAGGATTTCCCTGGTCATGATGTTGGCGCTGCCCCATTGGCAGCGTCAAAATCAATGGGTTTGCAGCGACACCCATTGCCCTCCCCTTTCCCGCTAAGGATAACCTGAAAGGGGACCTTATTCACAAGGCAGCTTTAAGCCTTAACACTGCCTTGCAATTATGGCAAAGCCCACATTGCCACTACAAAGTCTTTAAAAGTGACATTGTGATGGTGTTAGGAGCTTGTAAATATGCTCCCTAGTTAGCTATGTTAGGCCTATATTTAGCTAGTGGACCGGTGATTTAGTCATTATTCTCTACTGTTAGGCTTAACCTGCAGTCATCACGTTAAAAGAGACATGCAAAATCACAAGCTCCATCTCTGAAAATACCGAAAGAGCTTGCGAGATCCTATGATCCCAGCACCACATTCATCAGAGATATGGGGAATATTTACAAAGAGCTGAACTGGCGTAGGGCAGCACAGGAAGTCGTTTTGCTGTGCTGCCCTTAGCCAATTCGAAAGAGCAGTATTGCACCGTATTTACAAGATATGACGCATTCCTGTATTTTGTGCAGGAAGCAACACCTTCCTGCACAAAAGCAATCAATTGAGGAGTTTTCCTCTTACTATGTCTGATGCAGAAAAAGACGAGGAGAATTGTAAGCAGTTCTCATTACACCTGCTCTAGGGAGGCGCATGGTTTTGGCACTACTCCAGGTTTACGAGATGTTTTAAATCTGAGGCAGCATCAAAATCCATGGGTGTTGCATGGGAACACCCACGACAACACCCATCGAATGGCCCTTTGCCACAGAGTAAAGCATGGCAGCGATTGTGCTGCACAGCCTTACTCCATATCTTCCCTGGCTCCGGCGGCAGGGGTCTGCCCAGCACCATGCGACTCTGGGCAATAGCTTGCTTAATCTTCCCAACGGCCCCCAGCGCCGAGATACCCCTTCGGGGGTGATTCGTGCGCCATACAAGAACTGGATTAACATTTACATTTACAAGGCCATGAAAAGTCACGCTGGGTAGCATTATGTAGATAAGGCTAAGGCCTGTGTGCCACTGGAACATCACAAATAGTGACGTGTCAGTGGCACACAGGGCATGTAAATATTCCCCAATGTTTCTCTGGTCTTCTGGTCCAAGATAGTAGGCAGCAGAGCAGGTGTCCCAAAGCCCAATCCAAAGGGACCCAAGATCAGTAGTAAAAGGAAGAGCACGCTGGCACTGGTACTGGGTAGGGGAACCAGTTCTGCCATGTTATTTCAGGGTCTTCGTGGGGCACCAGAGCTTCTGGGGTCCCAGTAACAACCAAGGCAGGGTCAATACTGATTATGGGTCACGGATCGTGGTGACCATGGATGGGATGAGTCTCCAGTTGTGTTCCTCCTCCCACGCCATGACATTGCGACATGAAGTTGGCTTGTAAGTCACCCTGCGCTCTGCCACACTTTGCTTTGTTCTTGCTTTTTTCTTAGCAGTTAGTAGCTGATTCCTCCCTGACTGACTGGCAGACACTTCCTGAAGAGCAGGTCATGAGTCTACAGGCCCTATCATAGCAAGGATGCCAGGGACCCTGGTGCCAGCAAGCAAAATGGCCCCTTCGACCTCTGTCGGGGTAGTAAGATACAACATTTTTTGGAGTTCATTGGCCCCCTTAACGCACTGGGCCCCGGTGCCACTGCACGTGCTGCTAGCTGCCCACTCGGTTACAGTGTATAGACAGGGCCACTAGAATTATGAGATTCTTCGGCTGCAGAGTTTGTCACAGAATTATAGATTTGCCACATAATGCATCATCTGCTGCATAATTTGCAGATTTTAACCCAAAAATGTATTCTAGCTCAAACAGATCAAAAGTTACGAAACATGTGGCGATGTGTGTTGCTGTGCAGCAAAACACACTGCACAAAGGTCCAGGGTTCACCTTTGAGTTGCATATTGCTGTATTTGGGTGTTGAACTAATATGAGGAAATCTATGACCAGTTTTAACGTGTGAAAAGGACCAAAAAATGCATTACCTCCTCGTCCGTCTTCCCGTCCCATTCCTTAACGATGAGCAGCTCGTCTGCTCCACAGAAACCCTGTACTGAGCAGAGTATAACACTTCCCCCAATATTGCGCCACCTAGAGGGTGCGTCACGAACACATCCTGTTTATTTTTTTCTGCATTCGCATTCTTCCTTAAGCCTAGCAGAGCTGGTTTTCAGATAAGTGGTTTTCCCTTACTTGTTTTCCTTTGGGTTGCCAGCCTGCATTAGCGCCTGCATTTCACCGTTTCTTCACTATTGTGCCCTGCTTTAGCGGATGCTGTGATGCTACAGGCTACGGCGTGGAGGATCCTTTGGCCTGTTTCTTCTAGCCTCCTCCTCCAGCCCAGCTGGCTCCTATCTGTGGTTCCGGGCACTTCCTGCTTCTCTGAACCTCCCATGAGAGGCATGTAGGTAGCCTAATACCGGTCGGTAACGGACGAAATTACCGAATTTCAGCCGTTACCGACCGGTATTAGGATTTTCAGATGTAGGAGGCCACATTTCAGGATTCGGTAATTTACCGAATCGGTAATTTAAGAAATCGGTAAATTACTGAATTCTTAAAATACCGATTCAGTAAATTACCGAATCCGTAATGTAGGAGGCACTCAAGTGAGTGCGTCTTACATTTAAGGATTCGTTATTTACCACCAACTATTAGTTGGTGGTAAATAACGAATTCCTTTTAAAAAGCAATTTTTTGCTTTTTATTCAGTGCCATGTGGCAGACATACATGCCCTTGGGGCATGTATGTGTGCCACATATGCACCCATGCACTATTCAGGGGTGCAACAGGGTGTCAATGTGACACCCTGCCACCCTTGAAAGGGTTCCCCCTATTACCGATTCGGTATTTACAGATTCGGTAAATACCGAATCGGTAAATACCGATTCTTAATTACCGAATCTCACCGATTCGGTAATTTGTTCTTAAAAATTATCTACTTCCTATTTACCTATTCTTAAATACCGAATCGGTAAAATTTGATATTTAAGAATAGGTAAATTGAGATTACCTACATCGGGCCCCTAATTACTTGTTAACAGGTGCGCTGCAGGAAGCGCCCGTTTTCTGCATTGCTGCTGCCATGGATCAAGGTGCTTCTTGCTCTGCTGTCCCAATGGTGGATGCCCTGCGCCTCCTTATCAATGAGACTGTTGAGGCTGCTTTTAGGGTAAGTGAGGTGGACCGGCCTCCTGCTAAGCTGCCTTGCCCTGTTCGCTTGCCTGATGCTGTGGACCCCGAGGAGAAGGGTGATGTCTGTGGTCGTTTTGTTCAGGGAGCTGAGCTCTCTGATTTGTCCAGCCATGTCAGGAGTAATTTGGGTTTCCCTCCTCCTGTGGATGATTTTTTCTCGCAATATCATTAACCTGATCCGGACTCTTTGTTCCTGCGCGGCGTTGTGTGCAAGGTACTGACCCATGAATGGCTGGATGTTGATAAATCAGTTGTCCCTCTCTTTTTGGGGAAGCGTTATCCATTGGAGGGTTTTTCTGAAGAATTCCCTCAATCGGTCAAGGTTGATAATTTGATGGCTGGCCTTTCCTCCCCGGGCATGGTTCTGTCGGATGATGCCCTTCCTTCAGACCCTGTCGATGTTGTTATGTTATGTTATGTTAAAAGGGTGCTTCTATAGCGCACGGCTACTCCAAGGAGTGTCCCGGCGCTGTCGGAGCCTCACAGGTCAAGGGGAAGAACAAAAAAGAAAACAGGCGGTGCAGGCAACAAGAGAAGAGGACAGGGTGGGAGAACTTATTGCTGAAACAGCCAGGTTTTCAAATCCTTCCTGAATGTCAGAAGATTAGAGCAGGATCTGAGCGCGAGAGGAAGATCGTTCCACAGCAGATGTTTAGAGGCGCGTCCGCCGAGGCGAGCCCGATGTATCCTAGGGGTGACTGCCCTGGCTTGTGACGAAGAGCGAAGGAATCTGGACGGAAGATAGAAAGTGATCCACTTCTGAAGATAACGGGCACCTAGACCATGCAAGGCTTTAAAGGCGATGGTCAGGGCCTTGAAAGCGGTCCGCTTCTTAATGGGCAGCCAATGGAGGGTTCTGAGGAGCTCCGATGCCCTGGCCCTTCTGCTAAGGCCAAATATGGCCCGGGATGCCGAGTTCTGTACTATCTGAAGGCGCGATATGAGATAATCCGGTAGGCCAAGGTACAGAACGTTGGCATAGTCCAGGCGAGAGCCAATCAGGGCCTGCACCGTGGTCTTTCTGTGCTCGATGGAAAGAAGGGGCAGGAACTTCCTCAGCATCCTCAGGATCGCAAAGCATCTGCCAGCCAGGCCCGACACTTGACCCCTGAAAGAGAGGCGGTTGTCGACCTGGATACCTAGATTCTTCGCCGACCCAGAGTCACTGTCGGGTGGGAACATAGCGGCTGGCCACCACTCCTTCCACCTAGGATCAGCAGGGCAGCCAAAGAAAAGTACTTCCGACTTTTCGGAATTGCACTTGAGGCAGTGCTGGCTGAACCAGTCAAACACCGCCCCAAGGCAGTCCCGTATAGAAATCCCATCAAAGTCGTGGCCCTTGTCGCAGGTGAACAGGAGTTGTGTGTCGTCAGCGTACGATACGATCTGGGCCCCAAAGCCCTCCGCAAGTGCCGCCAAAGGGGTCATGTAAATGTTAAAAAGCGAAGGGCTCAAGATTGAGCCCTGCGGAACTCCGACCTCCAAAGGTGGCATTGCGGCGGAAAAAGGTGGGGCCCAGATAGTCTGCTGACGGTTGGAGAGGAAGGACCGGAACCAGTTGAACACCGTCCCCCTCAGAGCCACCTCCCAGAGTCTAGCAAGGAGGCAGTTATGGGGGACGGTGTCAAAGGCCGCAGAGAGGTCGAGCATCACCAGCATGACTTTTCCTCCCTTGTCCAAGGTTGCCTTGATCACTTCGGTGACCTCGAGAAGAGCCGTTTCCATGCTCAAGTTAGAGCGAAAGCCTGACTGGGACCTGTGAAGTATGTCATTTGTCTCTAAAAAGTGGGACAGAGAAGTGTGGACATGTTTCTCCACCACTTTCGCGAGGGCAGGCAGAAGGGAGATAGGTCGGTAATTAGCATGAGAGTCCGGGTTCAGATTGGGTTTCTTGAGTAATGGCAGGATGGGTGCCTGTTTCCAAGGCTGCGGGACTTCACCTGAGCTAAGTGAAAGATTGAGGATCGGGTTGATGAGATGGTTAAGGGTGGGGGCGAGTTGGGCAAGGGTTTTGGCAGGGCAAGGGTCCCGGGGAGAACCTGATTTAAGTTTAGTTAGGAGGTCCAGTGACGCCTGCAAAGACATAACAGGGAAGTTACAGAGGGAGGGTTCTGACGCGGAAGATGAGGGAGCCAGCGGGCAAGGGATGGAAGTATGATTCTTATTGGGAGCACCAAAGGAGAGCTGGATGTTTTTAATTTTATCAGCAAAGAAGACAGCCAGCTCGGAAATCCAAGCCTCGGAGTGCGTGATTTTGGGATTGGTCCAGGAGGGGGAAATAAAATCCTTAACAATCCTGAAAATTTCTTTGCAGGAGTTTGTGGCCTCCTCAATGCGGCTAGCCAGATAGAACTTTTTATTGGCAATGATGTCGCGATGATAGTCTCTAATCAGAGACCTGTAGGATTCCTTGCAGCTGGCGTCATAATGTTTACGCCACTTCCTTTCGGCTTTTTTGCACTGCCGACGTTTGTCTGCCAGGGCCGAAGAAAATCAGGGTGCAGATGATTTCACCGCAGGTGTCTAGGCGGGTATGGGGGGGGGCGAGGTCTGAGAAACGTTGTGTCAGCCAGTCCTGAAGGAGGTCGAGGTCCGTATCCAAGGAGCCCGATAGCATGCAAGGATGGATCTCAATTTCCTTCAATAGCATTGCTGGAGAGACTCGATGAAAAGCTCTAGAAGGCAGCACTTTGTCCCTATGTCCACAGTCAGGGCTCTTTGTAGAAAGAGGGATTTTAAATTCTGCCAGAAAATGGTCAGACCATAGGACCGGCGCGAGAGCAGTGACATCTACTGGAACAGTAGAAAACAGTTGGTCTAATATGTGACCTTTACAGTGGGTGGGGGACTGAAGGTGGGGGACCAAGCCTAATGATGTAGTGATGTCATTGAGCTTAATACTGTGAGGGTCGTCTAATTTATCCATCGATAAGAAGGTCGAGGGGGCTGTGAAGCGTTCCTATACCGCTACCAACTTTTCTGTCCAGGTTGCAGCCTATTCTAACTATATCGTCCAGTCCCTCTTGAAAGTATTCAAGGCTCTGGCTCTTTGGTAGCAGGGTGGGAGGAGGCTTCCTCTCTCTTGGCTCTCATGGAACTGCAGGTGCAATACTTCTCTGACATTTCCTTTGAAAATGTATGTGAAGCGGCTGCTG